>NC_063163.1:108104247-108725156 GCF_023159225.1 Perognathus longimembris pacificus
CCACCAGCACCTGGCTGGCTGTCAAATTCTTTTAAATCTGTTTTACTGAAGATCACTGTGTGTTCCGTGTTGTGTAAGACATGTTGTTGGCTCTACTCATCAGATTGACCAGAAGTTACAGCCATCTTCCTAAGTCTTCGTGCGACCACACTTGATTCTTGCCAGCTTATCAGCACTGCTTTGTGTATTCATCCAAGAGATACTTCTTGCATATAATCTCTGTGCTGGCAACTAACACTACCTGAATGAGAAAGACAAAGTTTCTGCTCTCCTGAGGTTAGTTGGAGAGACAGAAAATAAACTTGTAAGCAAAGGAATAAAAAGCTTAGCTGTAGCTCAGTGATAGCATTTGTTTAGCATTCATGACCCTGGATTCAATCCCCAGTACTGGGAAGAAAAAACAAAACCAGTTAGCTACCACTGGTGAAGAGTACTCTGGAAGAAATAGAGTGATGGAGAGGAACTTTTGGGGGGTTACCTATAGGCAGTATGGGAAGATCTGAGAAAGTGAAGGACTGGAGAAGTGGAAACATAATGAGGTGCAACTAACAGAGGTAGTTGGGGATTAAGGCTTGAATTTAGGCAATAGACACAGCATACTAAGACACAGAGGGAAAATTCATGACATGTAGAATTAGTGAGATGAGCCCATGAGGCTTTAACAAGGGGAGAGTGCTCCCCAGTGAGGCTACAGAAACTAGTGGGAAGCTGGGCGCTGATGGCTTATGTCTGTAATCCTAGCTTCTCAGGAGGCTGAGATCTGAGGATCATGGTTCACAGTCAACCTGGGCAGGAAAGTCCGTGAGACTCTTTATCTCTGATTAGATATCAGAACCGGAAGTAGAGCTGTGGTTCAAAGTGGTAGAGCACTAGCCTTGAGCAAAAGAGCTCAGGGACAATTCCCAGGCTCCAAGTTCAAGTCCCATGACTGACAAAAAGAAAAAGAAATTGATGGGAGCCAGGCCACTCCTAACTCAGCCTAGCATGCACTTGCCACACTGACCCCTTTCCAAGAGTGCCCAGTTCTAACAATACCTTTCTTGTAAAATTGTGGTCTCAAGAACAGTGAGAAACACCAGGTGCCAGTGGCTCACTCTTGTAATTCTAGTTCCTTGGGAGGTTGAGATATGATGGTCACAGTTCAAAGCTGGCCCAGGCAACAAAGTCTGTGAGACTCTTATCTCCAGTGAACCACCAGAAAGCCAGAAGTGGAGCCTGTGGCTCAAGTGGTGGAGTGCCATCCTTGAGTGAAAATCTTTAGGGAAAGAGCTCACGCCCTGAATTCAAGCCCCAGCACACATACACCCCCACTGAAAGAATTTCTGTTGCTATAAGCCACAAGATAGAAAACTAAGCCATACTCCTTTGAAGTTATATCACATGTACCTCCTCCGTTAATCATAATCCCTTCCTAGAAGCTTGAACCCATGATTAAATGAGATAGGTCTGTGAAGTTCTTAGCACATAGTAAATGTTTGCAATTAGTGATAGCTCCTGTTCTTCTCTTAAGGCCTGGAAGTTTTCTCCCTTTTGTGAATAAGAACTGGACAGCAGAGTGGAGAGTTCTGTCTTGTGATTGCCTGGTAAGTCACAGTTCATACC
The DNA here is from genome assembly GCF_023159225.1 of Perognathus longimembris pacificus. Classification (NCBI taxonomy): domain Eukaryota; kingdom Metazoa; phylum Chordata; class Mammalia; order Rodentia; family Heteromyidae; genus Perognathus; species Perognathus longimembris. The sequence goes on from NC_063163.1 coordinate 108,105,850, forward strand.
CTGGATTTCACCAAAGCTTCAACTTCTGTTTGGCCTTGGAGTGAGGCCTTGGGCCTTCTACCAGCCCTGGCTAGGGTTTTGTAATGAGGTTCAGCCTTCTACCAAGGGTGGAAGGGAGAAACGCCAACTCAGAGAGCATTCTTAGGAGATGCGTGCAGAGCTGAGAGCAATCTCCCTCAAAGAAAGGTTTTGTGTTCTAAATCTCTAGTTTCTATTCAGGGACTCGGCATCCTGAAAATGGAAGACCTGGAGACCTGTGACGATGCCCCAGTTGCCACATCCCATACTGAATTCGGGCTTTCTGTATTTGTCAGAACACCAGGAGCAGGTGCAGGCAGCCCCTGCCTGGTGCCCTCTCCCCCTGATGGCTGGCACAGTGCTGGGCGTGGGTGCCGGCGTGTTCATCCTCGCCTTGCTCTGGGTGTCGGTGCTGCTGCTGTGTGTGCTGTTATCCAGAGCCTCCGGGATAGCTAGGTAAGGCGTGCTTTCCAGTTGGGAATCCTAGGTAAAAGCAATTAGAGGCAAAATCGCTGATGCTCATTAAACATTTAGAATTCAGAAGATCATTTTTGTAATTACTGGCAGTTTGAACGAGTTGCATTTTAACCTCTTATCATAAGCACTAACTGTGTTATTTATGCTCTGAGGCAGAGGTGGGAGGAGAAGGGAAGTAGGTTTTTCAGTTCTTACTGTGGAGGAGATGGCAGAAAGACAAGAGATGACAAGAAAATCTGCTTTCGCTGCCTATTGAATGTCTCAGAGGACGCACATGGGAGTTTTTCTTAATTGTTGTGATTTATGCCATGTTGCTCAGTCTCTTAAGGCTCTAGGCCTAGGCTAAGTAAAGAAGCATTTGGTAAGTTGAACTGGCCCTCTATACCAGGCACTTGACTTTGGGACAGAGAGAGGACATAAACAGACCCCCAAATAATCCACAGTTGTATTCTGGAGAGAACTTGTCAGTAAAGAGCAGTGAGTTACAGATTCACTAAAATTTTCTGGCCAGAAAAGCAACTAAAGTGGATATATGGGAAAAGGTTTTGATTTTTTTTTTCTTAAACATGACTTTAGGCAGAAGCACAGATGAAAACTATGAGTTCTCATTGTTAGGAGCTTGGAATAACAGGAACAAGCCCAAGCTGGTATCTCTAGGAAGAAAGGCCTTGTGTATAACAGGTGTCTAGACATTGTCAAGGGACCAAAACAGAGAATGTTGACCCCCAGGGAAGAGCTAGGCCAGACCCAACTAGTTGGGAGAAATTGTAAGCCAAGCTTTTAATACTTTGTCTCATTGCCCCAGGTTCTCCATCATTTTTGTCTTCCTTGGTGCTATGGTCATCACATCCGTTCTATTGCTTTTCCCCCGAGCCAGTGAACTCCCAGCCCCGGAAGTCGAAATGAAGGTGAAAACTCTTGGTTTCATTTGCCTCCTGAGCTAAACTGCCATCCTTTCCTGCCGCCCGACGTGTTAGCATTGTGCTGTTGAAGCAGTGTGTAGGGGGAGCTCAGAGAGATTTAAAAAATTTTTTTATCATTCATTGTAAAGGTGATGAACAGGGAGGTTACAGCTACCTAAGTCAGGTAATGAATACACTTCTTTTTGAACACTGTTACCCCCTCTTCCTTTTCTCCCACTTTCAGAGGGAAAATTAAATCTCCAAGATCTTCTGGCCCTACCTGCAAAACACAGACTGAGTTGGTCTCATCTCCAATTTAAACAAAATTCAGTGTTGAAAGGCTGCCCCCTACTATGAGGACAAAGACAGGGAAACTGAGTTAGGAATGGAGAGGCACAGGCCTGCCAAAAAAGTGAAGCGTTCCAATGCGGCAGGTAGCCTTGGCTCAGAACCTCAGATCTGGGGCCAGAATGAGTGTGTTCTCAGGGTACTGAGCCATGTGACTTTCTCCCTGTGGTGGACTTTTTCCACTTGTGATGTGGAGAGAAGTATCCGCACAGAGAAGAGCAGTGGGGAGCGAGAAGCATTGCTATGGGAAACAGAAGGTGAAGACATAGATGAACTCACTAGTAACGATTCCTCTGGTCCTCGTTCCTGGGACCACATCTGCCAGCTGACACCTCTGAAAGTAGATGTGTGTGTGTGTGTGTGTGTGTGTGTGTGTGTGTGTGTGTGTTGGCACTACAGCTGGAGTTCTCAGGGCCTTGTACTCAAGGCTGGTACTCTACTACTTGAACCACACCTCCACTTCCTGCTTTTTTGCTGTTTAGTTGGAGGTAGTCTCTCAGATTTGTCTGCGTAGATTGATTTCAAGCTCTCTCCTCAGCTCTCAGTCTCTGGAGTAGCTAGCATTACAGGCATGAGCCATCAATGCCCAGCTTGAAAGTAGATCTCTGTCATCCCATCCTTCTCTGGAGACCACACATTCTTATTTGTTGCATGCTTTACTGTGCATGATTGCTGTCAGACCCATACAGTTTCTGTCATTTGCCTTTTGTCCATTACTCTTTCAACTTCCACTTTCTTTTTATTTTCCTTTTTTATTGCTATTATTAAGGTGATGTACAGAGAGGTTACAGTTATGTAAGGTAGGTGAAGAATATATTTCTCTTTGGACAATGTTACCCCTTCCCTCTTTCTCTCCCAGTTTTTCTCTTCCTATCCTCACCCACAAGTTGTATAATTCTTTTTTTTTTTTTTTTGCCAGTCCTGGGGCTTGGACTCAGGGCCGGAGCACTGTCCCTGGCTTCTTTTTGCTCAAGGCTAGCGCTCTGCCACTTGAGCCACAGCGCCACTTCTGGCCATTTTCTGTATATGTGGTGCTGGGGGATCGAACCCAGGGCCTCATGTATATGAGGCAAGCACTCTTGCCACTAGGCCATATCCCCAGCCCCGTATAATTCATTTTTAACATAGTGTCTAGTGAGTACCACTGCTACATTTGTTCACCCTTTGTCCTTCCATTTCTGTGATTTTTAAGTGGTGATGATGATAAAGGTTGATAAAGTGATATAGGGATGATAACGGATTACTGTTTTGCCAGGTCATGTGCTAGGCATGTGTGCATTATCTCATTTAAACTTTAGGACAGCCCTAAGTAGTGTATTAACCAATTTTATATGTGAGGAGACCGAGGCTGTAAGAGATTAAAGTAATTTGCCCAAGATCATACATATACAGGAAGAGACATAGCAAGGATTCAAACTGAACTCTGTCTTTAAAATCCACATTTCTGGGGCCTCAGCAGAGTATCAGGGTGAGTCTGCAGAACTCATGCATTATTAATTATTAATGAACACATACTTTAGCTCTGCCTAGGACTAACCATAGCAAAAGGAAGGAAATTAGCTCAGAAAACTCAAAGGAAACTTAAGCTTACCTTACAAATTCATGAAATTACTTCCATGGGTGCCTGGGTTTTTTGTTCACATTTAACAACCACTCTGAATGTATATGGGTGCCATGGCTAGAGTTAGGAATCAGTGCCCACCCTGATATTCTTTTAAGGGGCAAGAATGATGGAAGCTATGGATGTGACCACTGGAAGAAGACACAGAGCAAACTCTGTTTTGAAATCAGTCCATCTCTGTTGTAGGAGTTTCAGACTCAGGAGAGAATGGTGTTTAAGCAAAATCTGTTTGTCAGCATGGCCAGCAGAATTGGAGTTCTCATTTCCAGGTTTTGAGAGCTGGCCCCTGCCACAGTCTGGCTCAATACTGTATCAATAATACATGGGCTGGGCCTTCTGCACCCAAGGCCTGCTAATTGGCTAATTAAAAAGTGAAACAGTCGAACGAGCAAACATGTAGCCCACTAGAGACTTGTTCGGTACCAGAGCCAAGGTCAAAGTTATGTTAAAGTTGTTTTATCAAACTGACCTTTATTGTAAGTTGACTGTTGGGGTAATCTCTGGAGCAGATGGGGTGTCTGCAGCCGCCTCTTTCTTGGTGTCTTTAGATTTCACTGAGCATTTGACAGGCACTTGTTGTATTGACACTCTATTTTTCTAATGCTGCTGTAATACATGACTGCAAATGTAGTGACTCACCACACAGACTTACTATCTGCTAGTTCTGTAAGTTATAAATTCCCCCGTCAGTCTCACTGGTCTCCAATCTAGGGGTCAGCATGGCTGCATTCCTTGCTGGTGGCTCTAGAGGAGAACCATTTCCTCACCTCCTCCTTCTACCCACGCTGCCCCCAGTCCTTGGCCTGAAGCCTCCTTCCTTCATCTTCAAAGCCAGCAGTTAACATCTCTTGCACACTGACCCTCTTTTTCTGCCTCTCTTAAGAAGCACTTTTGTGATTACATTGGGTAATCCAGGCTGACTTCCTATGTAAAGGCAGCTGATTAGGAACCTTAAATCTCCTTTGCCATGTGATTTCACATACTTTGCAGGGATTAAGATGTGCAATGTGTGGGCCATTATTCTGACTGCCCCAGTCACTTGGGTCTTTTGGATTCTCTCTTACATATATGGGTTTTCCAAGGCTTCTGTGAAGTCACTTGAGGTTTTTTGTTGGGTTTGTTGGTTTGTTTTTTTTTTTTTTTTTTTTTTTGCTGCTCCATTAGGTCTATGCATTCAGTTGCTTTTACCTGACCAGTCTTGAGTACCATTGTACTCTGTGGGGAATAGAGCTCTCCCAGTAGACAGCAGACAAGTGGGAAGAGCCAGCTCAACACCAGTTTCAAGTTTCTGTCAGTGAAGACCAATGGAAATGGGGTACCAGTTTTGACTGGTTAGCGGGCAGCCTGCTCCATAATTTGGGGCAAGCTACTTATCTTTACATTGTAGTAACTCAGGCAAGCGGCCATTTTCTCTCTCCCGTGGGATGCTGGGCAATGAACATTAGGGTTTAGAACTCTTTCGATGAAAGCTTTAAAGAGGCACCTTCTTGTTTTGAAAATGAACCTTTCTGAGTAGTAGTGGGTTGATGATTTTTAAGGTTTGGTCTTCTATACATAGAAATTGTGTGTGTATGTGTGTGTGTGTGTGCGCACGCACGTGTGCGTGTGCGTGCCTGTGTGCTCTCATGTTGGTACTAGATCTTGAAATCAGCGCCTGGGCACTGTCCCTTAGCTTTTTCACTCAAGGCTGGTTCTCTACCATTTGAGCCACAACTCCAGGCTTTTTAGTGGTTAGCTTTCCCATCCAGCTGGTTTTCAAACTATAATCTTCAAATCTCAGCCTCCTAAGTAGTTTGTGAACCACTGGCACCCAGCTTGCAACTTGTCATATTTTAGTGTAATTAAGATCCTCCATAATGAAAATTGTTGTTTGGGTTTGTTTTGGGTGCCTGTCCTGGGCTTGAACTTAGAGCCTAGGCACTGCCCCTGAGCTTTTGTGCCCAAGGCTAGTGCTCTACCACTTGAGCCACAGCTCCATTTCCAGCTTCCTTTGGTAGTTAGTTGGAGCTAAGAGTCTTTCCTACTGGAACTGACTTCGAACCACCCTCCTCAGATCTCAGCCTACTGAGTAGCCAGGAGCAACTGGCAATAATGAAAATGCTAACAAAAATAATTCATCCTAAGATCAGGCTAATTTCTTCTAACTCTCTTAGATAACTGATTTCAGAACAGAAAAGTCCTCCAAAACATTTATGCATCTTCTAAATTGAGCCATTTGTTCCTGTACTTTATTCATCCTTTTTTTTTAAAAAAAAAACCTGTGTCTCCAACTCAGGGATTTGAGAAAAAGATTCTCTTATTCATGTATATACAGAGGGCAACATGCTACTGAAAGGAATGCATAGGGGCAAATAAACATTTCATCCATCGTCACAGATTTGGTGTGTTCACCACAGTTTCACATTACAGTGGCTGCTGGAGTGGCAGTGCTTTCATTTTGATGCTCGCTTTCTTTTTCTAGATCGTGGATACCTTTTTCATCGGCCGCTATGTGCTACTGACTCTGCTCAGCATCGTCTTTCTCGGAGGCCTCTTCTTGGTTCTAACCCACCATGTGCTGGAGCCGATCTATGCCAAACCACTGCGGTCCTGATGGTCTTTTCTGAGGAAACCAAGACTCTTCTCCTCCCCTTCATTTTGATGTCATCTTGAGAAGAAGAGGATGGCTTTCGCATCTTCTGACTGGAGGAATATCCATTTACCACTACGACAAAACTCTCTTGAGTTCTGGCTTCCAGAAACAAATCACAAAATTGACCCTACAGGCACAGAGTCCTAGCTGACTTCTTAGAACCTGCACTTCAGGATTTCCATCTGTTTTGAAAGGAAAAGAGTTATGCTGATCTGCTTAGAGTACATTTTCTATCAAATTGTTAGTAGTAGATTTGGGGGAATTTTTTTTTCTTCTGTTGTCCAACAAAAGAACCTGATCTTTTTTGGTAGTTTGTAGGATTCTTAGTTTTAAGATTGCAATCAGGGGCTGGGAATATGGCTTAGTGCTAGAGTGCTTGCCTTCATGCATGCATGAAGCCTTGGGTTTAACTCCTAGCACCACATAAACAGAAAAATGCGGAATGGCACTGAAGCTCAAGTGGTAGAGTGCTAGCCTTGAGCAAAAAGAAGCCAGGGACATTGTTCAGGCCCTGAGTTCAAGCCCCATGACTGGCCAAAGAAAAAAAGATTGCAGTCATCTGGAAAGGAAATGCACTTAAGCTCAGAAGGATATTTTAACTTGGAGCACATGTTTAGAGTTGGTTATTGATCACTGTATGCATATAATTCCACAGAACACTATAAAATCGGTGAACAACCACTGGTGGTCTGAATTGTACTTTAAACTCTTAGCCACAACTTTCTGAAGCTTGTATTTTTTTTTCAAGTTTGCTTGGTGATTAAAGATATAGAATGTTGATTATTTTTTGCCATGTATCTCTGGATTCGTTTTTTTCCAAGATCTGATAACTTCTGTGTACCTCGTTTAATTACCACAAACATCCATTTTAGGGTTGGTCCTCTTTTCATCATTTTTGTTGGTGTTTTGTCGCATTTTTGGTTTTGTTCTGTGACAAAAATCTCACTGTGTTGCTCAGGCTAGTCTTAAAACCCTGCATGCATCCTTCTGGTTCAGCCTCCTGAGTGTTGGGATTACAGGCCTATGTCACAAAGGCTGAGCTTTCAGGCCTCTGTCACCAAGGGGAGCTTTCTCTTTGCACCATTAGTAGCCCTTCTCCAAACCCAGTAAGGCATATGTATTCAGCAGGAAACTATAACTTTACCCCTGACTCCTCTTCCAGACCAAGCAAGATTTGTCACTAGAGGGGCACTGGTCTAGCCTCTACTTTGGAGGTGTCCTCCTGAGCACCTAAAGCTATGTGATAAAGAGTCTTGGCTTAAAGTTAAGAACCGTGAGAATAGGAAAGATGGATTAAATTTGTTCTGTATACCAATTGCATGCTAATTTCCTTGACGTTTATTTAATTTTTGTAACAGTCACTATCAGCCCTATTTTAAAGTAGAAACAAATGGAGACTTAAGGAGGTTCACTTACTTACTGAAGCTCACGGATCTGGCAGACCTAAATGTCGCAGATGCCAGGTCCTATCTCAAGCTGGAAGAAAACCACTAAGCTCTGGATTTTGAGAGCTTGAAGGGGGTCAGAGCCATGTCTTTACTTTCTTGCCTGGACACTATCTTCAGGGTCGAGAAGAACCCTATCCTGCCACCTTTGAGGAGTCTCAGTCCTTAGTGACTGAAAGTCATTGGTGGCTGGTGAGGGCCAGGAGTGGTTGTTCCCCCCCCCCCCCCCCCCCCACTGAGACCATCCCCTTCACTATCGTCTTCCGTTAGGAAAAGCTTTGCAGATAAGACCTTTTAGAAAATTTCAAAGGAAATAATTTCTGAAGTCTAGCCTAGAGTCGTAGGGTAAAAAAAAAAGAAGAAAAGTTCCCTCCAAACAGACTGGAGAAAGGGAGAATGCAGAGCTGGCAATGGAGGTGGGTAGGCTGGGTCATGCTCTTGAGCTGCTCTGCACACCGCACAGAAGCTTCTCGGTGCCTGTGAGCCTCTGTGCAGTGAACTTGAACCAGCAAGTAGAGCATTCTCTCCTCACAACTGCCATTTGCACCCTTCTCCCCAGAGCCTTACTGAGAAAGCTTCCTGACCATCACTCATCTTTTTTTTCTCCCAAAAAGGTGTCCAGCTACTGAGTCAATGAATTTCAGATCTCACACCTATGACTGTTTGACATGGCATTCCTAATTCACAGGCTTTGCTGGAGATGGCTCAGATACCAGCAGAAATCATCTTAGTGTTCCATTTAGCCCTTCTCTGTCTAGTGAGTGGTCTTAGGGTAGATGATGCTGGTCTATTTTCTATCAGGAAACTTATGGTCCAGAGATTTTGAAAGATGAGGAGGGACAGTGAGTCAGGCTTTTATATGAGACAACAGGCTATTTCATAATCTAGTATGTTCAGACAAGCTAAATTAACAGGACCCCATTCTAACTCAAGGGAAATCATTTGTTTGATCTATTAGGTGGTGCCGTGTTTTATCTTAGAACTTTCTCACATCATCAGGACACACTGGGTAACTCGTGGATTTTTCTTCTTCCGGGACCTGGGTTTAAACTCAGTGCTTCCCACTTCCTCAGCTTGCTTGCTTGGCTAGTGCTGTACAGCTTGGGCCACACCTCCAGTCTGGAGTTTTTGCTGGTTAACTGGAGATGGAATCTTGCAGACTTCCCTGCTTGGGTTAGCTTCAAAGTGGGATCCTTCAGGTCTCAGCCTCCCAAGTAGCTAGGATTACAGGAGTGAGCCACTGGTACCCAGCTCACACACACTGGAGAGATAGATAGATAGATGGATACATATATATATATACACATATATGTGTATGTGTATATATGTATATACACACACATATCCAACACACATAAACACACAGACACACACACATGTATATGTGTGTGTAAGTTTCTCCCATCAGTAAGAGGAATGTAGCTCAAGTGGTAGAGGACTTGCCTAACAAGCACAAGGCCCTGGGTTCGATCTCCAGTGTCAGTCAATCAGTCAATTAAAAGGAACTAAAACTAACCTTTTTATGCAGGTTTTTACATGTGAACATGAACTAGAAAAATTACACGCAGTTGTTCATTCAACATTGAGCACCTGCTGGTAGAGTGAGCAATTGAAGGACTGGCTCTGAGATGCCCACATTGTCTTCCCAACTCCATCTTGGGATGCAGGTATACCAGTTGCCTTTAAGTGTTTTTATTCTAACAAAATAATCCATTTTTTGTTCTGTTCTTTAAGACAAACTTATCTGTTAATTCTGTTTCACTGCTGTAGCAGCCAAAGCCTTTCTGTTTTGTTCTCGACATGTAATGAAACGAGGTCTTATTTTACAGATGGGAAACAGGCAGGGAGAAGAGATTTTAAAAGCTCACAGCTGGTTGGTAGTGGCACTCACTTTTGACACACTAGCCCAGTCTCCCAATGGATTCTGCACATCTCATTTTAAAGATTATGTTTGCTTTCAAACCACTCCTGGTTCTCACAGTAGTCAACACTGTATTTTAACTATTTGTACCCTTCAATTCCCTAACCCATATCCAAAAAGGTAAAAGTTCCACGTGGGAGAACTCTAATTAACATTCTAGGACAAATAACAAAAGATTTTGTTTCAACTCTTTGGCTTAAAAGTATTTGGCTGTTGTTATATAGAAACAGATTTCCAGATGTGGGACTCTGAACCGTAGAAACAAATCTGGAGAAGTGTTGATTATCCTCATGAGAGCATACAAACTCAGGATTGGAAAGGAGCTTATAGAGTTCAACCTTTAATCCCTAGATCCAACCCCCAAAACTTGGAAATAAATGTACTTCCCATGTTTAAATCACAATTTGTATTGCATTTAATACACATGAGCCAGGCCTTCATTTTTTTAGTGTGTTAAGCATTGACTCATGTTCTATCACATAGTGTCCCTATGAAATAGATCGTATTAATGTCCCCATTTCACAGATCAGGGACAGGCACAGCCTGCCAAGTAGTTGGCTTGAGATCACTCAGTAAGGGGCAGGTGGGAATCAGAATTTGAGGTCAAGCAGTTTAGCTCAGTGTTTAAGCTTTTAACTCCCTTATATTTTACTGTGCTGTTCCCTAAGAAAAAGAAAAGGGGGGGGGTGGGGAAGACTTGGTTGTCCACTTGGAGAATCAGCTGCTTTTTAATATTCACCCAGAATCTTAGGAACTGGGCACAGGTCTGGGGCAAAGCAGTTAAAAGGTTCCTAAGACCCCAAGCAACTGTACTGATCAACCTTGGGGTTTGGGGTGGGGCTCTGCTCCGGTGGGAGGAGGCTTCTCCCTGGCTTAGACGTACTAGATGGAGCGGCCCCTAGCTGATGCAGTTTTCAAGAAGGATGTGAAGGAAGCTGTATCTAGGTGCCATATGGCCATCCCCCACTTGTTTTAAGTTTAGGGGATTGTGTATACTTTCCAATGTTTTTCTGTCTTTTAACTGATCATACACCCCTTGTACATTGAGTTCGTGTATTTATTTCCTATTGCTAATGTAAGAGATTACCACAAATTTAAAGTAGTTTAGAACAATACAAATCTTATAGTTCTAGAGGTTAGAAATGGGAAGGAACTGCAGTCATGAGTCAAGTGGTAGAAGGCTTACTTTTCCCAGCTTCTCAAAATCACCCATATTCTCTGGTGGGTGGATTCTTTCTATATCTTCAAAGACATAGGGGTAACAACTAACTTCTAACCTCTATCCCTCCTGCCTCACAGATTTCCTTTATTATTATTATTTTTTTTTTGGCTAGTCATGGGGCTTGAACTCAGGTCCTGGGCAATGTCCCTGAGCTCTTTTTTGCTCAAGGCTAGCATTCTACCACTTTGAGCCACAGCTCCACTTCCAGTTTTCTGATGGTTAATTGGAGATAAGAGTCTCATGGACTTTTCTGCCCGGTCCAGCTTCAAATTGCCATCCTCAGATCTCAGCCTCCTGAGTAGCTAGGATTACAAGTGTGAGCTACTAGTGCCTGGCTAGCCTCACTAATTTCTAAAAGAACCTGTGGTTTATATTGGTTCCACTTGAGGAGCCAGGATAATCTCTCCATCCTGGGATCCTTCAGCACATTTCTAAGTTGTATTTACCTTATACTGTAACCTTTTACTGTTTGGGAGAATTAGGATGTGGACATCTTTGGGGAGGTGCTGTATCTATCGCAGAGTATACAGGCCATGTTCCAGCGAGTACCTCCTCCCACCCTCCATCCACCCTCTCCTCACTTCCACAGCTTTATGAACAAGGTCTAGTGCGCTGTCCACTTCTCAGCGTTCCAGGCAGCAGCTCTCTCCATCCCTTCCCTGGATCTCTGTGAGCTGCGTTCCTTCCTTAGCTTCCTCATAGTGCTAAGCTTCCTTTTCCTTTCTTTTTTTTTTTTTTTTTTGCTTCCTCCTCCCACACTAGTCCAACCTCCCAATGGATCTCTAAAGAAACGCAAAGAGTTATTGCTTTTTAATTACAAGTGCTATTGTAGCATCTATAAGGAAGAACATTTTAAGCTTAATTGAGACCAAATGTGAAGTTAAATTAAATGAATAACTAATTAACGTAATGCTCTTGCATTAGCCCCGTGTGAGTGCGGAGGCCCAGAGAGAAGGTAGGTACCAGGTCTCCAGTGAGCAGTCAGTGCCCAGAGCTGTACAAGGTAGGGAACCTGGCACTGAAAGGCACCGCAGAGGGGCACATCTCAAAGCTGGGCATCCTTCAACCTCTGGCATTTTCTCAAATCCCCCACCTAGAGCCCAAACCAGGCTCTGAGCTTTTGTATCTAATGCCACACTCACCTACTGGCAAGAGAACATGCTCCTGACTTAGGAGGGCTTGAGTAGTTAACTTTCTGCCTCATCTAGCTTCTGTGAATTCTTCCTTCACATCTTCTTGCATAATCTTGCTTCTTCCTATTGCCTTGAGGCCACGGGCCGGCCAGCCTCTCCTCCCTTTGTGGCTAATGGATAGCCCTCAAGTCTCTTTTTTCTTGTATTTTTATTTTACCTGAATTATATTACCCAAGGAGACAAGGGCAAGGAGCGTGTTTAATACTTATTTTTGCCCTTTCACTCAAGTTCGGAGGCAGGAACTGTGCCATGTTCAACTTGGAGAAACAGGCGTAAGGCTCGTGGAGAGTGAAACTGAGAATGGAAGGACCTCTATCCATTTGCAGCAGGAAGATGTGTGAGTCTGGAAACTTCTGTTCCTGTCTCCCTTTCTAGAAGCAGGACAGCACCGCAGGCTCACAGGGTGGTGTACCACGGGATTGTGTTGCCACCTAGTGGCTAAGAGCAGCAGCGCTGGTTCCCCTTAAGTAATGATGTCACATCAATCTATCTGGTCTTGGCGAATGCCGAGCGTGGTGCTATATAAAGTCGCCTCTGCTCATGAGGGCTCTGAGGACAAGGAGGACGCAGACAGACTGCTGCTTTCGAGCTGCCGGGAGTCTTCCCTAGCTGTTCCACTGCAGTAAACGCTCAACAGTGGCATTTTGTGTAGGGCTCTAGGCTCCCGCTGTGTTCCCCATGTCACCCATGTCATGAACATGGCCTCTAGGATGCCACCTGTCACCAGCCCTAGCACACTCACCGTGCAGTCCCGGGACACTGCTTCCATACCCCGTACCAGGCCCTAGCAAGGATGAGCACAGGCACGGTTGGCAAATGAAATCTGTATTGATGAGCAGCTCTAGAGGTCAGGCAGAAATGCCAGGAGTCAGGTGTGTCACCACTGGACTTGGGCCAGCACCCTGGGCCCAGGGCAGGCTGCAGAGGGCTCCAGGCAGCTACACCTTAGCAGCTGCTCCAGAGAACCAGGAGGCATTCTGATCCCTGCTGGTCTCATGGCCTCAGCATGAGACTTACACGCTGGGCTCAGGGGGTAAGTCCTTCTGTAGTCTGTCTGTTGTCCGTTCCTGCAGTAGAGCCGGCATGCAGTAGGGACCCAGTAACCATTGGCAGGCATACACTGGTATTTTCAGTCATGCTTCCCCCCTCCCCTCCCTGCCGTGGCCCACTGAGGCATGAGGTGGCTAAGGACTAAGGTGAGGCAAGGAGACACTCAAGTTGGGGAGCACTCACATGAGCCCAAGAAAGAGTGCCCCTTGCTGGTGTTCTGTGCCTGATGAAGCTCCTCTGCCCCACCCTAGTCTTGGCCTAAAAGAGCAGCAATCGTGTTTCAAAGTGGCTGAGGGAGTTTTAGCAACAAGAGCAAATGGAAGGTAGAGGAGTGTCCAACTTGAGAGACACACAGAGAAAACGGAGGCCAGGTACCTTAGAGACAAGTAACATACACCCTTGTAGTATAAGCTGATGACAGAAGTGGAAAAAAATGAACAAGGGAAAGGAAGAAGTGGCCTTGCCAAGCCTTGACCCTTCTGCCTTGGAATTGGAGCAAGCAAAATGAGTTTCTGCTCTGACCCCCACCCCTTCTGCTTGCAGCTCCTGGAGTGCAGGCCCTCAAGTCATGTATTTCTTCATGCATGGTCTTTTCCAGTGGGGAGTCTTCTGTACCCTTAGCAGCTCTGTGGGCTGTGCTGGTTGGAGTTAGATCAGGAGGTTTTGCCTCCACTGTCAGTGGAAGTTTCTGTTGCCTTGCCCCTGAAGGGGACCCAGTGAGGACCCGCCACACTTCTCTTCCAATCAAGTCCTCATATTTCTTTATACCTACATGAAGAGGAGAGATCAAATATCAGAAAAAGACAGCAAGCGCCTACCTTTCATCTCCACTCTCTGTACTTAGGGCTTCCTTTACCTCCTGAACAAGGACCAGCAAGTCATATTAACATGAAAAATGTGGTATTTCTGCCATGTTTCACAGCTTTACAAAGCAGCCTCCCATGCCCCGGCTCTCCTCAGCTTCAGAGGGGGCCATGATGCACCCATATCTGTGCATGAGGATGAGACTCTAGGAGTGTGCCAAGGTCTTAGAACTGAGTGGGCAAAGAGGCCAGGGTTGTCCAGGGATTCCATCCCCGATGCCCAGCAACCGCTCTGCTCCTGTAAGTCACTTCACACCTTCCACAGGCCTCGGCAGCAGTGCCCAGAAAAGCACCAACCCCACAGGCCTCGGCTCTACCACAGGCCTCTCGCCTCTGCCTGGGAGTTCCTGCCTCTCCAGGCAACCAAAAGAAAGGTGAGCTCACTAAACACTTGTTCTTTTCCCTTTGTTTGCTTCCTCTTTCAGTCTCCTTCCAGGCCTGGCTGGGAGAATCCAGATGGAAGGAGCTAAATCATGCCATCGGCCCCTGGCTCCCCAACTCCATAGTAGAGTAAGGCAGGTCAGACCCTGCAAATGCTCCCCCCCTCCCCCTGTGACACTTTCCCAGCGTGGAAGTGTTTCCATGAACCCAGAGGGCTCTTCCTCACATTTGCCATCCAGCTCAGGTGCAGGCTCCAGCCAGCTCCTCATTAGCAGTAGGCACCTGCTCAGGAGGAGAGCCAAGAACCCGGGGAGTACCCAACCCAGGCCCCAGCGGGCAGCCTCAGCCACTAAGCATCTCACGCCACCTCCAGAGCCACCACCACGGGACCGCAGGCAGACAGCACACCAGGCTCGCCACCTTGATTCAGATTTTCCAGAAGCTCTAATTGCTGGCTGATTTTTCTCCCCCCTGAACCCTGAAGGGCAGAGGAGCCAGAAGGTCTTGGGTTCTGGCCTTCAGGGGGCACTTGCAGCCCAGCCTGAGTTCAGAGGGAAAATAGTTCCCCCGGGTCTGGGTCCACCTCCTCTGCCCTGCAGGGCTGGCCCCAGCCATTCTGCTGTCCCGCAGGGAAGAGGCTGCCACCTCCTACCCCTTGGGAAACACTTCCCAAGCACTAGGCTCTGCCCAAGTTGAGTCTCCAAGACCTGGCTCCCAAGAAAACAGAGAAAGTTGGGAAACAAAATCACGCCAGAGAGGAGAGGATCTGCATGCAGCCCACAGACTTAACAAGAATACTCACAAAAGTCATGGGACTGGAGGAAAATACTATCACGGGTGGGTTAGGGCCAGACTAGAGCTACGGAGACACATGAGGACAACAGAGGAAGGTTAGCAGGGCCGGGGCGGGGAGGGAGGGGGGGGTCACGTGAGGGAGAGTTGTTTCCACAGTCCCCCGGGTTGGGGCTGCACCAGCCTGACTGGTCACTGGAGCACTGGATGGATTCCTAGGCGGAGTGAGCTGGAGGGAGATGGGCATGCAGTGCTGGAGGACTCACCCTCTGCTTCTGCCCAGCGCCGCCTTCCATGCCACGATCTCTTTATACACCAGCCGGCAGAGAAGCTGGAGGGAGTCCAGGGCACAGAGAAAAGGGTCAGCCCGGGAGGCAGTCATTCTGAGCAAAGAGCAGCTGCTCCAGAAACCCTGATGTTTTGATTCCCCTCCTACCCCCCAGTCCCTACATGTGTACCCCAAGAACTCTTACCAAACAAGCCAGGATGTCAGCAGAGATGAGCATGTAGAAAACGTTGTTCCAGCCCGTGGGAGAAATAAGCCCAGCCAGCAGAGGCCCCAGCGCCGCGCCTATGGAGAACACGACCCATGAGAGGGGGATCTGCCCGCCTGTGAGTGGATGCCCGGGGCCGCCCAGGCTTTGCTTCGGCCGGCAAGAGCCAAGATGACCCCCACAGACCTATGGAGCCGGTGCCGTCGATGATGGCTGTGACGGTGGAGAGGGCCTTGGCGTTGCCCTTGAGGCTCTTGTGAGTGCCCTGTGGGGAAGAGCAGAGCCGAGCGCCTGAGCTGATCAGCACTGGACTGGGGGAGGGCAGACCCGGGCAGGGAGAGGGGCACCCAGGAGTCAGGGTAAGAGGAAGGGTCATCTGAAGGATTGTAAGGAGCTCATCACTATAGGACAGGAAAGTGGGAAAAGGGATCCAGCAAAATGAAGCTGGAGGCAGAGGTCCTGACTACGCCCCCAGAGTGTCCCCGGCCCCCTAGCCCCCTTACCAAGTCGGCGGAGACAGCCGTGGTGATGAGTGCATAGGGGCCATTGACCAGGATCCCACAGATAATGAGCATCACTGGACAGGGGCAGCAGAGACCGCGCCATTAGAGAGGCAAGGCCCCGCCCAGCCCAGGCCACGCCCCCTCACCTCCCGCGGCCCATACTGCCCCGTCCTCACCTATGGAGCTGGTAATCCCATTCTGGCCAATGTAATTGTACAGGAACATCTGTGAGGAGAGGAAGGAGAGATGCAGTCGTGGTCCAGCTCCCCTTTGCTGGCCTAGAGCCCCCACATCTGAAACCAGCCTTCACCAGCTCCGGAACCTCAGATGTCACTTGGCTCCTCACACCGCACACACCCAGACTTCAGGTAGTTAAGTGTACCACGGATGGAAGTCCAAACTGTGGTCATCTATTATTTCCTGGTCCCCAAGAAACCTCTCCTGTCTAAGCTCAACCTCTTTCCCGTTCTGTGCTCTTCCTCATCTCTACCAAGGCGGAGTAAGTTTAGTCCTTTTCCCAGAGTCTCTGTCCAAAGGGCCTATCCTTCGGCTGACTTTCACTTCTCATCCCATGTGGCACCGAGGTGTGTATGCGTGTGTGCAGAGACAGCTGTGTGCGCGACGCTGAGAAGGCACACGGCTCTCAGAGCACACACACTTTGCCCTGGGGTTACACGTACCATGGGGGCGGCCAGGATCAGCATGATACAGCAAGTGGTGGCCCTGCCATTGGTGTAGTCAGAAATGAGCCCCGCCATGATGCCACCTAGAACATACACTCATCATACACTCCCCGGGTAGAATCGCGCCCCCATCCCCTCAGCTGCTGCCCAGTATAGGCCTGGCCTTTGGGAAGACCGTCCCCCTTTTCAGCCCTTTCCTTCAACCCTCACTACAGGGAACCTGACAAGAGGAGGGCAATCTTTCTTAGGCTCAACCAAGCAGGAGCGAGAGTGCACCAGGAGCTCTTTTCTCAGGGGCCACTGCTCAGGTTACAACCTGCTAGACAGGTTCCTCCTTTCTACAGAAGCAGCCCACCAGGCAGCGTCCACGCCTTACCTATGATGCCACCAACGTCAAATAGCGTGGAAAGGTCTCCAGCCTCTTTGGCACTGAAGTGAGCTGTGGACAACAGAGACTCTGAACATCCACAAGGCCACGGCCAGAAGAAGCCCTTCAGGGCATCAATCCCAGCACAGCTTCCTCAGAGGACCGGGTGGGAGGCCCATGGCGCAGGGATTGGCCACGGCCCACAGGGTGAGTCTGCATCCATTTGGGATACACTGTACTGCCCACTTCCCCTGCAGGATGACCGTGACCTTCAGGGGCCATCATGCCCCTGAAGGACAATCACTTCCACGGAGCCTCAGCCCACCCAGCCACTTGCCCTGCTCTGCTCCTGGCCTGCTAGCTGGCCCAGCCATCTTCTGTCTCTGCTGAGGCGCAGAGCCAGAAGGAAACCAGCAGGAAGATGGAAACTCTGGGTGAGACTAGCGCTGGGTTTAGAAAAGGGAACATCTCTGTAAGTCTGACTTGGTAGCTCCATTTGCGAGGCTGACTCATACTCTGAATTCAGCACCAAAGCCACAAGACAAAGGGTCACAGTGTCTTCAGCCCTGTGTCACACAGGGGCCCCTCACAAGCTGCAGCTGAGACTGGGTGGTGACTAATCCCCACTCCTTTCCAGAGCAAGCACATGTGTGGCAGGGCTAGGCGGGAGTAGGTGAGAGGTGGAGCTCTGGGGCTCCTGGGGTTGGGAGGGCAGAGCAGGCTGCTCCTTAATAGAGTGGCCCTCCCTGTGGAAAAGCAGAGCCCCAGGCCTGAGGGCCCACAGCCTTTCTCAACCACAGAGTGATCTTATGGACATGCCAGCTCCCCACAACCAGTGGTCACCGTGAGGCTGCACACAGGCCAAGCACTGTACAGGACAGGGGCTCTCCAGGCTCTTCCTTGGTCTGGAAGTAAGAACTCCAGGCAGATATCTTTTTGTAATACCTCCACCTACTATTACTTCTTCTTCTTTTTGCCAGTCCTGGGGCTTGGACTCAGGGCCTGAGCACCGTCCCTGGCTTCTTTTTTGCTCAAGGCTAGCACTCTACCTCTTGAGCCACAGCACCACTTCCGGCTTTTCCTGTTTATGTGGTGCTGAGGAATCGAACCCGGGGATTTACGTACGAGGCAAGCACTCTACCGCGAAGCCATATTCCCAGCCCCCCTACCTACTTCTGAACCAGGCAGTCTGCACTCAGGCTGGAGAAAGAGCTGGAGGACAGCCAAACAGAGCTTTAGGCTCCTAATGCCCAACTCAGCTCCAGGGAAGGCAGAGAGGGTTTTAGGGGCAGTGCACGGGACTCAGTTTCCCACGTTGCACAAGTAACTAAACAAATGTACTGAGTAGCTTAACAGAAACTGTGCTGTGTCCAGGAATCACGGCACCAGCATGGATGGCATCCTCCCCCACCAGCAGTCCCCTGGGCCTCCTCGGAGATTCTTACTCCCGGGCACTTACCCACGTTGAAGATGTAGAGGGGCAGCCAATAGAGGAAGGTGTAGCTGACCAGCTTGGCAAAGAGCAGACACAAAGAGAACTCGATCACACCCTGGGGAGTGCAGCAGAGAGAACAGTGGAAAGAGTGCAACAAGGATGTCGTGCATAGTACTCCCATCTGCTACCCAGTGGAAAAATCCAGAGGGCCTGCCTCCACTCTGCCCTCTAATCCACAGACTTCTCACCGGGATCTTGAGGGCTCCCAGGAAGCTGATGGCAGCAGGCTCGGGGCCTGGCTCCTTGGAATAGCTGGCTGATGTCTCCACGCTACTGTCTCTGTTACCATAGGGACTATTCCCAGCCTCCTCTACGTTGTCCTGGTCCTTGTCTTGTTCACTCTAAGCAGAGGAGAGGAGCCTTCACTGTGGGCACGAGCATGCACCACCTCCCCCAGCTGGAGGAAGGATGGCCATGTGAGAGGTACATACACAACTTTGTCTTGCACTCCACTAACCTGCCGGGCCCATTGGGTTATGTGTAGGGAGCGGTCGGCTTGACCTTTTGGCTGCGCTGTCGACTCAAGATTAGAAGCAAATAGCTCGCGTACAAAACAGCACATACCCGGAGATGTTTGGCTATGTTTGCAAGAATCTGGTTTATGTTAGTAGCTCAACTTTATTCCTGTTTTTGTTACCTCCTGTTTTGACTTCAAAACTTCCTGACAAGACTTCTTGTTTACTTGTTCAAATGTAACCCCAAGCAGGCTTCCTTTTGCAAGAGCTGTATATAAGCTGAGATCCGGCAATAAACGGGGCTGCAGTCTTGAACTGTGGACCTCCTGACCCCATCTTTTGTCTTGAGTATTTTTCTTTATCCTCACCCCCTCATTCAGGACTCCTGATCGCTGCCGGCGGATTCCGGCAGTTATGGAGGAGCTAACCCAAGGGCTACGGCTCCCCCATCCCTCTACCCCAAGTCTGTTCCCTGTGATGGAGTGGGAAGGCAGGGGTAGATAGGAGGGCTCACACTTACATGGTGCTGCGGAGGGGTGCAGTCCACATCTTCTGGGTCTGCGGGGGACAAAACCCATCTGAGAAACCCATCGAGCCAGGCTTTCACTTAACTCTGGGCCTGGGCTAGAGCAGGAAGCCAGCCTGACACCTGCCAGCAGGAGGGAGCGAAGCCTGGCTCCTGGCATCTAACTGGTGGTGTGCCTCCTGGACCACACAGTGGGTGGAACCTGGCCTTGCCAACAGACAGGTCTCGGAGAATGGGACCCACCCCGCCCACGGCTCTCAGATCCAGGCAGTGTTGGCCTAGCACCTGCTTTGAGCCAAGTGCTTTTAACTACATTCTCTCCTCAAGCTTCTGATATCCTGGTGTAGATACTATTATGGTGGCTCAGAGTCACACAACTGGTCTTTCAACCCTGTAAATGTCCAGCTGTTTTCGCCTCAAAGCAGACCCGTGGAGCTCGCCCTGGTCTGGGCGTGGGGCTAGTGACGTGTACTCACATTCGATGAGGAAGAGGAAGGTGATGACGCCCACGACGGCAGTGATGATGCCAGGCACGATGAAGGACAGGCCCCACTGGTGGTTCACCCAGACGCCAGCGATCAGGGAGCCCAGGATGTTGCCCACAGACGTGTGTGAGTTCCAGATGCCCATGATGAACCCCCGCCTGGAGGAGAGGGAGGGAAAAGGGTAGAGAATGCAACTACCAACTTCCAAAGCCGTGCTCTCCGCCTCTGGGAGGTGACTGAGACCCGCTGTCAGGCCTTGGCTGATGTTATGCAGGTAATGGCCTGAGATACCCCACCTTAGCCAGCTCCCTGAAAAGCACAGGAAGTGATCACTATTCTGAGTTGCCCTTGTCCATGAGAAAACCAGTCATACTCCTTCATCATGGAAACATTTTCATCTCAGCACGTGAAAGTAACCCTAAGGCACTTTTCTCATCTTTTCCCTTGAGTATGCACCGCAGAGCCATGGGGTGACTCCCTCAGGAGCCCTCCCCCTCCCCCCACTCCTCCCTCAGCTACTCACTTCCCTTTCCCGAACCAGTTCCCAACACAGGTCACCACGGACGGCCAGCCTGTGGTCTGCACAAGTCCATTGCAAATCTGCAGGGAGAGAGGAGGGAGGGTGAGAACAAGCCTGGGCGGGCTCCCGTGCCACGGCCCACGGTAGAGGAGGTTCCATGTCAAAGCTGAGGGGCCCTCCGCACCCCACACTACAAACGCTGCCCTTCCCTCACGTGCATGTCTATACACACCCCAGTGTCATGAGCTGGTTTATCCCCTAGTCCAAGATCACTTGAACCAAGACCAAGCCTCTCACACAACTGAGGTAATCTGGGTGAAATGCTCAAGGCAGGAGCAAGTCAATGATACATGGTTCGGGACCTGGGAGCCCAGAGCCCTGTCTGCTAGAAGCCAGGGGTGGCCAGGAAGGACCAGAGGCCTCAGGGTCCTCTCTACAGTGGGAGCAAAGGCCTCAGGGATGAGGTTCGTACCTGGATGAGCACAAAGTACCAGAGCATGTGGATGTTCCAGAAATATCCCAGGCCAAAGAGGGAGGTGAAGAGGCCACTCAGCAGCATTCCACTTGAAAGGTAGTAACGGAGGGGGAGCCGCTCCCCAAAAATTCCACTAGAGAAGAGGTGGATTCGTGCTTAATCTCTAATGTCCACTCTGTCACTCATCTCCCCTCCCCATGCTGCTCAGCCCCTCAGGCCAAGGGGTCGATGGGCGACCTTGGTGCTGCTCATGTCGAGATGGCCTTTGACCCCCACTCCCCACACTATTCTTTATGGACACTGCTGCCCGTGAGGCTTCTCCCTCTTCTTCAATAAAATGGAATTCTAATTCCTCTTCCCACCATCCTGGCTCCATCCGCCACAACTGACCTGAGAAAAGACCCACCACCCACCAGACCACCCCAGCCAGATCCCGGGAGGGAGGGGGGTCCTCAGGCACTGCATCTCCCCACACCCCACTCAGCCCCCAAGGCCCACCCACTCTTCCCTTCTACCCCTCACATCCTTGTCCAATGTGCCGGTCACATCACCCATTACCACCATGAGAACTTCCACTCTCCTCTAGCTTAGGCTGCCGGCAGGGAGGCCCTTGGGCGTGGCCCAGCCTCACGCCTGCAGTAGCCCCCTCAGATGATGCATCCGATGTAAATCTGGGTAAAATCCTCCAGTGCCCCCCTCCCCCAGCATGCAGCACAGGCCCCATGGCGCAGGCGGCCTTGTCCTCCCCACTCTGTCCCTGTGAATGACGGGAAACCCTATCCCACCCCCCAGGCTGTTCCTCACTTGCCTTGCTTTGCTCCATCTGTGCCTGGATCCCCTTCTGCACCGCATGGAGGGCATCACCTCTACAAAGCCTTCCTCCACCCTCTGTTCTCCCCAAAGCTTGGACTGCACAACTGCCTCACAGTTCCCGCCCCATTCTATAATGGTCACCCACCAGTCTGAGGGACCTACAAAGGCCGCGCCTTATCTATCGGCTTCCTGGCAGTGAGTGCCACACAGAGCTAGTGTAGACATGGAGGTCCCCCTGGCCATCTCCACGGCCACCAGCGCCTCTCGAGTGCATCGACCACAGGGGAGCACGGAAGACGGCCTTCCAGAAGAAAGGCTGCTATCAGTGCAGGCCCACAGGGAGAGCAAGCGGCCTTGATGGCCATGGCAAAGAGAGGCAAGGCCTGGCCCTGGGCTGATGGACTGGCAGAATCTCAGCCTCGTTCCCTCGGGGGGAGTTGTCAGCCTGTCCCCCAGCTCAGCCAGGAGTGGCCCCAGCTCTGCGCCATCCCTGGAGGGGCCTGGGCACTGCATTCTCCTTACCTGATAAACATGCCAATGGCATAGGCCACGAGGAACGCATTGTCCACCGCCCCCAGCAGCTCCTTGTAGTCATCTTTGTCTAAAAGCAGATGCGCAAGACACAGTAGTTTGCTTGACGGAGCCTGCCGGAAGCCCTTTCAGGCTCTTGGGGAAGGAGATGTGGGGTGGAGAAGAGCAAACTCGTTCTTACCAAATGGACTCCAGCTGCACCACGTGGTGTCATTCAAATTATGGGTATCATTGACGGGGTTGATGAGCTCCGAGCAATTCTGGTGCAGACGGCTCTGGCAGGCAACAGCAAGCTCAGGTCAGGGGTCATCCTCCCCTAAATGCCCGCACTCCTGCCTCTCCACCAAGAGCACACGCTCCCCTGGCTGCCGCCTCCGTCAGGGGGGACTGGCCACAGGGGAAGGCCGTCACATGAACACAAAAGCCACAGAGCCCAGGACTTCTCCGCTCTCACTGCATGCATACCCACCGACTCCACAAAAGGATCATCCAGGGAAACATTGCTGGTGGGGGTGGGGGGTGGGAGAGTGGCCCACAGTGGGCGTGGCCAGGAGGTAACCATGGTAACCCAGGATGCTGTCCTCATGCACCGATGAGGTGGAGGGTGAGAGCCTCACCTTGACAATGCTGATGGGCTTCCTGGACATGTGATAGCAGGTGTATATGAGAAAGGTGAGCACCAGGGTGAAGCCTCGGAACCTGCAGAAGAACAGCATCCAGGTCAGCAGAAGTCCAGCCCCAGGCAGCTCACCCGTGCCAGCTCTGGCAGCCCAGGCTCAGAACCAAGGGCCTTTGAGGTTCCTTCACAGCCTGCTAGGTGCTAGCTGGGCATCGCCCTCTTGTAGGACCTGCCCTCTGACTGATGCCTTCCATCCCTCTCCTCCTCCGAGTCCTCCACATGGCAAGGGGGCCTGCATGTGTGGAGGTATGGCTGAGAGGTGGGCAGCCACAAGGAGATGAGGTCATTTTCTAAATATCAGAAATGATGGGCTGAGCTGTGCTGGTGATTCATGAGTGCAATCCTACCTGCTTAGAGGCTGAGAGCTGAGAATCTTGGTTGGAAGCCAGCTCAGGCAGGAAAGTCTATGGGGCTTTTATCATAATTGAGCTGTGGCTCAAATGGTAGAGCGCTAGCCTCGAACAAAAATACTAAAGGACGGCATCCAGGCCCTGAGCTCAAGCCCCAGTACAGGTAGGTAGATAGGAAGGAAGGAAAGAAGGAAGGGAGGGAGGGAGGGGGGAAAGGAGAAGAAGCTGAAGAGGGAGGAGGGTCTGCCTTCAAAGTGATGCTAATAGGCTTAGGCTTAGGACACAGCAGACAGCTCGGTCCACAGCTGGAGATGATCAGCTGGGGATGGGAATCAAGATGACTGCCTCATGTCCACTGGACAGAAAGATCATTCTTTCCAGTGGCTCGCACATCCTGTCATCCTGGCCCCACGCACTTGTCAGATGGAAAGAACAGCCAGACAGCCCCCAAAGTCTCCAGGGTCTGAGGAAGAAGCTTTGTAGCCTGCTTGAGTCACTGTCTGCTTCCCCCAGAAAGTTCAAGGAAAATAGACCTCAGAATGGGGCTGAGGTGCAGCTCAGTGGTCAAGTGTCCAGTGTGCTTGAGGCATTGTTTTCCATCCCCAGCACCTCCAAAAAGAAGTCTCCTCGACTACTAGAGGCCAGAGAGAAAGGGCCAGGTTTCAGGGGAAACAGTGTCTGGGCTCTTCAGAGATCTCACGAGGAAGTGGAGGAGAAAGCTAGGAACAGCCCGGAAACCTCCCCATCCCTCAGCGCCCTGGACCTCAGGGCAGACACTGCATGCTCATTCTCTAATTCTTGGGAATCAGCCTCTGAACCCCAAAGTCACTTCCCTCTAATGTGTCGTTGGGGCCATGCAGGCTACCCCTTGTGAAATAACTGGTATTGCAGCAAAGCCCGAATTGGGGTTGGGCTTTCTCACCCTAGCCCTGCACGTGAGTTTTCTACCTGGGTCTCAGTCGCCATACTCTTCCCCCAGGTTTACCTTATTAAGAAAGGAAGCTGGGGCTGGGGATATAGCCTAGTGGCAAGAGTGCCTGCCTCGGATACATGAGGCCCTAGGTTCGATTCCCCAGCACCACATATACAGAAAACGGCCAGAAGCGGCGCTGTGGCTCAAGTGGCAGAGTGCTAGCCTTGAGCGGGAAGAAGCCAGGGACAGTGCTCAGGCCCTGAGTCCAAGGCCCAGGACTGGCCAAAAAAAAAAAAAAAAAAGAAAGGAAGCTGAATGTGCGCCCTTCTTCATTACTTATATATATTTTTTCACTATGTTATTCACTTCATCAAGAATGAAGTTCCAAGTCAGCTGTGGTGGTACCTGCCTGTAATCCCAGCCCTAGGAAGGCTGAAGCAGGAGGATCACTAGGGGAGACCAGACTAGGCTCCACATTAAGACTTGGTCTACATGAGAGAGAGGGGAGGGAGAAGGAGAGGAAGTGGGGGAGAAAGGAAAGGAAGGGGAGGGAGGGAAAGAGAGAGAGAGAGGAAGAGGGGGGATAGGGAGAGATGGAGGCTCCAATCACATAGACCCAGCTACTGGCCATTAGTCCCAAAGGCTCTCGGCTGGATCACTGAGGTCTTCTAAGGACTTGAGTTTTCCACAAGGAAGCCGGGGTTACCCAAAGAGCTGTCACAGTGATCGGTTCCAGCAAACCTGATGGCAGTAAAGTTTTCTTGCTTCTAAATGGTTGCCTAATTGCTCTGGAGTCCAGGGATATGTGAGATTCAGAGAATAGGAAATGGTGCCCAGTAGGGTTCTTGGTTTTTTTGTTTGTCAATCTTAGGGCGTGGGCCTGGGTACTCTACCTGAGCTGTTTTTTGTTTGTTTATTTGTGTGGCCAGTCCTGGGGCTTGAACTCAGGGCTGGAGCACTGTCCCTAGTTTCTTTTTGCTCAAGGCTAGCACTCTACCAATTGAGCCACAGCACCACTTCTGGCTTTTTCTGTATATGTTGTACTGAGGAATGGATCTGAGGGCCTCATGCATGCTAGGCAAGCACTCTACCACTAAGCCACATTCCCAGTCCTCCCTGAGATCTTTTGCTCAAGAGCTAGTGCTCTACCACTTTGAGCCACAGCACCGCTTCCAGTTTTCTGATGGTTAACTGGAGATCAGAGTCTCTTGGACTTCCGTGCCCAGACTGGCTTTAAACCACGATCCTCACATCTTAGCCTCCTGAGTAGCTAGGATTACAGGCTTGAGCCACTGGCGCCCAATAGGCTTTTTGCAATGAGCAATAAATGCAAGACCCCAGAAATCCTCCGGAGAACATCACCAGAGCACAGCTGGGTCAAGGGAAAGCCCCGAGGGATATTCTCGTTCACATCTGCCTCCGATGTCCTTACTAGCTGTACACAGGTGGAAGCACCCTGTCCATGGCATACGTCAATAAACACAATGTTGCTCCTAGCCCCGCCCCTAGGTCCTGGGCAGTGCCCCCTTTGAGAGACCTCGGCTAAGCCCACCCTGGCTGACCAGATAAGTAGTGCCAGGGCCCTGGCCGGGCTGTATGGCCACGGACCATAGTGACAAACAAGATCATCTCTGAACCAAGGCTCCTGACCAGCTCTGGAGCCTGGTATGGACTGCTATGAATTAGAAAGCCAAGCTATACCGGAGCCTCTCAGGAGCTGGGCAGGGCCAAAGAATGCCCAGATGGACAACTCAGCAGCCCCTTACCTCCCTCCTTCCTTTCTCCCTGCCTTTCCTTATCTTTCCTTCTCTCCGCCTTTGCCTTATCCCTTTCATCTGGAATTTTATCCCTCCCAACCCTGGGTAGGCGTTATGTGCCACAAGACAATGCCTTATGCCCATGTCTAACATCCTGATTCACTTGGCAAAAATAAGACTGCTCCTCCATCTGCCTGTGTGCCTACCATGTGCCCAGCACACACTAGAGACCGAGAGTCAGCGAAAGAAATGGTGCGCGCTCTCAGAGTCAGGCATAGCAGCGTGTGCCTGTAAACCTCTCAGGACACCGAGATAGGAGGATGCAGGCTCTGGTTACACAGTTTGTTACAAGCAAACACAGAGGATCTCTGCCTTCCCGGAGTGCACAGGTCAGTGGGACAGACACGCAGAACGTGTGTGACTGTGCTGTAAGCGAGGCCAAGAGTGACACGAAAGCAGCGGGGGACACCAGGGCCAGTGGGACAGGAGCAGAGTCAGGAAGGGATTCCCAGAGGTATGACTTAAAAAAAATAAACAGGGGGTGGCCAGGGTAGGCAGGGCTGAGCAGGAAGCAGTATATGACAAGGCGCAGAGGCGTGAAATAACACTACCTGTTTGGGAACACTGCATGGGTCAGGATATCTGGAAGCTGGGGCTGCCAAGCATAGGAGGAGAAATGGCTGCCAACAGGCAGAGCCCTGGGTACCAAGCAGGTGCACACAGGCATCTCTTGAGGAGGATGGGAAGCCCCCTGAGGGACCGAGCTTTCCTAGGTCAGGGTGCTGTGGACAGCAGCTGGGTGGAGCTAGGCACAGATAGCAGTTCTCCGCTCCACTGATGAATGGGGGCACGGCGCAGCATAAGGGGTCCCCTGACAGGCGTCCTCACTGCAGGGCAAGGCCAGCTTCCTATGCCTTCTCCATCCTGCCAGCCATTCCCAGGCACGTGGGAGAATTGCAAGCGCCCCTCCCCCGACCCCACCCCAGGTGGTTTATTTCCAGGAGTTGTTACCTTTAAGAGAAAACAGCAGGGACCTAGAAATCAGGCGAAAGTTGTTTCTTAAACCGATTTGCCCCTATGCAAAGCTGATGGATGGCTCAGCACCTTTCCAATAGAACATCTGGCAGGTCAGCGAGAGGAGGAAGTCACAGGACTTCAAGCATTCCTGACACCCAGGGGACACTTACAAATGGCCGCTAATGTTCTTTCAGGTTGTCTGGAGCGAAGGCAGCCTTTTGCTGCTCTGTTGTAAAAGCCAAGACTGGAATCAACCTTGACTAGACCATGGGAGTGCCAGGCCCTGAAAGGTGGAGATTAGAGGCTACCCCCAACTCCCCACCAATCCACGGTGTATACCTGGGCCTACAGGGATACTGCTAGGGCGCTGGCTGTGCCAGAGGCAGATGGAGGGTCTATGCAGGGAGTCTGCCATGATAAAGGGAAGTGGCTCTGGCGGTGGCCCCATTGCTCCCTCAAGGAGCAGACAAGAAGATGAGGAAGAGTCCACACTAGCACCCTGCCCTCCTCAGATCTCAGCCTCCAACAGAAAACCTGACTCCCACCTAGCTCTGGTGGCTCATGCCTGTAATCCTACTCAGGAGGCTGAGATCCGAGGATCACAGTTCAAAGCCAGCCCGAGCAGGAAAGTGAGCCTCTTATCTCTAACAACCACCGGAAAACTGGAAGCGGTGCTATGGCTCAACATGGTAGAGTACTAGCATTGAGCAAAGGAGCATTGACAGCACCCATTCCCTGAGTTCAAGCCCCATGACCCACTACGAAAATGGAACTCTCCCAAGATTAGCAGGGGAACATGATTCCTGGGGCCTAGGGATCCCCGGCTGTGTGGTGTGGTACTGGACTCCAGAGGATCGGGGGAGGAGTTCAAAGTCACCTCACCTCTGGGGCCGGGGCTCTTCGGGCCAGGCCTCTTCCTAGTCCAGCGTTCCACTTGGTCAGGTGCTCTGAGGAGAAGCCTGGGTGCCATTGTTCAAAGCAGCCTGGTGACGTGGGGCCCGTGAAGGGCTGAGCTCACCCTCACCCCGAGGTGGCCAGCTATGGGTTTCACTTCTCCTCTCACGAGCCCTTCCCGCGTGAATCGAGGGGCCTTGGAAGGGAGCAGGGTGCACACTATGTACAGCTCTGAGGGAAATGATGGCAGTCTCCGTGCGGGGCTGGGCCTGGCAAGCAGGCCAGGGGCCAAGGGACATGAGGGGCATGGTGCTTGTGGTTCCAGGTGGGGCCAGATGCCCCATGACCCTCCAAGGCTTTTGTTAGTGAGAGGAGGCACCTCTTAAAGAGTCCTAACCCCCCCCCCCCCATACTGGTTACTGAATAACCAGATGAGATAGCGAGGGGAACTGGCTATCTCTGAACTAGGAGCTGACAGTTCTTACTCTTTGGAAGGAACCCAGTAATGGCCTCATTGACCTTGTTAAGACTTTGCACTAAGAATGCTTCTGCGGTAGGAACAGGGAACAGTGTGTGCTAAATTAGCAACAGATTAAAACAACAAAAACGTCTCCCCCCCTCCCAAGGCCCATCAGTACTACTAGAAAACGAGAGACACACAGCAGGACTCTGGCCTTGTAAGAGTGGAAACGGGCCTTGCCTTCATGGCCGTCCCCAGCATCATCTTCCTTCTTGGCTTTGCCAACTGCTGACTGAGGCTACAGGTAACTTTGGCACTTCCATTATGGATATGAACCTGGTGACCTATTCTGGGGTCAGCAGATTTTTTTAAATTGGTTTATATGAGACCAGATCTCAGCATCTAGTACAGGCTGACTTTGTACTTGTAATCCGCCCACCTCAGCCTCCCAAGTGCCAGGATTACAAGTGTGATCTACCACACTTGGGGGTCAGCAGGTCTGAAAAGGGAAAGTGTTGTGGGCACAATAATAACTGAAACAGTACAGCATGCCTGCCCTCCTGCCCTGGGGGTGGGGGGGGCCAGGCCACGAGGGGGAAATATCCTAGTGGGGAAGGGGTTTCCAGGAACAGATACCCCACAGGCGGGAGTGC
Organism: Perognathus longimembris pacificus; assembly: GCF_023159225.1. Lineage (NCBI taxonomy): Eukaryota > Metazoa > Chordata > Mammalia > Rodentia > Heteromyidae > Perognathus > Perognathus longimembris. The sequence goes on from NC_063163.1 coordinate 108,134,785, forward strand.
TGAGCCATGTCTTCAGAGTACAAGACTGGGCAGAGGCCGGCCGGGTCTCGGGAAGGCTCTGAGGACCCAAGACACAGACTGCTACGGGGGACAGGAAATCCTGTTTGTTGACCCTCTTCACCTAGCTTGGGTGCTTGCTCAGAGAAATGTAGTTGACTCAGAGCTTAGACCCATGCCGCTCTTCAGAGAAGGAACCACTGTGGTCTGGGAGCCACAGGAACCCAGAACTTTCTAGAAGAAGCTCACAGCTAAGATGATCTTTTTTTTTTTTTTTTTTTTTTTAAGATAGAGGAAACTATAGCCTAGATTCTCTTGCTTTAAGCAGCTGTATAGGGAACCCCGCATGCTCTGACCCAGTGGACAGACATGGCCTTGCATTACGTCGTGAGGGTTTTCTTAGGCAACCAAGACCAGTGTGGAAGACTCAGTTCTTGGGCTCAGAAGAGGGCTGGCCAGCAGGTGTAAGCTCCGCTGTCTTCCAAAAGGGAGCACAGTTGGGAGCATGGGGAGCACGGCAGGGCTGAGGTCCTAACCCAGCTCCAGCCTCCACTGCGCCTGTGCACAGGGGACCCAAGGCCAGAGGCGAGCAGTGATTCCACCATGCGCTACTCTTGGTGTCTTATCTTCAATCCTGTTGATACTTAGGGATTGCCTGGCTTGGGCCTCTGCATTCCATGGGTACAGCATGGCTGAAGAGACAAAGCTTTGGGCAAGCCCCTTGGCAAACCCCTTGCTGCCCTCCTAGACTGGTCCATGCAGCCCCACCCAAGCCAGGGGGCTGCACACACAGCTGAAGGAAAGAGGAAACAGCCGCCTGCCTGCAAGAGGAAGTCCAAGAGCTGCAGTCACGGGGTGGGGGCAGGGCCCCCGTGGTCACACGCGCAGTGCCACAGCGCTGGTGTGGAGGGAATGGGGAGGCTCTGGGTCCTTTGAGCTTTAGCGGAGATGTGCTTTAGTAAAGAGGGTTAAAGTAGGGAGAAACGGTGAAGAGAGAAAACTGCCCACCAGACGCCGGTGGCTCATGCCTGAAATCCTAGCTACTCAGCAGGCTGAGATCTGAAGATGATGGTTTGAAGCCAGCCTGGGCAGGAAAGTCCAAGAGATTCTTATCTCCAATAAGCTACTCAGAAAGAGCTGGAAGTGGGCTGAGAATGTGGCCTAGTGGTAGAGTGCTTGCCTCATTTACATGAAGCCCTGGGTTCGATTCCTCAGCACCACATATACAGAAAAAGCCGAAAGTGGCACTGTGGCTCAAGTGGTAGAGTGCTAGCCTTGAGCAAAGAGAAGCCAGGGACAGTGCTCAGGCCCTGAGTTCAAGGGGGAGGGAGGGAAGGAGAGAGAGAGAGAGAGAGAGAGAGAGAGAGAGAGAGAGAGAGAGAGAGAGAGAGAGCACGCGCGTGACTGGAAGTCAGGCTGTGGCTCAAGTGGTAGAGTACTAGACTTGAGTAAAATAAGCTCAGGGACAGAGCCTAGGCCCAGAGTTCAAGCCCCAGGACAGACCAAAAAAAAAAAAAAAAAAGAAAGAAAGAAAGAAAAATTCCTTGCTTGCCATGCAGAAAATAGGAGTTGACTGAATGACAGTTCCTATCTCTATCTTCCGTGTGCCCTCCATCACTTGAGCCATGACCTTCAGATCGCAGCCTCCTGAGTAACTAGGATTACAGGCATGAGCTGGGTAAACACACGTGGCCGTGTCATCTAGCAACTCCTAATCCTTAGACCCCAGCTTTGGGTGGATGACATGGGCTGGGCAAGGTCCACCCAAAATACAGATAACCTTCAGGACTTCCTTTTGCCACACAAGCCTTTCATTCTTTGTTTTTACCCAGCCAGGACCAGTTCCAAGTATTTGCCATTTCAAAGGAGGAGGCCATTTAGACAACCTCCGGTATCTCCTAAACCTACAAGTTCACTTTTACCAGAGGTGCAGGGGGCGGGCGGGGCGGGTGGGCGGGGGAAGAGCTCATCTGCTGTCAGTTCACTTCCTGATTTTGACTTCTGACTTTGTGACAGCTGTTGAATGATAGTTCCCCGGTCTCCTCCTGTATCTACCCCGTCCCGCCTTTCCTTCTCTCAGGAGAATGCGCCTCACAGCTCATCTTCAAGCAGCTTTCTGCTGTCCTTACCAGGGTCTCTGCAGGACTCGGGAGAATGAGAGAAGCTTAGGGAGGTGGCACCCAGGGCCTGCGTGGAACAGGGAGGAGGACGTTCAGACTTAACCAAAAGGAGCTGAGTCTTCATTTTTGGTTCTGCTATCTACTTGGGCAACTTGTTTAGCCTAAGGCTCAAGGTTTTTTTGTTTGGTGGTGGTGGTGTGTGTATGTATGTGTGTCTCTGTGTGTGTGTTGCTGGGTCTTGAATTCAGTTGATGTTTTTTGCTCAAGGCTGGCACTGCTCCACCTGAGCCACACCTCTACTTCCAGCTTTGGGTTGGTTAGATGTAAGAGTGTCACAGACTCCCTTCCCCTCCCCCGCCCCCCAGGCTTGAACTTCCTTCCTTAAATCGCTGTCTCCTGAGTAGCTCAGATTACAGGCCTGAGGTACCAGCGCTCAGCTTGGACTTCTTTGAATAAGAGAATCAACTACGGTACAAGATTGTAATTGGATTAACAGACGTCGTGGTGTGTATTTCAGTGGCTTTCTGCTTCAGCCAACTCCACGGGACAGAGCCATTTGTCAGCCTTACCCAGTCCCCATGGGAAGGTCAGAGTGTGGGAGTTCTCAGCTCCAGTCCCCGTCCAATCTGAGCCCCCTCCACACCCATTCCTGCTTATCCAGCTGCTGTGTCACCCTGCTCCCTCCTCCCACGGGCTTTCTCTACCTTCTCCCCTTCCCCCCCCCCAGCACCCCAGGAAATACACCCCACAAGCAGCAGCTACAGTCATATTTCTGGAAAGTTGCCCATGTTGCCAGCTGCCATCAGACATTGGCACAGAGGCTTTCATCGGGCAGGGCCAGGAAACTTCCAGGTGTTTGGTGCCTCCGAAATGCCATGGGCAGCTCTCTACCCCACACCCCGAGAGCAACCTGTGCGGGGTGGAAACTTGGCGGAGCCGTGGCAGAACTTGGACGGCGCTGCCTCTACGCACCTGCGGCCACCGCCCCCAGCTCCGCTCCGGGGACCGCGTGCCCGCTGGATAGAGTCCGCTCTCTCGACAGAGTTCCAGGCCCACCAGCTCCTCCTTGTTGTCCCGCAGGTGCAGGATGGGTGCTGGACAGACTACCAGGCTTCTCTATGCCTCATTTTACGTATGTGATCTATGGGGGGGAGGGGAGAGGGGAACTTGCAGTTCTATATAAAAAAAATTACAATTGCTAGGAATGGGTGGCTCATGCCTGTCATCCTAGCTGCTCAGGACGCTGAGATCTGAGGATCGAAGTTCAAAACCAGCCTGGGCAAGAAAAGTCTGTGAGATTCTTATTTCCTATTATCTACCAAAAAGCCCTAAGTGGAGCTGTGGCTCAAGTGATAGAGCTTAGTCTTAAGCAAAAAAGCTAAGGGACAGTGCCCAGGACCTGAGTTTACAAATACAACGCAAACAACAAAATAACAACAAAAAATACAAATTAACCATTTCCATTGGGGATGGAATCCCTTCCACCACAGAAATCTATCAGCAGTTAGTAAATACCAAATATGTTGAATGTTAGGCTAAGTACTTTTAATTTCCTTCTTTCCTTCCTTCCCTTGTTCCTTCCTTCCTTCCTTCCTCCCTTCCTCCCCCCCCTTTTTTTCAACTGGGATTTGAACTCAAAGCCTTGTGTTGGCTAGCGGGTGTCTAATCCTTGAGCCAGGCCACTAGCCCCTAAGTAGTTTCTCAGTTAAATCCTCTGATATAGGTGCTCTTTTCCCTTGTCTAATTAACTAGAAATGGACTCTCAGAGATGAATCTGAGACCGAGTGGCCATGCAAGTTTTCCCCAGTACACACTGTCATGAGATCGATGCAATGAGATGACATCATAAGCTTAGGAGACACATGGCTTTGTCCCAAACTCCAATTCCAACACTTAGCAGTTACCCACTATTGGACAGGCCACACAGCTTCTGTGTCCCATTTTACCTGTCTGTTCCACCATGAAACTAGCTTGCAGTTCTATAAAGATTACAAATGAACAATACCTGAGTCATAACAGTAGGAAATGGAATAATAGTCAGTAGTCTGTATGCTTACTAGAAGCCTGGCACCAATCTACATGAACTATTACCTCATTTAAATTTTGCTGAAGTAGGCTTTTTTTTTTTTTTTTTTTTTGCCAGTCCTAGGGCTTGAACTCAGGGCTTAGGCACTGCCCCGAGCTTCTTTGCCCAAGATTAACACTTTACCATTTGAGCCACGGCACCACTTCCAGCTTTTTCTGTTTATGTGGTACTGGGGAATCGAATCCAGGTCTTTATGCATGTAGGCAAGCACTCTACCACTAAGCCACATGCCCAGCCCTAAGAATTATTCCCATTTTATACACCAAGATCCAAAACCAGTGGGCTCTCCAGCCTGAACCCACGCTGCTCTTTCCATGCTCTCTTTGGGGACATGCAAAAGCAGAGTTCATTTCTCATTTTCTTCGGGCTGTACGCTTTCATCCTATTTGTCTCCACTCTAATCAGCATTTTGGTTAGCCTAGGAAATTCAAATGGGATTAAGCTCCATCTGTAATATTATATAATAACGTAGCTGATAATGAGATTATCGCTAATAATGCTTGTAAAAGCCAGCATTTATTGAGTACTTCCTGAATACCAGGAAATTTACACCTACCTATAATCTCTAATACTTCATGTATCAGACATGCTTTTCTTCAAAACCCATTCACCTGACCTTGAAAAGACACAGTTCATAGGAAAGTCACCCTTAAGCCCTTTAACACATATACTTAGGCCTTCTAAACTTGCTGACTTGGTCTGCACTCTAGCTTGGTGGTAGAGGGCTTGCCCAGTATGTGTGAGGCCCTGGGTTCCATCCCCACCATAGCTAAATCAATATAAATTGCTGACTGCGTGTGCACACACACCTGCCTTCTCCAGCTTCACCCTCCGTTCTGAGAAGGTAGGATCATGTCGTCATTGTCTCTACAGGCCTTCAAATTCAGCACAGTGAGAGCCACAATCCAAACCCATGTTCTTCGGGAAGGAAGGGCAAGCAGATCTGTGGAGGGGACCCATTAGGAGAGGAAGTGTAACTATCACACAGACCCTCAAGAACCATCTGTTGACTGATAAGGAAACCAAGGCTCCACCAAGTTCACAGCTGAAGGCACACATTGGTGGAAGGATTCCAGTCCAGCTCTTTGTTGAGTTTTGGAGATGCTGGAGAACATAGTTAATTTAACTCACACTTTTAAAGAAGTGTGTAAGTGTTGTGTGTAGCTATAGAAAGTTGTGTTGTATGTATTCAAGAGCTCTTCTAAAGTGCTGGTGTGTAACAGATAGTTTACAATGATCTACTTTCTCTAAGGCCTCTTTGATCTGAAATGTAACTTTGGTTAAGTTAAAAATTAAGAGCCAGGCACTGATGGTTCATATCTATAATCCTAGCTACTCAGGAGCCTGAGATTTGAGGATCAAAGTTTAAAGTCAACCCAGGCTGAGAGACTCTTATTGCCAATCAAGTAGCAAAAATCTGGAAGTGGAAAGTGTGGTGGTAGAGTGTCAGCCTTGAGTGAAAAAGTTTGGTAAGAGCACAGGACTGAGTTCAAGCTCCAATACTGGAAGATAAACACAAACACAAGTGCACGCGTGTGTGTACACACACACACGTGCACACACAAGAAAGAGCTGGAGCTGTTAGCTCAGTGTTAGAGCACTTGCCCAGTATGTGCAAGGACTGCATTTCAATCTTTAGCTCTATAAATAAAACAAAGACATACTATATATGAATGAGACTCCACTAGGATGAACAGTGGCCGAGAGGTACAATTATGACAACATAGTAATGAGGTGCGTTTTTGTCTATTAAAAAGGGGAAAGAGCAGCTTTGTTCTAAATAACTAGGAGTTCCAGAATAAGATGGGGGGGGCAGCAAAACACAAGTTTTGAGTGGACAAACTGGCCGAAGGCTTATGGAACAGGGGTTTGTTCAACCTTGGATTATAGTAGGTACAAATAAAGGGTCTGAAATGAAACGGTGAAGTGTGTTAAAACTGTGTTGACGCTGGCTCGGTTTTGATGAGTGCATTCATATTCTCAAAATCATAATCCCTGCAAATCAAAGATTTGTTCTTTTACCCCTTAGAAGAAGAGGTGCTGTTGGGCACCAGAGGCTCACTCCTGGAATCCTAGCTACTCAGGTGGTAGATCTAAGCCTAAGACAGTCCAGAAAAGAAAAGTCTGCGAGGTTCCATCTCCAAAATAAACAGCAAAAAGCAGAACTGGTGGTAGAGCTCATGTGGTAGGGCACCAGCTTTTCAAGTATTAGGTTCTGAGTTTAAACCTAGCTTGTTTATCTGGGGCGCTGTATGTGTGTGTGTGTGTGTGTGTGTGAACTCAAGTCTTGAGTGCTGTCCTTGAGCTTCTTTTGGGGGGGGGGGAGGGGCAGTTGTGGGGCCTGAACTTGAGGCCTGGGTGCTGTCCTTGAGTGCTTTTGCTAGCGCTCTACCACTTTCAGCCACAGCTCCACTTCCAGTTTTCTGGTGCTTACTTGGAGATACAGTCTCACAAACTTTCCTGCCCGGGCTGGCATTGAACTACAATCCTCAGATTGCAACCTCCTGAGTAGCTAGGATTACAGGTATGAGCCACTGGCACCAGCCCTGAGCTTCTTTTTCTCAAGGTTAGTGCTGTACCACTTGAACCACTACTCCCAGTTTTTTCCAAGTAGTTTATTGGAGATAAGAGTCTCATGGATTTTCCTGCCTGGGCTGGTTTCAAATTGCAATCCTCAGATCTCAGTCTGAGTAACTAGGATTATAGACATGAGCCACAGGTGCCTGGATATGTTCATTTTTTATATAATTATTTTATTTTTGAAGTACCATACTTTTTAGTATAAGGCTATCTTATTGTGATATTTCCATACATGAATGTAGGTAATATTGATCAAGCATAGAAATAATTGTAAAATTGGAAGAGATACTCAGATTTTAATTTATAGAAGATACTATTTCTATAAACATTTCAGGAAATTCAGAATATTGCTATATTAAAAGCTCAGATCTCTGAATGCCCTCTCTAGCCTTGAAGTTTGAACTTCAAGGTTTCATGATTGCTGCTTGAATAGAAGATCATATGTCCACAGTGTGCCTATTTATCTGCATCCTGACAGAGCTTTGATGACAACATTATTTGTTATTAGTCATGGTTTCAGTTACAACTTAAAATGTTTACCTGAACCCGTGCTGGTGGCTCATGTCTATAATCCTAGCAATTCAGGAGGCTGAGATTCAGGGATTCCATTCAAAGCCAACCAGAGCAGGAAAGTCTATGAGACTCTTATCTCCAATTAACCACCAGGAAATGGGAAATGACCCTATGGCCCAAAGTAGTAAAGTGCTAGCCTTGAGCAAAATAGCTCAGGGACAGTGTCCCGGCTCTGAGTTCAAGCCCCACAACTGACAAAATAAATGTTAATCTGGCATATAACTTTATAAATTTGAATCCAACATCTTCTAGTCCAAGCCATTGTTTTCATCTGTGAGTAGGTATTATTAGAGTTTTACTTAAACACAGATGTTTAGGGATTATTCAAAACTTACTAAATCTCTTTAGTTGACTTTTTGAATATTATTTTGTCTCAGAACTTGGTTATAGCTTAATTTTTTCCCTATAAAAACATGTTTGTCGGGGCTGGGACTATGGCCTAGTGGCAAGAGTGCTTGCTTTGTATACATGAAGCCCTGGGTTCGATTCCCCAGCACCACATATACAGAAAATGGCCAGAAGTGGCGCTGTGGCTCAAGTGGCCGAGTGCTAGCCTTGAGCAAAAAGAAGCCAGGGACAGTGCTCAAGCCCTGAGTCCAAGCCCCAGGACTGGCCAAAAAAAAAAAAAAAAATTATGTCCCTTTTTTTTGCCAGTCCTGGGGCTTAGACTCCACTTACTGAGCCACAGTACCACTTTCGGCCTTTTCAGTTTATGTGGTGCTAAGGAATTGAACCCAGGGCTTTGTGCATGCTAGGCAAAGACTCTACCGCTAAGCTGTTGTCTTCTTTAAAATTAGACATATACTATGTTTTTAGACAATGTCTAAATGATTTCACTGACTTCAGTTTATAGTATAGGAGCAAACAAATCTCATCCAAGATGTGTTTTTGTGCCAGTATCTGGACTTGGCATAGAACCTGGGCACTGTCCCTGGGCTTTTATGCTCACGACTAACAGACTACCATTCGATCCACAGCTCCACTTCTGGCTTTTTGGTGATTAGAATAAGAGTCTTAAAGATTTTTCCAAGCCACAATCCTCATATCTTAGCCTCCTGAGAAGCTAGAATTACAGGTGTGTGGCACTGACACCCAGCTTTTTTGTTGTTTTTTTACACCAAGGCTTGAATTCTGGGACCTCTTGCTCACTCACAGTTGGTGCTGTACAACTTGAGCTATGCCTCCAGCCTGACTCCTTACTGGCTAATAGGAAGTAGGAGTCTCTTTTCAGTTCTAGCTGGCTGCAAACTTCAACCCTCCAAGGTTCACCCTTCTGAGTCGCTAGGATTATAGGCATCCAGAGACATCATTCATTTAAAAAAAATCAGTAGTAAGTTAACCAGAAATTTTTATATGTCCCCCACAGATTGAGTCAGCTATAGGCCAACATGTTTTATTGTTAACAATCATCTCAGAACAGTATTGTACTAAGCACTTACTCTTGAGCATAGGGTTCTAATGAAATCACTTGATCAACTTTGAGAACACAGGGATTGAGGGAGGAGTTTCTAGTCTAGAGGGGCTGGGTTACAGAGACTGCTCACCCTAGATTCCACAGACCAGCAGCAGCTTGACTACATGAACTAGTAGGATATGACTGTCCTTTATGTTCGAAATAGTCCTAGTGTCCCACTTCCAGGATATCAATAGAAAGACCTTACTCTTTCCTCTAAGGTGATCCACAGTACATGGCAATTTAGTGAACTGCATTTTTGTGATGGTACAGGGCCTTGAACTCAGGACCATGAGCTCTCCCTCAGCGTTTTTGCTCAAGGCTGATGATGCTCTACCACTGGAGCAGTACCTCCACTTCTAGCTTTTGGCCTGGTACTTGATGTTAAGATTCTCATGGAATTTTCTACATGGGCTGGTTCTGAACCTTGATCCTCAGTAGGATTGCAGCTGTGAGATCCCAGTGCCCAGCAGAAGTGAAAAATCTTCATTGAGTCTTCTTGATATTCTTGGTAGTATGGCTATATGCAAAGGTTCCAGCCCGCCATCTTTTTTGTTTGTTTGTTTTTAAATCAGGGCATATTTGGAAAAGGTAGTTATATAACCAAGGCCTTATGTGAAGAGTTATATTCGACAAGGATGCCCATTTAATCCAGATGTAACCAGCTCCTTTAAGGAACTAAGCTTTGCTGTACAGAGCCAATAATAATAAAACACTCCCAAGAAGTGGCTTACGGCTTTTCAGCCTCACAGGCATAGGAAGGTCAGTCATTTTTGGCTGGTCCAGGAGCCTTAGCTTTAGGAGATTCTGAAGAGAGGAATTTGCCTAAATTTATAGGTACAGCAGGTCAAACCTAGTGAAGACAGTTTCTTGGTATGGCTTCCTGCTCTCATAACAATAAATACTAAAGAGAAATGCTGTTTTTAAAGCCTAATCTAAGAGTCCATATGAAAACTTCTGGCAAAGTTAGCATGCGCAGTCTGTTCATTAACACTCTTACTGTACCTACGTAAATCATGAGATCAATTCTAATAAGATCAGCTTTACTTTGTGATTTAAAAAAAAAATCTTTAAGAAAGGCTGTTTTTGACCTCCAAAGGAGTCTGTGGAGAAAAAGAAAAGACTACGCACTGTCTAGAGGATACCCCTCCAAGTTTTCTAAACCTAACATTTCACTTATCTCGATTCTAGCTTTTCATGACCTTGAACTATTTCATGATTATTTGAAGTAGTAGCTAACTGATGTCACGTGAAATATGCCCATGAGTGATATTTTCAATAGTCTTCCATCCTAACCTGTGAGGGGAAAAACAGTGTGGCCTCAATGTTCCTGGTCTTTACATGTGTCTTTTGGATTATGTTTTTTAAATTGTGATCAAAGATATATGACAAAATGTATTACTTTAGGAAGTGGTGCTGTAGCTCAAAGTGGTAGAGCACTAGTCTTGAGCACAAAGAGCTCAGGGGCAGCACTTAGACCCTGAGTTCAAGCCCCATGACAAAAAAGAAAAAAGAAACTGTAAGATAGGGTTCCAGCTGGCTAAGGCATAGATATGAGAGCTTATCTCAGAAATAACTAAACAACAAGGGTTCAAGATGTAGATGGAGTGGTTGAGTGCGTGCCTGGAAATCACTAAAGCCCTGAGTTCTATAAAGAAAGAAACTGATCAATGTTATTTTAAGTGTGCACTCAGAGGCATTAAATACATTTGTATTGCTGTGTAATTATCCCCACCATAACTGTAAGCTGAAATGTTCTATGCAATAAAAACACTATCGCCCTACACTTCTCGCTAGATTTTTTTCTTATTTATTGTCAAAGTGATGTACAGAGAGGTTACAATTTCATACGTTAGGCATTGGATACATTTCTTATACTGTTTGTTACCTCCTCCCTCATTCCACCCTCCCTCTCCCCCTCTCCCTTTCCCCTCAGTTGTTCAGTTGGTTTACACCAGTTTTGCAGGTATTGCTTTTGTAGTCATTTGTCTTTTTATCCTGTGTCTCTCGATTTTGGCATTCCCTTTCACTTTCCTAGTTCTAATACCAGTATATACAGTTTCCACTGTACTCAGATAAGATATAGTGATCGTGCAGGTACAACCACAGGAAAGGGATACAAGAGGATCATCAACAATAGAAGCTACAGTTTCACATGGCATGTTGAAAGTAATTACAACAGTGATATAACACTCGTTTCCATAACATGGAGTTTATTTCACTTAGCATTATCTTATGCATTCATAGAGGCAAAGCTATTAGGCTCTTGTGATCCTCTGCTATGACTAGCCTAAACCTGTGCTAATTATTCCCTATGAGGGAAACCATAGAGTCCATGTTTCTTTGGGTCTGGATCACTTCACTTAGTACAATTTTTTCCAAGTCCTTTCATTTCCTTACTAATGGGGCAATGTCATTCTTTCTGATAGAGGCATAAAATTCCATTGTGTATATGTACCACATTTTCCTGATCCATTCATCTACTGAGGGGCATCTGGGTTGGTTCCATATTTTAGCTATGACAAATTGTGCTGCGATGAACATTGTTGTGCTGGTCGCTGGATTTTTTTTTTAATTTTTGTTATTATTCAGGTGCCAGTGGCTCACACTTGTAATCATAGCTATTCAGGAAGTTGAGATCTGAGGATCACAGTTCAAAGTCAGCATGGGTAGAAAAGTCTGTGAGACTCTTATCTCCAATTAACCACCAGAAAACCAGAAGTGGCTCTGTGGCTGAAAGTGGAAGAGTGCTAACCTTGAGTGAAAAAGCTCAGGGACAGTGCTTAGGCCCTGAGTTCAAGCCCCCTGACCAATGAAGGGGAAAAAAAAGTATTGTTATTATAAAGGTGATGTACTGAAGGGTTGCAGTTATGTAAGTTAGGTTTAGAGTACATTTCTTTTTGGATAATGTCACCCCTTCCATCGCTCTCTCCCAGTTTTTGGATTCTCTCTTTGATCTGATGCTAACCTCTTCTAGTCCCTCACTATGAGTGAAATACAGTCTTTCATGGTGCCACTGGCACCTGGCAGCTAAAATACAAATCTTTTAACACTTATTTTCATATTCTGGTGAGACATGATTATTATCTCTTTCTGAAAAAAATTAAAATCTTTTTAACCATTTCATACTCTAGAAGGACCAAGTTAGTACCTAAATGAGTGAAGAGAGTTGGAAATGATAAGCCATGTCACTAATACACTTAGCCTAAAGTCGCCCAATGTCCGGATTTGTCCAGGCACCAAGAGGGGCTGAGGAATAATTGTGTTTTTTTGGGGGGGAGGGGGCATTGTTTGAACTCAGAGCCTAGGGCTCACTTGTGCTTTCCTATTTGAGCCATGTCTTCAGCCTGGAGACTTAAAACTAGGACAAATCGACCACACCAATAGCACCTGCCTCATCTAAACAAGACTCTTAACTCCTACACGGTTGCATCCTCTATTTGTATTTGTGATGTGTGTGTGTGTGTGTGTGTGTGTGTGTGTGTGTGTGTGTGTCTTCTCCCCTCCCACCCCAAGCCAGGCATGCAGCTATTTTTAATTACTTGTAAATAATGGCAACGACTTATTTCAAACACATGGGCAGCCCGTTTAAATGGCTCCAAACTGCACTGAGAAAGAGTGGCTGAACCCTTTCCTTCCACCCACCCCGACACGTGGGGTGGCTCCCACCGTCAGGAAGACAGCCGCTGTGAAGGCTGGCTCACGGGTTTTGGGGGTGCCCACCCATCTGTGAAGCAGCCGAGGCTCTGCTCTCATCACCCAGGAACTGGAACCCCCAGGCCATCTCCATGCCCCCCCCCCCCCAGCTCTGTGTTCTCCAAGGCCACGGTTTCCCCCCAGCCCGCCCGGCCCGTCCAGCGCTCTCAGGTGCTCGGCGACGAGGCACGGGTGGGATGCGGAGAGCGCGGTGGGGAACGTGGAATTGGGGCCTGTGTGCGTTCAGCCCCCCCAAGCCGGCGCGACTGGAGGAGACCCGAGCCCAGGTCCTGGCAGAAGTCCGTGGGGTACGCGGGGACCGCGGCCTGGTCCTCCCCCTCTCCCAGGCGGCTCCCGCCGTGCGCCCGCGCACCCCGGCCCGCCTACCCAACCATTCCCCCCCCCCCCCCCCGGCCCGCCCAACTCACCAGCTGTCCCTGGAGAAGGCGCGCAGGAACCAGATGCCCGGAGCCAAGGAGGAGCGCATCTTGCCCGGCCAGTACCCGAGGCTGGAGTCCTCGGAGCCGGCGTGCGTGTGTGGCCGGGGCGGGAGGGCGGCGGCCGGGTTTAAATGCCCCGCCGGCCGGCCCGCCCCGGCCCGCAGCCCGGGGCCCGGAGCCCCCGCCCCTCGCACCTGACGCCCTGTGGGTCGGGCCCGGCGCGGGGCCGCTGGCCATCCTCAGCCTGTGCCGGCTAAGCACCTGCGCTCTCCGGCTCGGCCTCCCTGCCCGGGCCCGACAGCGTCCACTTCCCTAGGGCTCCTCTTTCGGCCAGGCACATTTTTTTTTTTGGCGGGGGGGGGGGGGGATGTCCTTTCCCGCGGGGAGGGGGAACCGAAAATAGCCACTGCGGTTGTCACCAGCTCAGGGCAGCCGTCGCTTCTGCCACAGCTGGGCCCGCAGTGCCCCCTATCCGGCGAAGCAGTGGCCCTGACAGTGTCCCAGCAGCTCACACCCACGGGCCCCATTCTTGCTGATCTCAGTGTGGACGTCCCCCTCCCTCCCCCACCCCCGTGAGCCCAGGACGTTCTGTGGGGTGGGAGGCTTCGGGTCCTGCCCCTCTGTGTCTCCAGGACTACTTACTGAGCCGGCAGGGAGCCTTCCCCACTTCACCGATCCCACCCCCACCCCCAGTCCTCCACCGTGTCTCCCCTGCTCTTCCTTTCTGGAGGAAGAAGGCCAGGCAGCCGGGAACTGCTGCTGGGCAGGGAAAGAGACTGGCGCTGGCATGAACATTTCAAGGCATGTTTCTACCTATAAAAAGAAGTTATGGGGCTGGGGGTGTAGCTCAATGGTAGGGCCTCTGCCTAATGTATAAGGCCCTAGGTTGATGGGAAAAAGTACTGTGAGAGCCTTGCGAACTAAATGGGGTGGTAAGGGAAGTGTTTGTGTGAAAAATAAACTTAATAAGAACATAAAATGGGAATGTGTCAGCCCTAACTCCACCTGCCCCTCACTCCTAGGAGTGTCTAGGTCTGCAAGCAAGGTCAGGGAAGTGAATCAACAGCCCCACCAAGCAAGGGAGGACCCAGAGGAATGGGCTGGGTTGGCGCCAGCGCTGGCATCAAGCAAAAAGTGGGTAAGCACACTTGTAAAACCCTAGGTTAATGCTAGCAGGCAAGGGCACAGGTCTACTGCCAGAAACCAAGAGGGCAAAAAGCCAAGGACAGCAGTAATGGAGTGGAGAAAAAAAGGCAGTGGACACAAGTAGCAGACTGTGTGAGGGGCTGAAACGCCCAGAGAAGAGTTATCTCGAACAGCAGTTCAAGCCAGATCCTGAACCACTGAAGTCTTTCAAGTCAGTGAGGTGGGTATTACCCAGGGTAGATGACTAGTTTGCCTGGGGCAATCTCAGGAGAGATACCTGCTGATCCGGAATGTATGATGGACACCTCTGGGGTTGGTAACCCCAGGTTAAGCCCACCCCCCCACTTATTAAAGAACTCCAAATACACTCGAGTGAGCTGGCACCCAGCTCAACCATCAAGTTACAGTACAAATGAACCAAATGTTGGGCACTGGTGGCTCATGCTGGTAATGCTAGCTACTCGGGACGCTGAGAATCATGGTTCAAAGCCAGCTCCAAGCAGAAAAAATCCATAAGACTCATTTCTAAGCAGTAAGAAGCTAGCTCACTTTTTTTTTTTTTTGTCTATTGTGGGCCTGGGTGCTGTCCCTGAGCCTCTTTGTGCCCAAGGCTAGAGCTCTACCACTTGAGCCACAGCGCTACTTCCAATTTTTGTATTACACTGTGTGTGTATGTGTGTGTGTGTGTGTGTGTGTGTGTGTGTATTCCTGAGCTTGAACTAAGGGTCTGGGCACTGTTCCTGAGTTTTCTTGCTCAAGGCTAGTGTTCCACCACTTGTGCCACAGCTTCACTTCCAGCTTTTTGGTGGTTAATTGGAGATAACAATTTCACAGGCTTTTCTATCTGGTTGGAAAACCACAATCCTCAGATTTCAGCCTCCTAGTAACTAGGATTACAGGCATGAGCCACCAGTGCCCAGTTCATGTTAGGCCTTTTAATTGATACCAAAAAGAACATGTGCTTGGAGTTGGGCATTTGTGTCTCACATACTCACTACTTCCACAAACCTTAGTTCCCACTTTTTTTTAATACAGGTAATAATACAAGTTGGCTGTAAAGCATTAAAAATCATGTATATAAAAATGTGTAATAGTGGGCTGGGAATATGGCCTAATGGCAAGAGTACTTGCCTTATACATGAAGCCCTGGATTCAATTCCTCAGCACCACATATATAAGAAAAGGCCAGAGGTGGCGCTGTGGCTCAAGTGGCAGAGTGCTAGCCTTGAGCAAAAAAGAAACCAGGAACAGTCCTCAGGCCCTGAGTCCAAGCCCTGGGACTGGCAAAAACAAAAACAAAAACAAAAACCACACAACAAAAAGTGTAATAGTGCCTGGCCATGTTATGTATGTTTGATAAGAATCATTAAGTGTGCATGAGCTTACATAATATATTAGGATTAGCTATGACTACACTATGAGAAAATCCAATGACCATAATAAATGAAAACAGAATATAGGGTTCAAAAGATCAGAGTCCTTAAAAGAAGTTAATGAGTATAACAGGTTTGACTTGCAAAAACCCTTAATAGTATGTGTTTATGTATGTGTGCATAAACAATGTCACTCATTGATGATTGTAAACATGCGTTGAACATAAAAGAAGCCATTGTCTTAAATGCCAGATGCTGAAATTTCACAAGGAGAGTTCCTGTTAAATCCCTCCCAACCAATACAGTCAACAGATAAGCAAGGTGACAATGTATCCAAAAGGATTTTGCTTCTCAATGAATGCTAATGTTCTTAGCCTCCTTGGCAAACAGCTTCAGCCTTGATAGAATTAGCCAAAAATAGAGGTGTCCGCTTACTGAAAACTACAATGATAATTAATAATGGCCTGAAGGAGAGGCATTAAGAGTGCCAGTGATAGAAGGTAAGAAGACAACCTAAAAGCAACCTAAAAGAATGGAAGAGTAGGGATAGGGAAATGGTTAAATTCTAATTTGCCAACGTTTCTTTAGAAGAAAGATGCAAGGGTTATATGGCAATAAGAAAAGTGAAGGGGCCTCAGGCAGCCTCTTCCCACAAGCTGGGGACAATTTTTGGTTGCTCTAGTACTTGAAAGCAATCATCCATTCATTTACTCATTTGATAAATATTTGTTGTCAGCTATGTGCTCAGGATGCAAGGATGAATAAGATAAGCATAATCTAAGTTTAAAGATTAAGCCAAGGGGTGATGGCTCATATCTGTAATCCTAGCTGCTCCTGAGACTGAGATCTGAGGATCAAGGTTCAAAAGCAGCCTGGGCTCACAAATTGGAGAGATTCTTATCTCAAATTAGCCAGCAAAAAGCCAGAAGTATAGCTATGGTTCAGGTGGTAGAACACCAGCCTTGAGCAAATGAAACTAGAGGATAGAACTTTAGTTTTGAATTCAAGCCCTAGTAATGGCACTTTTGCGGGGGGTGTAGGGAGGGGGTTGTGGGGCTTGAACTCAGAGCCTGGCGCTGTCCCTGAGCTCTTTTGCTCAAGGCCAGTGCTTTACCACTTTGGAGCCACAGCTCCACTTCCAGTTTTCTGGTGGTTAATTGGAGATAAGAGTCTTATTTCTGACCTGGCTCGCTAGTATAAAACTGTGATCAGCCTCCTGAGTAGCTAGGATTACAGGCATGAGGCACCAGCACCTAGCACAACTTTTTTAAAGAAATAAATGTAAATTTTTCCTTTCAAAATTAATGCTGTGGAACAGTATGGCCACTTGCCTTTGTCGATTCAAGTTAACATCTAGCTCACTCTTATTGATGTAGCAATCAGTGCCCTATATCTCAAATAATCACAGCTTTAAAAAAAATTATCAAATACTTCCTCTACTCATCTGGGTGATAAGGAGATAGTACTCATCCCATTCTTCAGATAAGAAAATGTAACTTGCAGAGGAAAACAGCCATGCCTGAATCACACAGACAACCATGAGAGAGCAGTACCAGCTTTTCATGGCTCCTCCACTTGTGGAGGAGATTCCTTCTTAGCACCTGGGATCAACTTCTGTCACTGTGGCCCCATTCAGCCGCAGACCTGTGAACTTGCCTTTCTGCCTTACTCTATCACATTCTTGAATCGACAGGTAGGAATACGTTCTTATTGTCACGTTGTGAAGTAAAAGGAATGAAACAGGGAGAACAGGTTGAACAAATGAACATTGGACATTAGGTTCAACAATCGAAAGCAAGGAACTTCAAAAACTAGAATGGTTCCTCATAAACAAGGACTGGGAGGTCTCCAAGGAAGGAGTTTTACTAGTAACATTAAAAGTCTCAATATCTGCCGGGTACCAGTGTCTCATGACTGTAATCCCAGCTACTTAAGGAGTCTGAGATCTGAGGATCACAGTTCAAAACCAGCTTGGGAAGGAAAGTATATGAGACTCTTATCTACAATTAACCACCAGAAAACCGCAAATGATGCTGTGGCTCAAGTGGTAGAGTGCTAGCCTTGAGCTGAAGAGCTCAGGGACAGTACCCAGGCCCAGAGTTCAAGCCCCATGACCAAAAAAAGTCTCAATATACAAAGCAGCCCTTCAGAATAAGGCTGAAGGCATTTCTGCAGCCCCTTGATGTCTACAGGAGCAGTCAGGTTCCAGCTCTGGGAAAACTCTGACCCATTTTTCCATTTCCTCTGTCTAGCAAAACCTTCATCTAGAGTTTCTCCATAGAATTCTCTAAAACTGAATGGTGCTGTGGCTCAAAGTGGTAGATTGAAAACATTGAGCAAAAGGGCTCAAGTACAGCACCCCAGGCCATAAGTGCAAGCTCCAAAAACAAAAACAGCAACAACAACAACAAAAAAACCCAATGAACTTGCCAGGTGCTGGTAGCTCACACCTGTAATCCTAGCACAAGATACTCTTTTTTGATCAAAACTTGGGGAAAGCTGTAGAAAAGTTTTATATTTTAATAGGAAATTCTGTCTTCCATAGAGGAAACTCCTCCAAAGTAATCTCATTTGAAAACAATTTTACACATCTTTATATTGTAGAAAACTAGAAAGAGGCTGTTTTGCTTCCACGTGGACATTCAATTCAGCATTTCTTTATCCACATGTGTGTATTTTCTTGAAATCAGTTAAAATATCTACTTCATGAATAAAACCTTCAGCAGATGTTCATTTTTGACTGGGAGTCATAATTTTTTTCTGAATTATCTCAACAATTATAGGCAATTATGTAGGATAGAAACCTATGTGCTAGGGCGGGGAATATGGCCTAGTGGCAAGAGTGCTTGACTCGTATACATGAAGCCCTGGGTTCCCCAGCACCACATATATAGAAAACGGCCAGAAGTGGCGCTGTGGCTCAAGAGGTAGAGTGCTAGCTTTGAACAAAAAGCCAGGGACAATGCTCAGGCCCTGAGTCCAAGGTCCAGGACTGGCAAAAAAGGAAAGAAAGGAAGGAAGGAAGGGAGGGAGGGAGGGAGGGAGGGAGGGAGGGAGGAAGGGAAAGAAAGAAAGAAAGAAAGAAAGAAAGAAAGAAAGAAAGAAAGAAAGAAAGAAAGAAAGAAAGAAAGAAAAAGAAAGAAAGAAACCTATGTGCTAAATGGCTATAGGTAGACTAGAGAATAGTATGGTTGGGTAGGAGTTAGTGAGAAAGCAGGTAAGTTTTCATACAGCTGGTGGTGGTATTTTGTCTTAAGAGGGAGTAGGCCTTTAAGACTAATTCAAAAGACATTTCAGGCAAGCAAAAGGCCAGTTAATTCTAAGGGACATTCCTGCCAACTAACACAAATGCTAGCACTCAGTTCAAGTCCCAAGGAGAAGCCATCAACCACATAAGACTGAAGCACAGTCAGTACCCAACTTGGAACTGATCTCAGTGAATCTCCCTATAATCATCTTCCCAGGCAAGGCTCAGCTGTGTGAGACACAGAAGCATGAGGCACACTAGATGAGTGGCTCATCAGTTCAAAGCAACAAGTCCTGAAGGGAGTCAATGGTCAAGAAGAAAAACGAGTAGAAAAGGGGGTTCAGAAAGTAGAAAACACATCTTTACTGACCATGTTCCTTGATCAATAGCTATTCCAGGCTGAGCTGCCATAATGTCAATCTGTTAGGGTAATAACAAATATCACTTAAGTCTTCAGAGACCCAGGACTAGCAGCTGAACTGCTGATTCTTCTTGTGTTGCTTCAAGCTTCAGTCCTGCACCACTTCATTCTTTTGACCTTCCATTGTTAATCTCAGTTCCGTTCCTTCCCTGTGATTTCCCCCTCCTAGCCTTGCTTGTCGTAAGTCTCCTTTATTTGTTGCTAATCCTTTAAGAACAAGGGGCTAGAGCTACATGGACAAAGCATCCTGACCTTAAGCTGTTAGAGAGGTGTATCACAGTCAAGTTTTATGTTTAGGATATAAGTCCTAATGAGCTTTACGTATAGCAAATAAGTCCTGAAATAATGTATTAGTTACCTTTATGGCAAATGCTTTGAACTCCTTATAGAAAACCCTATGCCCACCTGGGAACAGAAGGTAGGCCTGCTTTCCTTTGAACTATAAGTCAATCCTAGCAGTATGATAAGGTGGGTGGATCTCAGTTAGATGAGGGTACCTATAGCTTTGAACCAGGAAGGATTTAAACACAAACATCAGCTAACCCTCAGGTTGAGCAAGAGAGCGGCCTGACTTACAATTTAAAGACACACCCATCTATTTGGCAAA
Source organism: Perognathus longimembris pacificus (assembly GCF_023159225.1). Lineage (NCBI taxonomy): Eukaryota > Metazoa > Chordata > Mammalia > Rodentia > Heteromyidae > Perognathus > Perognathus longimembris. Next base: position 108,154,524 of record NC_063163.1, read on the forward strand.
CTCTTCCCTTAATCTTCACCTTAAAAAAAAAATCTGATTGTACGGAGCAATGAATAAAATCAAATAACCAAATGTAAATCAAATGCTATGCCATTGTAACCTAGGGACATAAAAACTTCTCTTAAGCAGTAAAAGGCCAAACGGGATGTACCTGTGTTCCTATACCCAATTAGCTCATTCCCAGCAAAAATATCTGAGCCAGTAAGGATTCCATGTGCAGCCAATGTAGGAGAAAAAGGCCTCGCTTCTTTAATTATTATAAGAACAGCATCTACAATGACAGGGGACATGAAATGGTAGTGATAATGAGGATGATGCATAGTAGTAGTTCGGATATTCACATCTAACATTTACTGTGCCAAGCATTCGGCTAGCACAGAATTCTCACAGAATTTTCACAACTCTGAATTAGCATTATTAGTCCCATTTTACAAATGATGCAGTTGCAGTTCAAAGACCTTCAGTAACTGGCTTTAAGTCACATAGCTGACACGTGATAGCCGGTGACCAGTCTCTGCGTGTGCGTGTGTGCGCGCATGCGCGCGCACTGCTCCTGAGACTTGAAATCATGACCAGGGCGCTGTCCCTGCGTTTATTTGTTCAAGCTAGCATTCTACCACTTGAGCCATGGCTCCATTGCAGTTTTTTTTTTGGTGGTTAACATGGATTTTCCTACCTAAGGCTGGCTTTGAACCGCAATCCTCAGATCTCAGACCCTTGAGTAGCTAGGATTACAGGTACAACAGCGTCCAGTATGACCAGTCTTAAACACAGTACAAGGTATGTATGGCACAGCTGTAGAGCCTTTGGAGAGCAACAGAAGAGCTCTAATATCAAAGAGCAACTTTATGTGTGTGCTAGTAGCAGGGCTTTAACTCAGGACCAGGTGCTTCCCTCTTAGCTTGCTGAAGGCTGGCACTCTACCACTTGAACCACACTTCTACTTCCAGGTTTTTGGTGGTTAGAGATAAATGTCTTTCAGATTCATCTGTCTGAGCTAACTTTGAACCTCACGCCTTAGGTCTCATCCTCCCGAGTAGCGAGGATTACAGGAGTAAACCACTGTTGCCTGGCTTTCAAAGAACAACTTTCCCATCTCTAGAGATTCTATTCAATGCAAATTTTTTTCTTTTCTTTTTTTTTTTAGCCATTCCTGAATTCAATGACATAAATATACTGTCATCTTAAAGTTTCAAGGCCCTCTATTAAATTACCATTTGTCCTTTTTGTCTTGAATATCTCATGTCTCATGTTCTCTGTGGTCTTACAGCCTTTCTCCCTCTACTTTTATAGACCTAACAATTTTCCAGCAGATATACTTTATAACCAGGAGACAAGCTGCCTATCTGATTACTCTGGGTATGAGCTGTTGGGAGCTTCCACACAGACCATGTCTCTGGAATGAACCTAATTTATATTTCATGAGTTTTTCTTATAGAAAGGTCATAAAATGTTGTAACCTCTAGGTTCAGTTACCACCTAACAATAACTAGGTTAGAAGTCTCAGCACTGAAGAGTAATGGAAGGACAGAGATGTTGGAACAGTCATTCCAGACACAAGGCTTTTTATTTTTATTTTTTAATAAAATGCCTTTACAATTCAAACATACAAGATAGAGTGAACAGTAAGATGAGACCTACAAACTTGTCACCAGAACTATTATCACAATTCTGCTTCACTAACTTCATCTACTTTTTGGTCCCACCTTATTAAAGTAAGTCTCAGGACAGATTATTTCACCCAGATATGTCTTAGTATCCATCTCTATGTAGATGTTTTCTTATGTATAACCACAAGCCATCAGCACACCTAACCAAATAAATAGCATACACTCTATTAAAATTCTCCTAAGTGCTTCCAAGCTAACCTTCCAGACTGCTCGGTCACATCGGGACCCAAATAAGTTGCACACATATTTGGTAGCTATGTTTACAAACCTGTTTTACTCTAGAACCATCTCCCCATTTAAAAAACTTAGGCCATTCACCAACAGCAGAAACTTCATCATTTCCCTAAAAAATGACTCAGGTTCTAGATTTTTGCTTCCTCGGGGTATAATTTACTTCTCCCTTTTCCCTGCAAATGGAATTCTCAAGGCTTTTCTTTTTTTTGTATACTGGTCATCATGTAGACTAGAAAATGATCTGTTTTCTCAATCCCCTCATGGATGGTATAATAAATTCCATTCTAAACAAATAGAAATTAACTTGCCAAACACAACAGACTCCTGAGAACATTAGGGCTTAACTGTCTTCCAGAATCTATTTTTAAAAAGCTGAAAAGGCCAGGCATGGAGGCTTATACCTGTATTCCCAGTTACTCAGGGAGCGAAAGCTGAGATTGGGAGGATAATGGTGCAAGAACAGTTCAGGCAAGAGGTTAGTGAGGCTTTACATCAAACAATAAAGCTAGATATGGCAGCACGCATGTTATGTCATTCCAGCTATTCAGGTGGTGTAAATAAGAGGATTATAGTCCCAACTGGCCAGGCAAAGCACAAGACCCTATTCAAAAATTAACTAAAGCAAAAAAGGGCTGGTGGCAGGCAAGGCCCTGAGTTCAAATTCCAATACTATCTAGAAAAGGATAGGAAGGAAAAAAGGAAAGTTAGCTTAGAGGTTGATCATATTCGATTGCAACCTTTTTTTTTTGTGGGGGGGGCGGTCAAAACCAGTTTACTGAAGGCAAGAAGTATACACCATCTGCCTTTCTCTTTCTCAGTGATGCTAGGATGGATTAGTGGGTTCAGAGAATGACTATCTAGTAAGTTTAGCCACTAATAGATGCTACAGCTGTTTGTGCATGTGTCTGTGACAAGCACTGAGTGTTAACTTCTAACAAAAGTGATCTCATCTTGAGATCTTGGAAGAGATGACTCATGAGATACAACATTGAATTGCCTTAATCAAAAAGAACCAATTTGATGTGTTTTCCTTGACACCTTCCCTTAACAGTTCATTCCCACCTCAAGAAAGCTTTAAAGACTTAAATCAACCAATTTACACTCTCCCACCCAGAAGAAAGGACCCAGTATGCCTGGGAGCACTAGTTTTTATCTTCAGTATTTTATTTCCAAATTGCTCAAATGCTTTTTTGTCTTAAGAAAAAAGTCTCAAAAGCTATCAACCGCTGGCCACCAAGCATACTATGCTCATTACACTTAAAAGAGAAACTGTAGGAAAACTTTTACTTCCAAAAGTGGAGTATAAGTAAACAGAGAAAAATAATATCTGCTACCTCCTTTATTATACCTTAAATGGTTACACAATATGAAAGTAGAAGCTTCTAGCCTGCACCTAGTTGTTGACAAGTCTCACTCCTACCCATTATAAAAGGGTGAGGCCTGGACAATTAAGTAATATACTGAAACAACACAAGGGATAGGATGCAGAAGTTTCTTAAATCAAAGCAACTAAAACAAGCTGACTCAGGTTGGACCGGCTTGGCAAGTGGGTCCTATGTGGTTTTGATGATTGTTAGTACAGAAACCTGGTACACTCGCTACTACCACAATCCTAAATCTGTCTCCATCCCATACATGGCTCCATCACCTGGCATAGATTCTGAAAATGAATAAAGTTCCCTTGTGGGTTAGAGGTAAAGCTGAGTTGTGCCCCCTTAACTCTTGGTCTCCTATGCCCTTCTGTTCTGCCTTCGTGTTCTACCTGGACCCATAGAAGTTGATCTACTCTGATACGATCAGTGTTGGAGTTACGGTAGAGGAGAAAGAACACAAGGAAAACCTACCACTAGTCCAACAAGAGAAATTAACTGAAAAAAATGCGAGCCAAAGTATGAAACAATTAAAAATGCATAATTAAAAATTAGAATGTTAACAACAGTAATACCAGAAATGGAAGTCACTTGGTATAAATGTCTTTTTTTTTTTTTTCAGTCTTGGGGCTTGAACTCAAGGCTTGAGCACTGTCCCTGGCTTCTTTTGCTCAAGACTAACACTCTAACACCTGAGCCACAGTGCCACTTCTAGCTTTTTTCTATATATGTGGTGCTGAGGAATCAAACCCAGGGCTTCATGTATACAAGGCAAGCACTCTACCACTAGGCCATATCCTCAGCCCCAAATGTCTTATTATAGATGAGGAAAGTATTGCCCAAAGACATTATTTGCTGAAATCAACAGTGGCAATGAGCAAATAGAAGCAAAGCACAATGATTCAGAACAGTTTTTCTGAGGAAAGATTACAACCATTAGGCAACACAGCTAATTATACAGAATTACTACTATCCTTTGAGAAGTCCCAACTGCCCTGCTCAGATATGATCTATAGAAGGCTGGGAAAGGCTCTAGATCATGTCTGACTATTATCATTTTGATTCTGTACACTGATTACTGGGAAAGGAACCCTATGTCATTGATTGTGAGGCATGGCCTTCACACTTCAAATGCACTGAAAGCAAACAGACCAAAAATCCCTTTAGGGACTAGGCAATTTAGGAAGAGAAAAACAATCACTAATTAAAATGTATGCCATCCAGCTATAAATGACTATCATGAACAAAAAGTGGAAAAGGAGATAGGGATTACTTGTATTGGGGAGTGGGTGAGAAGATCACATTTTTCAAAGACAATGGAGACAGACATTGGTGGCTCACACCTGTAATCCTAGCTATTCAGGAGGCTGAGATCTGAGGACTGGGGTCCAAAAACCAGCCTGAGCAGAAAAGTCCTTAAGACTATCTCCAATTAGCCAGCAAACTATTGGAAAATAGAGGTATGGCTCAAGTGGTAGAGCACCAGCCTTGAGAAGAAAAAGCGAAGGGAGAGCAAGATCCTGAGGTCAAGCCACAGTAGCAGCGCATGCACGAACACACACACGGATATTTCAGTAAGGACTTGAAGAAGTTAATGCAGAAATGTCTCTAGGCAGAACAAGTAGTAGGTGGAAAGGCCTTAAAGTGAAACTATTCCTGCAATGTCCAAGGGAAAACAAGGTCAAAGTGGCAAATAAGAATGAGCAAAGAGGGGGCTGGGGATATAGCCTAGTGGCAAGAGTGCCTGCCTCGGATACATGAGGCCCTAGGTTCGATTCCCCAGCACCACATATACAGAAAACGGCCAGAAGCGGCGCTGTGGCTCAAGTGGCAGAGTGCTAGCCTTGAGCGGGAAGAAGCCAGGGACAATGCTCAGGCCCTGAGTCCAAGGCCCAGGACTGGCCAAAAAAAGAATGAGCAACTTCTGAGTTATCCTTTGTATTTTGTAATTGTTACTATATTGGAGGCAAATACATCAAGGTTTTATATAGATTTACTGAACAAAGTTTTGAATTAGTGATATTCTGTGATACTAGTCTTCATAATAATTTGTCTTTTAGAAAAAGGTTTTTTTTTTTCTGTAGTAACAGAAAGCAGTTTTGATTTCAAGGTGAAGACGAGGATTTCATTTTCTTTGGTATACTCGAACAACTTTTGCCTTTAAATTTAAAGCAAATGTAAATTTAAATTATTTTTGCTGGATGAAAAAATTCTCGGTAGTAGTCAGCAATAATATATTCATACATTTATGTATATGGAAAATAGTTAAAGAAGATGAATAAGTTTTAAGTTCTGACTGGCCTGTGGAAATACACTCACCCAAAGAGTAGACAGAGAATATTTCTTGGTTGAAATAATTCTTGATTTGAATTATTTTCTCCATAGATTATATTCAGGTAAGACATTAAACTTTTCTATACTCCAAAATACATTTTCCATGATATAATGAAAACACATCTTAATAACCATGGGTACTATTTTTGTATAAAACTAAATAACATGAAATGTTTTATTGTGTGTATTCAACTGTTGATCTGCTAACAATTTCTAAACTTCATTTGGCAATGTTCAGATGTGTGTGCTGTTTTCTAGTATGACTTCAAGAGCTGCTTCTCCATCGTGGAACTACCTTCAATAAATGACTACTAAATTTGGACTATGAAAAAAAGAAAAAAGAATGAGCAAAGAGGCAAGTAGCGGAAAACAAGGCCTCAAAAGAAATCAGCATCAGATTTTGTCAGGCCTTGTGTAATACGGTAACGACTCCAGCTTTTCCTCAGTAAAATGAGTACCAAAAGGAAGTTCGAAGCAGAGTGGCAAGTGATCCTATTCTGAAGGACTGCTTTGAGTGCTGTGCTAAGAACAATCTAAAATCAGAAGGGAGCTATCGCAATAACTTAGGTGAGACACACAACTTAGATCCTGGTTGTAGCAGGATTAATAATGAAAAGCAGATGCATGTTGAGTGTACTATCAAGGTCAACAGACTGACTCCATACTTTAATGATCCAAAAAGTGAGAGGACCGAGTTGTCATTTACTGACATGAAGATGACTAAAGAACATTTATTGTTAATTCAATAAACGAATTATTTATTGGATTATTAGATGGGGGAATAGAGCAGAAGGCTGGTTTGGATGTTAAGTTCAGCTTCTGAAAAAATATGCCAGGTGTAAACAGAGTGATTTCTGAGAAAAGATGGTGGTTTGGATCAGGTATCTGGGCAGTGAAAATGTGAACTACTGGTGGAGGCATGAAGGACGAAACAAAGAGGAACCATTGGTTCTTACAAGGTTTTGGGTCTCACTAACTACAAAGCGGGAATTGCTGTTAACTGACATGGAGAAGATTGTAGGAAGCACAAATGTGAAGGAAACCAACTTTGCAGAAATGCCAACTAGGCACTCAAGATTATAAATCTGGAGTATAGAGGAAAGGTCGGAGTCAGAGAAATAAATCTGAGTTATCCTTATATAGATGATATTTAAAGCCATGAGACTAGAAAAGAGCAAAAGAAAAGATGGGAAAGAAATCCAAGGACTAAGCTGTGGGACATTATATTGAGACAAGAGACGGTAAGGGGGAAGAAACTGGGATACGATGGCCAGTTGGAATGGGAAGGGAAATCAAAAGCTCTGGCAGTGCAGAAGCTAAGTGCCAATATTCTTGAAAGGGAAAAGACAGACCAAGTGTATTTCATTTTTATTAGTGAAGTAAGGTGAATCTGAGAATGAAAATTGGACTTAGCAATGTTGAAGTCACAAGTAGTCTTTTTGTTTGATTATTTTTTGTTGTTTAAACAGGTGCTGTTAGAACTTTTGATCTTCATGAATCAGCCTCCCAAGTGCTGAGACTGCAGGTGTGTGCCAGCATGCCTGGCTTAAAAAGAGTATTTTTAATAGAAATATGAAGACAAATAGTCTTAATAAAATGCAGTCAAGACTGAACAGAAGTAGTAAGTATAAAAAGGAAACAAAGAAATATAGGGGTAGCTGAAAGGGAGTGTGTGGTAAAGAAAGGTAATGTTTTCCTCTTTGGGGGGTGGGTTATTTGATTTTAAAGGAAGAAGCTGTTATAATATGTTTGTATAATGATAGAAACAATCTAGTGGGGAATAATTAATGATGCAGAAAAGAGAAGTGCTGAGGCAATGTTCTTAAGTAGGTGGGCGGCAGGTGGATCTAGCCATCAGTTAAAGCAGGCCAAGATAGAAAGAAGAGTTCCTCCTCTACATTAATACCACTGAACAGATGTAAATAGGTGATAGATATGATGCTGGGAGCTTGTGGGAGTTCCAGTTTGTCTATTTGTTGTCTTATTGATGAAGGTCACATCACCAACTGAGTGAGAAAAAGGAAAAGCCAACAGGAAATCTGAGGAGAGGCTCCTGTGAGGAAAGTGCTCATTCTTATTCAATTGAAATGCCCTCCCTCCCTTTCCTGCTGGGCATTGGACCCAGGGTCTCACATATGCTAGGCAAGCAAATTCTAGACCCAAATTTAATTGTTTCTCTCATCTTGAACTCGGCAGTCCTTGAGACTCTTACATCCAATTAACCACCAAAAAGCCAAGTGGAGCTATGGCTCAAGTGGTAGAGCACTACCAGCCTTGAGCAAAAAACCTGAGACAGTGACCAGGTTCAGAGTATAAGCCTTATGACTACAAAGGCACAAACAAAACAAAACAAAACACAAACAATAAAATAAAAATATCTAGAAATCGAAGGAGACGTCATCAACCTGAGAGAGGGTATAGATTCAATGATTCCTCCCTAAAATCACAAGGATTTCCACCTTGCCTATTTCTTTTATATCTATCTATCTACCTACCTACCTATCTATCTTTTAGTAGTACTGAGGATTGAACTCAGGGTCTTGTACTTACTTAGGCAAGTGCTCATCATATGGAAAAAAATTAAGAAAATACAAATTCAAACAATACAAGGTACTGGCTTATAACTACTAGGGTGGCAACAGTCGGAGACAGGAAATAAACCAGTATTGGTGAAGGTGTGAATATGAACCTTTACTCACTTTTGGTGTTTGAAAAACAATTTGCATTTTCTCAGGAGGACACTAAGCACAGAACTACCATATAATTCAGCAATTCTATTTCTATGTATATGTCCAAGAAATCAAATTGTGTATCTAGAGAAAATCCCAAACAATTGTTCATAGCAGTATTCATAATACCAAGTAACATAAACAATTCAAATGTTCATCACCTGATGAATGGATAAAATATCTATCCACAGAATGGAATATTGTCCAACAATAAAAACCAATGAAGTATTGATACAGGCTACAACATGGTTAAATCTTAACATGAGGCTATATGAAAATTAAAAAGTCACAAAAGATCACACATTACACATTCCATTTACAAGAATCGGCCAACATATACATATATGTATATATATATGTGTGTATATATGTATATATAATAGTTTAGTGGGTATTAAGAGTTGGAAAGGAGTTTCAGGGGTAGCTGAATGGGGGTGGATACATTCTTTTTATTCTTAACTTAAAAAACGTTGGGGGGCTGGGGATATGGCCTGGTGGCAAGAATGCTGGCCTGGTATACATGAAGCCCTGGGTTCGATTCCCCAGCACCACATATATAGAAAACAGCCAGAAGTAGCACTATGGCTCAAGTGGCAGAGTGCTAGCCTTGAGCAAAAAGAAGCCAGGGACAGTGCTCAGGCCCTGAGTCCAAGGCCCAGGACCGGCCAAAAAATAAAAATAAAAAAAGTTACTGCCTTCTTACCCTGAAAATAAAATTTTAAAAAAAAGTTGGACTATGGTGAAACACATAAAACAAAAAATTTGCCATTTTAACAATTTTCAAGTATATAGTTCAGTCTCTACTGTGAAATACTCACATTGTTTCATCCAATAAAACAAACCTCTACACACATTAAATAATAACGCCTCAGTTACTCCTAACTCCAGCTCCTGGCAACCAGCATTTTGCTTTCTCTCTCTCAGTCTACTTTCTGGGGCTCAGATGAGTGGAACACAATATTTGTGTTCTTGGAACTCCCTTACTTGATTTAGCATAATGTTGTAAGACACAACAGGATTTCCTTCCTTTTTAAGTCTGAAAACTATTCTCTTGTAAGTATGCTCCAGGTTTGTTTATCCATTTTTTCACTGATGGACACTTGGTGTATGTCCACCTTTTAGCTATTGTGAAGAATGTTATTATGAATATGGCCACACAGTGTTTGCTGCAGATCTTACTCAAAAGGTTTTTGATTTTATATCCAGAAGTGAGACTGCTAGGTCATGGGCTTTTTTTTAGTAAGGAAAATGTGTAGAAGTGAGTGATGATGGTTGTACAACCCAGTGAATATACTAAAAACTACTTACTTATACTTCTTCAGCACTGTGTATTAGAGAAAATAGAAAGAGGAAACTTTCAGTACCTATCTTTAATTATATTAAACCTTTACACATTCTGTGTATAGAAACAGTTCACCAGATTTTTTTAAAGACAGAGAAATAAAGCTTTCCAACTTACTTTTGGAAATGTCACAATTATTTCACATACAAGATATGCAAAAGATAGAGGGTTTGACTTTTTTTTACAATAAAAATATTTTTAAAAAATTACCCTTAGGTCCACTGTCACTGCAAAGGGAATCAATAAATTAAAAAGCAAAAAAATAAGAGAGAAAATTTGGAGAAGAAAATATCTATATCAAATCCAAACTGTTATATAAAATTAGGAAAGCTAGCAGCAATAGACAACCACTAAGGCTCATAAACCCATTTCATCACTTTTTTTTTTTAGCTATACATTTTCAACATTGTCATGACTCAAAACAGTTTTACAAAGATTTCTCAAAGTAAGAGAAATCTTACTTGTCTGATCAAAAAAGAGACATGTTTGAGTCAATTTTCAGTCTTGGTCCCAAAGCAGATATCTAATTATAAAGATTAATTGTTATATGGAATAGTATTTCTTTCCAGATACAATCTTATACACTACAGTTTTCCTCAATAATTTCTCAGAGATGATTTTAAAAGGTTGAAATACTACTAGTTGTTTCAGTTGATTTCAGATTCTTATTAGAGATTCTTTTCAAAGTCCGTCTGTTTGCAGAGGCAAAATTACGAATGGCACTTCGAAGAGTTGAGTTCCCCTCAGAGATATCAGAGGAATTGATGACTGAATGTAATGCCCGATTATATGCTGCAAATAAAGGTTTCCATAGTGATGAATAAAGTCAAATTCGAACCAACCCCCCACCCACTTTTCTATCAGTACCATTTCTCTACCCAGAATTTCACAAGTATTAACTTTATCCAGTGAATAAATATTTATCCCGTACTTACAACATGACAAGAAAATGGAAAGCAGAGATACACACACAAATTAAGTCTCAGTACAATGCTTCCAGATTCCAAGCATATACATGTCATCACAGAGTGATGTCAGAAATGAATAGAGTAACTGGGGAGTATACAAAACATTTTCAGCACTGCCATTTAAGGTGGGCACTGAAGGATTAATAGCGCTAAAGAAAAGAAGGCCTTATAACTAGGTATATATGAGGTATAAGGGATGTTCAAAAGTATGACACTTGGAAACAGTAAGTTTGGTTAGGCTAAATTATGGCCTAAGGACACAGAAAATATGCTATGCATTTTGCACTGTCATAAGAGCTTAAAGGTTTTAGAATAGGAAAATTAATGTGATATTTGTGATTTTTTTTTTTCTTGGCCAGTCCTGGGGCTTGGACTCAGGGCCTGAGCACTGTCCCTGGCTTCTTTTTGCTCAAGGATAGCACTCTGCCACTTGAGCCACAGCGCCACTTCTGGCCATTTTCTATATATGTGGTGCTGGGGAATTGAACCCAGGGCCTCATGTATACGAGACAAGCACTCTTGCCACTAGGCCATATCCCCAGCCCCGATATTTGTGATTTTAAAACAACTTATAGGACTGATAGGAACTCATTCCACACAGATGAGGAACACTAGCACTGTAAATACTGGCAGTATTTCAGTAGGTACATGAGGCCTACATGTACATACTGAACCTATGCATTCTATAAATCAGTACATGGACAATAGGAAGGACTTTTATTTGATCCTAACAGACTTCTTCTTTTGCCTCACTGTCCCAGAACTGGTTAGCAGTCCAATATAGGTGTATATTAAAATAAGTCCACTTAGGTAACATTAAAGTGTGTGGCAATCACAGGGTTCAACTAGAAGATAGAGTCCTAACTTTTGGGGTCAGTAACTCATGCCTCCTCAGTAGCTAGGATAATAGGGACTTTTCTGCCAGGACTGGCCTCAAACTGTGATCCTTGGATCTCAGCCTCCTGAGTAGCTAGGATTACAGGCCAAATAACTGTTTTGTAAAGAGATTATCAGTAAATTCACTAATTTATAGTAAAAGCACTCTGTAAATACTAAATTAACACAATCACTACTCTAATTTTTTTTAATTGCCATTAGATCCCTATTTACCTCTGTGGTTTTTGTAGAAAATACAATTGTTGGCGCAGGTGTCGGGATGGGCATCCCAAAAATCAGGACCACAACAGCATAACGGAGGTAACGTGATATTGTACAGCTTCATTTTCTCCTGGACCTGGGCTCGTAAAGCTTCTACATATCTAGAAAAAAATGTTGAGGCAAAGTGAACATGAACAGGCAAAAAGTAAGCATGAACCTCAATTTTACCAGCTTTAACTGTTAAAACTATTTCCTATCCCTGTACCGTAATTCTTCCTCTTTGCACATGGAAACAGCACTACAGAAAATGCAGTGCTATTCCTAAGTACTAGCAATCAACATATTGTCAAAGTCCTATGTCCCTAAAGGAGGAGCAACATGACGAAGTCAAGCCTCTTTCTTTTTGGTCCTGGAGCTTAAATGTAGGGCCTGGGCCTTGTCCCTGAGCTTTTATGCTCAAGGCTAGCCCTATACCACTTAAGCCTACCTTCTCTTCTGGCTTTTTTCATGGTTAACTGGAATTAAGAGTCCACAGACTTTCTTGCCCCTCTTCAGATCTCAGCCTCCTGAGTAGCTAGGATTACAGGCATGAGCCACTGGTGCCCACACAATCTTTTCACGAAATTAAGAAAAGTTCTTATAATTCTCCTCTACAGCCATCCAGAATTTCATTCAATGTGTTTCAAATTACCTTACATATTCTTTTTCTTTCTGTTGCTGTTTTTCTTTGGCTCCTTTTATTTCTTCAAGTTGTAACTGAGCTAAAAGGTCACTCATCTTCTCCTCTGAGTATGTTTCTTTTTGACATTTCATTGTCAGGATTCTCTGCTCTTCAGCAAAACGTTGTTGCTCTTTCCTTTTCTTAATTCTGAGGATAAAAATCATAACATGATGAGGAATTTCATTCAGTCGTTCTTTAAAATTAGATTCTAGATCAAATGACAAGAAATATACAAGCCAGGGAGTCAGGAAGTCAGTTTAATACCCTAAGAATATCTTCAAAAATTCCTGTTGGCTAATATGAGTTAATCTTATGGCTAGCTATAGACGTAGCTTCTCAAGGAGAAATGAGTAGTGGCTATTTAAGAGATTTTCTTTTTTTTCTTTTTGCCAGTCCTAGGCCGTGAACTCAGGGCCTGAGCACTGTCCCTGGCTTCTTTTTTGCTCAAGGCTAGCACTCTGCCACTTGAGCCACAGCGCCACTTCTGGCCATTTTCTGTATATGTGGTGCTAAGGAATCGAACCCAGGGCCTCATGTATATGATGCAAGCACTCTTGCCACTAGGCCATATCCCCAGCCCCATTAAGAGATTTTCTGTAAGAATTCTAGCACAAGAGTCCTCTCAAGTTAAAACTACTAGTAGTTACTATTTCTGCTTCTGGCCAAAATGGAGTTAACAGGAACAGATTTGCCCTCCCAACAACCAAACAAACTTAAACAAACAACAAAAAACAAAATCCCCAATCTTAAAAGTAATAATAAAAAATTAAATCAGATAAAATACAAGAAACACTGGTTTTCAAGAAAGACACTGTACATGAGCCAACAAAAGATAGTGGTCCCTGACAGATGGAACACAAAGCCAGGTCCCATAACTGTCAGATATTGTTGTCTTCAAAGTTTATAGGCAGTGGCACAGGGCAGGGGAGCTCAAGTGTAGCCTGGTGGACTCTGAATTAGAAGGAACTGCCAGTACAGAGAGGACAACTAGCACTTACATAACAGAATGCCTGAGGAGAACCCAAGACAGCATCTCCCCTAGTATACAGCAGAGAGCCATAGATAGACACATATGCAGGATAAAGAACCATTCACGATAATAAGAAACACACACACACACACACACAATTCACTTATTTATTTGTTTTACTATGGTTTGAACAGGAGTCTTACACCTGCTAGGCAGGCGTTCTTCCACCCTTTCTGCTTTACTTTTCAAATAGAGTCTTGTGTGTTTGCCTAGGCTGGCCTCGAGCATGATCCACTACTTACACTTCCTGCATAGCTGAGATGACAACAAGTACGTAGTACTGTGCTCAGCTTTATTGGTTAAGATGGAGGTCTCCTAAGCTTTTTGCACAGGCTGGTCTCAAATTATGATCTGATCTCCTGATCTCCTCATCCTGAGTAGCTAAGGATTGTAGACATGAGCTACCATACTTAGCTAAAATACAGTTTTAAGACTATAGCTGCCACAGTTATTTCTCTGATGCATCTAGGCAATGTGAATTATAAATCTCCTGGAAAGGATTCTCTATTTCAGATGCTATTAGGAACATTCATGATTCATGTGTATCTCATTAGTAAAATGCTTGCTTAGCACCTGCAAGGCCCCAAATTAAATCCACTGCTTACCAAAAAGAAAAAAAAAAAAGAACATATAAATGCATACTCTTGGGACCAACTGCTGAAAATCAACTCAAAACAAATTAGCTGTTGTTTTCTGAAGAGTAGTATGAGTGCAATTCACATTCCTTATTCCAGAAAGTATGGTCCCATGAAAATTCTAGGCTTCTACTCATTTGTGGCAGGCTATTAGACTCCAGAGGCATTAAAGCTTTCATTCTGTTAGATTAACACAGGGAAATGTCAAAAATCTAGAAGCCAATCTACAAAGGCTGAAAGATCAGGCCCTAGAAAAACAGGCAGGATATGGTAGATGTGGAACTAAATTCATCCATATTCCGGTTGCCCCCAGGAGAGAGATAAGGTTACTTTTAACAAGCGTTTTCTTTCAATTGCCCTCTCACACTTGCTAGTATTTCCTGAGCAACAATTGTAAATCTAAATTGAGTATTTCTCAAAGAGCATAAAATAGTTTTTATGGTATGAGTGAAACTCAAATGTAACATAAAGTTGTAATAGGGTAGAGGTAAGAAATCTCATTATTGCATCCTGGGCAGAGGGATATCTTTTTATGTGAGTGAATATCAAGATTTAGATAGGTTTAAGGCAGTGTACTAGGAATGTGGAAAAAGGAAAACCAGGCACATACACATATCAGAACTGACTTGGAAACATATGTTGTGCTGTTCTCTTAGAATAAGCTAGAGAATTAAAGGAAAAGATTGAATTTTTTTAAAATGTGTGTGTGCGCGCGCACATGCGCGTGCACATGCCCATGCTCATGCCAGTACTTGGGCTTTTGTCTGCCAGTCCTGGGGCTTGGGACTCAGGGCCTGAGCACTGTCCCTGGCTTCTTTTTGTTGAAAGCTAGCACTCTACCTCCTGAGCCACATCACTATTTCCAGCCTTTTCTGTTTATATGGGGCTGAGGAATCAAACTCAGGGCTTCATACATGCTAGGCAAGCACTCTACCACTAAGTCACATTCCCAGCCCCTGTCCCTCAGTTTCTTTTGCTTAAGGCTAGCACCTTTTCTAATGGTTAGAGATAAAGGTCTCACAGATTTTTCCAGCCCAGACTGGTTTAAATTTTAACTATGATCCTCAAATCTTAGTTAGCATCCTGAGAATCTAGGATTACAGGCATAAGCCATTGGCGCTTGGCTCTAAATTCAAGTTCTTTGAGAGCCTAGCACAGTGGCTCATACCTGCAGTTCTAGCTACTCAGGAGGCTGAGGTGTAAGGATCACAGTTTGAAGCCAAGTCCATGAGTCTCTTATCTCCAATAAACCAGCAAAAAGCTAGAAGTGGAGGTGTAACTAAAGTGGTAGAGTGCCAGCCTTGAGTGAAAAAAAAAAAAAAGTGAGACTGGGAAGACCCTGAGTTCAAACCCCAGAACAGGCATACACCCACAAAAAAGGAACTGATTTGTTAAGTTCAATAACTCCTGACTTTGTAAAATAAATAAATGTAATGAATCAAATTGAGATTTTCAATGAAGAAATGCAAAGAGTACAATGTATGATAACAGAATAGATATACACAAATTCATAATGAGTTAGCTCAAGTACTAAAAGAAGTAGCATAAACAATTTTATAAAAAGTTTTTGCAAGAATTATTATCTTTAGGGCTGGGGGTATGGCTCACGTGGTAGAACTCCTGCCTTGCAAGCACAAGACCTGGGTTCAAACCCTGGCTTCAAACAACAACAACAAAAAAATTATTCTCTTTACTAGTAAAAGCTAAACAAACATACAAGCATTGCTTTTCAAGGGCCTATGCCTTAGGTCTTGGTAATAGGACAATTCCTAGAAATGATGGAATCAGCTCCTTCTACTATACTCCATAGCTACTCCTCTCCTCACAAGGAAAAAGTTATCTAGACTTTTCTAATTCGACATTTCCTTATCCACTTCAAAAGAGCTTTAAGATCACTCCACCAAACAGCTCTAAATCCACAATTCATTTAGTTCATGCATTCTCACAGGAACAATAGTGCCCCTAAGGCGACAAAAGAATTTTCAGATATTATAATAGTTTGTGACCCTCCCAAAAGCCCAAGTACATTCAACAGAAACACATTATATATATGTATTAAAACTGAGGGTGGGAGGCAATTGGGAAAAAATGTTAAAAATGCTCCACAAAGGGAACAATAATGAAGGCTGGGACACACTGACGGAGCATTATTCATTCTTCTTTCAACTTGCACTCCCACTGCTAACTATTCCTTCTTTCTTGAAACTTTTCTCTCTCAGTTTCTATAACTATATATATATATATATATATATATTTTTTTTTTTTTTTTTTTTTTTTTTGGCCAGTCCTGGGACTTGGACTCAGGGCCTGAGCACTGTCCCTGGCTTCTTTTTGCTCAAGGCTAGCACTCTGCCACTTGAGTCCCAGCGCCACTTCTGGCCATTTTCTATATATGTGGTGCTGGGGAATTGAACCCAGGGCCTCATGTATACGGGGCAAGCATTCTTGCCACTAGGCCATATCCCCAGCCTATACCAATATTTTCATTGGATTTCCTTGTGTATCCCTCTGGACCATTCTTTTCTGCCTCCTTTGCAAGCTCATCTTGCAAAGTGCTAGATCCTATGCACTCTCCTCTTCTTACATTATGCTCTCTCCCCAAGACACATAGTGGATGTCCCCATCTCAGTTACCACCTACAACCATCAGCAATTCAAGAAGCTACATACAACTCCATCACAAATCATGTCCCCATGATTCAAGCCTACTTATCCTATCTGTCAATTTGACATCTCCATTGGATGCTTGTTGAAATAAACAATTCCTTTCTAAATAAGCTTCTTTTCTCTTCCAATGCCTTCAGGGTTTCTATGTAAACTTTTACTAATATACAATGGAAAGCAGAAGAAGTCAAAAATCGATATCAACACCTCTTTTTCCCTGCACAATGATGTAAATACTATTACAGTAGTTCTACTGCTTAGGCTAACAGGTATTCTGAAACCAGCATCAGATTTTCTGCAAGAGAAGTAAGAATGGAAGAGGTTGCAAATTGTTTTATGAACTTAATATATTGGATGCATGCACAAGTAAATGACAAGTAGATATCAATATTTACATTAAGTGAATCCTAAAAAACTCAGGTAAACAATATGAAAATATATTCTTAGGATATCAACAATAAAACATGAATTCTTGTCATTCAGTTCCCTTCCATATTTCATCCTTTACAAAATTAAACTAAAATAAAGACCTACAACTCAACTGGGGGCTTTGACTCCTTGAAAATCTTTCTTTCTGAGCAATCACAGAAACCTGACACTAACACTTTCAAATACAAAGAATTTTGCTTCAGAGAGGAAGAAACAGATTTACTTCAGAAGTGAAAGAGGTGCTCAGTTGGAAAAATAACTTTTTAAGGGGGTGGATGAAATCTAACACTCTGATACAACAGGACTAAGACCTAATCGAGCAGCCTAAATCTTTGCTGATCTTATTTTTCTGTTCAATTTATTTTTCTGTCTACCATACCCTGATGACTAGTGATTTCAGTCCCTTAGTGATTTCAGAAATCACAATAAATAGTAAGAATGATTACAGACTTTCCTGCTAGGGCTGGCCTTGAATCACAATCCTCAAATCTCAGCCTCCTGAGTAGCTAGGATCACAGGCATGAGCCACTGGTGACCTGCAATCTGGGACTTACTCTTAAAATTCCCATTGACAAAAATCCAGTTAGTTTACTTAAGACAGCTTTTAAAGTTGCCTTTTACTCATTGCCACCTTTGCACTATCTTATGTGACAAACCACACTATAGACTTTAAAAGGTAAGGTGATGGTGTCAAATCTAGATTTAAACCTTAATTCTTCCATCTCTAAGTGCAGACTTTATAACAGTCATACCACTTAGGTGCCACAGGGCTCATTTTCTCTTCTTTAAAAGGAAAAGAATAATCAAATCTACCTCATAAGTTACTGAAATGAATGAATGGGCTAATACCTCTAAAGCACTCAATATTACGCCTAGCACAATGTAAACGCTCAATGGATGGTAGCACTGCTACCTTGCAGGACTGCTGTATGGATAAAATGAGATGCTATCCCTGTAAAGCACTTGAAATATAGTAAACACTATATATATATACATACATATATATACACATATATACATATATAAATTAACTCACTCTCTTCTCTAAGTGTGCTACTTCACAGCCTCCTAACACTCAGTCTTATCTATTCCCAGAATGCCTCCAATGGGGCTCCTAACAGTTTTCAGGGTAAAGTCCAACAACTTCCTTCTCCTAACATACTAAGCTCTTTATGGTCTTTCTTTATTTCTTATAGCTCAAGCTTAGAAGTGTCATATTTTCTCGTGAATAGTTTTTGCAATGTTAGTTCTTTTACCTAAAACTCCTGTCCACCCTTTCCCATCCTCTTCCTATTATACCACTCCTATTAACCCTTCAGTCCAGGAAGTCTTCCTTTTCCTTCTCCTATCTCAAACCCCCCAATTCTGATTTCAAAATGTTCTCTGTGCTTCTGCATTGTTCTGTGCTTTGTTTTTCTTCTTCTAATGGCAACAGGGGCAACTAACATTTATTGAGCGTATGCTATATGCCAGATTCTTTATCAAGCACATTTACATATTAACTTACTTAATCCTCACAGAACCTTTATGACATATATGATATTATTATCCTTATTTTGCAAAGAGGAAACTCATTTTACAAAGAGTAACATAGCTTACTTCCCCCAAAGTCACACAAATGGTAGATAGTAGAGCTGGAACTTCCACAGCTCAAGTTCTTACCTACCTACTGTACTGTCTGTAACACTTAGTATTAGGTATTGTAATAATCTATTTAGTTACAGGCTTCTCCATTTCTTATTCAAATCTATCTAGTTGGTTCTTTTAAAACCAAGGTCAAGGGGCTGGGAATGTGGCTTAGAGATAGAGTGCTTGCCTAGCATGCATGAAGCCCTAGGTTCAATTCCTCAGTACCATAAAAATAGAAAAAGCTAGAAGTGGTGCTGTGGTTCAAGCAGTAGTGCAAGCTTCAGCAAAAAGAAGTCAGGAACAGTGCTCAGGCTCTGAGTTCAAGACCCAGGACTGGAAAAAAAAAGGTCAAGCCTTCTGTGTCTTATATCCCCTAAATCTAGCAAGTCTACAAATTAAAGCCAATTAGTAGAAGCTCAATAAATAGCTACTAAGTAAACAAATAAAACCAAATCATTAATTCTTATAACAACTAGTTTGAAGTGAAGTGGTTATCAACTCATGTTTCAAAGCAGAAAAAAAAGGTTATTTTAGAATGCTACTAGCATAGTTTTTGTCTCCAAGTTAAAACACATAGTCTTTTTTGTGTGTTTTTTAAATTTAATTTTATTATCAAGGAGATAAAGAGGAGCCTACAGTAACATACATAAAGTAATGAGTATATTTCTTGTTGAGCATTGCTACCCCCTCAAATCATATAATCATTTACACAATGACACAAATGATTTAGCTTCTCCAAGAAGGAAAAGGCAAAAATAACTTCTAGGTATCTGCCAATTCTCCACTAGATTTCAATTATTTTGTGCCATCTGTAAAACAGAGACTTACATATTTTTTCTGAGGTCAAGACTATAAATCCAAGAAAAGAAAAAAATTATCCAGCAGGAAATGATTAATTAAATAAAAGCCTAAAGCAAAAAAGCTTTCAAAGAAGGTCAGTAGTATTGCTAAAGAAGAAATTTCTCATTGACTGTGCCATGCCATAAGAAGATCTAGGTTAGACATAAAATATCTATTGCAGGAGCATATTAGTTCCAGCTAAATAAACTGAACAAAATAAATTTCCATTCTGTCTTAAACCCAATGAGCCTGTAAAATGTTTATGTATTGGCTCTACAGAACCGACATTTTTTAATGCAGATTGAGCCACAATTTAACTAAAAGATTAATGTCCAAAATACACAAAGAGCTCTCTGCTAGGTCAAGACACATCATCTTCATCTGGTCCAGAAGTTAACAAAAACCAAGAAGGCTTTATAGTTTAGTTGAAGCTTATTCTGTAGCTAGTTGGGCCATCTTCTTAGTGGTATGGTATCTTTTTATTATTGTAAAAAAATGAATTTCTAATGACATTTTCATGAATATATGTAAGCACTTTCATCACATCCACCCCAGTTACACTTTCCCTGTGCACTCCTGCGGGTCCCCCCTCCTACTCCCCAAAGTACCCATTCTACATTCACGTCTTTAAAAATCTACCTTATACATGGGAGAGAAAACATAACACTATGTGTCTTTCTGCATCTGGCTTATGTCTTTTAATATGTTGCCAGTCATAGGTCAGCTTCAGAGCTGCATTTACTTTAGAAGCTTCCTTTCCTTGCATAATCACAGTTGCTGCTGGCCCCAGTGAGCTATGTGATATGTGAGCTGAGAAATTCCCACTTGTTCTAGAGACTCCCCAATATGTATGGCTAGAGGAAACAAATGTCCAAGTCTAGGGGTCCCCAACAGTACATAAGAGACTGGGAAAAAAACAGTACACTGAGATCTTTGCTACAGTAGGAGAATGGAGGGAAACTGGCACTCTGTCAGCCTCAATGTTTTCAGATCCTGCCCATTAATTAAACCACCTTGTGGGAGGGAGGAGCTGGGGAAACTGCATAACCTGCTCAGAGATCTGTCTCAGACGACCCTCTCATCTGCAAGTGGTATACTATGGGTCTGAAGAGGCAGATCTGGAGGCTTAAGAACTCTTAAGTCTCTGTGGTGATCCAGAGGAAAGAGAGCTTAGCATCCCTTGCAACAGAGCACAAGCTACTGACCGCTGTGCCCTCCACAACCTTCTCAATGGGTCTGTGTCTGAAGCATGCCTTCCATAACTACCTCTCATGGCTATCTGTCACCCAGACATGAGGGAGTGGCCCAAGGCTCTCCGACTTGTAATTGTTCCTTATTTTCCCTCTTTACACCAGATAGCATCTGGTAAATAGAAAACTGAGAGCAATAGCTCTCTGAAACACTGGAATGACAAAATGCTGTCTTATCCAGTATGGGACTGCCACACAGAAAGAGTGGCACCCAATTCCATACAATGGTCTTAAGGCTTGTGCGAAATGTCAGCTATTCTGCAGCCAGGACTGCCAGGCTGTTGTCACCGATGTTGCCTGGCATACCTTGTGGTGTGGCTACAGCTTCTCCTGTCCTCCGGGGATCCAGGGTTGCGGCTCTGGGCTGTTGTTTCCTACTTGTTTCTACATTGCCTCATGTTTCTCTGTGATTTTCAGCTGTCTTCAGCTGTTTTTATTGATTATTGATGCTCTTCCTGTCTTCTCTTTAGTCTATCCTTTGTTACCCTGACTCATTCATGAAGTCACATGGAGGAAGGTTCTAATCTGCCATCTTGTCCGAGTACCTAAAATCAATTTAGAAAAAGTTTTGTGTGTACCAGTCCTGGGGCTTGAACTCACGGCTTCATGCTCTCATTTGGCTTTTTTGGTATAGCTGGCACTCCACCTTGATACACACCTCTAGTTCTGGCTTCTTAAAGGTTAGAGATAATAATCTTGTGGATTTATCTTCCCAGTATACCTTTGAACCATAATCCTCAGATCTTAGCCTCAGGATTATAGGTGTGAGCCACCAGTGCTTGGACTACTTAAAATACTTTTTAACTCTCTATATGAAGCCCAACTGGCCATCAAGATACATGGATTCAATTTTAAATATTATTCAATAAATCATTCTCTGTTGCCAACATCTCTCAGTGCAATTACTGTAATAACCTCTTATCTCTACTCTCTGCCTTGCTTTTCTTCATACTGCCAGAGATCTTTGTAAAATACAAATCAATTACTAAGACTTTTGCTTTAAAATTTTCAACAACTTTATTACAGCCCTCTGCCACTTCACTTTCACCAAAGTTTAGCCACTAACTTAAAAAAATATATTCTCAAGCATAACCAATGTCTTCAACTAAAGTACTTGGACTATCTGGCAAACTCCAGTTCATCTTATAAGACCACCAAACTTGAGTATTATCTGATTTTAAAAGCCTTAACTTTTCATCTAGATGATCCCTGCCTTGCTTTCAGCATTATAATTATCTTTTTTTTTTGTCTCCCTTCCTCATTTCTCTGTCCTTTCTTGGTGCTCATTTTACTATTCATCACCATCAACTCCAACAGTACTATCATCAAAAATAAGAACTTATTTATGTACTAGTACTAGGACATTGTCCCTTAGTTTTTTTACTCAAGGTTGGTGCTCTACCACTAAAGCAACAGCCCCATTTCTAGCCTTTTGGTAGTTAATTGGAGATAAAAGTTTCTCAGACTTATCTGTCTGGGCTGTCCTTGAACCTCAGATCTCAGTCTCTTGAGTAGGTAGACTTATAGACAGGCATTAGCCACTAGCACCTGTCTGTGAGATATGCACTTTTTATTATGACTTTAATTAAATTCCAGATACAATTTTAGGTCCTTTACATATATTTCTCCACTTAATTTTATCAACACACTGGAAACTAGGTATTATAATCCTCATATTTTATTTACAAATACTGAGACTTAAAGTTACATAGCCAATGCGTGATATATCCAAACTTAACTCCATTTTATTCTTATCCAAGCTATGAACAGCATTATCTTGTCAGATATTCATAATGCCACATATTCAAATTTTATATTCTCAGCATATAGTGCAGTGCTGGGCATGTAGCAAGTTCTTAGTAAATGGGCTTTGTTGCTGAAAAGTGAAAACAAGATAAATAGGGGCTAAGAATGTGGCCTAGTTATAGCCTGCTTGCCTAGCATGCATGAAGCCCTGGGTTCAATTCCTCAGTACCACATAAACAGAAAAGGCTGAAAGTGGTGCTGTGGCTCAAGTGGTAGCGTGGCTAGCCTTGAGCAAAAGAAGCTCAGGGACAGTGTTCAGGCCCTGAGTTCAAAGATAAAAAATAAACTCTACAGAAATGCTGTTATTTCCTTTCACTCCTATTCAGATAAATTTGGTTTTCTAATGGGGCACTCACATTCCCTTACTCCAAACACATTATCCACCTAGAAACACTGTCAATAACAAATGTTGGCAAGGATGTGGATCAATCCTCACTCATTCACACAGCAGTGGCTCATACCTATTAACCTAGCTATTCAGAAGGCTGAGATTTGAGAATCCCAGGTCAAAGCCAGCCTGGGCAGACAAATCCATGAGATTCTGCAGTTAGCCATCAACATGCATGAAAAGTGTGGCTCAAGTGTTAGAGCGCTAACCATGAGTAGAAAAGCTAGGCAAGAACAAAAGGCCTGGAGTCAGGGCCCAGTACTGCTCTCTCCTCCCTCAAAAGAACATTCACTCACCTGTGGTGGAAATAAAAAATGGGTCACTTTGCTCAATTTTACTGTGTACCTAAAACTGCTTTTAAAAAATGAAGTCTGGGGCTGGGGATTTGGCCTAGTGGCTAGAGTGCTTGCCTCGTATACATGAGGCCCTAGGTTCGATTCCCCAGCACCACATATACAGAAAATGGCCAGAAGTGGCACTGTGGCTCAAGTGGCAGAGTGCTAGCCTTGAGCAAGAAGAAGCCAGGGACAGTGCTCAGGCCCTGAGTCCAAGCCCCAGGACTGGCAAAAAAAAAAAAAAAAAAAAAAAATGAAGTCTAAGCTAAGCAGAGTAGCTCATGCTTATACACCTAGCTACTCAGGAAGTGAAGACCAAGAAGATCATGATTCTAGGCCAGCCCAGGCAGAAGCTGAAGAGACTATCTCTATCAATAAAAGTCTGGGCACAGTGGTGCATGCCTGTTATATCAGCTATTCAAGAAGGGTAAATAATGGGCTGGGAATATGGCCTAGTGGCAAGAGTGCTTGCCTCCTACACATGAAGCTCTCGGTTTGATTCCCCAGCACCACATATATGGAAAATGGCCAGAAGGGGCGCTGTGGCTCAGGTGGCAGAGTGCTAGCCTTGAGCGGGAAGAAGCCAGGGAAGGTGCTCAGGCCCTGAGTCCAAGGCCCAGCACTGGCCAAAAAAAAGAAGGGTAAATAAAAGGATGAGAGTACAGGCTAGCCACAGTATAAACCCAAGACCTTATTGGAAAAATAACTAAAACAAAGAAGACTGAGGGTATGGCTCAAGTGGTATAGAACTTGCCTACCAAATACAAGGCCCTGAGTTCAAACTGAAATGCTGCATGCATGCACACATGCATACATACATACATAAGTAAATAAATAAAATTGGTCAACTAATTTTATTAGAACAACTATTTAGTTGTTCACCATTTTCAATATACTACTCAGATCAAAAATAACTTTCCAATATGTGTCAGAAGTCAAATCATATCCAAATTCTTTTTAAGTCCTCCCTCCCTCCCCCTTCCTTCCTTTCCTCCCCTCTCTCTTTCCCTCTCTTTTTGAGAGGAAATTGAACCCAGAGCTATGAATATGCTATACCACTAAGCCAAATACCCAGTCAACACCTGATAATACCTGATAACTTCTAAGACCTAACCTCTAAACACAACTAGAAGAGAAACAAGAACTTACTTTTCAATTTTTTTCTTTTGTTCCCTTTCTCTTTTCTGTTCCTTCACTTGCTCTCGCTCAATATCCATGAAAAGTCTTCTGTATCTCAGATACTGCTTTTGACGCTAAAAGAAAGAAGTGAAAATTACTGATTTGGTTCTCAGAGAACTTCACAAGGGAAGAAGGTAATCTTATGTTGTTTTTTTGGCCAGTCATGGGGCTTGGACTCAGGGCCTGAGCACTGTCCCTGGCTTCGTTTTTGCACAAGGCTAGCATTCTGCCACTTGAGCCACAGCGCAACTTCTGGCCGTTTTCTGGATAAGTGGTGCTGGGGAATTGAACCCAGGGCTTCACGTATACGAGGCGAGCACTCTTGCCACTAGGCCATATCCCCAGCCCTGGTAATCTTATGTTATAGACAAGAACACTATATGATATGGAAATAACATGGAATTGAAACCCCTTTGTACAACTACTTAATTTTTAAAAAAAATTTGTGTGCATCTGATCATAGAAAATAATATTTATCAAAATGAACTCCAGGAAATGGAAACAAGAGGTTTATTTCTTTGTTGCTGTTTTGGTTTTGTTAGTTAATTTATGTCTTTGGGAATGTAAGGGGAGGCACAGAAATAGAGGGAGAAAGGGTAAAGAAGTACAGCAATGGTGCTTACTAGACACTATGTGGGAAATGAACTATACAACTTGTGGGTAGGAACAGGAAGGGAAAACAGAGAGAGCATGGCAAGGGGTGACACTGTCCAAAAAGAAATGTACTCATTACCTGACTTATGTAACTGCTAACCCCTCTGTATATCACTTTATAATAACAATTTAACATTTTTTAAAGGATTTTTAAAGAAGTAACATGAAACTGTCTACTTTCCCTGCCTCCCATGACTCAGGATAATAACACGTATTTTCAAACACAGACATATAAAAGACAAGCATTAATCTAGTTTTCCTTTAGTACATAGTTTCCTGTCAGTAACTCTTAAGGAAATGATTGTACTTGATACAGTAAGATATGGACCATACTTATTCCGCATTCCCAAGTAGTAAATGCCATAAAATAGGGCCATGGAAAGAATGTATGAGGAATTTTAAGAGGGAACTATAGCCCCTGCAACTTTCCAAAATTAGAATCATGCTCTATGCCTAGACTAACATGGCAGGGAGGAGAGCAGAAGAGCTGAAGTACATCACAGTATCATACTCATAAAGGGAACAAGTACAATAAAAAGCAAGTGCTACTATACTATGTGTGACCTGTTCACACCTCTGCACTTATAAATTCTTTTAAGGACACAGGGTACTCAAAGTGCTGAAGTATGCCTATAGGAATACACTAGGACAGTGTGAAGCTCTTTGGTACAATTAAAAGTCAGATTTGCAGTTTTCAATATTTGAAATGCATCAGAATCAGCAGTGATACTTTTTAAAAAGATAAATGCCCTAAACCTGTTTTCAAATAGTAGCTCAGTATATCTGGCTTGCTCTAGGCATCTGTGTTTTGAAAATTAAAAATAAGGGTCCACTTATAATTGGTGCATGGCCATTGTCAGAAATGAAACCATAAACTAAGTTGAAAGGGGAAACAAAAGGAAACTATAAATGTACATTTTCCTTCTGAATCAGCCAATTCATACTGGTTGGAGAAATTCACTTGAATCAGTGCTCTGATTTCCCATCAATGTAGCTTAAATCCAAAGAGCTTATAGAGAAGTTAAATTGCATTAGAATCTATAGTATTCGCTCTTAATGTATTCACGCACAGAAAACCACTTCTAATTTCACATGTACCACAATATTACATACCTCCTTTTTGTCTTCTTCTTGATCTACTCCAGAATGAAATGCCAGTGGAACTTGGAATTCAGTGTTCAATCCTGACTGATCCTCACCACAAACCTGTCAGAAAGTCCAGTCACACCAAGCAACAAAATTACCATGAGTTAGCCCTGTGAATCCTATTAATATCATTATTTCATCTATTAATTCTGTTTTCTTACAATCTGAGGTTAATTGGATAAACAAAAAATATATAAAATAAGAGCAAAATAAGTAAAAGGGAACAATTTCAGAAGAAATTACACTGATCACAAAAGTGAAAAAGCAAAACAAAAATAAATAAATAAACATAAGAACAAAAAAACAAACAAACAAACAAAAGTGAAAAAGCAACCCATAAAATGAGAAGACATTTGCAAAATATCTATTTGGGGGTATATTATACACACACACACACACACACACACGGGGGTATATTATACACACACACACACACACACACACACACACACACACTGCCTGTATGTAGAAAACACAAATTTCATAACTCAATAATCAAAATACAACAAGCCAATTTTTTTAAGTAGGCAAAGGCTTTAAAAAAAGCCAAAAAACACATGAAAACATACCCACCACCACTGGCTTCAGGAACCAGAAAAATACAGTGAGATAGCACTTCACACATACTTGGATAGAAGGAATTAAAAATAAAGATATGGGGGCTGGGGTTAAAGCTCTGTGACAGCATGTTTGCCTGGCAAGAGCAAGGCCCTAGGTTCAATTCTTAGTCCTGTAAATAACAAATGTTAATTAGGAAGTGGGAAATTTAAACTTTTTTACTTTCTATTAGAAATGAAAAAGGTTGCAGGCACTCTGGAAATTAATTTGTTAGCTCCTCCAAAGGCAAAACACAGAATTATCATACATCTCAGCAACTCCACTCAGATTTATACTTAAGAGAAATAAAAAGGTGTTCACAGAAAAACTTACAAATAGTCATAACATTATTTGTAACAGCCAAGAAGCAGAAATAAGCCAATTATCCATCAACTAATGAATGGATGAATAATATGTGCTACATGCATAATGGGATTATTTGTAGGAATGAAATCCTTCTACAGTTATCAGTGAACTTTGAGAACACTATACTAAGTAAAGAAGTACAAAAAGCCTTAAACTTCATTATCTCGTTTATATGAAATGATTAGATTAGGCAAACTAAGTTGAATAAGGCAATATATTCTGCTTTTTGTTTCAGCTTGAACAGGTGCCTCTTTGTAGCTTATTTAGTACCACGTTTCTTACCCTTTTCTGTTAGCAACACCACTATTTTAAATGGCTCACTGAACTGATATATTATCTACTATTCCTAAATACACAAAGGCTGTGATATCAATTGTTGATTCAATCACTGACACATATGAAAAAAAGCTTGTGATATGACAGAAAATGCATATATTAGATAAGCTTCACTCAGGCATGGGTTATAGTACTGCTAGGTGAGATCAATGTTAATGGATCTCTCTCTCTGTATGTCTCTCTGTAGTACTAGTGATCACACCTTGAGCCTTTCAAGTGAAAGAAGTAGGTGAAAGCTATATATAATGACTAACAATTTGTCTTTTAAGCAGAAATATCCATAAAATAAAGTTGTTTATTAATGATTTGACAAAAACAGTTATGGGAAAGAAAACTCTAAAGTACTATACAAGTAATAAATTCTGGCAGGCACCAGTGGCTCATTCCTATAATCCTAGCTACTCAAGAGGCTGAGATCTGAGGATCATGGTTCAAAGCCAACCCAGGCAGGAAAGTCTATGAGACTCATCTCCAATAAATCACAGAAAAAGCTGGAAGTGGCACTGTAGCTCAAGTTGTAGATTGCTAATGTTGAACAAAAGGAGCTCAGGGATAGCGCCCAGGCCTAGAGTTCAAGCCCCAAGACTGGCAAAAAGATAAAAATTAACAGTGTAACTCCCATACATTCCATCAATTCCATATCTAGGTATATATACCCAAAGGAATTTAAAGTAAAGACTAGAACAGGTATTAAGTACCTAAAGCTGGTAAACAGACTAACTCCTAGGATTACCAAGTGTGTTCACGAAAGGTGATGCCTAGGTTAGCTTGCCCCTAATAGGAACAATTATGTTTTCCACTTTTATGTTTTGTCTCACTTTCCTATGCCTCACTCCCCAAATAACTAACCAGTAAAGTCAGCCTTGCCTGAAAATAGTAAGGGAAGGCATCACAGCAATACTACTAGTCATACTAAACAGTAACATTTAGGTTTACAGGGACCAGGAACACCTGGAAAGTCTGTAGACCTGTGGACAAAATGGAAATCAGATCAAGAGAATTGATGGCTGGGCTGGGGATGGAGCTTAGAGCACTTGTTTAGCATGTGTGAAGCCCTGAGTGTAATTAATGGCCATTTCAGTGCCCACCTGGCTATGGCTAAAATTAGACTCCCAGAAAGCCCATAAACACTTTTGAGCATGCACTCTGGCAAGATGGAATCTGGATAAAAGCCTTCCATCTTCTACCTGCTGACCTGCTGATAATAAATCTCTTTCTTCTTTCATTACTCTATTTCTTGAGTTATTGACTTCTCAGGCAGCAGCGGAACTGGACATTTCACGGTTATGTACCCATGTTCATTACATTGTTATATGTAGAAAACAGGAGGTGGGGGGGCAGGGAGAAATGAGAAAGGAGGTAACAAGTTGGATAAGAAATGTACTCACTGTATGAAACTATAATCCCTTGGTACTTCACTTTGACAATAAAGAAATGAAGGGGAAAAAAAAGAAGAAACAAAGAAACAGGAGGTGAAAACAACCCAAGTGTCCATCAGTGGAAGACTGGATAAGCAAAAGGCAGTATATGTACACACTGGAGTACTATTCAGGTTAAAAAGGAAAAACTGTCCTATATTATAGCAGTTTGCTCAATGAAATAAGATACCCACAAGAGGATAAATAATGTACGATTCCATTTTATTAGGTACTTAGAGTAATCAAACTCATAGAGACAGAAAATAGAATGGTGGTTTCTAGGAGCTAAGGGAAGGAGGCATTGAAATTCTTGTTTAATGGGCTTAGAGGTCCAGCTTTACAAGATGAAAAAAGTTCTGTAGACAGATGGTGGTGATGATTGTGTAACAATGTGAATGTACTTAATGCCATTAATTTGTATTTGAAAATGATTAAAATAAGCTACATATGGTAGTACATGCCAATAATCTCAGCACTCAGGAGGCTGAGTAAAGAGGATCATGAATTCAATTCAAGCATGGGCACTGGTGGTTCACATCTGTAATCCTAGCTACTCAGGAGGCTGAGATCTGAGGATCACAGTTTGAAGCCAACCTAGACAGGAAAGTTTGTAAGGCTCTTACCTCCCAATTAGCCACCAGAAAAACGGAAGTGGAGCTGTGGCTCAAAGTGGTAGAGTGCTAACCTTAAGCAGAAAAGTTCAGGCCCATGATTAACAATAAACAAACAAATATGAAAAAATAAAATGATAAATTTCATGTATATAAATGCTTATAAGGGGACAAGAAGAATACTTCTTTTCTTTCTTTTTGTGTGGTTTGTATTTTGTTTTTAGACAAGCTCTCACTAACTTTGCCCAAGCTGACCTTGAACTTGAAATCTTCCTGTCTCCACCTGCTGAGTAACTGGCATTCTAAGTGTGTACCACATGTCCAGATGACTTGAGAATACTGCTAAGAAGAAAGAGCTAAGAAAAGGAAAGTGGTGGAAAACATCTATGACATAGGCTAATTAATGGAACAAAGACCTAATGGGGCAGCTGGAGGACAAGACTCCAGAATGTAGTTCCAAAAACAAACAACTCTTCCTCTGAAAAACTAAGACTAGGCAATAATGTAAAAAAGAAGAAAGATAAATAGTTATATCTTCTATGTTCTTTATGAAAGCCTGAGAAGTGTGGGGTACAGCAAGAAGCTTGAAGAATATTCAAGAATAGTCAGTGTCAGGCAATGAAAATCATTCATAAATGGCTCAATGTCTAGTTACCTTGTAGTTTGTCCTACCTGTCGTCTTCTGCAGGTATCTCTCGGATGCCTGTTTGGAAGGTGCTGATGACCATCTAGAGGGAGATCCTCTCGACATTTTTCAGCTGTCCCAACTGACAGCTTCTGCCTAAAGTATAAACTCTAAAAGACACAACAGCACTTTTTCAATGAGAGTAGTGAAACAATAGAGAAAATACCGCAGGTTTCACTAATAAGCCTGAAGGACTCTAAACAGGTCAGAATATTCTGATATGTTATACCATAAAAGTAGACATATTTGTTACTCTTATGGATCACAACTGCACAAAACATTCTTAAACTTCATCTATAAAACAAAAATAGTTTTAGTGTCTATCTACCAGGGTTATTGTGAAAGTTAAAATAACACATACAAACTTATAAACCATTATGGCTATGGTAGATGTGTCATAAATATAAGCTATTATTTCAAATAGTAGTATCGCTAATATTAATAAGAGATAACATTATCATCATCACTGTGAACATCTAAATGTTGATATAAATGATCTAAGCAGGAGCATCACACGTGAAGCTTCAGTGGAGAGGACTGGAGTGGTATCAGTAAGAATGGTTGATTTATCACAAAACATCATATTTTTTCCCATTATTAACACTAACCCTCTAAAAAAGTTACTACATTGCCCTGTCAGTATTGAGCAGAAACCTAATCAATTTGTTCTCTGCTTCCTACTCTTTTTTTTTTTTTTTTTTGCCAGTCCTGGGCCTTGGACTCAGGGCCTGAGCACTGTCCCTGGCTTCTCTTTGCTCAAGGTTAGCACTCTGCCACTTGAGCCACAGCGCCACTTCTGGCCGTTTTCTGTATATGTGGTGCTGGGGAATTGAACCCAGGGCCTCATGTACACGAGGCAAGCACTCTTGCCACTAGGCCATATCCCCAGCCCCCCTACTCTTCATTATTATCAAGTTCTACTTATTTTATGAAAGAAGCTAAGTCTCAAATGTTAGGTAAAATGTCATGATAGGTCTCCAGAGGCAACTCCTCTTGCAATCTCCCATTTCTCCAAGTTGAAAGCTGTTTGCGATACTTGTTCTACAGTAACATAAAATAGGCAACCATCTAAACATATATGATGGGCTAATTATAATATCACAGACTCCAGTGACAATTGTAAAGTAATGATACAAGGTAAGAATAAAAAAAACAACTAGAGATGTGTGTGTGCACACGCACGTGTGTATGTGTATGTGAGAGAGAGAGAGATATTTTGTGCATGTATGTGTGGTTAACAAAAAACTTCTTTTCTTTTTGCCAGTCCTAGGGCTTGAACTCAGGGCCTGGGTATTGGCTTCTTTTTGCTCAAGGCTAGCACTCTACCACTTGAGCCACAGTGCCACTTCGAGCTTTTTTCTATTTATGTGGTACTGAGGAATCAAACCCAGGGCTTCATGCATGCTAGGCAAGTACTACCATTAAGCCACATTCCCAGCCCTTTAACACAAAACATTTAAACATACAAAACAGAAAAAAGATTGTACCATGAATCACAAGTACTGTCAATTTCAATTACCCTCCTCCTCCACCTCCTCCTCCTCCTCCTCCTCCTCCTCCTCCTCCTCCTCCTCCTCCCCCCCTCCCCCTCCCCCTCCCCTTCCTCCCTCCTCCCTCCTTCCTCTTCTTCTTCCTCTTCTTCTTCCTCTCTCTCTCTCCTCCAATTTTTTCCAGGAGTTTAAAATCAAATATGGATTCTTCTGGTATATGTGAAACAACTGAAGACATTTTACTCTCAGCCCAATTGTGGAGGTCTACAAAGCCTACAGAGTACACATACAAGCTAGATGATATACTTCAGCCCAAGAATAAGCCATTAGTCTTGCTTCTCTGTTTTAAAAAGTATATAGCTGGGTACCAGTAGCTCATGTCTGCAATCCTACTTAGGAGGTTGAGATTTGAGGATTGCAGTTTGAAGCCAGCTATGGCAGGAAATTCTGTGAAACTTTTATCCTGAATTACCAACCAAGAAAGCTGGAAGTGGAACTGTAGCCTCAGTGCGGCAGAGCACCAATCTTGAGTGAAAAGGCTAAAGGACAATGCCCAAGACCTGAGTTTAAGAACCCAGTACCAGTACACACACACAAAAATTATATATATATATGTATATATGTGTATACATAGATATATATAGATATATATCCCTCCTGCTCTAGACGCTACTCTACATTTTCTCTAGGGAGACTTGTCCTAGATTTTATTTTAGGTGGAGGCAAGTCTTCCTTCTCTCTTTTGTCTCGCATAAAAAATGAGGAGTATTTGAGGAATATGTTCTAAGAGAATGACAAGAATAGCAAAAGAGGGGCTGGGAATATGGCCTAGTGGCAAGGGTGCTTGCCTCGTATACATGAAGCCCTTGGTTCGATACCCCAGCACCACATATATAGAAAATGGCCAGAAGTGGCACTGTGGCTCAAGTGGCAGAGTGCTAGCCTTGAGCAAAATGAAGCCAGGGACAGTGATCAAGCCCTGAGTCCAAGGCCCAAGACTGGAAAAAAAAAAAAAAAAAGAATAGCAAAAGAAAATAAAATATGGGCAATAAGCTAATCCTCAGGTTTCAGTTAAAACTTTAGGGAGATGGTATCAGGAAGAATATTTTGATGTTTTGATATTCGTGAGGATGTTTTACTTTCAATCCAACTCTGTAAACTTTAATTCTAGATCCTATACTATTCATATAAGGGGATGATGTTTGTGAAAATACTGTGAATAATTCTTATTAACTAAATAGTTTATAATGTTTTCAGCCTTCAAATGGAAGAAGTGATTTGATTTATGTAGTTCTCTAGACTGGAATCTCTTGTACTATAAGGTGCAAGGTAGAAGAAATCAGGCAGAAGAAGTGAGTCTAATCAAGGTATACAGTATATATAATGGACATGTCAGAATGATACCCCCTTGTACAATTAATTATGTTAATCAAAAAATAAATGGAAAGGTACAGAAAAACAAACAGACCATCAGGAGCTGAAATGCTAATACTCTATGCCCACCTTCTTAAAGCAAAGGCACTGTTCTAAAAGGATTTAGGACTACTAGTTTAGTAATGTGGGAAGTAATCAGATATAATATATTCTTAGATTAGCTTCAAAGTTCCTGATTCTATACCTTGTATTACTAATATTCAGATACCTTATTTCCCATTTCTTTATCTCTTTCTGCTCTACCTGGTCTCCGAGGAAGTCTTGGAACTTGAATTTAGATGGCCGGTACTGATGATCCACAGAAGAGACATCTCTCCCTTTTTCACCTGTTCTACCAGAGAATGGCTCCTGAAAGCGTACTTTCTGAAAGACAAAAAACAACTGTATATTTATTGTTCAACAGGAGTAATAGTACAGCAGTATAGAGACCTGAGGATGCCTGCTTAGAAAATCCCAAGGGACATCCAGAGCAGGCATCTTTCTCCCTCATCAACCTACCAAATGATGCTGGCTGCTTTCAATTTACATTCTAAAAAAGAATAAACAAAAAGTATGAACACTTCAGTATATGGGAAAAATAGAGGAGAACAAAAGAAGTGGTTACAATGACCAAGAAGCATTGTACAACAACTTAGTAATAATAATTTTAAAAGAATGATAAGTTAACTTAAACATAGACTTAAAGTCAGAGTATAAATGGACAATGTGTGGAGTAAAACAAAAAATTACTTCATTACTTCATCCCTACAAAAGCATTATAACAATTTACTTCCTATTGATTTCTTTCTTCTATCTGCTCTATCTCTGGTAAAGAGCTGGCCTTAGAACTTGAGTAAGCTTTGAGAGTACTTGTGGCCACTCCTTTTTCCATCTTTTACCTGTCAAAACAGATGATGGATGCCAGAAATATTTTCCTAATTAGTAAGATTTAAAAACAATAAAGTACCTAGTTAGGAGTAATACTTGTTATGATGCCTCAAGTTTTGAGAAACCAAATTCTTATTTTCCATTTTCAAATCTCTCCAAGCCCCATACCAAACCCTAAGTAAATTATTTCTTGGTATTAAATTCCTGTCAACTTGATTTTACCTGGTTTTTAGATTGAAAATCATGTTCCCGATATTGGTATAGAATATTCTGATCTTTGAAGAGAAAGTCCTGGTCTTCACATTTGGGCAGAAAATCCTGGTTCTGATATTTAGATGGAATACTCTGGCTTTGGGGAAGAACATACTGGTCTCTGAGTAGAAAATTCTGGTCTCCCTGTAGAAAGTCTTGGTCCTGACTTTTAAATAGGATATTCTGTTCTTTGTGGACGATATGACAGGTTTTGGGTAGAAAATTCTGGTCCTGATATTTACATAAAATATTCTGGTCTTTAGGGAGAACACAGTGATCTTTGGATAGAGAATCCTGGTCCTGACATTTGGAAAGCAATTCCTGGACATCCATCTCAACATTCTCATCTTCTAGCTCAGTACTCAGAGTTTCTGTCTTCATAGCCTTTCCTTCTGGCCCAGTAGCCTGGGAATCTGGCTCAATCCTTGGAGAGTTAAGCTTTATGCTTCGGATTTCTACTGAGAGATCACCCTGAGCTTCTAGAAGACAATCTTGAGCTTCTGGCAAAATATCCTGAAGACCCTGAAAATACAACTTCTTTTGTTATTCTCTTCCATCACAACAAATAGTGGATTTTTGAATGTGACTTTCTAAAATTAAGCACCAGATATGAAATATTAATAACAAAAACTTGGATTTTTCAATGAGATTACCCAGGTAAAATGTGAACTTATGACTTTTGCCTAACTTAAAAAGAAACTAAACCTACAAGTCTAAATCACAATTATTTTACTTACTGCTTTACCTGAACTCTGCTCAAAGACTTATCTTTGTCTTCAGAAAGGAGATCTTGCTGGTTTCCACAAATCAAAGCTCTCTGTTTCTCATCTGTCATAACAGAAGAAATTTCCTTACAGTCAGATTCCTAAACAAAAAGCAAACAAAAACAACTTTTAAAAATTTAATACAAGGGCTGAGGATATGGCCTAGTGGCAAGAGTGTTTGCCTGGTATACATGAAGCCCTGGGTTCAACTCCCCAGCACCACATATACAGAAAATGGCCAGAAGTGGCGCTGTGGCTCAAGTGGCAGAGTGCTAGCCTTGAGCAAAAAGAAGCCAGGGACAGTGCTCAGGCCCTGAGTCCAAGCCCCACGACTGCCAAAAAAAAAAAAAAATTAATACACTAAAGGTAGCTATTACTGGAAGAAACAATGAGATTGCATTAAAATCCTAGGCTCCAAGATACTAACATAGTTTTAGTAGGACAGCATATTCAATCTGCATGAAATACTTATGACATGAGACTACACATGTAAAACTATAAAATATTGTTGAAAAATTAAAGATCTAAATATACACACACACAAAAAAAATCCCACATTTATGGACTGGGATTGTAAGGATGTCAGTATCGGTGAATGTTGTGGTGCCTGCCTGCAGTCCCAATCCTTGGTAGGCTGAGGACCAGTCTGGACAACAGAGAGACCTCAACTCAATTTTAAAAAGTGTATTTCAAAATTGATGAACTGAGTCAAATATTTCTTTCAAAATATTAACTGGCTTTTTTTCTTTTAACAAATAACAAGCAAATCATAAAATACATATGGAAATGCAAGCCACCCTTAATAGCAGAATATGCTCAAAGAATAATAAAGTTGGATGCTTAACAACAAAGCTATAATAATCAAGATAGTGTGACACTGGCACAGGAACAGACATTCAGGTGTATAATACAGATCTGAGGATCTTATATTCACAGGCAGTTGATTTTGAACAGGGTGTCAAGACAATCCAATGTTGAAGAATAATATTTTCAACAATCGTTAAGACAACTGAATATCAACATGCAGAAAAATCAAAACTGAACCGTTTCTTACACCAGACATAAAAATGAACTCAAATGGAGTACAGATCTAAACATATAGACTAAAACTTTAAAATTCTTAGAATACATAAGAATTAAACTTCATGACCCTGGATTAAGAAATGATTAGATACTGCACTAAAAGCACAAATAACAAAAGGGGAAAAAACAATTAGCTTAGACCACATTAAAATTAAAAATTTGTCCTGTAAATGATAATGACTAAATAAAATGACAACCCACAGAATAGGAGAGACATTTATGTTTGCTCTATAATAAGGGACTTATGAGCAAAATACAAAAAGGACACTTGATAATAAAAGCCAGGTACCAGGAAATGTGGCTTAGTGGTAGAGGGCTTGCCTAGCATGCATGAAGCCCTCAGTTCAATCCCACAGTACCACATAAATAGAAAAAGCTGCAAGTGGGGCTGTAGCTCGTGGTAGAGTGCTAGCCTTGAGCAAAAGAAGCTCAGGGATGGTGCCCAGGCCCTGAGTTCAAGCCCCAGGACTTGCAAAAAAAAAAAAAAAAAAGCCAGGTACCAGTAGCTCACTTCTGCAATCCTATTCAGGAGGATGAGACCTAAGGATCTCGGTTTGAAGCCAGCCTGGGAAGGAAAGTCTGTGAGACTCTTATTTCCAATTAGTCACCAGAATACCAGATGTGGTACTGTAGCTCAAAGTGATAGAATACTAGCCTTGAGAGACAAAGCTCAGTAACAGCAACCAGGCCCTGAGTTCAAGACCAACAACCAACCAAAAAAAAAAAAAAACCATCACCAACAAAAAAACAACAACTTGATAATAAAAATAAATAAATCAATGAAAAAAAAATAGGCATACTGGGAGAGAACAAGGGGAAGGCTGACATTGTCCACAAAGAAATGTACTCTTTACCTGACTTATGTAACTATAGCCCCTCTGTTCATTACCTTTATAATAACTACTTAATATTTTTAATTAGGCATAGCATTTGCATAAACATCTCCACAACCAGGACAATACAGGCAGTATACATTTGTAAGTACATTTCTCTACCTGATTGTCCACAAAGTTTTGGCAATGTACAGTAGTTAGAAGATCCTGATGAGTCTTTAGAGGAAACTCTCTTGTTTCTGTATTTATATTGACATTTTCTGGCTTCTCAGAAGGTGCTGTCTGGAGAGAGAAAATCAATACATAACATAAATGGTCTAGGGAAAGCAGTATCCTCATGATATTAACTGAATCTCTGTAAAAGATCTGGAATGATCTTAATAAGGTTATTGTAGCCTTATACAGAATAAAGGAAAAAATAGAGTTGTACTTCAAATGTACAAACAAATCACAACTCAACACATGGAAAAAAACAGACTAGGAAGAAAACATGTATACTTTATCAATGACCACTACCACCATTCTAGCTGGTAGCAATTTAGAAGACTCATGACTTTAGACTTGGCAACCTGACAGAGGCCAAGCAAGTATGTTCTACCCATATCCTCAAATCTGGAACAACCAGAGTAATGTCAGTGAAGTATAACAAGGAAATGAAAACAGGACTAAACGGGGTTCTACATTGTTCTTTCTAGTTGGCAGATTCCCACTTCACACAAATAAGAAGGTATTCTTACAAACTTCAGATTTAAGGAAAGACTTGTCAATTATAAGAAAAATTTCACTAACTTAGCTCATTCCCAATTATGTGAAGTGGTTCTGTTTCTGTTGTTTTGCCCCTATAAACGTATACTTTGGAAGCTAGAGTCAAGTCTGAAAACATTATCATCATAATAATGAATACATTTAAATGGCATCCCTGACATATAAAACTGGTTTGTATAAGGATGTTATTTTCAGAATTAATCCAATTCTTTCTGAAAAAGCACCAATCAAAAGACTAGTATAAAATAGTAGTCTCCAGTACCACGCATGTCTTTCTAACAGTATCCTGAAGTGAGCCCAATAGCCCAAATATGGCAGGCATGAAAACTGTTATGAAATCAAGCCTCTGAGAATAACTGAGGTACAAAAGAAGAGGTATTTCCTTACTCACAATAAGACAACACTAGAAAAAAAGTAGCCTTACAACTACAGCTAGGATTAATTGCCAAATGTGAATACATATCTATATATTTTCTTCTCATCAACTTAAATTATACATTTTAAATTATTAGTAAAGATGGATGTATTTACAGTTTAGTGTACTCAACTAACTAGAAACATATAGAGACAAATTTTTGATGACTGTGATGAGATACTTAAGGAAAACACCACATTATGAAACAGTGGTCCCCTCTAAGATTGTCACCTAATGGCACGGTAGCCCTTAGTTTGCACTATATTTACACAATGACAAAACCAATCAGCACACATTTCTCTGAGCATGTCCCTATAATTAAGTGACACACAACTGCATATAACCAATGAAAATGCAAAACAAACCAACTGTTTTCTAAAAATTAGAAAGTGAAATTGGGAAAGAACGAATTAAGAGATAGTGGCAAAAGTAAACAGGCTAAAAAGATTACTGGTCTATTTTACTAAATGTTGATTATCAAACTTGAACGCCAAAACTAAGTAACCACAGGAACACATTTGAATTGAGCATACAAATCTGTGAACTCTGAAATAAATAGGCACCAAAACAATGTCATTTACAAAGTAAAGGTTTAAATAGCCTTTTAAGTCACCTCCATATTTAGATTACAATTATTTACAGTTGGAGTCAAAATAATTCCTTTACTTAAAAAAAAATAGTGTTCATACCTGTAATACGAGCTACTAATGAGACTGAGATCTGAGCCAGGCTGAGGCAGAAAAGTCTGTGAGACTCTCACCTCCAAAGAAAGTAGCACTGTGACTCAAGTGGTAGAGGCCCTGGGTTCAATCCTTAGCACCACAGAAAATTTTAAAGAAGAATCAGTGTTAACCTATCATATTATTTATATATTTATTAAATAAATAATTTTATTAATAAAACCTTTTTTTTTAAATTTGTGTGTGTGAGCCATTTCTGGTGCTGGAACTATGGACCTAGGTCCTATCTCAAGCTTTTCTGCTCAAAGCTACCACTCTACCACAGCTCCATTTCCAGCTTTATGGTGGTTAATTGGAGATAAGAGTCTCATCCACTAATCCTGCCTAGGCTAGCTTTTACTTGTGATCCTCAGATCTTAGCCTCCTGAGTAGCTAGAATTATAGGATGAGTCACCAGCACCCAGCCTCTCATGTAATTCATTACCCAGACTTTTGTCTATATATATAGCATCCTCTCCCTATCTCTATTTTGCTTTGTTGTTTTTTTAAATAACACTACTCACTTGAAAGGCAGCATTTACTTGCATGTATATTATATACATCCATACTAGTACAGAAGAAAGAAGTTCCTTGAGAGACCGTCGTCTGTATTTTTCACCAATATAAAGTCCTATTTCTGGAACAAAATCTAGCCATTAGATATGCTACAAATATTTATATATGTTATCTTCAAATACTAGACACATAGAGATCACTTGTCTATAATTTTATGTCTTTTCTCACTTAACTATTTTTTCCTCACCTAACTTTATGTTGTACTTTCCCTTGTTTTCAGGTTGTCTTTCAACAGATGGTGCTTTTTTGCAATGGCTGTATGTAAATATATCATAATTTACTCAAGTTTCCCTAAGCCTTAAGGGAAACTTTAAGTAATTTCCAATTATTTTACAATTTTAAATTATACTAAGATGCAAATAAGTAATTACCTGTATTTTTTTTACCTGTACTTAAAAACAGTGTACTGAAAATTAACTCACTTCTTTGGTAAGTAATTTTCTTTCTACATTCTTCCTTTTGAAAATACTGATGTTGCACTTTTTCCCTAGTCCCTGCCTTGCATTTGCAGGGACTTAAGCTACTCTGCTAGCCCTTTTTGCACTGGTTATTTGTAAGACAAGGGCCTCCTTTTATGCCCAAGCTGGCTGGATTGTACTTCCCTGCATAGCTAGGATAACAGACACATGTCACTGCACCCAGTCATTAGTTGAGATAAAGTCGCTCAGATTTTTTTGCCCATGTTGACCTCAAACTGTTACCCTCCAGATCTTCTCCTCATAAATAGCTAGCATGAGCCACTGGGGCTCTCTAACATCGAGGGTTTTTGTTTGTTTGTTTTTGACAGTCCTGGGGCTTGAACTCAGGACCTGGGCACTGTTTTGGGGCTTCTTTTGCTCAAGGATAGCACTCTACCACTTGAGCCACAGCAACACTTTTGGCTTTTTCTGTTTAGATGGTACTGAGGAATCAAACCCAGGGCTTCATGCATGTTAGGCAAGCACTCTAGCATTCTACCACTAAGCCACATTCCCAGCCCCTCTAACCCCTTTTTCTCACTCACCGTTTTAAAGGATGCTAGCTGGTGTCGTGCCTGTTTCATGGTATGACTAAGCTGTCAGGAAAAGTTGGGGGGAAAAAAAACAGAAACAAGTTAAAGTCTTAATACCAAATGAACTGTGTCCCACAAGGAAATAAATCCCTGTTATCTAAAAAAGCCAGATCTGAAATAAGAATATTATTTGCAAAGGAGACATTGATCTGCTGATGCTTTACAACATTACTGTCATTATTCTAAGGTATCTTGACAATTTCATAACTTGATTTAAAAATTGCGACTGAAATGGATTTTAAACAACATATACTTTATATTAACTATGTATACAAAATTCCACACTTAAAATATGAATTATTATGCTTGCAAACAGACATCTTCCTCATTTTCTAGTTACCTTTTAGTTAGGAGTTATTTCTCCAACTGACCTTCACTTGCCTAGTTGCTTTCATTATTCCTTGCTAGAAACTCAGAATTCTAGTTCTGAAAACTTTTTTCTCTATTTATGTGACTCTCTTCACTTCCCCCAATGTTTGATCTCCATCTGTGGGAAGAAGTTAATATAGAACACAAAAATCTTAAAAGAATCAATATGGGCTGGGAATGTGGCTTAGTGGTAGAGTGCTTGCCTAGTTTGCATGAACCCCTAGTTCAATTCCTCAGCACCACATACACAGAAAAAGCTAGAAGTGGCACTGTGACTCAAGAGATAGAGTACTAGCCTTGAGCAAAAAGAAACCAAGGACAGTGCTCAGGTTCTGAGTCCCAAGCCCCAGGAATGGCAAAAAAAAAAAAAAAAAAAAAGAATCAATGTATTGCCAAATGCCAGTGGCTCAGCCTG
This sequence comes from Perognathus longimembris pacificus, assembly GCF_023159225.1. Lineage (NCBI taxonomy): Eukaryota > Metazoa > Chordata > Mammalia > Rodentia > Heteromyidae > Perognathus > Perognathus longimembris. The sequence goes on from NC_063163.1 coordinate 108,196,020, forward strand.
TAATCCTAGCTACGCAGGAGGTTGAGCTCTGAGGATTCCAGTTCAAAGTCGGCTCAGGTGGGTGACTTATCTCTAATGAACCATCAAAGAGCCAGAAGTGGAGCTGTGGTTCACCTGGTAGAACACTAGCCTTGAGCAAGAAAGCTCAGGGGCAGCATCCAAGCCCTGAGTTCAAGCCTCAAGACCAGTCCCCCCAACCCCAGAAAAAAAAGAATGTGTTTTATTACTCTAAGTAACATGTGATAAATGACTCTTAAAGTTGTGCTCATTCCTTAACTCTAGTAAATTCAACATATATTTATTTTGATTTTCTTTTCAGGATCACAGCCTATCTTATATCTCCCAAATCTGCAAAGAATATCCACTTAGAAGCCAGGTTTGGTGGTGCATGCTTGACATCCTAAATTTTGGGAGTCTAAAGTAGGAAGATCACAAGTTCCCAGCAAGCCAGAGCTACATCTCAAAAACCAAAAGGCCCTCTAGGAAAAAGAAAGAAATGAACTATGTATCATCATGTAGGATAAGTACAGCATTAGGCCTTGCACAAATAATTCCATATTTACAAAATTATGGCAATGCCAGGACTATTTCTAACCCATTAATTAAAAGTTGAATGGTATCAAGTCTCTCCTGTAGGAAAATGAAGACTAGGATTTTTAAGTGTAAGCAACACATATTGATTTTTACTAATAACAAGATAGCAATAAAAACACTATTTTTCACTACCAGTTCTGTTTTTCTATAGCATTTCATTTCCATTTTAGAGATGCTTCTACAGATCTATACATCTAGCCAGATAAACTTGAAACACTACTCTTTCTTCGTTCTACCAAGAGGAAGCTTTCTAGATCCGGTTAGTTGTAGAGTTGGCTAAAAAGGTCAAGACAGTTATTCACAATGCAAAGAGATATACATGTAGTTGAAGTTATGAACAAAACACAGAGCTATGGGTATGCCTGCTTTTAATCACTGTCAGGTACAATGGGTGCTACTGGTCCGCATCATGTAATGGATGATCCAAAACTCTTCTGTAACAATCAAAAGGATGAGTCCTCATTTCCCATCAAATCTAAACCGTTAGCAACTGCGTTGGCATGACATTTGTTGAGTTTCTCTTCCATTGTCCAAAATCTTCACCAAATCTCACCCTTGTAAATGTAACCTACAACATGCTAAATTATGGATAACTAAAGATACAAGGCCCTAATCCCTGGAATTAAAATGCTACTATTTTTTTAATAAGGAAAAAGGACCTTTGCAGACATGATGAAGTTATGGATCTTGAGATGAGGTGGCAATCTTCGAGTATCCAGATAGATGCCATCCTACGTGTCTTCGTAAGACAAAAGAAAAGGTGCTGGCAGAGCAGCACAATGTGGTCATAAGCAAAGGAAAGCCAGTCAGCATTCCTGTGAACATCAAGGAACAAGCTTTCCCCTACAAATCTGTGGAGGCAGCATGAGCACACTGACACCTTAATTTTGGTTCAATGAAACTGATTTTGGAGTTCTGGTCTTCAGAAGTCTGAGAAAATCCATTTCTGTCATTTTAGGCCATTCTAGTTGAGGTAATAAAGTCTGAGGCTACTATAGCAGCCATGAGAAATGGAACTATAAAAGAACCAAAGTTAATATTCATTAGCACTATGTAAAAACAGAAAGAGACTGTTACTACTACAAAATTATATGATAGTTATATGATAATTAAAATGAAAAAGTATGTAAGTACATTCCTCTTGCTGCAAGACAATAGTGATCATATCTGTAGATGCTTAAAAGAACAGTTATATATGTATACCTGCAATCTATGTATGAATGCTCAAAACACACAAATTTGTCCCAATTATATTTTATAATAGAACTAGATAAACTACTCATTCATTCATCTGTAACTGTTAACTATAATTAACACACACTAGCACCAAATCTCAGACCAAGGCTTAAAGATTCTCTGACAGAGTATATTGTTCACAATTGCATAAAAAAAACCCTAATCAACGGAATATCAATACAACTCCAGATAAAACAAAAAGCCAAAGAAGGAATAGTAATAAGAGTTTACTACCTAGATTAACTGTAATGTTTACAAAGTCATAACAATGTAAATGCTACCATCTAAGCAAAATTACAACAAAATGAATCAAGGGTGAGGGATGGAAAAGTACATGCATAATGGCAGTAGAAAGAAAGCTAAATCCTCATCTTTTCTAGTGGGACATCAATAAAAATGCCTTAAAAATAAACAACCAAGGAGCACTATGAGTACATAACTTGCAAATAGCGGGGCTGGGAATATGACCTAGTGGTAAAGTGATTGCCTCCTATGCATGAAGCCCTGGGTTCAATTCCTCAGCACCACATATATAGAAAAAGCTGGAAGTGGTGCTGTGGCCCAAGTGGTAGAGTGCTAGCCTTGAGTAAAACAAAGCCAGGGACAATGCTCAGGCCCTGAGTTCAAGCCCCAGGACTGGCAAAAAACAAACAAGCAAGCAAAAAAGTCAAATAGCTGCTTTTGGCGGGGGAATGGACCAAGTAAACACAGGTCTTCATTCTTACTGACTCCTAAAGACATGTTCCAGAGGTACCAGACAACCCATCGTTGTACCTTAGAGCCTTCTAAGGAAAACCGCCAACCCCACATACACTAATACAGGGACAGCCTGTGTAGCAGCCCCCTTCCCAGCCTTAGCTGACTGGAACCAGGGTGGTATATAAGGTAATGTAGGACTTGACAATGTTTTCTATATTCAACAATAAAAAGGTGTCTTTCTTTCACACATAAAATCTGGCTGTTAGCAAAAGGATCTTATCTGATGTAACAAAATCTATACTATATAAACAAATTTTGAGATTTATATCTTAAAATCTACAGAAGGCATGGTCATATATTAAAATTTAAAACATCAAGCTAAGTATACAGGATAAAGTTTGGCAAATATATACATCTACTATGATTTTTTTCTCTATATTTTCTTTTTTTTTTTTAGCAATTGTTCATGTAAGTTTTTAGTCAATTAGATTCAAAAGGGAGAATTTATTAAACAATGCTACTTGGGCCATACAAGATAACAGGTTAAGATCGGGCATTTATCATATTTCAGCCACTTTATTGCCATGAGCCTATACCAATTTTTGTTGTTGGTGGTGGTGGTCATGGGTCTTGGAACTCAGGGCTTAGGCACTATCCCTGAGCTTTTGTGCTCAACGCTAGTGCTCTACTACTTTGAGCCACAATGCCATTTCCAGTTTTCTGGTGGTTAATTGGAGATAAGAGTTTGACTGAATTTTCTGCGCAGGCTGGCTTCAAACCATAATCCTCGGATCCCAGCTTCCTGAATAAATCACCAGCACCCCCGGCTTGCCTCTACCAATTTTAAAAGTATGTGATAATATAAAGATCTACTCAAAGCTGAATTTTATTCAACAACGTGGCCTTTTTGCAAATTCGTTTTTAAATGTTCCACGTTTCAATAGCCACAAAAAACTTAAATTCAAACTAGTCCCTTATTGCAGTCCATAAACCCCAATGTAAGGCATCAGTTACATTAGCTTGCTTTTTTCCCTATTCATACCTCTCCATAGGATGGCCAGTAACCCAGAACCTAATGCAAAAAAAAGGGCCCAATGAAGATAATGAAGTAGGAAATATTCAGAGAAAAGACAGAACTTGAGCGTAAAAGGTCCCAAACTGAAGAAAAGACACAAAAGGAGCCTTAAGTATGCCAAAATTATAAAGTTGTGATGAAGTGAAGGGAATACCAGCTAAGAATGGGAAAATAAGTAAATGAGAGAGAAGCAACTATGTAGAGACAGGATAACTGAAAATGTTTGGCTGGCATGAAAACATCCAGGTTTTAGGACTGGAAGACTCATTTCCTAAGAAATCCTTCTATCTTGAGATACCCTAGGAGAGCAATTGAATCAATCAAGTTAATGATTAAACACTAGGATAAATTCAACACCATTCTCTTATCAGCACTAGATCTATCTTAGATCCAGAAAAACATTCAACTTGAAGACCTTTAAAGGTAGCTTGAATTTGTGTGAGATTCTAATTGTACTTTGATTAACTCAAATCCCACATGTCTTTTTTGTTTTTGTTCTGTTTTGTTGTGTACTATTTGGGATTGAATTCAGTGACTTCCTGACAGGCAAGTGCTCTATCACTTGAGGGATTTTTGCAACCCTTATATATACTCCTGAAATGAATTTTTTTCTTGCTTGAGTTAGCCTGAATTCCTAGAGCAAAAAGAACCTAACTAAAATATTAGTTTTCAATGATGAGTGGCAGAAACATAGCAGGCTATTTCATATCACTGGATCCTTTACTAAAAAAGGTAATTATTTCCAGATTATTAAAAAGCTAGAAGCTGGGCATTGGTAGCTCACGCCTGCAACCCTAGCTACTCAGGAGGCTGAGATCTAAGGATCACAATTCAAAGCCAGCCTGAACGGAAAAGTCTCTGAGACTGATCTCCAATTAACTACCAGAAAACTGAAGGTAGCAATGTAGCTCAAAGTGGCAGAGCACTTGCCTTGAGCTGAAGAGCTCAGGGATAGCACCCTGGCCCAGAGTTCAAGCCCCACAACTGACCAAAAAAAAAAAAGCTAGAAAACTGGAATTGTAATTAAGGAGCCAAGTATAGTGGTTCATAACTGTAACCTTAGCACTTGGGAGACAAGACAGAAGGATCACAAGGTCAAGGCCAGCTTAGGCTACATGGCAAAACATACATACAGAATATATATAAATGTACACATACATAAATACATTCACACACATAAAGTTTTGAAATAAAAATTAAAGCATAAGATAGTAAAAAAAAAAAAGGCTGACATAAACCATGCTAGAAAAGAAGTAAGGATGAGCAGTTTATTTATTTTTTATTATATGGTGAGAATGAAAAAATAAGATGTCTACCAACACAAAATAATCAAGGGACACCATACAAATTCAATCCTTAAATATCAGTCCTCAGTTCATCTCACATTAATATTATTTTGAAGTATATTCCAGATGTCAAATTATTGTATCCTTAAATAGTTCAATGAACTTTAAAACCTTGATTCTGTTTATATAGCTTCAAGACAAAAGGAAACTGAAAAGACCATTAGCATTTAAAACATGAATTATGTTCATCATTTCTTTAGCCTCTTCTAGAGAACTAGTCTTTGAACATTTCATTGTCTAGTTTCACAATGACATCTAGTGGATAAAAATTGTAAAAGAAATGGTAAAATTTAAAAACACCTACTGTCAGAGTTGTACAGGCAAAAGTTCAAGGCCTAAAATAGTTAACTGAATATTCTCTATCATTGCACTTTCAATCAATACAGTTCATTAATATACTTTCTTTTCAAGAAAATAAAGGTAGCAAAGTAGGATACAAAAACTTTGGAATATTTTGTAACACTTAAGGCTTTTATAACCTGACTTCCTACCTAACCTCAAGCTGCTATAGGGATAGGTTGGCATGGTGGCACAGGCTAGCTGGGGCAGCAGAGCAAACTCCTGTCTCCAAGGGGAAAAATTAAAAAGCAACCAAATAGGTAATAAAAAATGAAGCTGAATGTGATCCCTGTTCCATATCCCAGATTTGGAGTTGAAGAAAAAAAAAACAGACTTAAAATAAAATGAATGTATACGTACAGCCTGGGCTTGTTGGAATAATTCACTGTGATTCTCTCCATCTTCTACTGTATCCTCAAGCATCTGGGAAGGAGGTAGTATAGAACTTCCGATAGCAGCATTCAAATTGCTTGGAAAAACACTTGTCCTTTTAGGAGTTAAGTATGCGCGATCTGAAGATCGCATGGCTATAGAGCCCTCTTTTTCTACCTTCAAGGCAAAAAAAAAAAAGGGATAATAAGGTTCCATTCAAATTCAGTGCTCCCTGTAAGCAGCCAAAAGATTTTCATTTGGAGCAGAGGATGGGGACATAAAGCTTTAGCTTTGACAGGAACTTACATTTACCAGGCAACTGCTATGTGTTAATAATTTATTTAAGTTATTATTCTTGTGAGATAGGTATCATGTTTTACAGACAAGATGCCAATGAGAAAAAGTAAGTGACCCATGGTCACATAGCTAGTAAGTAGCAACATTAGAATTCAAACAAGTCTGAATTTAAAATTCTGACATTATTACTAACTCATTTGGTGAAAACAAAAGGAAAAAGCAGAACATGGGAATAAAATAGGCTTTCAACATGAAAATTTCTGTGCTCACTAGAAAATTGATTATATAAAGCATGGAATCAAAAGAAAATCAATTTTCTTAGGTCCTAATAACTTATCTCATAATACTTTCCATTCAGTCTACTAAGGCTCACTTTTCTTTTGCACTTACTGCTTCATAAGACTTCTGAAGCTGTTGCTTTTTTCTAAGCCTGATATGTTGATTCACTCGGTATTTGACTTGTCTTTGAAAATGTTTCAAAGCTTCTTGTTTTCTTCTTTGTTGTTCCTTTAGTTCTCCTTCAATTATATATGCTGAGGTCTTTTAAAGATGAAAGAGAAAAAATTGAATTTAAACGGGCAGTTTTGTTCAGTAAGGCTACTATAAACACAGAAAAGTCAGTGTATAATCCTGAAAAATTCAGTATATAATCAAAACATCCCAGAAAAATTTAAATTACAAGCTATAATTAAGGAAACAAAATTCAGAACCAATGATCTGGACATAGATAGTATCAAGAATTTAAGCCAGGGCTGAAAGCATGAGCAAAGAGGTAGAGCACAACCAAATCATAACAGGAATTGTGTGAACATTAAAATCCAAGGATTTTTTTTATTATTAAACTAAAACTAAATATGATTTCATTAGTGAGTCAATTAAAAACACTTGGGTTGCACATTTTCCAAAATTAGTGAACAGTATTAGTACACCAGACACCACTCACCAGATTCAGCCAACTATAAAATACCTTCACACTCAGAATTATGATGTTTTTAATTCTACATAGTAAAGGCTGACTCACTCTTTACAAGATAGATATTCATACCCACTACCTCCTGTAACACTGACTTCCTCTGAGCTCTCATTGTTCTAAAGTGACTGTGCACTTCTTACTGCCCCACTAGACTATGAACTCTGAGGGCAATTCCACAAAGTATTCTAAGTGGCCTAGAACATCTTTCAATGTTAGTCCCTGCTTAGTAGTCATCTCTTCTAAGTGCTCTGAATATTAAAAGTAATCAATAGCAGTTAGCAATATTAATGTTTTTATTCTACAACTAACTCCTCATACCCTTCCTACACCATAATACTATCTATGGAATGAGTGTTTATATAACGCTGAAAGAACATATTTTGGATAATTCATGTATGATGGAATTAATACTTATGTAGTCAACAGTCTCCAAAGGTGATCTCTCCTCCTAACCTGAATAAACCAAGGCTCCTGGTATTCATGCTATTGTGTAGTATGCTCTCACAATGAATTTGCTCTTGCTTTGTTTGTCCAAGGGAATGAAGCACAAGTGTTGGCTCTGAGACTCCTCAAGCAAGGTCATGAAGCAACTTCTACCTGGAGCTCTTAGAATGTTCACTCTGGATGAAGCCAGCACCATGTAAGAGTTCTGATTATTCTGAGACATCCATGTTTCAAGGAGGTACAAGTTAATCAAACAGGCCATGTGGAATGCAAAAGATACTAGCCAGCCAGGTGCTGGTGGCTCATGTCTGTAATCCAGCTACTCAGGAGGGTGAGTTCTGAGGATCACAGTTCAAAACTAGCTGGGGCCATTTTAATCATCCTAGACTCAATGCCAGATATGTAAGTGAGAAACACTGTAACCTACATAGTGCCATATGACAAAGAACCAAGGAATTCAACCAATAGCTAGAACCCAGTCAAGCAGCCCAGACATGTCCAACTATTTAAAACACCCAGCTGAGGCCCCAGACACTGTGAAGCAAAGGCAAAGCTTCCCTCTATAGCCTCTTAGATTCCTAACACACAGTATTACTTGCTTTATGTCCCTAGGTTCTGGGGTCATTTGTTATACAGAACAAGACAACCAGAACAAAAAATAATATAATAGCCATATGTGATACAAGACAGCAGTGGCTTATGATGCTAGTTTCATAATGGTGGGGGACTGGGGTTGTATGGCATTTCTAGGTATCCTGATGGTCTCTTGGTATTTGGGGGAGAAAAATTAATAGGAGTCCCCCTTTAGAATAAACATAATCTTTGCCAAACTTCCCTGAGAGTGCTACAACTGTAATAAAGGGTATCTACCCAAAGTAGATAAGCTAAAGCAAGAGTTGTATTAAATGCTTGATCACTCTCCCTTTAGATGGAACTGACTAGAATCATTTAAACAAGGAAAAGGAGGAATGTTTGTACATGTTCTAAAACTTTAATATTTGAATTAATGTGTGGGAATTTAAGTACAGAAAAAGAAAACTATGATGACCAGGGTCAAGTTTTAGGCAGTTTGATACTGACATTACAGAGATGTTAAAACCTGAGCAATTAAAAAGATGTGTTAGTAACTGAAATATAAAAATACTTTTTTCCATTAAATCTTACTGATTCTTGATCCCCACTTCATTTTTTTCAACTACCCTTTTCAAGGTTTTGCCTTTCCATTCCTTACCACTAAAGAAATTTTAATAGTATCCTTCCTGCCTGAATAGTTATAATTATATCCTAACTTGTACCCCTGAATCTAATCTCTCCCTAATCTTTAGAAAGGTTGAAGCAATAAATCTAAGTAAAAAGCAGTTTGATCAGGAAATTACCTGTAAAATTTAAACAATAAAATCAAAACTTCCTATAATTTCCCACTAACCCGATTTTTCATGATCCTGTCAACCACTATCCTCCTACTAAACCTTCCACACCAACTGATCAAATCTGTCCTTAGAATCCTGGAAAGTATTATACTGCATTATTAGTTAACTTTTTTTGGGGGGGACGGGGATGAGGAGGTGGTATAGGACTAAGGCGAAACAGCATCTTCCAACTGTTATCTTTAAACATCAGGCACGGTGGCTTCTGCCTGTAATCTTAGCTTCAATGGATGTTTCAGGCCAGACAGGGTGAAAAGACCTCATCTCAATCAATAAGCTGGAGGTAACGGTGCATGCTCTGTGATCTCAGCTACGCAAGAGTACACCTGCTAAAAGCTTGCCCCCAGGGGAAAAAAATGCAAGTCCCTACTTGAAAACTAACTAAAGGGGGTGAGGGTGGGGTGGGGGTGGGGATGCGGCTTGTAAGCACGAGGCACCGAGTTCAAACTCCAGTATCACGAGGGAAATAAGTTTGGGGAAAAAAATTTAGGGAAGACACTAAGGGGGAAGGCAGGATCTCTGGAACAAACTGACACTCACGTGTGCTGGGATTTCCTTACAGTTTGGGGAGGCAGGTTCCACCCATGCCCCAACTGGCACTATAGCCTCGTTCCTCTCGGCCAACACGGCCAACACGTCCTGGCTCTTCATGGGGTTTAAAGCCAGTGGCAAGTGTGTGGTATTTCGAGGCTTCTTGAGGGGGGTCACACGTCCTGGCATCGGTGACTCCTGGTTAGGAAAAAGAGAAATGAAACGCCTAAAAGCTCCAAAACGACGGCGTTCAGAGCTCCACCGTCTTGACGACAGGAGCCACTGGGCTCTGAAAAGGAGAGGCGCCCTAAGGAGGCAGAAGCTTGGCAGGTGATGTTAAATGGGGATTCTGGACAGAGAGGAAGAAGAGAGGAAAGGAAGAGACCTGGAGAGAAATAAAAGACCAAAGGAATGAGGGGGAGGCCTGGGAGGGGGGGGTAGAACCTGGGCCTGCGGCAGAGTCCAAATACTGTACTTAATCAGTATCCAGGTATTAGGAGAAGAGCTGAGCCTCCAGGCACTCCTAGACAGACGGAACACTGTCCAGTGTACGCTGCAGCTCACAGACGACGCGGGATACCCAGGAAACCACCTCAAGAAAACCGCCACTTCGCGATGGGACGCCCCGCCCCGCCGCGTAGTCCACTCCCCAGCCCTGCGCCCGCCCCTTCCGGGATTCGCGTCCACTTATAGGGCTCGGAAAGCTGTACGGGGCGGGGTTTCGGGTACCGGTGCTTCCGGAATTTCCGCTTCCTAGCCGGTTGACAGAGAAGGGAGCTGGTTGGGTGTACGGAAGGAGGGGGGCGGGCTGCCGGGCAATGATTGAGCTGAGGCGCAGCCAAACAGCGTTGAGACCAGAGGTCCCGACTCCCTCAAGAAAAAGGATGCGCTTAGCGGGTAATTCTAGCTGTACTCATGAGCTGAGATCTGAGGATTCATGGTTTGCAGCCAGTCCGGGCAGTAAAGCCCTATGGCCAGTCTGGGGCTTGAACTCAGGGCTTGGACACTGCCCCAGCTTTTTGTGTTTATGTGGTGCTGAGGAACGGAAAGGAGAGAGACAGAAAAAGGATGCTAAGAACTGATCTGATAGCCCAACAGGACCCGGGTTCACTGTAGACGTGAAAAAGGATAGAAGGGCCCATCAAGTGCTTCCTCTAGAAATATATTTGTATAATTATCAAATTATTTTGTATAACTAAGTTACACAATAGTTTGTCCTTCTAATGCTTTATAAGGCACAATATGTGTGTACAACACTATTTCAAACATACTCTTCTCTTTGAACATCGCCGGCCTAGTGGGCACCTTTTCACTACAAGCCCTGTTTTAATTCATAGCTATCATTGGATACCATTAGCCCTGTGGGTTACTCATTGATCCAACACACATCGTTTTAAGCTTTTTATACCAGTACCGTGTTTTGTTGGTCTTTTTCTCCCCCCCCCCACCCCCATGCTCTACCATGAAAGCAATATCCTCAACTCCCACCACCTCCTTTTTCTTTTGTTGGTGGGGCCTGAATTCAGGGGCCTGGTTGCTGTCCCTGAGCAGTCTTTGCTCAAGGTTAGCACTCTACCACTCTTGAGTCTTAGTGACTTTCCTTGCTCAGGCTGGCTTTGAACCTTGATCCTTAGATCTCAACCTCCTGAAAAGCTAGGATTACAGGCATGAGCCACCAGTGTCTTTGCCTTTATTTTGTTTATGGGATAGTGTTGTATTCTGGGAAGCAAGAAAACCCACTGGACACTGTTAAAGGTAACAAATGAGTTTTATTTAGTCAGTTTGCAACTGCCTTGCTCTGGGCTACCCCAGATCTAGGAACAGTTGCAGCCTCCAGGGGGGGCAAGTTTCTTTCCTTTCTTCCTTTCCACAGGCTTCTCCTGTCCACAGGCCTCTCTACAGGCCTCTTGTTCTCCATAGGCCTCTCCCCACCCCCAAGGGCTTCCCCTTTCCACGTGGCTCCCCACCGGCCTCGGCTCTATCTCTGCTCTGTTCTGTCTCCACTCTGTCTCTGCTCCTTCTGAAGAACTTGAGCAGCCATTGTACCTCCATATTTTAGCTTGAGCCTGACAGGGCCCTGAAGCTTCCTGGAATAACTGCAGAACATGTCAATGTGAAGCCTGAACAAAATGCCGTCTAAAATAATCAAGGTAGCCAGAGAGACTTCATTTGACCAGAGGTCAGTTAAAGTTACAATGCTTTAGCCATTGTTTGTAAGACGCTTCACTGCCTTGTTTGATAATTGTGCTGTGTACTGGAATGTGTTTCTCATAGATGTGATTAACTATTAACAAAGTTCTGTTAGTAGGTTAGGGCCAATTCCTGGCAGCTACGTGACTATAGCTTCCCTCACCTTAGTGACAAAATGCAGACTCTAAGAAACAAGTCAAGGACCCTAATTCCAGGAAAAGTGTAAACAACCCTCAGTTTGGCACCCACACCCTTGCAGCTCAGAGCCAATCATTTTAGAGAATTGATTTATGATTTCCCCGCGGTGTGATATGATTTTCTGAGTAATGCCATGATATATAGAGGGTCCCTGAAAACCCTATAAAAACCCTGTTGACTGGGAGGCCAGGGCTCTGGATTCAGACCCACTGTGGCGGTGACAGTCACAAGCCCGGGCTCGAGCTTGCCAATAAACGACCCTTTTGCTCTTACATTGGAATCGGCTTCTTGGTGGTCTTTGAGGGTCTCAAATTCGAGGACTACACTTCCACCAGCTCCACTTTGCTCTACTCAAACAGGCACAAGGCTCTGGCTCCTCCACAGGCCCTGCCTAGCTCAGCTTGGCTGCACTCTGCTCCACTCTCTGTCTGTTCTCCGAGGTCCTCTGGTTCTCAGCAGGCCTCAGCTCTGCAGGCCTCTCCTCCCTTCGGGCCCCGAGCTAGGCCGCTCCAACCTCCATTCTCAGGCCCAGACTAGGGCCTCCCTTGGCGGCTCTAGTCTGGGCTTGGGCCTCCCTGTCTGCAGGCCCCCCGGGCTCGAGCCTCCTCTGTCCGCAGGCACAGGCTCTCGGAACCAGGGCACTCCTCAGCTCCACGAGGCACCTCCTGGCACCTTCCTTTCTCTGCACCTCTTCCCCCTTCTCCCCCTTCCCCCTTCCTGCCGTCCTATATCCCCCAGCTGCCTGCAGTGGGGAGGGAGGTGGCATTCTGGTCCCCTCAATGTGGGGGTGGGGTCCTCTTTTACTCTCTCTAGTGGGGCGTGGCAATGATAACATGGGGCGGGGCTTCTACCACCACCCCCCTCCCCCAGGTTATTACATTCCCCACTGGTTTTTTGACCAATCAAATCATTGATTGGATTGATTCTTTGGGGCAAATCCTAAACTCCCATCTCCCTGTCCAGCAGGTTTAGAGGTCATCAAATCCAGCAGATAATACCAGGCTGCCTTTGCAAAGGTTTAGGCAAAGAATCTCTCCCCACCAGTAACATGTTAGGAACCATAACAAAGAATCCTGTTGAACACATGAACACTTAGTAAGCCTTATCTTTAGGGGATCCTCTGAGTGTCTCTGAATAGTCCAGCTTGCAGCTGCCATCTGGATATTGCCCCACTGTTTGTTTTGCTTCAGGGTGATGGATCCAATGCTGTTTTCCTGCAACTTTTCTAAATAAACTCGTTAAGGATACATTACATAGGCTTGGAAGGCTGAGGCCCCACTGGTTTCCAAGGATTGTTTTTGCTGGAAGTCCTGAGGTTTGAGCCCAGGGCGTCACTGGAGGCTAGAAAGGTATTATACTACTTGAGCCATGTTTCCAGCCCTTTTTTTTTTTTTTTCCTTTACTTTTCAGGTAAGGTCTCTCATTTTTTTCCCATGGCCTGTCTTGAACCACAATCTTCCTATGGCCTCCGGGGATGACCAGTATGACCCATTATGCCCTGCTTTTTTGTTGTCTGAGATGAGGGTCTTGCTAATTTATTTTTTGCCAAGGTTGGCATCAAATGTGGATCCCCCTGGTCTCCACTTCCCTAATAGCTGGGATTACTGGCATGAGCCACAGCACCATCCCCTGATTTTGCTTTGTTTAAGTTCCATCCCTTCCTTGCCTTATTCTCTGTTCTTTTACATGTACTCAAGGTCTTCCTTTTGCTGCCTACTTAAAAACAAACAAACAAGAAAAATAACTTTGGGCTGGGAATATGGCCAGGGGAGTGCTTGCCTCACATACATGAAACCCTGGGTTCAATTCCTCAGCACCACATACACAGAAAAGGCTAGAAGTGGTGCTGTGGCTCAAATGGTAGAGTGCTAGGCTTGAGCAAAATGAAGCCAGGAACAGTGGGCAGGCCCTGAGTTCAAGCCCCAGGACTGGCAAAAGAAAGAAAGAAAGGTAACTTTAAGCAGGTTATTTAATCTCTCTCAGCTTCATGTTCCTTCTTTAAAACAAAAACTACTACACAGAGTTGTTAGAAGATAAAATCCAATATTTTCAAAAACAATTTGAAAAGGGCAATGTGACTATACTAACCAAAATACGAGCTTCCAGATTCAAATATGATTTTCTAATGTATTTAAGCTCCTAGACAGGGATGCTGTTGACTGTTAATTTCTTTTTTTAACTTTGAGTGCTGGGGATTGAACCCAGAGCCTCAAGCAGACTAGGCAGGAATTCCACCACTGAGCAACAGTCCCAGCCTTTGAATATGGACACCTGTCTTCCCCTCTCCATATCTCCACCATTCTTAATGGCTGGAACACAGAGTACTCCCCACACAGTAGGCAATTCTTGGAGGCTAGCCAACTGATTTGCATTTCTGTGCCTCCCTCTTTGAGAGGCGGGTTAGGGGGTGGGGGTGAAGCAAATCCTTCCTTTGGATGGGGTTGGTGGGTGGACACCATCTGAGGAAGCAGGAAAAGGGAAACAATGGGGTCTTTCAGCATTGGGGCAGTCATTTGTGGCTTCTCTGTGATTCCCCAACCTGTTTGCATTGACAAGTACAGAAAGCTTTACAAGAACACAACCCCAGAGATGCTCTTTAGAACTGTCCTTGTAGCATCTTAAATAGGTCAGCAAAAGCTGGAACTCTCCAACCCTTTAAAACCAATTAATTTCTCCTCTTTGTTCCTCTGGAGAGTTGCTGAATAGGGCACGTTTAGCAACCATGGCCACAAGCCTGAGTTCCTCTCAGTTTCTGAGGGGGCGGGAATTCTATTCAGAAATCAAATATTGACTCTCAGCATAAAAGGCTTTGATGTTTGGTTTTCTTCCCCCCCCCCTTTTTTTTTCATTTTCCAGGATGGAAATAAGAGCCCTTCTTCCTTACCCCCCACAAAATTTGCTCAATACTCTATGCCACCCCCTTTCTCCAGGATCATATATTTCTCCCCACAAACCCCGCACTTTTTGGAGACACCTATCTCCACAGAACTCTTTTCTCTGAGTGACTCTCCATATTTCCAGAACTCCAGGGCCCCAAATGGCTGGCCAGGTTGAAGGCCCTGGAGAAGGTAAGAGGTCCCTTTTTAACCCAATCTCCACTTTTTATTTTTCTTTCTTTTTTATTTTTGTCAGACATGGGTCTTGCACTTAGGGCCTAGCTGGTATCCCTGAGCTCTTTCACTCAAGGCCCTACCACACTGAGCCACAGCTCCACTTCTGGTTTTCTGGTGGTTAGATAGAGACAAGAGTCTTAGGGACTCCCTTGCCCAGGCTGGCTTTGACCTGTGATCCTCAGATCTCACTCTCCTGAGTAGCTAGGATTAAAGGCCAGAGCCACCAGTGCCTGGCTCCAGCTTCGCTTTCTAGTTGATGTTTCTCAAAAGTGACGGCGAGCCACCTAGGAGAAGTTTACAAAGAAAAATAAAGTCCTTAGGATGGGCCATTCCTCACTGTCCAGGCCATAAGAAAAGCTCACTTTGTTCTGCAGGCAGCTAGTTAATCTGCCTCTTGTTCGGAGGAGCTGGGCCCTGCCTCCTTGCAACACAAAGCCACACACAAATTCCTTGTTTCCCAGGCAAAGTTGAGCAGCTTTACAAACTCTCCAACTGCTGTTTGCCTCCTGAGCCCTTTCTCCATCCGAAAAAAAAAACCAAAAGACTGAACTTTGGGTAGGGACAACTCCAGCACCATTTCACATATGGCCTAGAAACAAAACCAAAAGTGCCTTAGGTAATAGAGACACAAGGAGTGAGCAGAGCAGGCCGCCTCACATCCTCAGCTCAGTCAGGGAGTAGGTGCTGGACGGGACTGAGGACTAAGTCTAAGTACACAGGACAGAGATTTCCTGCACAGGACGTGACTGGGGACAGGCAAAAGTCTTAGCTGTTCTCAGTGATCAACCTCATGTCTGGGATTAACCTGTCATTTGGTGTCCTTCTCTGGGAAATGAAAAAAGTCGGACAAGGACCTGTCTTGTTGCAGAGTGACTCCACTGCGCTATTACTGTCCTGTCACTCTTGCAAGACCTTCAGGAAGACAGGCTCCCTGTGAGCAGTCTGACCTCAGGGTCCCCAAGGTGGTGCCAAAAGAGGAAGAACCAGAAACAACTATGCAGAATGCAGGGGCCAAGAGAATCAGGCCAGCTGAGAAGAGGACAGGGCAGTTGAAAATGAATCTGCTCAAGTGGTCAGAAAAACGAGGTTTGAGAGCCTTACTAAGCAGGTCATCAGTCAGACAGGCAGTCGTGTGTGTGTGTGTGTGTGTGTGTGTGTGTGTGTGTGTGTGTGTGTGTGTGTGTAAGTACCTGGAGTTGAACATAGAGCCAGGATGTTCCTCTTTTATTTTTCTTTCACTCAAGGCTGGTGCTCTACCACTTGAACCATACCTCCACTTCTAGCTTTGTGGTGGTTAACTGGAGATAAGAGTCTCTCAAACTTTTCTCCTCAGACTGGCTTTGAACCATAATCTTCATAGCTCAGCCTCCTGAATAGCTAAAATTACAGGCATGAGCTACCAGCACTCAGCAAGTAGCCAATTTTATGGAGCTCAGAGCTAGCCTCTGTGAAAAGACCCAGGGAGTGAAGAATTACAGTCACTACCTAGGAGAACCTCCACAAAGATATCAGTATCTCAAAGAATTGGATGGACAGGCAGATTAACAAATGTGAACATATATTTGACATTAGAGAGATGTAACATCCTCTTAGACTGGGAATGGTGAGGCATGGCTGTAACCCCAGCAAGGCAGATGGCAGAGGCAGCAGGATTGAGGTCCAAAGTTGACATGCGCAAAATCAGTGAGAGACCCTAATAAGTTAACAAAAAGACTAGGGTCACAGTCCACATGTTAGAGTGCTTGCCTAGGAACTGTGAAACCCTGAGTTCAATTCCCAGCACCCGGAGGGTAGAGATGGAGAAGCCCTGTTTATTAGGCGAGAAAGACATGTAAACTGGCCATTTTAAGCTTCTCCAGGTCTGCTCCTCTCAAAACCAGGATTGCAAATCTGCATGTTATACATTCAAATATAGGAAGGAAAGATAGTGCCCTTATGTCTTTGCAGTTGCTGCTGTGACCTTCCTGTAAGTCTCTGACCTTCAGGGTAAGCACAACTTAGTGTAACCACATTAACTTTTCTTCAGGTAACTCAGGCCATGCTTGGGCAGCTAAACAGCTGTGCAAAGCAGGGTTTCCCATTTCCTCCCCTTGCGCCAGCTCCACTGTCAGAATGGGTGGGGCAAAGTATAGGTGGCTAGCCAAGGGGACCTGGTTGCAACAAGGGTAGAGAATGAAGTAGATTTAGGTAATATTCTCAGAACCCTAGGGTGCTCCCAAGCCTAATGAGCTACATGCTAACTCCCAATACAGCACTGCTACCACCACAGCCATCAATCCCTTCAGGATGGAGAGGGGTCAAAGTCCCTATATGCTCTGGCCTTTTTGCTCTACCCTCTGCTTTCTCCCTGTACTTTATTATATTTTATTTTTTTGGTGGGGGTGGGCAGGTCAGTCTTGGGGCTTGAACTCAGGGCCTGGGCACCGCCCCTGAGCTTTTTTGCTCAAGGCTAATGTTCTACCATGTTGAGCCACAGCACCACTACCGGTTTTCCAGATAACTTTCACAGATTTTCCTGCCCTGGCTGGCTTCATAACTCGATCCTCAGATCTCAGCCTCCTGAGTGGCTAGGATTACAGGTGTGAGCCACCAGCACCTGGCTTCTGCCTGTTCTTTACCTTCGCGGCACCTTTAAATGTCCCAAGGGCTTGTAGGCACTTTGCCACACTTGCAAATTCTGTGCAGTTAGAGTGGTCTCAGTCTCATCACACAGGTAGGGAAAAGGGAGTGCGAAGGATTTAGATGCCTCTTAGGTCTCCCTCGCTCACATTTTATTTTCCACAGTTCTTCATGCTAAAAAGAAAAAAAAAAAGAAGCAGATTTCAGGCTTTCTATTTCCTGAACTTCATATGCTCCTCATCCAAAAAGCCTCAAGTCCACGCTATCACAGGCAAAATGGCCTATTTATACCATAGAAAAACTCGGTGATTTGGTCCACCAGCTGCTGCAGAGATATGTCAAAGAGATAGGTAAAAAGAAATTAGACTATCCTTTTTTTCTTTGCAAAGACCGGCTTGTAAGCCTTTCATCTTGCTACTAACTCTACCATGTGAGTTTCTAAATGTCAAAAGCTGAATGCTGAATTTGTCTTCTCTTTTGCATACCTGCTGGAATGAGTCTTTCAGAAAAAAAAAAGTGCTTTGCATTATCTAGGGAAATGTCATAGATGCAGAACTACAAAAGGAGAAAAAGGGCTGGGGTCATGGTTCAAGAGGCAGAGTGCTTACCCAGTACCTCCCCCCTTTTTAAAAAGGGAGGGAAAGTGGGCTTTTGAATGTTTTTTGGAGTTCCTCTATGAAGCTCAACACCAATCCTTCCCAGCTCTTCTCCTATATTCCCTCTATACTCTGAGATGAGCCATACAATGAAGCTTCAGTTCTAAAATAGCCTAGGGGGGCTTGGGCCAGTATGGGGGGGGTGGAAGGAAGAGGTTACGCAATCATTGGTGTATTTCTAGGCAACTAAGATCAGGGTTAGTTAGAGGCAACTGAGGAGAGTTGTCAACTCACTAACATATAACTGTCCCTGTAGGAATGAAAAGCAAAAGAAGAAAAGGTACTTTTAATAAAATGGTTTAAATGTCATTTCTGTTGATTTGTTTGTTTGCTTGTTTGCTTGTTTATGGAGATGGGGGTGTCCCTAGGTACAGGCCAGCCTTGAACTCCAGATTGTCCCTACACCTGGGCTTTGTGAGTGTTGGGCTCACAGGCATATACCACCACACCCAGCCTTAAATGTCATCTTGCTAACCAAAAGGCATTCTCATGTGCCAAATGTGCATAAATCCTTCCCACAATTCTTCCAAAGAGGCTATTGTTCTCCCCATCTTACAGAGGTGAAATCAGAGGCGAGGAGACAGTTAGCGAGCCATGCCAGTACAACAGGGTTTCTAAGAACGCCTACTGGCAGCCACTGTAAGATGTGGCCACAAGCTACATCAGGGTAGAGCTTGATGTACAGCCAGCCTTGAGACGGAATGCCACGACCAGGCTGCTATGCCGGGATCCTGGCTGGTGGGGCATTACCTTAATCTCTGCTCCGACATGTTCTAGAATCGTGACTGAAAACAGGGGAGTGAACTAAGCATGGACCCAGCATCTATGTGATTCTGTGACAGGAGAATGCCAACCAGCATGAGGAAAGGTATGAAAATAACAGAACTTGAGCTATTTTCCACTCTTCTTCCCTTGAGGTTAAAGCAGGGGTTTCCCCATTTCTTTAGGAATTCTGTGCATTCCCTCATTTCCCAGCTTTTCAAAAGCTCCCTTCTCCCTCTCCCTTTCCAGAACTTATTGGAGTCCTCTCCTGGCATGGACCGTCCTTCTCAGGAACAAGGAGTATGAGGTGGAGACAGTGGGTTGGGACACAAGGTCTCCTTCAGAGTGTTCCCGCCCTGTGCCTTCACTGAGCCCAGATTTTGCTCTGGGAGTGAGTCTCTCAGCTCAGACCAGAGACGAACCCCACCCCCCACCCCACCCCACTCCCTGGCCCACCAGCAGCCCCTCACCATGGAACCTACGTTGGAGATGATCTCTTAAGCAGAATCTCATCCCAACTGGGGATGCAGAGCTTGGAAACTAGAAAATGCCAGGTCTGAGTGAGGGGAAAGCACAAGTCCAGCAATACACAGAGCTCTGTGTATTCAGAGGGAAGTTGGCAGAGTTGTGTTCGGGCAGAGAAACTCCGAGTGGTACAAAGGGACGTGCCCAGAGTGGAGAAATCATGCTAATTGTCTGCAGCAGAGCTGGAGAACGCCACCCAAAATGAAGAGAGAAAGGGGAGCCCTGTCCAGAGCCTCCAGGGCCCTGCACCTCACTCCTTTGGTCTACCTGCTTCTGATCCAGCCAGGTAGGAGACTCAAAGGGTAAGAAAGGGTCTGGAGAAAGGACTTTCAAGGGAGAGGGAGGGGAAGAATTGAAGGCCTGAAGGCCTTTGGGGTGGGAGGAGGGGAGAGAGAGCTCAAGGCTGTGGGAAGCAACTCAGTGAATTCAAGCATTGGTGTTGAATGTATCTCTTCATTCCATGAGCTTCCAGCCCCCCACCACCACCCCCCAGGTCCCGTCCCCCAAAAGGAGCTCCCACGGCATTCAGTACATTAGATGGCAGGCACTATGCCACTTCTTATGGGATGACTTGTTGGCGTGGGCCAGTCCAGCATTCTTCAAAGGATTATGAGGGGCTAAGAGGAAGGGGGAGGGAAAATCTTGGTTTTATGCCTCCCTAAACCCCTCCTCTGGCTTTTCTGAGTGTAAAACAGCATGGGAGATGGAAGAAGCATGGGAGATAACAAGCCTCCTGGTTTAGGATAGTCATACTAACCTAGCCATAATTCATTCTATGCCTTAGACACCTGCCTCCTGTAGCGCCCCCTAGCGACTTCTTGGAGAAATGATCTTATTTTAAATACTGTAGGTTTTCTGTGTACAAACACACAAGATTACAGAGAGCCTAGGGATGCATGATAGCGTGAAGAGATCATTTGAACAAAACGCATAAAGTACCATGGGTTAGATACTGATAATACATAGAAATCAGAAAGGTTGCCTACCCTTGAGGCAGAATGGTATGTGTGTGTGTGGGGGGGGGGGGGGGGATCTCAGGTTAGCTTTACTGTAGAATAAATATTTGCATTGATTTTTTTTTTTGCCAGTCCTGGGGCCTGGGCACTGTCCCTGAGCCTCTTTGTCCTCAAGGCTAGTGCTCTACCACTTGAACCACAGCATCACTTTCATTTGCATTGAATTTTAAAGGATGAGAAAAAATAGGTAGGAGTGTATATGGGCTCTACTGCTGAGGAAATAGGCAAAAGTCATTAGCTTGAAATAACTTCATGTGTTTAGGTAGGACCAGCAGTTCATTGCTGGTGGAGAGGAAAGTATGAATTGAGTTAGGCAAAGTACACTCAGTGTAGTTTGTGTAGTTGAGTGTAAACTACATTCAAAAGATGTGGAATATAGTCTATAAACAATGGATGGGATGGGAATCATGATTTTTAATTCAGGAATGGCAGGGTCAGCTGTACCTCTCATTGGAGGGGAAACTACATGCAAACAAGGTAAGAAAGAAACATTATATTGATTATTTAGGGTTGTACCAAAGTATTATAAACTGGGCAGCCTAAACAAAAACTCAGTTCTAGAAGCTAGAAATTGGAGAACAAGGTGTTGACAGGGCCATGCTCCCTCTGAAGGAAATAAGGATGGATCTACCCCAGGTCTCTGATATCACATTGAGTAGTTCCTTGGCTTGGGGCTGCGTAACTCCAGTCTTCAAGTGGTATTTTTGTCCTGTCTGCATGTCCATGTCCAAATTTTGCTCTTTTTTTTTTTTTTCTGTCTGTCATGGGGCTTGAACTCTGGGTTTGGGCGCTGTCTCTGAGCTTTTCAGCTCAAGGATAGCCCTCTACCACTTGAGCCACAGTGCCCCTTCCAGTTTTCTGGTGGTTAATTGGAAATAAGAGTCTCACGGACTTTCCTGCCCAGGCTGGCTTTGAACTGTGATCCTCAGATCTCAGCTTCCTGAGTAGCTAGGATTACAGGTGTGAGCCACCAGTATCCGGCCAATTTTGCTCAGCTTATTAGGATACATGCTAGAGGAGGTCTCCTTACTTTAGTATGATTTCATCTTAACATATTATACCTGGCCCCATTGTCAAATATGGTTGGATTCTCATGATCTGGGAGTTAGAACTTCAACGTTTGATCAACCAATAACAACATTAATGCAATTGCTCAGTAGAGAGATAACATAGGTTTCAATTACAATAAAGACTGAAGAAATGAAGCACATGAAGATAGTATTTTGAAGACAAAGTCAGGATCTCATATAGAAACCAGGAGGATCTAGAAATGGATGTAAGGTGTGTGTGTGTGTGTGTGTGTGTGTGTGTGTGAGAGAGAGAGAGAGAGAGAGAGAGAGAGTTGAGGGGCATGGTGATTAATATTGTACATGCTTAGGTTGAAATGCTTGTGTGAATATGTCACATAGCCTAAAGCTAGATGACAGAAGGTAAGGATGGGAGAGAGTTTTTTTTTTTTTTTTTGGCCAGTCCTGGGCCTTGGACTCAGGGCCTGAGCACTGTCCCTGGCTTCTTCCCGCTCAAGGCTAGCACTCTGCCACCTGAGCCACAGCGCCACTTCTGGCCGTTTTCTGCATATGTGGTGCTGGGGAATCGAACCTAGGGCCTCGTGTATCCGAGGCAGGCACTCTTGCCACTAGGCTATATCCCCAGCCCCGGAGAGAGTTTTTCTTAAGCTGTCAGATGAGTTGAAACAATGAGAAGGGAGAAGAATACTGAGCTGAAAATTGAACATCCAGAAACTCCAAGATTCATAGAGGAAGGTAAAGGAAGAAAGATCCAATAAGGAAACTGCAAAGGAACTGTCAGAACTAAGAGTGTACAGCAAAGTCAAAGGAAGGAATTGAGACCTTCCATGAGTGAACCAATACCATCAAATGGGTCAAAAAGGTGGAGGATGATAAGAACCTAAAACAGCCAACTCTATATGGCAAGTAAAAGTAACTATCCAATGAAGATGTTACAAATACCAAGTAAAAATATGATATTATGAAAAAAGTTTACTGATAGTTTCTGTGAGAGGAGTCTCAGTGGAAATTGCAATGATATGAGGACATAATGAGATCTGCAGTTACAGAGATGGTGAAAAGGGGAATCAAATATACAAAGTAGAGAAGGCCCCAAATTCTTTCAAATTAACGAATGGTTAAGTTTTTAAAAAGATACACACACACTTGGGTTGTGGTAACAAACCTCAGGCAAGCCTCAGGCCAAAAACATTTAGTCTTTAATACTCTAGCCCTGATATGAACAGATAAGGCTTTCTAAAAATCATCAGAGCCTGACTTTCAGAACATTCTAACAAGACTTTTCCAGAGGCTAGAACATTAGCAGACATAAAGATAGCATGCCGTAAATCTACAGATTCTGATTTTCAGGATTTTACTCTCTGACATCCTATATTATTCCACTAGTCTAGGAAGCCAGGAGGAAAAAGTCCTCTGCCTTCATTCCACTCCTTCTAGCCCTCAAATCATATCCACATTGTAGATGCTGCTTTTAATGTACAATTGAAAATTACATGCAGGAAAATACAGTTGGCATAAGGATAGTTTGATGAACCTATAAAAAGTAACCCCAAGTATTAATCCTCCATATTAAGAAATCAAATATTCGGTGCCTCAAAATCACTCCCTTAACATTTCAGTTACTACTGCCCTTTCTTGAGGATTAGAGGAGCATCCTAATTGATAATACATATTAATTTTGCTTGTCTTTGAACTTCACAGAAATGGAATTACACGTATGTGTTTTTGTATCTAGCTTCCTTTGCTGAACACCAAGTTCTCCAGATTTATGTATGTTATTATAATTGTCATTTGGTCTCATTGCTATATGGTATTCCATATAGCACAAAATGTTTATCTCTCCCATTTTGATACTTTGGTTGTTTCTAAACCAAACTCCAACTCAGGCTTTATGAAGAGAGCTGTTAAAATATTCTGGCACATGTCTTTTAGTAAACGTATACAGTACACACGCATTTCTCCTATGAATATATCTTGGAAAAGAATTGCTGATTTATAGGTCCTCAGTATATTTTCCTTTATTATGACAAGATATTTTAAACCTGATATCTTTATAGTTCTGAAGATTCGAGGATATGGTGCTGGGATCAGCCGGATGGTGGTAGATTAATCAGCTTTTCATTGCTATTATAAAATACCTGAGAAAACAACCTAAGGGAGGAAAGGTGCATTTTGGCTTACAGAGGTTTCAAACAATTGTCATTTGGCTCCATTGCTTCAGGGCCCATGCATGGTGAGGCAGAACATCATGATGTTTACAGTATGTGGTAGAGAAACTGTCTCACCTTGTCATGGACAGTAGGCAGAGAGAGACAGGAAGAGGCCAGGACAAGATATACCCTTCAGGGTATATACCTCACAGTGACCTACTTCCTCGAATCAGACCCCACTTCCTAATAGCCTATTTAGTGTGAGCTCTTTGGTGAATTAGCCCGTTGGTGAAGTTACCACCCTCATGGTCTAATCACCTGTCAACGATTAGATCCACAACTGGAAACTCAGCCTTTTAGAAGGATTCATATACAAACCAGAACAACTGTGGAGGACACCATCACAGATGGAAGAGAGGAAACAGGAAGCTAAGGCATGACTAAAAACTAAGGGTCCCAGGAAAATTACATTTATCCCTTGCAAGGGCACATTTCCAATGTGCTAAGCATGTTCCACTAGGCTTTGGGCTTTAAAGGTCCTATACCACCTCTAAAAATCACCATACTGAGAACCAAGCTTCAAAACCATAAATCTTTGGGGGACACATGTAAACTGTTATGCCAAGTCGCAAGACGACCACCAAGAAGGCCACCGAGACTCAGACGTTCCGAAATGCAAAAGCAAGGCAAGGCTTTATTCAGGCGAGCTGCAACTCGGGCCACGTCCTACCCACCGACACAGCAGAGGTTAGGAGGAAGCCCCGAGCTGCGATTGCACAGGGCTTATAAAGGCAAAAAACAAAGTTACAACAATCAGGTGTTCAAGCAAGCAAGATTAGGACACAGGTACAAATCTGATTGGCTCAGGGCTCAAGGCACTCTGGGGGCAGTCAGAGTTAAGCATTCCCAGCGGTTAGAGTTCTAGACCGACTGGGCCCTAATGGGCTTGTCCTGGGTTTGCTCACAGGGCCTGCTTATCTCAGGTTTGCGTGGTAAAGTGGGGTTCGCGTGGTAAAGTGGGGACTGACTTCAAAGTCTGGCACTTCATAAACCACATCCAAATCACAGTATAGAGTATATCTATATTGAGCTTCAGTTGTTATGGCCTGTTTTCAAAAAAGTTGTCTGGAGCTGGGTGTTGCTGGCTCATGCCTATAATCCTAGCTACTCAGGAGGTTGAGATTTGAGGATCATGAATCAAAGCCAACCCAGGCAGGAAAGTTTATGAGATTCTTATCACCAAGTAACCACCAGAAAACCACAAGTAGAGTGTGATTCAAAGTAGTGGATCAGTAGCTGTACACAGAAAAGCTCAGCACACAGGCCCTAAGTTCAAGCCCCATGCCCAACAACAACAACAAAAAATAGTTGTATTGATTTGTACTCCCACCAACATATATGAGAGTTCCGTTTTAGGATGTCCTGTTCTATTCTACTGAGCCAACTTGATGCCAATATCAAAAAGGGTCTTGGGTCTTCAATGGTATTGTATTAAATTAAAGATCAGTTGGGAGAGTTGATAGCTTAACAACAGTTTGTGTTTCCACTCACAAACATGTTGTCTATGTGCTATTTTTAATACATAAAAGCTAGGTATCTGTGAGCATCTATGCCCCTTAAAGAGGAGATAAAAATCTCTAGAGTCTTCTCTTTCTGTATTCCAAGGGCCTTCTTCACAGTTTGTGTTTCCTGAGTTTTTCCCTCCCACATTCCTGAATGAGTGACACTTCAGAAGATTGTGTGGAGTCCCTTGGAGGACTCCACACAAGGGTGTCTATGACAAATCAATATATGGAGGGATTTCTTTAAGGAGAGAGAGTTAACAAAGAAAGAAAGAAAATTCATCTGGTAAAAAGGTATAAAACTTGGGCCTTAAAGAGGATGCTAAGGCCAGATCACAAGTTTAGCACCATCCCATTGACACTTTTGAAAGGTAAATTTATGGTGAATACTGGTAAAAAGTAAATATTTGTCCAGCAAGCATGAGTAGATAGATGATGGTTGGTTGGTTGGTTTTAAATGGAAAAGCTATAAAGAGAACCCAAAGATATTTTCAGGTACCTTCTTATACTCTGAAGCCTGACTTTCCTCCAAGTCACAACAGGTGTCTTTCCTTGAGAACAGGTGGCTCCCACTTGTAATTCTAGCGCCACAGGAGGCTGAGATCTGAAGAATCGCAGTTCAAAGGCAGCTTGGACAGAAAAATCCTCAAGACTTTATCGTTATCAAAAATAACAGCAAAACAACCAGGCTGAAAGTGTCACCCAAGTAGTAGTGAGCCAGCCTTGAGCAAACAAGTTGAGTGAGCACACAGTCCTGGTTTAAAAAAAAAATTCTCCTTGACTGATCTAACCCAACAGGGCATTGTTTAGGTCCACAAGAACATCTTGATGGGATGTTAGTTTCCTTTTATTGAGCCTCAGGTGGGAACAAAGACTTTCTACATAATGATTTCTCAGAGACAATACCGAAGTTAATTACTTCTCCAGGTTGAATGGCCCTAATTCCTTTTATTGCCACTCTGGGCTACTGTTGTTTGTCATTTCCTCACTTCTGTGTGCTGCTTTGGCTTCTGTTCCAGTTCTCTGTGTCCTTTGAAAGTGTGGAATCCTGAACTTAATACAGATTCTGATCCTGGCTAGAGGTCTCGCAAAACAGTGTTTGCTTAGCTAAGTCTGCTCATTTCCCATATGAACACAACAAGTAATAGGCATGCCTTCCACTCCTGGCATGCCATGTCACAGGCATAAGGAAAGAGAGTGCCCACCTGGATGAGGGCAGGGCCTGAGGTAACTCATAGGCTGCACTTTCCCCAGTGTTTTGTTTTGTTTTTAATCCAAAATAAATCATCTAAACATATAGGAAGAACAGGATGGGAGAGGAAATCCATCGCTAAAAAGGGTACTGGGAGCTAGATACCAGTGGCTCATGCCTATAATCCTAGCTACTCACAAGGCTGAGATCTGAGGATTATGGTTCAAAGCCAGACCAGGCAGAAAAGTCTATGAGACTCTCATCTCCAACCAACTACCAAAAAGCCAGAAATGGAGTCGTGGATCAAGTGGTAGAGTGCTAGCCTTGAACACAAAAGCTCAGGGACAGTGACCAGGCCTTAAGTTCAAGCTCAGAACTGGCACAAAAGAACAAAAAGGCTACAGGGCCATGGAATGGGATGAGATAGGAGACAGTATAAGCCAGAGAAACTCACGGGAGGTCAGAGCTGTAGAAGGGAGAGGGTAAATTTCTTCCTCTTAGGGCTATGGCTGTCACTTCCAGCCTAGGAGTGTGGAAATAGAAACCTCAGAGTTTGGTACTAGCGATCTGTATGAGTTTCCAATTGATATAATAAAATATTCCAAGCTGAGTACTTTATAATAAAAAGAGGCTAATGTAACTCACAACATTAGAGGTAGAAAGTCAGTCCAAACAGCTTGACACTGGGCTCTGGTGATGGGAGAAAGGGGTGTAACTACATCATCCCAGGGCAGATGACTTCTAGGAAGAGAGAAAGATCTCCTGGTGAAATAGGAAGGCAGAGATGGGTTAGGCTCTAATAATAATAATAATAATAATAATTATTATTATTATTATTATTATTATAATTCTTTCTCTGGAGAATCAACTTAAAACTATAAAAATCTCCCTTAATCTCTTAGCACCCTCAGTGAAGCTAAAGAGCTCTACCTCTTAAAGGTTTCATGGCTTCTTAAAACCTACAGCACTGGGGACTAGGCTTCCAATACATCAACTCTTGGGGACAGACCATGATGCAAACCGTAGCAGGGCTGTTATCCAGCTTGGCTAATCCCCAGGAAGGCTCTGCACATGGTTCTGGTGTGTGCATCCCCTGTTGCTTCCTGAGAAGGAGGAACGTGCTCCCTGTGTGTCATCACCGCCACGTTCTCCATGGCTTTTCTCAAGAATACCTCAAGCCACAAATGCTAAAGTCCACTTTGCCTAATTGGAGAAATTAGAGAATTTGTTTTTCTACATCAAGCCAAACCTGAGATTTGATTTAGAAATCCCATTTAAGTCACCACAGAGACGAAAAATTGGAAGTAACCTTCAGATCGTGTGGCCAAATGGATCTCCGCCTGGTACACAGATTGTAGGCACCCCTAGTAGATCCCACTACTTGGAGGGCATGATTTGTGTTTCCACAAATTCTACTTAAGTAGGTGAGCTAGAACAACATTATATATATTTCTATTTTGATGGAAGATTTTTTTTTTCTGGTTGTGGGGCTTGAGCTCTGGGCCTGGGCACTGTCCCTGAGCTCTTCAGCTCAAGGCCAGTGCTCTACCACTTTGAGCCACAGAAGCACTTCTGGTTTTCTGGTGGTTTATTGGAGATAAGAGTCTCAAGGACTTTCTTGCCTGGGCTGGCTTTGAACCGCGACCCTCAGATCTTGGAGTTCTGAGTAGGTAGGATTACAGGCGTGAGCCACCAGTGCCCAGCTTTGATGAAAGATTTTTATGGGAATAAAAATGCCTTTAAAAAGTTGGATGATGGGGCTGGGGATATAGCCTAGTGGCAAGAGTGCCTGCCTCATATACATGAGGCCCTGGGTTCGATTCCCCAGCACCACATATACTGAAAATGGCCAGAAGTGGCGCTGTGGCTCAAGTGGCAGAGTGCTAGCCTTGAGCAAAAAGAAGCCAGGGACAGTGCTCAGGCCCAGAGTCCAAGCCCCAGGACTGGCCAAAAAAAAAAAAAAGTTGGATGAGGGGAACAATCAACAGGGTGACACTGATCTAGATGCATTTGTGCTCATAAATGGTTATGTTGAGTGGAAACCCCTTTGTACACTAAAGATAATAATTATAACAATAAGCTTGCAAACTATTTTGTCCACTCAGTCTTCTTCAAATTAAGACCTCCCTTTAACAACAAGCATACAATGTTCAGTAATTCACATGTAGACAGTTCTAATTCTTACAGCCATCTTCCACTCTTGACGTTTGGTTTTTGTTTTTGTTTTTTTTTTGTTGTTTTTTTGCCAGTCCTAGGCCGTGAACTCAGGGCCTGAGCACTGTCCCTGGCTTCTTTTTGCTCAAGGCTAGCACTCTGCCACCTGAGCCACAGCGCCACTTCTGGCCATTTTCTGTATATGTGGTGCTGAGGAATCGAACCCAGGGCCTCATGTATACGAGGCAAGCACTCTTGCCACTAGGCCATATTCCCAGCCCACTCTTGAGGTTTTATGATACCCAGAAAGGCTTATAGGTCACAGGAAGCGACTCACAGTAGTGAAAGAAAGGTCTTTTCTTGACTTCTTTCAAAGGTGAGGGGCTCACTACTTAACAAAGTACCAGCTCTGAAAAACATATTGAATATGCTGAATGAAGAAAATTTGCTTTGATCGCCACAAAGTTTTAATTGCCTTTTGGTCTGGTCTGGATTCCCTAGGACAGAGGAGAGGAAGAATGAGAAAGTACAGCTCAGCTTCCTCCACTCTAGACTGCACTGTAGTGGAGTAAGAAGTAAGGACAAGAAATAGGAAAATTCAGAGACAATGAGGGTAAGGAAGCAACTGGAATGCAGAAGGACTGAGAACCCCATGTGTGTCCATTCAGCTAACCCCACCCCAATTCCAGCAGCATCCTTTCCAGAGGATTCTCTTCAGAGTGGTTGGAATGATCTGTTTGGCCAGCAATACCAATTAACAGCATCCATGGCATCCCTTTAGGCCCCACATCTACTAAAAAGCCTCAGAATATGAGAGGTGGCTCTGAATAGGGCTCCATTGGACAAGGTCCTAAAATCCTAGAGTCCATGAGGCCATAGAGCCTCTACTCAAATTACTAGGGGAATCTGAGCCCCACACAGGGAAGTGGCTTTTCCTCGATCATACAGCCCAGCAGAAGGCCCAAATCTCTGATGCTCAACCTTGTGTTCTTTCCACTATCTAACAGTAACTGGTGTGCTTAACAATCCTAAGAAAGGGGGCTGGGGGTATGGCCTAGTGGTAAGAGTACTTGTCTCGTATACATGAGGCCCTGGGTTCAATTCCCCAGCACCACATATACAGAAAACAGCCAGAAGTGGTGCTGTGGCTCAAGTGGCAGAGTGCTAGCCTTGAGGGACAGTGCTTAGGCCCTGAGTCCAAGACCCAGGACTGGCCAAAAAAAAAAAAAATCCTAAGAAAGGGCAGTCATTGTTGTTATTATTGTGACTATTCTTTATTTTACAATGATATACTATTTATTTTATAAATGGGAAGAATGGGGCTTAGAAAGATTGCTTGCCTAAATCTGTGCATTCCGTGATAGTTTTTGTTTGTTTTTTAAGAGAAGGTCTTGCTATGTAGAACAGACTCTCCTTAAACTCATGATCCTCTTGCCTTCTGAGTCAAAAATGTACTACCAACCACACTAAGCACCTGGGAATATGGCCTAGTGGTAAAGTGCTTGCCTCATATACATGAAGCCCTGGGTTCGATTCCTCAGTATCATAAATATAGAAAAAGGCCAGAGGTAGCGCTGTGGCTCAAGAGGCAGAGTGCTAGCCTTGAGCAAAAAGAAGCCAGGGACAGTGCTCAGGCCCTGAGTTCAAGCCCCAGGACTGGCACACACACACACAAAAAAACAAACCACTCTAGGCTAGAGCTAAGTCTTGCAACCCTCTTCTGATTCTATCCATCCACGTCTTTCCTCTAAAGTCAGTATACATTGGATTAGAGTTTGAGTGAATTCCTCAAATTACCTATCTGGTGGAAGGGCTATATTTTGTACTGGGAAGGCTTCAGAAGGATGCTGCTTGCTTCTGGGGTAAACATCAGATACACTTGCTATGACTGGAAAGTACCTATGTCTTGAGCCCCGTAAGCTGCCCCTTTCTTGACACCATTTACGACATGCTCTTCTCTTTGTGAATCTATGTTCCTATGCTTTCCCTGCTTCTCACCACCCCAGTTTTCAAGCCTGACAAATTCCCCTTGCTATCCAATGAGCTGTAAGTTTCAGGCGTGCATAGATTTCTATCTGCTTTGCTTTCGATTTACCTCAAGGCTACAGGAAAAAGGTTCCCAGTACATAGGAGATGTTCAATCAATACTATGAATAAACACATACCGGGTAGGCTAAATCTACCATAAGAAGAAGGCAATGGGAAAAGGGCCAGAGAGGCAGAGAGGCAGGCAACAGGAGAGCCATGGAATGGCCGTGAGGGGGAGACAGAGGAACACAGAGCCACTGTGGGAGAGTTAATGATGGGGAGGGAGTGAAGAACCCACAGGGTAAGCTACTGGGAGATCAAGGGTCTTCAAGGTGGGCATGGGGGAGGATCCGGGCCTAACACTGCCTTCTTCCCCATGGGACTCTGTTTGCAGACCCCCTGGAGGGGGTGAACATCACCAGCCCGGTTCGTCTGATCCATGGCACAGTGGGGAAGTCAGCTCTGCTTTCGGTGCAGTACAGCAGCACCAGCAGCGACAAGCCCGTGGTGAAGTGGCAGCTGAAGCGAGACAAGCCTGTGACGGTGGTGCAGTCCATCGGCACGGAAGTCATCGGCAACCTACGGCCTGACTATCGAGACCGTATCCGACTCTTTGAAAATGGTTCCTTGCTTCTCAGCGACCTGCAGCTGGCCGACGAGGGCACCTATGAGGTGGAGATCTCCATCACGGATGACACCTTCACAGGGGGAGAAGACCATCAACCTCACTGTGGATGGTAAAGCCCTCTGGAGGGCATGGAGGCAGGGCAGGTGGCTGGGACTAGACCAACACAAGGAACTCCCCTGAGTTGAGTGCAGACATCAGATTGAGGGGGGATGGGTACAGCTAACACTGACAGAGGCCTTGTTATATGCCAGAAGCTACCCACAGTGTTTTGCATATATCAGCACTTAGGCAAAGTAAATGTCCCTCTTTCTACTTTGTAGACAAGGAAATTGAGGCACAAAGAGGTGGCGTCAGTTGTTCAAGCCTGTACAACTGCTAGAGCCAAGATACGGACCCAGATACTTGGCACTAAGGTTTCCCCTAACTAAAGTATCTACCAAGCTGGTTGCAGACATGAAAGCCCAGTGGTGTTGGAAAGGTACTTAGGAAGAGTGAAGGCAGGCACCATGCTGTCTTGTTCAGCATTGTACTCCTTGTGCTTAGTAGGTACATGAGAAATAGATTATGAGTAAACAGATGAATGGGTGGATGAATGAATGGAAGAATGAATGATGGGAAAGGACTGCACCGAAGAACGCTTTAGGCATGTCTTTACCTCCTCAGCCCACAGACTGGATTCGTGGCATGTTGGAATGTAGGGAATTTCTTTTAAAAAGGGAAAGGGAGACATTTCCTTGCCCATGACTGACTGGCTTTTCCATCCCTCTCCACCGGGGCTTAGTGCCCATTTCAAGGCCGCAGGTAGTCGTGGCTTCCACCACTGTGCTAGAGCTCAGCGAGGCCTTCACCCTCAACTGCTCTCACGAGAACGGCACCAAGCCCAGCTATACATGGCTGAAGGATGGCAAGCCCCTCCTCAATGACTCCAGAATGCTCCTGTCCCCGGACCAAAAGGTGCTCACCATTACCCGCGTGCTCATGGAGGACGATGACCTGTACAGCTGTGTGGTGGAGAACCCCATCAGCCAGGTCCGCAGCCTGCCGGTCAAGATCACCGTGTACCGTGAGTCTTCCCACCTGCCTGAGAGACAGGTGCCCAGTGCAGCTAGGGGCAGAGAGCCACTCTGAGGGGAGAAAGAGGCAGAGGTGGGCATTATTTGTGGAGGACAGACAAAGTGGGAAGTGGGCTCTGAGCCAGCCCTGCGATCTGCCAACCATGCCACCTAAGGCTCTTTTTCTTTGCCTTCCACTGCCACAAGCTCTCCTTGCTACACCTGCTGCCCCTTCCAGAAGTTTCTCCCACCTGTCTGTCTGCCTCTCTCCCCTTAGGAAGGAGCTCCCTCTACATCATCTTGTCTACAGGAGGCATCTTCCTCCTTGTGACCTTGGTGACAGTCTGTGCCTGCTGGAAACCCTCCAAAAAGTCTAGGTAATTCTGCGAATTCCACCACCTAAGCACCCAAATCCTTCAGCCTGTTCCAGCTCTAAATGCTATCGTTTATTTAGGTGCTTGGGATTAAGTGCAGGAACTCATGCATTGTAGGCACAGTCCCAGACCCACATTGTAGTCTCTTTCTCTCCTCTCCTCTCTTCTTGATTATCCTCTCCTCTTCTTTCTTCTCCCCTTCCCTTCCCTCTGTTATTATTCTCCTTTTCCCCCTCTTCTTTTTTTCTTTTTCTTCTTTTCTTCCTCTCCTTCCCTTCCTCCTCCCTTCCCTCCCTCCCCCTCTTTTTCTCCCTCCCTTCTTCACACCCCACCTGTCTTCCAAGTTCTTACTACAAAATCCAAACTGGCCTCCAGTGCTCAGTCTTTTTTCCCTCTGCCTCTCAAGTGCTGGGATTAGAAATATGAGCCACCACTTATGGATCTTTTCTCATCTCTAGATGCCTTGCTTCCCAGGGCTCTTTACCTTTTCCCAAGAGACATGTCTTCCCATTATGTATGGAATTGTATCTTGTGCTCATTCCCTCCATTAAGAATGGTTTTCTGTGCTAAGGATCTTCTTTGGGTTAGGCAGTAGGGCTGGGATCTTAAGTCTGATTGCCTCCAGTTTATAGATCAAGACTCTTGAGACTCATATTGGATGAATGACTTGCCCATATCCACAAGCTAGTGACAGCATCAGCATGGAGATTTAAATGTAATTCATTCCAAAGCTCATGTACTACTCCCACACCTACCTCATGCCCAGTCTACCTTCCTGTTATCAGGAGGCCTCTTTTATGGTCATCAGAGCCCTTCCTGGGTTCCTTCCCCAGATCCTCTGCTCCCATTCAATAGGTCTGTTCTCGGTGGGGGGTGATGGGTTGATTTGCAGGAAGAAGAGGAAGCTGGAGAAGCAAAACTCCCTGGAATACATGGATCAGAACGATGACCGCCTGAAATCAGAGGGTGAGCACCCCAACACCTGCGTACCCATCCCATCTGCACGCAGATCAGGGAGCTGCTGGGGAAAGGGAGAAATGGGCCACAAGAAAGCCAACTGTGCAGGGCCTCCCTTCTATTTCCAACTTCTGGAAGACAGCAGAACAGGGACAGGTACAAGCCAAGGTAGGACTTCAGGTGTTCAGCGACATTGGCAGAGGTTATCATGGGCTACTTAAGAAGGAAGGGGCATAGCTGCTGGCTGGTAGAGTCCACACCTGGGCCAGCCACCCCATTTTGTCCCCTGTGCAGCAGACACCCTCCCACGAAGTGGAGAACAGGAGCGGAAGAACCCCATGGCACTCTACATCCTGAAGGACAAGGTATGCTCTAGGGACTGGGTGCCCCACAAAGCAGTCCCAGCATGTGAATTGCCAGCATGTGCTGGGATACCTGTGAAATCTTCCTGGAATTCCTGTTTGTTGGTTCATTTGTTTTTGTGTTGTACTGGGGCTTGAACTCAGGGCCTGGGTGCTGTCCCTTCGTTTTTTTCACTCAAGGCTGGTGCTCTGCCACTTTTGAGCTTCACCTTCACTTCTGGCTTTTTACTGGTGAATTGGAGATAAGAGTCTTGCAGACTTTTCTGCTGAGGCTGGCTTTGAACCTGGATCCTCAGATCTCAACCTCCTAAGTAGCTAGGATTACAGGTGTGAGCTGCTCACATCCAGCATCATCCTCACTTTACAGCTTAGAAAATACAACCTGCACAGGATTAAACACGTAATAAGTAGCAGGCCTAGGTTCCACATCTAAGTCTCCGGACACCAGTTGTGTTGATTTCCTAACTACTCCAGGACTTAAGGTCTCAGGTTACCCAAGACTGGTGAAGATAAGGGGAGAAAGTACTCAATGCTTTGTCCGTGATTTACTGAGCACCTGTTTATTACCTGCTAGGCACCATGCTAATTGTGACATATCTCAGAAAAGAAAAAGCAGATTGTTGGGCTGGGAGTGTGGCTTAGAGGTGGATTGCTTGCCTAGCATGCGTGAAGCCCTGGGTTCGATTCCTCAGCACCACATACACAGAAAAAGCCAGAAGTGGCCCTGTGGCTCAAGGGGTAGCGTGCTAGCCTTGATCAAAAGGAAGCCAGGGGCAGTGCTCAGGCCTTGAGGAAAAAAAGCAGATTGGTCTGCCACATACACGGAGGTGGGAGTGCAGAGGGCACCGGGTCTCCATCAGCGTCCTGGGACTGGAGGCCGGCCTGAACCAGGGGCCCGCTGATGCCCGCCGCTCGTGTCCTTCCTTGCAGGATTCTCCAGACCCCGAGGAGAACCCGGCCCCCGAGCCCCGGAGCACGACCGACCCCGGCCCTCCCGGCTATTCCGTGTCCCCTCCGGTGCCCGGCCGCTCTCCGGGCCTGCCCATGCGCTCCGTGCGCCGCTACCCGCGCTCCCCGGCGCCCTCCCCGGCCAGCGGCCGCACGCACACGTCGTCCCCGCCGCGGGCTCCCAGCTCGCCGTGCCGCTCGCGCAGCGCCTCGCGCACACTGCGGACTGCGGGCGTGCACATGATCCGCGAACAGGACGAGGCCAGCCCGGTGGAGATCAGCGCCTGAGCCGCCCGGGAGCCCCGCGAGGCGCCCCGTGAGCCGCAGCCCCGCGTCCCGCCCCGGAGCCGGGGCCTCGGGGCCCAGGGAGGGGGACGGACCCGTGTGAGCGTGCGCAGACGCGGAGCGGGCCCGGCCTTCCTCGGGGTCGGGGGGGGGGGGGGGGGGGCGGGGGGTGAAACCAGGTTGCGTTTGCTCTGGGTTTCTTGGCTTTGTTCTCAGTGGGTATATAGGTCGTGCCCTCTTAGGCCTGTATAGAAAATTAAAGTTCCTGCCCCTCCCTCCAAAAAGAAAAAAAAAAAATAAGAGGATCTTCTGAAACTAACATCAGTAACCTAACACCCCCCCCCCCCATGCTCCTGGGAGCAATTCATGCCCCCACTCGACTCCCTTTTCTTCTGGAAGTTTGATTTCTTTGGTTTTTGGAGGTTTTTTTTGCAAGCCCAGATTACAAAGACCACTTGCCCCCAATGCCCCACTGTCCTTAAGGACAGTACCAAGGAAGCAATGTGAAAGCAGCCTTAGGGAACTCCATTCCTGAGTTCCTATAAGGTGGTGAGGGAGATACATTCCACGCACCTAGCAAAGCACTCAGGCTCCCCATGTTGGCTTCCTCCCCCAAATGGAGCTGTGGCTCAAGCAGTTGAGCACCAGCGTTGAGCAAAAGAAAAGAAAAGAAAAGCTCCAGTGCTTAGGCCCTGAGTTCAAGCCTGGGGACTATCTCTCTCTCTCTCTCTCTCTCTCTCTCACACACACACACACACACACACACACGCACACATGCACGCACCCCCACCCCCCACCCCTCTGCAAGCCATGCTTGGCATTCTTCCTGTTTGTGTTCATGAAAAGATGGGTGCCCTTAATTCTTTAAAGAAGAGCATGTCCATCCACCCCTCTCTCAGAAAGCTGTGTCAGTGGCATCTGTGTCTAACCCCTCATGCTTCTATGGCTTCCTATGAACCAAGCATTTCCAACAGTCATCCCTGGGAAGGTTGTGGTGCTTCCTCCAACTGAAAGAATGAAACTCTGATCTCCAGCAAAACGGTGTGGAGGAGAGGACACTTGCTGCCTGCCCCGTCAGACAATAAGTCCTGCCAGTCCTGACATCAATGATCCAACCCTTGCCACGTCCTGTGTCCTCTCCCCTTAGGTGCCTTGCTTCCAGATGCTTAGACCCCACACCACCAGACAGGGAAAGCTCCCTAATCATTCCACCCTCTGAATATGAAGGGAGTGGGCCACTGGGGAGCCCACACAGGCCACTACTTTGGAATAGTTTGGAGGAGAGGCAATAATCTATTGAGTGAGGAGTTAGGGCAGTTAAAAAGTGGAAGGAGGAAGAAGCCCCAGGTATTTGGTCCTCTCCTTCCTACTGTTCTCGGGAGGCTTTGCATCCCTGCTCCCTCCTTATCTTCTAAGTCTCAGCTCTGACCATCCCATAAGCATTTTTTTTTGGTCAGATATGGGGCTTGAACTCATGGCTTGGGCGCTGTCCCCGAGCTTTCTCACTCAAGGCTAGTGTTCTACCATTTCAAGCCACAGCAACACTTCCAGTTTTCTGGTGATTAATTGGAGACAAGAGGCTCATGGATTTTTCTGCCCGAGCTAGCTTTGAACCGTGATCCTCAGATATCAGCCTCCTGTGTAGCTTTTTTCTTTTCCTTTTGGTTTGTCTTTTTGGGGGGAGGGGAGTAAGGCAGGGGGCTACTGGGGCTTGAACTCATGGCCTTGTGCTCTTGCATGGCTATTTTGCTCAAGGCCAGTGCTCTCACTTGAGCCACACCTCCACTTCTGTTATGAGCAATTTTCAAGGCATCTTGTAGCTACCATCTCTCCATCAAGCCATGCATTGCCCCAGCCTAAGAGCACCAAGATTTCTAGTTTCTCCCCTCTACCCTCAGTCCAATAACATGCTTGTCAGTAGCTTGTCGGTTCCCTAGACACTTCCTGGGTTCATGTAAGCAAGTGTATCTCTACATCTCCCCTTTCTTAATGAGAACAGATCCCCTAACCTTATAGGGTACATCATTCCTCAAGAGGTATGTAAGGAAAAACTGCTCAGGCAGCGGGGATATGCAAGACTTGGAGATGGGGTGCCTGCTAAGTCAGCCCTGAGATATAGGGGTGAAGGTTAGGGTGAGATGAGACCATGCCACGCCCTGGTGCTGAACCCCTGAGGGGCCGGCTTCCCAGGCTCAAGCCAAATCTGCCTTCTATTGGGGGGGGTAAGTACGAAAGTGGATTTTTTGTTGTTGTTCATTGTGTTTTGATCTTTATCTTTGTATTACTAGCATCTAGCAGAGTGCCTAGCACATGCTGGATGCTCAATAAACTTTTGATGAAATGAAATGAGAATCTTCTTTCACTTAAGGAAGAACAGAATGAACCACTTCATTATATGAACCATTTCCTTTTATCTTCTTCCACTATTCTTTATCCTCCTTTAAGTTGTCTACTCAACCATCTTTCCAAGGGTACCCTCCAGTGACCTTGTACATCCTACTAGGCCTTAAAGACCCAGCACCACCACACTCAAGTCCAAGTCCAACACATACCACTCCAATTTATAACAGCTTTTAGCTTGCCAAAAGTACCCTCAAATAGATGCCTACCTTAATTATTAAGAATAAATAATGTGCCTCGAATTTGAATGCAATTTTAAGCACACAGGAGGACACATGTCGGTTCTATGTAAATACTATGCCATTTCATATAAGGGGCTTGCGTATCCTCAGAGTTTGGTATCCCAAGGGAGTCCTGTAATTAATCTCCCATGATTACTGAGAGTTGACTAAATTAGCTTTTAAGTATATGAAGTAAAAATTAATAGCACTACAGATAGAAGTCTACAAACCTACTTGGCAGTATTAAACATTAACATACCTGCCTTGATTCTGTTTCTTGAAGAGAATTAAAAAGAATATAAAAACATAGGCCATTTTTAGCGGTCCAATACATAAACTTAGTTTTCAACGTGTAAAAGCTTTTCCAATTAAGAGTGCATACTTTCCTGAAGAACACATAGAATGTTTTCCAAAACTTGACCATTTTCTAGGACATGAGTCTCAGTGAATTTTGAAGAGCTGAGATCATACAGACTGCATTCTCTGACTACAAATTAATTAGAACTCAATAACTTTGAATTTAAAATGTACTTCTTAATAATTCATTTGCCAAAGAAGAAATCACAATAGAAACATTTTAACAAAGCATAATAAGCCCAATATGGTAACCCATACCTGTTGTCCTAGTACTCAAGATAGGGACGCAAGAGGATCCTGAGTTTGAAGCCAGCCTGGGATACATAGAGAGATCATCTCTCAAAACAACCAAAGGATAGGGATGTTACTGGTAGCACTGCAGAAAAACAAACCAAAAAGTCCAACAAGAAAATACAAATACCATAAGATGAAGCAAAAAAATGCTGTTAAGGCTGCAGATTAAAAATCAAAGCAGCCTCTGGGCACCAATACCTCATGCTTCAGAGGCTAAGATCTGAAGATGACAGTTCAGAGCCAGCCTGGGCAGACAAATCTGTAAGACTCTTATCTCCAATTAGCAAGCAAAAAGCCAGAAGTGGAGCTGTGGCCCAATTGGTACTAGCCTTAAGTGAAAAAGGCCAGGCAAGGGGTCAAGGCCCTGAGTGCAAGCCTCAAAACAAACTTACCCTTCCTCCACACCAAAACAAAACAAAAACAACAAAAAGATTGGAAACAAAACCCAAACTGCCATTCTGTTCAAATTATGTGATTTTCTATGTAGCAAGTCGAGAAGAATAAGCAAATTATTAGACAAGCTATCAGGTTATCTCGGTTCTCTATTGCTCTGTAACAAACCACCCCAAAACTGAGCAACTTATAGCTAAAATAACTGTATTGGCTTGCAGTTCGTAGTAACAGTGGTTTGGGCTGGTTTCAAAACAGGCAGTTTCTTTACTGCTGCTGCCTGAGGTCACATGTGACTGTATCATCAAACAGCTTGATTTGGAGCTGGATGCCTGAAATGGCCTCATTCATCTGTCAGGTGACTGATGCTGGCTGTTGGCCCTGAGGCTTCGGAATTCACAGACAGTAGTTTATCTCTGCTCCCTGTGGCTAAAACAAGCATCTTCCCATGGAAGATCAGAGTAGTCACTGAAGAGGCCATAGTAATGTTTCAAGCCCTCCTAAGGCTTAGTCTTAGGAATTCTACAACATGACGTCTACCAAAGCAATTCAGTAGGCCAACTCAACCTCAAGGGGTTGATGAATCTATTTTCTTCTTCATGAGAAAGAAAACAAACTTCCCAAGGGATAAGCTTAAAGAGCTAGTGGGAATTATTACAACTAACTTTGCAACTAATTTCCAATGCAAGATATAACACATTAGCTTAAAAAGTGCATTCAAGGATCTGTATAGAGGAAATTACAAAAACGTATTGAATGAAAACCTTAGTAAAGAGGTATTCATGAATAAGACTATGTTGTAAGATGTTAGTTCTTCTTATATATTCAATCTTTTTTTCAGTTACAGAGT
Source organism: Perognathus longimembris pacificus (assembly GCF_023159225.1). Lineage (NCBI taxonomy): Eukaryota > Metazoa > Chordata > Mammalia > Rodentia > Heteromyidae > Perognathus > Perognathus longimembris. The sequence continues at coordinate 108,235,664 of NC_063163.1, forward strand.
TTTCAAGGAACTTCACAAGTATAAGACTCCCAATTAGCCAAGACACACTTTAAAATGAAAGGGGGAAAATAAGAGCTGGAGATGTTTCAAGTAGTAGAGGCCCAAGGCCCTGAGTTCAATCCCTAGTATTGCTAGAGTAGGACAGGAGGAGGATAGGGAGGGACAGGGGAAGGGGAGGAAGGGAGAGGGGAGGAGGGGGAGGGGGAGGAGGGGAAAGAGGAGGAGGAGAAGGAGGAGGAGGAGGAGGAGGAGGAGGAGGAGGAGGAGGAGGAGGAGGAGGAGGAAAGGAGGAGGAGGAGGAGGAGGAGGAGGAGGAGGAGGAGGAGGAGGAGGAGGAGGAGGAGGAGGAGGAGGAGGAGGAGGAGGAGGAGGAGGAGGAGGAGGAGGAGGAGGAAAGCATGATCTCAACTCAACCTATTTCAAAGTCCACAAGAATTCATCCTTTTCACCCTGCCAGCTTGACCAACAGGAGCCACGGGAAGCCAGAGAAGCCAGGAGTCAGAGGTGAAGAGAAATTTCCTGTAAAGATCGTGCTAAAGAGTGTCTGGTCCTTCTCCTCTTTCCTCTCTCTTACAAACAACTAACGACTTTCAAAACACAAAACACTAGAACTAGGGTTACAAAAGGCAGTGTTTAAACTGGTCACTGGGCCTGAAATAACACAGGAGGCAGCGCTCATCCATCTACATCATCCCCAGTGACTCATACTTTTGGCTTTTCCCTACTTTGTGGAAATGAGACAATCAGAGCACTGTTGGACCAGGTTGCTGGAAATGAGTACTGGGACCTAGAGGAGCCATCTAGAAGTCCCTTGTTGGGAAGTCCCATTGGCTATCATGCTCATCACTGGTACCCCAGCTGCTTGGACCAAGTAAGAGTCCTAAAGTCATACAGGAACCTGCCAGCATGGTTGGCCCGCTCCAATCCCCTTCATTTCTTAGTATTTGGATCTTCTGAGTCTGTTCATGGGGAGAGGATGTTCCAAAATGAACTCCAGGCATGGGGCATGAGGATGTAGGGTAGCATCTATTCTTTAGCTGATGTAGACTCTGGAGCTCCATTCCCAAAGTATGACATGAGCACCTTTTCTTCATTGTTTAACTGTCCATTCTAAGGACAGTTCCTTTGTGACTAGCCTCTTCTCCCTTGAGGGAAGTTTAATCACCATTCTGTATTATAGAGACTTGAGTAAAACCAAGTTGACATCACAAAACTAGCAGAGAAGTTGCAGTCGCCCCAAGTACCGTATAGAAGCAGGAGAGACTGAAGAAGGACTGCTCACAGTAACATTCTTAAAGAGTTCGGCTACTCCCCGAGCTTCTGCATGGGGGAAACTCCAAATTGGCTGTGTAGGTACAGTAAATCTACTTGCCCTGGTGCATCCTTTCCTGTCTCTTCCTTGGCTGACCTCAGTATCCAAATGAATAATATCTTCTTTAGTTTGCCCCCAAGATCCTTTGTTTTAATCACTTCTCTACATTGTGGGTTACACATGGATCTATTTTCAAATCATGAACTGGGCCACTACCCTCCACACTCTTGTTGTTTTTGTTGTATATGTTTTTTAGTGCTACTACTGGGATTTGAACTCAGGGCCTGGGCATTGTCCCTTAGGTTTTTCACTCTACCACCTGAACCACAACTCCACACTCATGGCATTTTGGTAGTTAGTTGGAGAAAAGAGTCCATGGACTTTTCTGCCTGGGCTAACTTCAAACTGAGCTCCTCAGATCTCAGCCTCCTGAGTAGCTAGGACTACCATCAGAGCCACCAGTGCTTGGCCATTGTGTATTTTTGAAACAGGATCTCACTATGTAGCGCAGGTTGATCTCAATCTCACCATCCTCCTAAAAGTTTTCCACCTCCCAAGGGCTGGATTAAGGGGGCTGGGGATATAGCCTAGTGGCAAGAGTGCCTGCCTCGGATACACGAGGCCCTAGGTTCGATTCCCCAGCACCACATATACAGAAAACGGCCAGAAGCGGCGCTGTGGCTCAAGTGGCAGAGTGCTAGCCTTGAGCGGGAAGAAGCCAGGGACAGTGCTCAGGCCCTGAGTCCAAGGCCCAGGACTGGCCCAAAAAAAAAAAAAAAAAAAAAAAAAAAAAACAAAACCAAGGGCTGGATTAAGGTTTGCATTACCACACCCAGGTACACTTCCACTCCCAAAATTCCAAAATATTCTATTTTTTGATCCCAATTCCTACCCTTCCAATTCAGTCACTCTGGTCTTTTCACTCCACCTATTCTTTATCCCATAACACTCCCCATTTTGCAGAGCTCATGATCTGCCTTAATGGGTCTTGGTCTCAGTTCAAGGGGAAAGGGGAGGGGAAATGAAGGAGGCCGCCCACTTGAGAGGCTGTCAGAACTGTGGCTGGACCTCAACCCAGCTGGGAGGGGGAGGAAGGGAGGGAGTTAGCAAGGTTAGGGGCCCAGCAGAGAAACAGGCCAGAACAATTGAGAACAAAGGCTGGACACTCTTCCGCTGAGCCCCAGAGGTTGGCCTTGGCCTTCTGTGAACAGCTTCAGGAAATGGCTGAGATTCCAGATTTGGAAGGAAGAGACCTGTAAACAGGGGCTAAACTTTGTGAGCAGACAGCAACCTTTCCAGATTACAAGGAGGGGCTGGCATGGCAGGCTGAGAAGCTACAAAGCTTGTCCACTCTAGACATGGGGTCTCAGGACTGGAAAGGTCCTTCATTCTTTTCCGGAAGCTGAAAAACTTCCCCAAGGAGGAGGCGCAAATAGTTCAGTGAAAGGATGCATATAAAAATAAGCAAATAGAACAAGCTAATCTTTCACTTATAATGTGTCAAGCACTGTCTATGCTAAGTCCTTTTATGTTGTATTTCATTCCATTACTATGAAGTAGAATTTTACTTTAGGATTCCCGTGTTACAGATAAGGACACTGATTTGTAGGGTTTAGGAATCTGCCCCAAATTTCCCAAAAGCTTCTTTGCTTGTCTCTGAGCAGAACACAAATACACTGTGGGAATCTCCCAGTTTGTCCCCAAGGGTCTGAGTCATTCCCACTTTTTGCCCTCCCCACTCCCAGCCTCATCTGTCCATAGGGAAAGAAACCAATGACTGATCCACGCCAGCACTTTTCCACTTGGTATTCCCACCGCCCCCCATTCTCAGCTTAGTACTGCTATGCCCTGAGCCTCCAGAGTCTCAGAATCTCCACTCTGCTCTAACAGGTAGCCTCCTAGAGACAAAATAATAAGCACTGAGATTCAAGGAGAAGCTTTCGATGGAGTTTTAGGAGTGAAAAAGTTAAGAATACAGGTAGACTTAGTCAATATGAACCTTCCCTTTAAGAAACCCTAAACTGGTGGCTCACACCTGTAATCCTAGCTACTCAGGAGGCTGAGATCTGAGAATTATGGTTTGAAGCCAGCCGGGCAGACAAATCCCTGAGACTCTTATTTTGAACCAGCAAAATAGCAGAACTGGAGGGGTGACTCAAGAGGTAGGGTGCCAGAAGCCAAGAGAGGGCGTGTGAGACCCCTAATTTTAAGCCCCAGTACCAGCACACAAAACAAGAAAGAAGAAAAAAGAAAGGAAGAAAGAAAAAGAGGAAGAATGACAGGAAGTCCCAGACTAACCCCATATAATAATACATGCCTATAATGGCAGTACACAGGAGGTAGAAGCCAGAAGATCATGAGTTCAAGATCAACCTGGACTATTCAGTGAGATCCAGGCCAGACTGTCCACAGATCAAGACTCAGCCCACCCCCATAAAAACAGAAAGAAAAAGAAATCTCAAACTAGGCAGGAGGCAAACTGTATAGCCAGGGTTATGGCTAAAAGGGTAGAGGTCAGAGAATTTCTCACCTCTGGTCTCCTCCCAGTTCTCCAAGGCATTGAGGGCCAGGCAGGAAGCATCCGTTTCCTCAAAGCGGCTTCCCTACTGGGACAGAGTCTCAGTCACAAACAACTACCACCACCCCACCCCACCCCTCCTTTCCTTGCTGCTGTGAGCTCAGAGTAGCTGGACAAAGTGCCTGGGACTGAGACAGAGGCCTGGGAGCAGCCATGAGCTCTGGAGGTGTGGGCCTTCTCAGGACCTGGGGGCCTCTACCTCTCTGGCTTCTTTTCCTGATAGGTAAGTGAGGCTCCTTTGCTTCCTTTCTGAAGTGGGAGTATCAGAGATTGTGTTATTGATGTTGTTGATTGATAGTGATGATGATGATAATGATGATGATGATGATGGTGTGTGGTGTGTGTGTGTGTGTGTGTGTATGTGTGTGTGTGTGACAGAGAGACAGAAAGAGCTACAGAAGCCCTGGCCTTCATGCTGTACATACTGGCTTCTCCCTTCCCAGCTATCTTGTTATTTGGGAATCAGCCTTCAGTAGTACAGAACAGACCAACAGACAAACTCCCACACCAGTGACAGAGGAGGCACGGGGCAGTGACTAAGGGGTCCTGTGGTGTTCAGACCAGGCTCTGTTTCCTTTTCCCTCCCAGGAGGCCTGGCTGAGGATTTCCCACCCCAGATCCTAGTTCATCCCCAGGACAAGCTGTTCCAGGGTCCTGGCCCCATCAGGTTGAACTGCCAAGCATCGGGACAGCCACCTCCCACCATCCGCTGGTTGCTGAATGGACACCCCCTGAGCATGCTGCCCCCCGAGCGCCACCACCTCCTACCGGATGGAACTCTTATGATACTAAGGCCTCCTGTCCAGGGACAGGCCCACGATGACCAGGCCCTGTCGGCAGTTCTGGGTGTCTACACATGTGAGGCCAGCAACCAGCTGGGCACAGCAGTCAGCCGAGGCGCCCGGCTGTCTGTGGCTGGTAAGGCCTAGGAGGGAAGGCTCAGGCTAGAGCAAATGGAGGTTGAGACACCTGTTATTAGGGGAGGCCTGGATTGGGAACTGGGGAGAGAGAGAAAGGTGGGACCAGAACTACCTTGGGAGGCCTGGGAAGTGGGCAAAGTAGAAAGTGGGGGGGAATGTGCCAGGAAATGCCAAAGCAGAACTCTGGGTCCCCCTCCCTACCTACTTGCCATCCTCCCCACAGTCCTCTTGAAGAATTTCCAGATCCAGCCTCAAGATACAGTGGTGACCGTGGGTGAGCCGGTGATTCTGCAGTGTAAGCCACCTCGGGGCTTCCCAGAACCCACAGTCTCATGGTGGAAAGACGGAAAACCTCTGATCCTTCAGCCAGGAAGGCACAATGTGAGTGAAGCCCCCATTCTCCACACTTCATCCTGTCCTTGGCAAGGAGGCCTCAGTGCCTCTCTAGCCTGTGAGCCCTTCCTGCTGTGTTAGACTTCACCGTGCACCTCACCCTGACAGGTGTCCAAGGGCGGCCTGCTGGTGACAAGAGCAAAGAAGAGCGATGCGGGGAGCTATATGTGTGTGGCCTCCAACAATGCAGGCCAACAGGAGAGCCAGTCAGCCAGGTTATCTGTCCAGGGTAAGGATGGAGGAGGGAGGCTCAATTAAAGCCCAAATTAGGTGGGAAACTCCAATGAGGATAGCATGGTCTAGAGAGGGCACATATGGGGCTCAGCCTGAGACCAGGATCCAATTGGTAAAGCTCCCTGAGTGAAGTAACTCGCCCGTGCTGCAATAGGAACAGGCTGAGCGTGTGTGTACACTGAGCCTGTGGGTTCCTCCATCCTTTCACTCTGGGACTCTGGGTCTCATTCCTGTCCTCTGCTCCCCTAGAGTCCAAAGACCACAGGGAGCCTCTGGAACTCCTGGCTGTGCGCATCCAGCTGGAAAACGTGACCCTGCTGAACCCAGATCCTATGACAAGCCCCAAACCTAGGCCAACAGTGTGGCTTAGCTGGAAGGTGAGACTCAGGACCTAAGGGTGAGAGCCAGTACAGAGCTCCCAAACCGACTGGCATGAGCTTCCCGATCCATCGCCCTTCCTCTGACTCTTTCCCAGGTGAGTGGCCCTGCGGCCCCTGCTCAGTCCTACACGGCCTTGTTCAGAGCCCAGACAGCCCCAGAGGGCCAGGGAGCTCCGTGGGCAGAGGCCCTGCTGGATGGCCGGCAGAGCGCAGAGCTTGGGGGCCTCCTTTGGGGCAAAGACTACGAGTTCAAAGTGAGACCATCCACCGGTAGAGCTCAAGGTCCTGACAGCAACGTGCTGCTCCTGAGGCTACCAGAACAAGGTCAGAGATGGATCCTCCCTAGACCCAACCGTATATCCCAGAGTCCATCTTCGTTTCTTCTTGGTACCAGTACTAGGTCTTGAACTCAGGGCCTCGCACTCTTGGTTAGCATTTTTGCTCCAAGCTGACACTCTATCACCTGAACCACACATCCATTTTGCTGAATCATCTGCCCAGGCTAGATTTGAACTGAGATCTTCTGATTTCAGCCTCCTAAGTAGCTAGCATTACAAATGTGAGCCACCAGCAACGGGGCTCAGACTCCATCTTGACGAGGGAACCCTAGACTGTCTTACTCCAGTTTGGGGAGATGGAAATTCTTATTCATGGATTCTCTTCTACCCTGGCCCGGCAAGCAGAGCTAGAAGAAGCTTCTATTATCCTCCGTGGAACTCTAACTCAATAGGATTCCAGTTTTCTACCTTAGGAAAGTATCTCTCCTCACAATCTCTTTTCCCTTCCCTCCAGTGCCCAGTGCCCCACCCCAAGAGGTGACCCTAAAGCCTGGCAACAACAGTGTCCTTGTGAGCTGGGCCCCACCACCTGCTGAGAACCACAACGGCATCATCCGGGGCTACCAGGTACTATAAAGGCTGTTTGCGGACACGGCTTTCCCAGTGGGCAGCACACCTGCTGTCACACATACCCCTGCTCTGCCCACCCAGAAAGGAACCTTACTTCTTGTTGAGCCAGGACCTAGCATCAACCAGACTCTGCCAAGCAACTTACAAACTCTACCATCTCATAGTCTGCCCTGAGTTTTTCTTTAACCTTTACCCCTGAAAAGCCAAATGAGCATCACAGACAGAAGGAACAGAACCAGCCAAGTTAGTGTCACCCGGGAAACTTGTTGGGAATGAAGATGCTCAGGTCTTTCCCCTAGGCTCCCTGAATGAGAAACTAAAGGATGAGCTTGGCCACCTGTACCTTGTGCAGTCTCCAGAAGAGGGTTGAGAGCCGCTGCATTTAGGTATATTTTAGCAGATTACTAGAGAGACGTCAATCTGGAGAAAAGTCTCTAGTAGAAGAAGGATCAGGGGAGAGGTGAATGTCAGGGCAGGATGCTTCCATGGCAAGTCTGATCTGTGGATGAAGGGTTAATGCAGTTGGAATGGTGTCTAGAGGCAGCTGATCATCTTTGTTCCTGTCCAGGTCTGGAGCCTGGGCAATACCTCCTTACATCCAGCCAACTGGACCCTAGTAGGACAGCAACAGACCCAGTTGGAGATTGCCACCCGAATGTCAGGCTCCTACTGTGTGCAAGTGGCTGCAGTCACGGGGGCTGGAGCTGGGGAGCCCAGTAGCCCTGTCTGTCTCCTTGTAGGTGAGAAACGTATCTACATAGTCATCCATACCCTTCAACCCCCATACCACCCACCTCTCTCCTAGTCTCACACTTCTAGCTCCTCCCTCTTCTCTGGCTAATGCTCACTACCCCACCTGCCTTGCCCCTGAGCTCCATATCCCATACAGAGCAGCCCATGGAGCAATCAGTCCGAGAACCCAGTGAGCAAGGTCCTTGGTCCCTGGAGTGGCTGAGAGCTACCTTGAAACGGCCAGAGGTCATTGCCAGCGGGGCTGTTCTGCTCTGGCTCTTGCTGCTGGGCACTGTGGTGTGTATCTACCGCCGGCGCAGAGCTGGCATGCACCTGGGCCCAGGTGAGTAAGGGGACCTCTCTGGTGTCCTGGGTTCTGCTAGAATATTACAAGGGGTTTAGATCTCTGGCCAGGAGATGGAGCCTCTGCATTCAGCCTTTCTCCCGCTTTTTCCAAGGTATGTACAGATATACCAGTGAAGACGCCATCCTAAAACACAGGTGAGAGGCAACAAGATCTGGGGACAGGGCAGTGGGGGTTGGGACGGGGAATTGGACATAAGTTCTAATCCACCCCCTCCTCCCCGGCAGTTTGCAATCCTAGTACCTGATTATGTCCTAGGCTTTTCAGTGATAGTGAATTTCCCTTTCACTCATGTTCTATCATACCACTTGATGGCGGAACAGAGAGAGTCATAAATTTAAGTGACTTTGCTAGAGGCTTCGAAAGCTAGTAGCTGGCTTTCCAAATCCCTGCCCGTGCCCTTGCTACCTCCTCTTACTAATAGACAGTGCCCGCTCCTGCTGGTTCACGCTGCAAGGTGAGTAGTAATCAACACTAGCAACTACTTTGACGTCTGCTTCCCCCCCCCCCCCCCCCATTGCCAGAGTTTACTGGGTGGGCTCTGTGAATTACACTCTTGCATGTGATCCACCCCACTTCCAGCAGAGGGCGTCTAGACCTAGGTTCTTGCTGTTGAAAACCAGGGCCAGCCTGTATGTACTTGTGTTCTAACTAACTGCTTGTCTGCCAGAGCAAGTCTATGGTTGTGAAATTCTAAGAAAGAAACTTGAAAAAAAAAATAAGATGTGCTGTGTTTTCCACTGGGCAGCCATTTCATTGCTCTTCTCGTCATCTTCTCAGCTCATCATCCGGTTCGATGTCCTAGAGCAGTTTTCACAGCCCAGGTCTGCATAATGTGACAAAAGTATGTTGAGCACCTAACTAGGTTAGTTGTAACTAGGCTCTGGGCTGCCAGTTTGCTTTTGGATTCTCAGCCCAAAGCAGGGTTCCAGGCTGGCTAGCTAGCATTGTGTTCTTGAGTTTTTCTGTGCTCAATGCCTCTGGTCTTCTGGTCATCTCCTGGCCTTGATCTGCTCCACTCCCCTGGGACCCTCTCCTTTGTCCTTGAGGGAAATTCCATTCTGATGATCTGATCTATTGTAATATTCTCCATCCATCAAGAATTTAGCTGTCTAGGCAGAGACAGGCATGGGAACAATCTGATGTGGGCAATGCAAAAACAGATAGGAAATACACGGAAGAGGTCAGGTGGAGAAACACCAGTGAAATATCCCACACTTACTCTTGACTATTGGAAGGGGAGGAGCAGCAGTGCAAATAGAAATAACTCGCTATGCCTAAAGACAAAGCTGTCTGGGTTGGGTGGAGGTATAAGCTATGTACTGGGTCTGAGCAAAAGATATGGTTACAAAGCTGGAAGCCAGTCTAGCCATGCCAGGAAGTTGGGCTCTATCTTGGCAATGAGGGAATGAATCATGGAAGGCTCCAGGCAAAGAAGTGCCTTGGTCAGTTCCCCGTTCTTAAAAGACATTCAGGAAGCTAGAAGCCAACACCCGCGTAGCAAGCTTGTGCTTCACCAGTTGATGTGTGATCTCACATCCTCAGTTAGATCTATAGCATCAGCGCTTTACAGAAGCTCTACTGTTGCCATTTTATAGATGAGGCAATGTGGGCTTTGAACATCTAATAGATTTACTAGACTGGGCTAAGCTGTGGTAGATAGGGTTTTTAAACCTAGGGTTTTAAACCAGGCTTGTTTGGCTCTGTTCATTGCATCTGTTCCTTTTTTTTTTTTTTTTTTCCACTGATACTGGGGCTTAAACTCAGAGCCAGAGCACTCTCCCTTAACTTAGAGCTCTAGTACTTAAACCACTTTCAGCTTTTTGGTAGTTAATTAGAGATAAGAGTCTCATGGACTTTCCTGTCCAGGCTAGCTTTGAACTGTGGGTTCTCTGATCTCAGCCTCCTGAGTAATGTATTACTAGCATGAGCTACCAGCCCCTAGCTCATCTGTTCTTTTTTTTTTTTTTGCCAATCCTGGGGCTTGGGATTCAGGGCCTGAGCGCTGTCCCTGGCTTCTCTTTGCTCAAGGCTAGCACTATACCACTTGAGCCACAGCATCACTTCTGGCCTTTTCTGTTTATGTGGTGCTGAGGAATCGAACCCAGGGCTTCATGCATGCAAGGCAAGCACTCTACTGCTAAGCCACATTCCCAGTCCTCATCTGTTCTTTTTGTCTCTGCATCCATAACTTTCCACTTTGAGCAACTTAGACGTCCCTCTAATCCCAAGGTAAAAGGGCTACTAAGTCAAGGCACCAACCACATCTGAGAACTTGAGGAATCTATGAAAGACTGAAAGCAGTAGCAAGGATAAATCCAGTCCTACCACTTCCTCAACTCTAACCACCTTTTGGCCAATTAAGTTCCCACTTGCATTTCTTCCCGCTTCCCCCCACCCCACCCCCACCCCTGCACTTCCTCCATTACCTCAGGATGGACCACAGTGACTCTCCTTGGCTGGCAGACACCTGGCGTTCTACCTCTGGCTCTCGAGACCTCAGCAGCAGCAGCAGCCTCAGCAGCCGGCTGGGAGTGGACCCCCGGGACCCCCTAGACTGCCGACGGTCCTGTGAGCAGGCCTCATGGGACTGGGGTCTCAGGGATGGGATGTAGGGTGGGATATGCTCACCATAACTCCTGTCATTTTCTTTTTTGCAGTGATCTCCTGGGACCCCCGCAGTCCCGGTGTGCCCTTGCTTCCAGACACCAGTACTTTCTATGGCTCCCTCATCGCAGAGTTGCCCTCCAGGCCCCCAGCCCGGCCAAGCCCCCAGGTTCCAGTTACCAGGCACCTTCCAGCCCAGTTGGCCCGATCCTCTAGCCCCTGGCCCAGCTCAGACAGCCTCTGTAGCCGTAGGGGAGTCTCTTCTCCACGCTTGTCTTTGGCCCCTGCAGAGGCCTGGAAGGCCAAGAAGAAGCAGGGTAAGGATAGAGGAGACTTGTAGTCTGGATCTGGTGATGGGGAGAACCAGGAGTAGGAAATGCAGTGGGAATGTGCCAGCTTTGAACTGGGTGTGAGCCATGGCTTCACAAGGCCTTTCCACACCCAGGAGCACTCAGTCAGGATTATGCTCACCTGGGCTTTTCTTTATGGTACAGAGATCTGTTTTTGCAGTCAGTCCAACCAGCAAACATTTACTAAATACCACTGTATGCCAGACATGCTGAGCTAGCAGGCACAGGCAGTCCTTGTCCCAATCTGATGGAAATATTGGCCAGCATACAAGGTAATGCTAGAGCCCAGGAGAAGGTGGCCAGTGCTGGCAGGACGCCTCAGGCTCATAGGGACTGGTCTTCACACATTGTACTCAGATCTGCACGAACTCCCAGCTCATGTCTCAGAGAGAAATGGGTAGAGCTAGCCCTCCCTACCTACAGTCATTCCTAGACACAACCATCTATGGGTTGAAATCTATTTGGCAAAAAAATGGCCTCTGTACTGAACATGTACAGACTTTCTTGCCAAGATTCCCCGAACACTACAATATAGTAACTATATAATGTTTATATTAGGTATTCTAAGTCATTGGGAGATGGTTTAAGATGCACACACAGGGAGATATGGGTAGGTAATATACCATTACTACACCATCTTATTTAAGGGACTTGAGTACTTGTGGGTTTTAGTATCCTTAGGGGATTATAGATATAGCCAAGTGGCAAAATTCATACTCAGTATGGATGAAGCCCTGGGTTCACTTCCCAGCACCAAAAAAGAATTGGGAGTCTCAAGTGGTAGAGTATTTGCCTAGCAAGTACAAGGCCTTGAGTTCAATCCCCAGTAATGACAGAAGATTTTTATTTTTTAATTATCAAAAACCACACAAAAAGAGCTGGGTGCTGGTGGCTCACACCTGTAATCCTACTCACTCAGGAGGCTGAACAGGAAACTCCATGAGACTTTTTGTTCCAATTAGCCACCAAAAAGCCAGAAGCAGAGTTGTGATTCAAGTGGTAAAGTGCCAATATTAAGCGAAAAAGCTCAGGGACAATGTCTAGGCCCTGAGTTCAAGCCCCGGTACTTGCACATGCATACATATACACATATATACAAATAACAACTTCGTTGAGGCAGAGTTAACATACAATGAACAGAACATATTTAATGTGTAAAGCTTCATCAATTTCTAACATAAACATATGCTTGTGAAACTATCACAACTAAGATGAGATAATTTCACTTTCCAAAATTCTTTTGGCATCACTGTGTGCTCATATTTTTTATTTTTATTTTTATTTTTTGGCCAGTCCTAGGCTGTGAACTCAGTGCCTGAGCACTGTCCCTGGCTTCTTTTTTGCTCAAGGCTAGCACTCTGCACTTGAGCCACAGCGCCACTTCTGGCCATTTTCTTTATATGTGGTACTGAGGAATTGAACCCAGGGCCTCATGTATATGAGGCAAGCACTCTTGCCACTAGGCCATATTCCCAGCCCTATGCGCTCATATTTTTAACATCAAATTGGCTGGATAAGTCAGAGAACCTGAAGGTCTTCCCTGTTCTGCAGCTAGAAACCTTTCCTAGCTGGATTTCTCATCACATCACACTAATTAGAAGGCTATTTCTTTATTCCTTTGTTTGTGGGTTTCCTGATCCTGAGTCCTAGGCAAATATCTTCTCTCTGGTACTTTCTTTCTCTCTGGTGAAACTTAGATCACTCTGGGTCTTTCCAAGAAGTATATTCACAGGTCATAACACATGCTGTGTTAGTGCTTTCTGTTTCTCTGGTGTCTCTGATCAGTTCACTCTGAGCTCTGTCTCCAGTGCCCATGTGGGCCAATGAGCAGTTGCTGTCTTACAGGTGACTTTTCTCACTTAGCATTTACATCCACATCTTTCAAGTCAGCCACACATTCACTTATTCAACAAACGCCATTGAATAGCTTTGAACAAGGCTTTGCTTTTCTGGGTGAGACCAATACATTTTCCTGTTCTGAAGTTCCTCTTCCTTTTGGCCAACTCCCTCTTACCTCATCTATTTTTGTCTTATTCATTCAGCTCAGCATGTCCAGCCTACTCTTCAAGTGAGAGACATTCAAGTTTCTCAGGGTGTGGCTATCTAGATCTAGATGAGATACTTGCAAAGTGAGAAATATAAATTACTCATGGATTCTATCTAAGAAAGAAGTAATTATCTTCACAGGGACAAAATTCCCAAGGATTATATCACTGTGAAGGAATCAAGATCAAGAACATTGGAATGTGTACAGGTTAGAAAAAAGTAGCTTTCAAGGTATTATTATGTGCCAGGAACTTGGCAACCTTTTTGTTGTGGATGATGGAGGTCCTGGGGCTTGAACTCAGGGCCCGGGCACTGTCCCTGAGCTTTCTCACCCAAGCTTAACATCCTTCCACAGTACCACTTTCGATTTTCTGGTGGTTAATTGGAGATAAGAGTCTCATGGACTTTCCTGTCCAGGTTGGCTTCAAACTGTGGTCCTCAGATCTCAGCCTCTTGAGTAGCTAGGACTACAGGCACTGATGCCCAACTTGGCAATCTCTTTTGGTTTTATCCTCAAGACCATGCTTTGAAACGACTGCTTATGAAGAGAAATGAGCTCAGAAAGGTTAATGAACTTACCTAAGGTCACAGAGATAAAGCTTTTTATTTTAAGCCCAGTTTTCCTTCTGCCCACTAGGGCTGGCTGGATGAAGGTGGTTGTGGATTGGGGTAGATTCTCTCCCAGTTCTCTGGTTTCAGGATCCAGTGAGCTGAAATGAATAACGGATGTAAACGTAGAGTCTTCAGTGGGGGTCTGAAAGACCACACCGTGGCTTGTCCACAAGTCACCACCCTTTTGTTTTGCAGAGCTGCACCAAGCCAATAGCTCCCCACTGCTCCGGGGCAGCCACCCCACGGACCTCTGGGGCTGGGAGGTGGGGAATAGAGCCACCAAGAACCTTCCTGAAAGCCCAGGTGAGAAGGGATTCTTGAGGGGAAGCAGGCCATGGAGCCCACCAGCCCAGGCTCCTTCTCCAGGCTTGTCCTTTGGTACCTGTGGAGGCTGAGGGTGGGATTGGGGGGGGGCAGGCAGGCTGGGTCTGGGCTGAGAGCCCTTCTCAGGCTCTGGCTTTTGCTTTTAGGAGCTGTGCCCCGAGCTCTAGTTGCCTGGCGGGCCCTGGGACCACAGCTCCTCCGCAACTCCAATGAGCTGGCGACTCGCCCTCTCCCTCCCATACCTGTTTCTGCTGGAAGAATCCTCTCTCAGAGTCCACAGACCCAGTAAGAGGGCATGGGGTCAGGAAGCGCGGCGCTGGTATATGTACGTGGGGAGAGAGAGTGTGTGCTGGGATTGGATGTGACCTGGGAGGGTGCACAAGGACCAAAAGAATAGCACTAAACTGCCTACCATTCCTCCCTTACCCCAACCAGGCACTTGGTGCAGCTCCAAGCTCCCTCCTCTGACCCACTGCCAGCAGACCCACTCCCTGTTGTTAGCCCCTGCAGGCCTGCCAGCCTGCAGGCGTCTTCCCTGTCTGGTCCCAGTCCAGCTTCCAGCCGCCTGTCCAGCTCCTCGCTGTCATCGCTGGGAGAGGATCAGGACAGTGTGCTGACCCCAGAGGAGGTGGCCCTGTGCCTGGAACTCAGCGAGGGCGAGGAGACCCCCAGGTGAGTAGTCTAATGGATAGCCACAGTTCTCTATGGGAGTATGCATGCCACCCTCCTCCGGCCTGTTTCTGTTGCTGTGCCCTAACCATTGTACTGTCTCCAAAATTGCCTCTTCCTAGGAACAGTGTCTCTCCCATGCCGAGGGCTCCATCACCTCCCACAACCTATGGATACATCAGTGTCCCAGCAGCCTCTGGGCTAGCAGACATGAGCAGAGCTGGAGGGGGTGTAGGGTCCGAGGTGGGGGGGCTGTTGTGCCCACCTCGGCCCTGCCCCACCCCCACCCCCAGCGAAGGCTCCCTGGCCAATGGTTGGGGCTCAGCCTCTGAAGACAATGTTCCGAGTGCCAGAGCCAGCCTTGTCAGCTCTTCTGATGGCTCCTTTCTCGCCGATGCCCACTTTGCCCGTGCCTTGGCAGTGGCTGTGGATAGCTTTGGGTTTGGTCTGGAGCCCAGGGAGGCAGACTGTGTCTTCACTGGTATGTGGAACCACCTCACCATACTTCTGACCTTTACCCTCTTAGTGTGGACACAGCTCCTATCACACACACACACACACACACACACACACACACACACTCTCTCTCTCTCTCTCTCTCTCTCTCTCTCTCTCTCTCTCTCTCTCTCTTTCTAACCAAGAGGCTTCCTAGTCATTATTACCATCCTCATGGTCATCAAAATAGCAAGTTTGTATTGAGTGATGAATGAGTCCCACCATATGAGAAGTGCTCAATATGTATAAGTTATGAACAACTCTGAGGAATATGCTATTTTTGTGTGTGAGTCATGAGGCTTGAACTCAAGGTTTGGATGCTCTCCCTGAACTCTTTTGCTCATGGCTAGTACTATACCACTTTGAGCCACAGCGCCACCTCCAGTTTTCTGGTGGTTAATTGGAGATAAGAGTCTCAAGGACTTTCCTGCCCGGGCTGGCATTGAACCACAATCCTCAGATCTCAGCCTCCCTGAATGCCTAGGGTTACAGGCTTGAGCCACCAGTGCCTGGCTCTGAGAAATATTCTTTACCCCTCCTTTTCAGATCAGGTAACTATAAAATCAGTTATTAACTTGCCTAGGATCACCCATAGAACAAGGATAAGTTGCTTAATTCTAACACAGGGAAGCAATCCGTTAGATAGCCCGTTCCTCTACCCCTTGCCTAGATATGGGTCCTAGGACAGATCATTCCACAGCCTCTCCATTTTCTCCCTAACCCAGTGATGTATATGACTTCTTGCTCCTTCTGTGCATCCTAACTTATCCTATCCGTGGAGGGAGATTGAAGAGCAGCTGGGGCCATTCTCTCCACATCAGGTCTCATTGGCCCTTTTTGGGTTCCCTTCCCCCATATAACCCACAGATCTCCCATATTTATCTTACTCTGACTCTTTGCCCACAAGGTAAACAATATGGCTTGTAGAAAATGGGACAAGAATTGTCCAGGAAAGAAAGACCTGTAATGGAGAGAGAAAAATGCCAAGGAACCAGGAGTGTTTGGAATAAAGGCCAGAGCTGGGCTGGGAGGAGGGAGATAAGTCCAGCTTTCCTCTGTATAGGAACCCATGGACAGCCAGGGGATATAGCCACTGGGACTGGTGGGCTGAGTTGGGGCTAGATTATATTCGGGTTGTGTGTGTACTCAAGTTGGTCCTAAGCTTTCTGCTAAAGATCAAAAACCCCTCTCACACCTCTCCCTTCCTTGACAGATGCCTCCTCACCTCCCTCCCCACGAGATGACCTCTTCCTGACCCAGAGCCTCTCCCTACCCCTATGGGAGTGGAGGCCAGACTGGTTGGAGGATGCTGAGATCAACCATACCCAACGACTGGGCAGGGGGCTGCCTCCTTGGCCCCCTGATTCTGCGGTCTCTTCTCAGCGAAGTCGGCTTAGTGGTGCAGTGCCCGAGGCTGGTAGTGAGTGCCTCTCTGCTTGACTAACATGACAATCTGAGGGGGTCCTAGGGAGCCGGCCTCAGAGAGGCTTGGGGTTTGGTAGGGAAGACGAGAACAAGGGAATAACTCTGCTGTCCTTCAACTTCTCCAGACTCCTCCTGAACTGTGTCCCTAAAGACTGCCAGAAAAGCCTGAGGACCACCTCTCCTGTCCTCCTACAAGGCCTGGCCCGTGCTTCTCTGCCATAGGGGTGTATCGTCCCCGAGCTTCAGGAAAACTCGGCTGCTGGGTTGTTCAAACAAATGAAAGCAAACCAAAACAAGAGCAAGGCAAACCCTGTGGGAGCAAGGGAGCATCTCCACTGGACTCCGGGACTCTCTCCAGCCCTTCTCACTGCCAGGACCTCTAACCCAAGGACCAATCCTGCTTCCTGCTCTCCCTATCTGTGTGGATCAAGGAAAATGAGAGGAGGTCAGAGGCCTCTTTATGGAGGACCATGGTAGCAATGGGACAGGGCCATGGAGGAAGGTGCTTTTCCCCAGATAGAGAACATACAAAAAATAAAGAAAGATGCCAGGCCCTACCTGTCTAGTGCCAAGGCCTAGAGTTCAATGTTGGGCCTGGGGAGGAGGCTGAAGGACGGGAGGTTTGACAATGTGGGACAAAAGCACTCCTCTCGATGTTTCTTTGAGCTTAAGGAATTTGATACTATAAAACTGTTAAGACTTGAGTTCTGTCAATCATTCTTTGGCGTACCATTTTGGGAAGGACACTTGGGAAGGGGGCAGGGTGCCTGCGTTAAGGATGGAGCAAGCGTTTCTTGACGTTCAGAAGCATCCACATTTCTGAAGAGAACTCACTAGATATGAGGCAGAATCAGGGAAATGGAGGAGTTTCTGGGTCTGCCGATCCTGGCTATTGAACCTGAAGAGACAGCTCCCTCTTTCTTCAGTCCCAGTCCCACATTCCAGACCAGTCCCAGATGGTGTCTTAAAAATAGATGCGGTAGCTGAATGGAACACCAGGAAGAAACACCTGTGATGGTGGGCTACTGAATAGTCTTCAGACACGACAACAGAGCAGAGAGATGGGGAGATGAATGAGAATGCAGGACGTTCAGGGTTTTTAAGCTACCGAAAGCCATTGTCACAGGCAAAAGCCCCAAGTTGGGGGAGCATGACTGGAGTCTCTGGGAGGGAAAGAGGGGCTCACAAGCAGGCCCTAGAAGTGGGCGCTAATCTCTCACACTCTGCACCTTCACCTGGAGACCCCTGTAAATTCAGAGGCTGCAAGGGTGTGAGCGGGTGCTGGGTGACTGAGCTGGACTCCACAGGCTGGCAGTCTGTGTTAGACTGTGGTGATCTTGGGAAGAAGAATCAGTGCTCCGGACACACATCCGTTTCCATTTGCTTTTCCTTTTTTGGATTTTGTTTTTCTTTTGAACTTCCTGGTAAAATTCCTTTCAAAAACATTCCAACCCTGTTTGCCAGCCTGAAGGGAGAGAAGGGATTTGCAGGCATTCCAGTGGGAGTGGAGCGCCAAGGTCAGGGCTGGGGCTTGAAGGGAAGTAGCCATACCTGTCTGAGGGTCTGGGTCAGCCACTGGGCCGTGGGTGAAGCTGGTGAGGAAGAAAGACCCCAGGCAGCTAACAGGTAGCCCGGCTGTGGGGCAGAAGTGGTACTGTCTGTGGCATTCATAGCTTTTATAATGTACCAGCCAAGTCTCTGCACCCAATCTGGCTAAGAGGTGTTTATATCAGTTTGTAAGAAGGTTTGGGGGCACAGAGAAATATGCTTACACCTTGCTTGGGATCCCCTGTCCCCACATGTACCTCCTTTCTTTGGACATTTAAAGCTTCTTATTGTGAGGGGTCTGTTCTCTTTCAGAAAAGTAGACAGGCCCTGGAGGAGGGCACTAAAGCCACCTCTGGGGGTGGGACAAGAATCAGCTCACTGGCTATTTGGAAAGTCTCTATAGTTGGTATAGGGGTTGTGGTTTGAGTATGAGGTGTTCCCCCAAAAGGTCCATGTATTGAAGGCTTCTTCCTCAGCTATTGGCAATATTGACTGGATTAGGAGGGCAGTATGTCATCATTTGGGTGACTAGGAAGTAGGGTCTGATTGGACAAAGACGGCTAGAATGGGGCGTGTCTTTAAAGATGGATCTTGGCCTGCCTACTTCCTGATTCTGGCTGCCATGAGGTGGGCAGCCATGCTCCACCATAACCTCTCCATTATGATGTTCTGCTTCACCACAGCCTAGACACTAAAGATCCAGCTGACCATGGGCTGAAACCACAACCCCAAATTAATTATTCCTCCCTTAAGTTGCCAGTGTTGGGTTACTTGTTTCAATGATAAGTCACCAACTGATACATCAGGAGACAGTGAGTTCATCTCCTTGGAAGCAAGATAGGTCATCATCTCTAACAGCCTGTCCTTACCTAAGGCTTTGGATAGAATATGAGAAGGACACAGGAGCTACCAACAGACCCTCATAGCCCCCTTCTTTCCAAAATACTGCACAAAATAGATTGGAATCTTTTTATTATCTTTTGTACAAATGGGTTTCAATCAGAAAAAGCAATGGAAAAGGAAGAGCTGGCTCTCTAGCTTCTAAGTCAATTGAAGCCACAGAGGCCAGTGCACTTGGCTGAGCCATATGCATCATGGCTGAAGGGAAGATGGCCCCATCTCAGCTCCTCTAGGCTCACATCTTGTTTATGAAGGGAGGTGAGGGGTTCCCACCTGTTTCCCTCATAGAACTCTTGATATTTTCAATTTTTTTCATCAAGGGTCATCTTGGTTCCTATAGAAGAAGGGAGAAGGAGTGAGCAAGAGAAGATGAGAGAGAGAGACTATTCTTAGGTAACAGGCCACACAGTCAGGGACCTGTCTTTCTCTTCATCTAGTACCCAGGCTCTCATGTGTCATCTTGCACTTACTCTTGTTACTTCTTGAAGATCCTTTCCTCCACTCATTGAATGTTTTCTCTCTTTTTCTCTGATAGTACTGGGGTTGAACTCAAGAGTTTTTCTAGGCAAGTGTTCTATCACTTGAGTCACATCTCTAGGCCTTTAGCTTTTAATTTATTTTTCAGAGAGTGTCTTGTGCTAATTCTTCCTAAGTTAACCTTGCTTCCTCCTTCCAAGTAGCTAGGACTCTGAGTGTGATACCACACACAGCTTGTTTTTTGGTTTGGTTGGTCTTTTGGGGGTACTAGAGATTAAACCCCGGGCCTCACACTTGCTACACTGGTGCCCTACCACTTTAGTCATGTTCTCCATCTTTTTATTTTTATTTTTTGCTTTAGTTATCTATCAGACTAGGTTTTATGTTTTTTCCAAGGCTGTCCTTGAACCACAAATCCTCTAACTATACCTCTCAAATACCTGAGGTCACAGATGTGAAACTCTGTGCCCTACTGCTTAACATGGGGTTTTTCTACCATTATGCCTGGTCTGGCTTTTAACCTTGATCCTCCGATCTCTACCTCATGAGTATCTGGGATAATGGGGCACCACCATGCCTAGGCCTGGAACCCTCCTTTGAATGTCTTCTGCAAGCCCTTTCCTCTCTAACCATCATCCTTCATTTCTCTCTGATACTTGGCCCCCACCTCCCGATGTTTCTGTCTGGGCCTTTGGCTCTGACTCCGACTCCGGCTCCGACTTCGTCCAGGGCCCCGGGAACCCCGAGAGCTGCCTGAGCCCCTTGAAGAGTTGCTGCCAGCTGTGGAACAGGTGCTGGTACCCTGGCCATGGGTCAGGAAATTTGGTCTGCCATATGGAAGCCACGCCTCTTCTGGAGATAACAGAAAGACAAGATGGGCTGGAGCCAGAAACATTCTTCTCAGCCACTAGCCGTGGTAATCTGCATCCCAGCTCTGAGAGATGACCAAAGGGCTATGGCAGACTGGGAGCTAAAGCGAACAGAGTACCCGGTACACAGCTTTGACACAACAGGGGCTCAGAAATGTGTGGGGAACTCCTAGGCACAGAGAGCCTTGAGGAAGGGAGATCAGAGCACACAGACCCCACTCTTTCATCCTGAGCTTCAGTCCTAGGACTGAAGGACTTCCAAAACTTCTGCTGGGAGAGAGGTAGAGAGGAAAGACAGTCTTTGACCGAGATCAAATGCTTAAACACGGCTTGAGGAGACAGGTGAGCTAGGGACCATTTGGGTGATTGCCAGCCTCCCATCCCCTTCCTGCTGCCCTGGGGCTCCTTACCATCCAGGTGGGGGCCCCACTGGGCACTCAGAGGCGCTGCCTGGACCACTTTCCTCTCCCCGTTGTGCTCCCTCTCCAAGGAGGATGTGCTGCCTGCTGCTTCCAGTCCCAGGGCCCAGCTTGCCTCTTCCTCTGGTGGTGGCAGGGGTGGTGGAGGCAAGTCTGGGGAGAAACCTGTTTTCAGCAGTCTCCTGCCTTGCCTGACACTAATCTTTCTCCCACCTCCAGCCCTGACACCAGGAGGCTGCAAATGAACAGCCCAGGATTTGAGTTCACCTGCTCCAGCCCCCTTGGCTTCCAGCATGCCCCCTCTACTGACTGCTACCATCTCCTAAGCCCAGGTCCTCTTTACCCCCAGGACTGTGCTCCCTCCTATAGGGAAGAGCCTTGGGTTTCTTCCGGATTCTGGCACGAGGCCCTTGAAGTGGGGGAGTCATCTCCCCAGGCACCTGCCGTGTTCTCCCTGCAGTGTTAGATGGAAAGAGGATATATAAGGAAGGTAGTTGGGAGAGGGACGTGAAGGTAAGGGGAAAACAGGTTTTGGAGGCAATAGAGGGAGGAGAAGGCAAGTTGAGGGTCTACAGACTCACCTGGAGCACTGCTGGCTGTACTGGGGGCAGGGCTGGGGGTGAGGTGGTAGGAGGCTGTGGCTACTGCAACCAGGCCAGGAGGTCTCCCTTCATGGCTACTCAGAGCAGGCTGGGACACACTGAGAGGAGAACTTGGCCCAAGGGGTGCCATCCTGCAATGACATGAAGCATCAGCCTTTGTTCCCACTACAAAACCAAGAGCCTACTATGAGCCAGGCACTTTGCCGGAAAGTCTGCCTGATCCTCTTATGAGCAAAACACAGGGCCTTCCAAAACAAGGGACACATGAGGACAGCCATGTGTGAAAAGCCTCAGGAAGTCTGCAGATCCATTCCCAAGAAGATTTGGTCCAAAAGGAGTGAGAGATGTGTCAGTTTCCACTCCTCTCCCCAGATCACACCATGACACTTCCATCTTGGCACAGACCTGAGACCTGTGCACCCCCAGGTTCACCTATCCATTCATCCACCCAGCCACCCATTGACTAGATAGGTACTGAGGGCCTGTAGTGTGTGGGGTACTGTATACCTCCATACCTGGGCATCTGATGGAGTTGGGGAATGTCAGTGAGGGGCTGGGGAGGGTCAGGAGGGGAGGGGGTAAGAGTGGCTGTGGACTGCTGTCCATAGGAGGGTGTAGGAGAGGGGGTTTCCCTTCGGGATGGAGCCACCAGGCACCCTCCACTGGAGCTGGGCTCAGTCAGGTGGCTTCTCTCAGGCATTGGTGGGCACCATTCTTCTGGCCCTGAGCTGAGGGCAAAAGGTAGGAGAGACAGGAAGGACCAAGCAGCTCCCATATCTTCCCCCATGGCCTTCCCCTTGCCCATTTCCCTTCATCTGCCAGCACCTCTGCTCCTGCCCATCCCGGAAGGCCCTGGCCTGGTCTATGGTGGAGGAGGAGCACCCATAGCAGGCAGCAGCCTCACCTGCCCTCCAGCTCCTCCTCAGGCCCCTCTGGGCAACTCAGCTCACAGGAAGGGGGAGGTGGTGGCAGAGCTTCTGGCCAGTTCAGAGAGGGCATCTGCACAGATTTTTCTAGAAGCTTAACTTTGCCTCCTCTGGCTCCTGAGGAGAAGAGCCAGGACACATACAGAACATGTAGGAGAGAGCCAGGGGTGAGACAACATGTTAGAAGAAAGTGTTGAAGTAGGGGCCAAAGAATCAGGACAGAGGATACTGTGGACAGGGATAAAGGGGGGAAGGGGTGTTAGGAATTGGGGGCATACCACTGTCCCCCTGACTCCATTCTGGAGGAGCATATTGGCTCCAGGTGCTTGGGTCCCCAGAGGGATGTTGGGGAAACCCTCCATGGAAGGTCTGTAGCTCCTCCCCTTCTGGGTCAATGGTGCTGTAGACAGGAGCCTCACCAGGTGCAGCCGTGCCCCTGGCAGTCTGAGCCAAGTATAGGGAGATTCCAGCCTCTGAGGAGGACAAAGAGGGAGGCCCAGAGGAGAAGGCAGGGAGCACACACAGAACAATAGAGGACAACAGGAGGATGGAGGGCCAAGGATATCCCACAGGATCAACCTCCTCCCTCAGCTCAAATCTTGCAGGGTGAAGGTGAGGTCTGAGAGGCAGACATCAGACTTACTTTCTCCCCACACCCAGGACTGACCCAGCTCGAGTTGGAATACAGCTCCTCTGTACCCTACACTGTCCCCCAATAACTTGAGAGGATGCCGGGAGGGGGGGCACTCCAGAGCAATTCGAACTCCTCACCATTGTAGTATCTGTCCTCGGAGTCAGGATTGCTGGGGCGGCAGCTTCCCCGGGGCTCCTGGGCAGATGGGCTTCGAGATGGGTGGGGCCACGAGTCTGCCAGCCACGGGTAGGAGGCGGGGCCAAGGCCCATCGTTGGCCTGAGAAGGAGCAGAGCAAGTGACCTTTGGGAACAAGGAGCCTGGAGAGGCCAGCAAGGTGAGGGAGGTGGCGGAATGGAATGGAGAGTTCCAGGACAGGAATGGTGGAGTTGGTGGTAGAAGATGCTCAGTCTGGAAGGCAGGGAGGCCTGAAGAGGGAGGCAACATCTCTTGGTAGAAAAGATTACCCTTCAGAGGCAGGTTAGTAGAATTACCTGGAACTGGCTCCAGACAGGCCCTCCGAGTGTGGGAAGGACACTGGAGAAGAGCAAGGGGAGAAGCGATGAGGAGAGAGTTGGTATTGGGCTGGGGGGGGGGGGAAGGGGGAGAGAAATAGTTGAGCCCCACTGGGTCAACTAAAACTTACCTGCAGGTGTGTAGGCAAAAGAGGCTTCCGAAAAGGAACCCGTAGGAAAGAGAAGAGAAGAAATGAGGCAAGGGGGTCAGAAACACCCCCTATAGTTGTCCACTCCTTGGCCCTGGTCCTCATTCTACCAGCCAGGCTGCACAGAGGACCAATTTCATCGAGTGGGACACACAGGTCGCGTCATTTATCCCAAAATTCCCACGTGGTCCCCATATATATATATGTAGCCAAGTTTGGAAACCGCTGGCCTCAGACCTCAGCCCCTCTGCAAAGACGCCCCTTGCTCAGGTAGCCTGCTTTCAACGACAGGTTTTGCTATCCACCCTCCCACACTGGCAGTTTATATCTTGGGGGTCCTGCTGGAGCCCCTCCAATCAGGCCCTGCTCCCTCCCCTGCCTGAAAGGGGAGGGCGTGCTGTGAAACCGGCCTGCTTCTCTGGAAGTCTCCATGGTAAAGTTCACCCCTCTCCCCCAGATCCAGACCCTTGGCCCTCTTAGCCCATTCTTCCAACGCCCAAGACTGACAGCCGCTAGGTGCCACCACGATCCCTAGTCCCTGGGCTGCCTGGGGGACGCCCTCCCTCTCGGGCTCCCCCTCCCTCGCACAGCCCCTGACACCCCCCCCCCCCGCCCCGCCTCCATCCACCCCACCCCCCTTAGTATCCGGGCGATCGTCGGCCTCGGGCGCGCGGGCCCGGCTCTCACCGGTGTAGTGGCTGAGCTCTTTGCGCTGCTTCCTGCGCCGGTAGAGGGCGGCACAGAGCCCGAGCAGCAGAGCCCCGCAGGCCGCGCTGCTGCCCGCCAGGAAGGCCGGCTCCCGCAGCACGCGCGCCAGCCGCTCTGTCAGCCCCGGGCCCGCCTCCGGCCCAGGCTGCAATCCCCGCGGAGCTGCGGGGAGGGTCCGGGAGGTGAGAAGAGGAGGAGGAGGACCCCAAAACCCGGGGGCACGGCCATCCCCAGGATCGCCCCCCACCCAACCCACGCACAATCTCCCCAGCCCACGTCCGCCTCCGGACTCACGCAGCTGCACCGACACCGGGGCGCTGGCCGCGCCCACGCCGGCGCTGGTGGCTGCGGCGACCAGGGTCCGGTAGGGCAGGCCCGGCTGCAGGCCCGCGAGCACCGCGGAGCGTGCCCAGCCTGCCACAGACCGGTTGAGGTGGAAGCGGCTTTCGTTGCCCAGGCACCAGATCTAGGGAGGCCCGGACGCGGGTTTAGGATCCTGGCTTCACCCGGGGAAACTTGAATCCCTTGATGGCAGTGCTTATTAGCTAGGCCTCATTCAGCCTCTCTTCACTTCATCCCAGCTCCAGGGCCAACCCCAAGGTTCCCTCCACCCTAATCCGTAGCTTCTAGATTCTCCTTCTCCCCTCCCCTCCCCAGTTCTCGCCTCTAACGTTGTACCTGGTATTCGGTGATGACCCCATTTTGCTGAGAAGGAAGTGGAGGCTCCCAGGATACAGTGATAGTGCTGTTGCCATCGCCCCCCAAGGCCACTGCCACTCCCTGGGGGGGACCACTGGGGGCTGGGCCAGGGTGGAGCATGATGAGAAGGACACAGATAGTCATTGCAAGCTGCCCCAGCCCTCCCCTTTCCTTCCTCCCCTCCTGGCACTCAGAACACAGGGCTTCAAGTTTGCTAGACTGGCCCTCAACCACAATGAGCCATGCCTCCAGCCCAGCTTTTTGCTGTTGTTTTGGAGACAAAATCTCAAGGACTTTCCTGCCTGGGCCAGTTTGATCCCAGATCCCCCAGTTCTCAGCCTCATGAATAGCTAGTATCACAGGCTGAGCCTCTGGTGCCTAGCCTCCTCCTTGCTCTTCGGCCTTAGCAAAGGAGCATCATTCCTTCTTCCGACCCAGTCACCTTGCTCTGCCATGCTGATTTCCACCCTCCCCACCCATTCCCTGCTCCTGTCTGTCAGCTCTGTGGCCTGCCTTACCCTCCTCTGGAATGCTCCCGGTCACAAAGGGGCTTTCAGCACCCAGCCCTTCCTGGCCTTGGGCTTGCACCTTGATCTGGATTTGGACTCCTGGAGGGAGTCCTCTTAGCACAGTACTTTGCTGGTGTGGAGTCTGTAGGTCCAGCACTGTCCAGCTTCGCTCCTCAGGGCCTACTACCCTCCAAGACACCCTGAAACCTTGTACCAACTGAATTGGGCCATCTACCTGTAGGACATGGGGCAAGATGTACGAGAGGTTAGGGCTACACCAGTCCTGCAGACCTTGCCCCACCTCCATTCATGCCACCTTCCCCAGCCATTCACCCTCATGGTTTCATACTCATTTGTGGAACCCTCATATTACCCCATCACTTATCTCCTATACCACACTCACAGTCCAGGACAACTGCAGAGTCCGGGGCCCAAGGATTATGGGCTCCTGAATTTGCACGATCACTTCAGCCAGTCCCCTCTGGCCTCTCCATGGATCATCTACTGGCCTGGATGGGGTGCTGTCTGCTGACCAAAGACTCTACTCAGCAAGGCCCACAAAGGGCAGAGAGGAAGGATTGAGGATGTGTTTGTGCCCTCTGCCCTCTCTCACAGATTCTAACAGTACAGCAGAGCACACATTTAGGAGACTGCTCAGGGGAAATCATTTGCACAGGTGAGCTGGGGGAACAGCTAACATGAGTATCCTTCCTGTATAACTGCTTGCATCCTTCCAAATCCTCAGTTCCTCAGCACTGACATAGAATTGCTCCCCCAAAGTCCATTCTAGTCCTAACAATCTCTCTTATTTGTGGGTAAAAGGCTCTGCAGTAATGAGCTGGTGGGTGGATTTTTCTTCCTTCCCTCTTCTCTTGCCCCTCTGTAAGAGGGAAACGTGATCTATCCTAGGCTGGGCTCCAGCCTAGAAACAGCAGGAAAGAACTATGAACTGTCAGGGTGCCATGGTACAGACATGCATTATTGTGGTGCACAGTGAATGTACTATGCCATACCCCAAACTCTAGGAACTCTGACCTTACCCTGAGTACGGACAGGCTTGGAGACAGGGCTGGGGTCACTGAGGCCCCAGGCTCCCACAGCTCGTACCAAGAACAGGTAGATGGTATTAGGCTGCAGACCACTGATGGTGTGTGTCTCCAGCTGCACGCCATCCGCCACTGTCCGCCATGTGTTGCCAGCTGCTTGACTATACCAGAAATGATATGTCAGAGCTTATCAACTCCCAACCTGTCTATTCCACCTCATCTGTTCTCCGTGGAACCCTACTATCTCCTCACCGCGGGAGAGGAGCACTGAAGAATTGCTTCCCGTAACAGCAAAGATCCTAAGGACTTAGGACTCCCACTTTTTAACTGTCCAGGTTTGTGCCCCAAACTTTCTCCATACCTGAAGGCCTCTATCACATAAGAGGTGACTGTGGCTCCAGCCTGTGGATTAGGCTTCCAGGTCAGGGTGATGCTGTTTTTGGTGATCTCAGTAACCAAAGGCTGAGAGGGAGGCCCCGGAGGGGTATTGGGTTCTGTAGGGGGATCTGGTGATGCTCCCCAGTCTTCTGCAGCGGTATATAATCATTAAGTAGAATGATGGGGGAAGGATGGCCACAGTGGGGTTGTGACAAGGGGTGGAGGGCAACATCGTATCTGAGCCCTTGCTCACATCTGCCTCAAGTGTACCACTTCTATTGCCCCCACCCCCTGGCACACCAATGCACTTGTATGATCAAAACTAGTCCTGGGGTTTGGAGAGGTATATATGACTACCTTCAAAGCAGGTTTGGAGAAAGGTGCTGGCTAAACAAGGGGACAGAGAACAAACTCACCCTGTTTCCTAAGCCAGCCACTCCATGTGGCCTCCCCTATGGAGCTCTTGGCCACACAGCTGTAGAAACCCACGTCCATCTCCTGTAGGAGAGGGTAGAGCACTGGCACACTGAGAGTGGAGCAAGGTAGGGTGAGGGGGTGGAGGCAGGTGACAGAAGGATGAAGAAGATGCTGGACACTTTAGGAGGTCTGAGAGAGCAGAGGGGTAGAAATGGGGTTAGAGGTCCAGTGAGTACTTACTAGACTTGGGAAGGTGGGCCTGGTAGCCATTCTCGGTTACAAGGGCTCCAGGGGTGACACTCACCTGCACACTGGCAATGTACAGGGTGCCGTTGGCCATTAGGTTGAAGTGAAGGTCAATCCCTTGCAGCCACTGCCCATCCTTCTTCCATCGGACAGTAGGCGGAGGGTTCCCAGCCACTCTGCACGGCAGCCATGCCGAGGAGCCAAGTGCCAACGTCTGATTGGCTGGGCCCTGGAGGATGATGGGAGGCAGCCCATCCAAGGAGGCTGAGAGAGGAAGAATTCAGACATCTCAGGGGTGAAAGGTAGGGTCAAGCCACCAGCCTCTGGAGCATCAAACCCCCGTCCCAACCCTCCTAATGATCCAAGGGGGCTTTGATCATCTGTAATCATCTGTAGTCTCTGCCTGGGACCATTATGCCACTGGTTTCCAAACTTCAAGGGCATGCCTCAGGAGCATACCACTTTCCCTTGCAGAAATATTGTGTGGCATCCAAGAGAAACGGATCTGTTCAGGCTATGTCTTTCTAGAGCATGGGTCCAGCCCTCTCTCCATGGGCAAATACCTCCTTTGATCTCCAACAGGGCTTTGGCCAGAACGCTGCCAGCTACACTGACAGCCTGGCACACATAATAGCCAGCATCGCCCCTCTGCACTGCTGTGATGTTGAGCTGGCCTTTTGGAGAGACTGAGAAGCGCCCTGTGGGCTCAAGTGATTGGCTGGGGAAAAGCAGGACCTGGAAGAGAACAAGGAACCAAGATAGGAAATGAGCTGGCAGCTGGGCAGGGTGATTTCCCCCTGTGCCTGTCTAATTTAGAATCCAGAGAACTCCTAAGGCTCTAATTCACATTCCATCCCCAGGCATTGAAATGACTTTGGGAAATTCGTAGATTTATTCACAAAAAATGAAGGAAATTTATTAGATGTCAAGGATCTATTTTCTGGCTGTGTGACTTATTAGTTGAGAAACTTTGAGCATAAACATTCTTGAGCCTCAATCACTTAAAGGAACGTTAAATAAAACAATCCTGGTAGTATTTTAATACACTGTGTGTACGAAAACGTACAAGAAGTAGGTTTGGGTTTCAGGATAAATGGACCAGGCTAAGCCTCTGAATAACACCTATCTCCACCCTGTCCTACTGTCATTTTGTGTGAGGATCTACTTAAAACAAAACAGTCACAGGTCCTAGAGATACTGGAAATCTCTAGCTAGAGCGGCTGCAGATTTGGAACAAAGTCTTGGGTTACCTGGTAACCTGATTATCTGCTACCTGGCTAATCCCTTGTATTTTATCATATAGACCCTGTTTCCTAGTGGCAAATTTATCACCTGTCCCTGATTTATTTTGTAACATCTGCGCTTGTTCTTTCAGGTTGTGTGACCTGGGATTTGTTGGCTGGGTAGGAAGGAGATGACTGTGAGCTCCCCCTGGTGACAGGAACTATGAATAGTCAGAGCAAGTAGTTTTCTACCCCGGGCAACTTTTAGTTCACTACTTAGCTTTCAGAACATCGTTTTGGTTTGGTTTGGTTTGGTTTTTTTTTTTTTTTTTTTTTTTTTGGCCAGTCCTGGGCCTTGGACTCAGGGCCTGAGCACTGTCCCTGGCTTCTTCCCGCTCAAGGCTAGCACTCTGCCACCTGAGCCACAGCGCCGCTTCTGGCCGTTTTCTGTATATGTGGTGCTGGGGAATCGAACCTAGGGCCTCGTGTATCCGAGGCAGGCGCTCTTGCCACTAGGCTATATCCCCAGCCCTGGTTTGGTTTTTTGTCCCAAAGCAAAGGTCCAAAAAGTCTAAGTGGGAAAGAAGAGATCGAATTGGAGTTGCTATATACAAAATACAACTTTGCCAAAAAGTATTCCCCAAGAAATTTTTCTCCAGACACAGTCCTACTATCTAAACATTATAATTAGCGTTGGTTTTTTAAGAGTCCATGTTCTGAGCCTTTTATATTCATTATCTTATTTAATCCTCCTAAATAACCTGCACAGATTTACAGGGCTAGAGTAGCATAAGTAAAACAAAAGCCTCAGTAGAAACATGCATAGAAGGTAAGAGGAGGGAACACTAAGCCCCAGAGGGAAAAGCAGGTTGGCAGAGCCCTGGACGGAAGCACCTACTTGGCTTCCCTCCTTCTGCCAGAAGATGGCAGGTGGGGGGTTTCCTTTGGTCTCACATTGGAAAGCCACATTGTCTCCTGGAGCTGCTGTCTGGTCCTGAGGCTGGGTCACCAACTGGGGTGGGACTGGGAAGAGGAGAAAGCCAAAGGGGCAGGGACTTAATGGTACTAGAGAGGATGAGTGAGGGATCAGGAGAGAGGAGCCCAAGCCTGGCTTAAATCCGAGCAGACATCCATGTCTTGCTCAAGCCTGTTTGGCTTTTTCTCTTCTTTCTCCTTCCAGAAGGCTCAGGCAAGCCACTCCCATCTCCTCCACTCTGCCCTGCTGCAGGCCATCCCTTGGGGAGCCCTCACCGTGAACACTGAGGGAGCCAGATGCTTCTATGCGGCCCACGCTGTTCTCCGCCACACAGGTGTAAGCCCCCTCATCTTCAGCACTCACTTGCCCGATCCAAAGGCTGTGGTCACTCCGGATCTCATACCTGCTCCACTCCCCACCCCCAGGCTGGGTTGGCCACAGTTATAGACCTCATTCTTTCTCCCCCAGAATAGACACTAGGGTCAGGGTACAGAAAGGCATGGCGGAACTCAAGACGGGCACAAGGTGGGGACTGGGAATGAAAGGAATCCTAGGCTCTGGACAGCAGATTTCTCTGTGTCCTCAGGTGAGAGGGAACCTGCCTTCTGGTTTCCTAGAGCAGGGTAGGTTTGGGGGCTGCTTGGGTCTCCTTACAGGCAGAAGGAAGGGGCTTCTCACCTGCCAGTGGGCAGATCCCCATCCTCCTTGCGCCAGCGTAGATGAGGCAGGGGGTCCCCACGCACCTCGCATTGGAAGTTCACAGGGGTACCAGTGAGAACCACCTGGTTTTCTGGCTTATGCAGGAATGAAGGACGCTCTACAGAGTGAGAGCCAGTGAACAGGGGGGTCTGCCAGCTTGCTTTGTTACTTCCTGGGCTACCCACTCCCATATCTTCCAAACACTCAATGCCTACCCAGTACCACAAGTTGAGCTGGCCCACTCTCTCGTTCTCCTGCTATGTTAGAGGCCACACACACGTAGGTCCCAGCATCACTCTTGAATGTATGTGACATCATCAGCTTCCCTCCACGTATCTGCAGAGGAATAATGATAACCTTGGTCCTTTACAACCACCGAAGTGTGTGTGTGTGTGTGTGTGTGTGTGTGTGTGTGTGTGTGTGTGTGAAATTTATTTGGCTCTCAGGGCAAGCCTAAAAAGACCTTGGGGCATTGAATCCCACATCCCACCTGCAGGATTCCCACCCTTCCTCCCCATCTCTCAATTGTTGAATCTTAGCTTCTGGTCATTTGGTGCCTGGATCGCAAATCTCCCACAGGGACATTATTCCCAGCTTCCGGGATCCTCAGATTCAGGCTTCTCTCCTTTGAGACAGGTCCCAGACCCACAGCCTCTGGCTCAGCTCCTGACCGTGATCCTTCCTTCCTCTTCCTTAAGCCTTGTGCTGTTCTTCTTCCAAGTCACCAAAGGCTCTGGGTGGCCCTTGGGGGGCACGCATTCCATTACTGCTGGCTCTCCTACTGCCACCACCGTGTTTCCTGGGGACTGCCGAAAATCATCTCGGAGAACTAGGGGGAGTGGGCGCAGAGGGCAGAGTAATGAACACAGTGTGGTATGATTTCAGTCGGTGAGAACTTGCTGAAGGTGTTGCCCAGGGAAATATGTCTAGAGACCAACCCACTGGCTTCTCCCTCTAGCCATGGCATTGGAATTAAAGACCAAGGATGAAACTGGGTGCAAGTGGCTCAAGCTGGGAATCCTAGCTATTCTGGAGGCTGAGAGCTGAGAATTGTGGGATGGCAGTTCAAAGCCATCCTGGAGCAGGAAAGTTCATGAGACTCTCTTATCTCCAACTGACGCAAAATGTAAGAAATGGAGCTGTGGCTCAAGTGGTAGAGTGCTAGCCTTGAGTGAAAAATGGAAGAGACAGTACCCAGGCCCTGAGTTCAAGCCCCAGGACTGGCACACATTTAAAATAAAAAAGAAATAGTACCGACCAGGACTCTCACCTGCCACTTCCAGAGAGGCATTTCTGCTAGCCGCTGCTCCGAGGTAATTGCGTGCCACACAGGTGTAGACGCCCTCGTCCGGCCGCGCGCGGCGCCCGTGCACGATGCGCGGGAAGAAGAGGGCCCCGCTGGGCAGCAGCAGGCGGTGCGCGCGCGGGTCCTCGCGCGCCGTGGCTACGCGCGCCCCGTTTTTGTACCATTCTATGTGAGGTCTAGGCCGGCCTTCAGCACGACAGGGCAGCGTGGCCGGCTCGCCCCGGGAAACTACCAGATCTGGGGGCTGCTCCACGATGCGTGGCTTGGCGTCCTCCGGCCCGACTCTCGTCGCTGCAAAAGGGAATGGTTCAGACGACTCCCATCAGGAAACAGGGACAGAGTGACAAGAAAACACTCGCATGCCTCTTCCACTAGAGCTCAGTCTCCACTAGCTCCCCTTCTTCATCGGAGAGGTTCCTATCTCCTTATTGGAAGTATGGATCAGTTCGTATTGTTTTTAGATGCTTTGCAAACGGACTGATCAATAAAAGAATCCGGACTTGTGAGTCATCCGAAAGACCGCCACCTCCTCTCCTGCCGAGTTTACATGGGGAATGACTGGCTTGTGGCTTGACTAAGGACTGGCTTTCCCCCACTGGCTCTGGCTCAAATGTCCTTGCTCAGTACACATCCACAGGTCACTGCTGGTTTCTCACCTCTGCCTGGTGAAATGGATGAGGACCGGGGTGGGTTTGGGATCCTCTCTCTAAAGGAAGACATAACTGATGGGCCTTGAGTCTGAGACTACAAGTGGGTCTTAACCTGGACTCTATGACATCCCCAGACAAGGTCCTTGGGGGTGGGGTGGGGTGGATCCTGAGCTATAACTAACAGGAACCCAAACACAAGGGGCAGTGGAACTATGAGTAATGCTTTTTCCTGAAAGGTGTTATCTTTCAACAGATTCTTTTACTAGCTGATGGAGGCAAGAAAGGGAAGAACCACACTGGAAAAGAAATTCTGCTGTCTCCTCGGATCGCTGTGTCTGCATATTCTGCCCCTGTTTTATCTTCCACTGCTTGGTTTGGTATCTGGGAGCTTGTATAGCTCAGTCCCTCTCGGTAAGGGTTTGTTACCTGCATCGGCCATGAGATGCCGCTGCAGCCTCGCCTAACTTGGTGTCCTTAAATAACCAGGACAACCAGGCACATCTGTTCTGGGCCTCCCTCCCTACCTCACGCCCACCCTGTTCCAAACTCCTCTGGGACCTCTAGCTTCCAGAACTGGTGAGGGATTAGGTTTCCTTTCCTGCTGTCCCGCTTAGAAGTTCTGGAATAGACAAGGCTGGACAGATTGCCAAGTGTGCCAGCACTGTTCTGGGGAAGAGTTTAACTGCTGGGTATAATCAATGTCTCTTCCCTCTTGGGAAAGAAGCAATTTTCTCCCTTCCAGAAGGAAATCTCTGGCTGGTAATATGGCTCAAGTGGTAGAGCACCTGCCTAACACTCGAGACCCTGAGTTCAGTCTCTAGTGGGAGGGGGAAGGCATACAAAAGGAAATCTCTGAAACTCATCCATCATGTCTCCTCCTTCCACCCATCAACCCCATGGTAAGCCACCCAGGCATGCTTACAGCCCATGAAGTTGGCTTTGGAACACTGGGTTGGAATCCCAGACTTTAACATTTAATAGCTACAAGACTCTAGGCAAATTAAACATCTCTGAGTTTTAGTTTCTTTATCTGTAATGGGTGTAAAATCCCTGGGTAAAAAGTTAATATATCTGGTGATTCTATTATTGTTTTATGTTATTCTTTTTTTTTTCCAGCCCTGGGCTTGAACTCAGTGCCTGAGTGCTATTTCTGAGCTTTTTGTGTGCAACGCTAGTGCCCCATCACTTGAGCCACAGCTCCACTTTGGCTTCTTTTGGAAGTTAATTGGAGTTAAGAGTCTCACAGGCTTTTCCTGCCAGCGCTGGCTTCAAACTGTGATTCTCAGATCTCAGCCTCTTGAGTAGCTAGGATTACAGATGTGAGCCATGGGTGCCTTGCTCTATCATTTTTTTTTTAAAGGCGACTCTACACAGCACACGTCCTACAGTTCATCTGAATGAGATTCAAATGGGCCCCAGTAATTTTTTCTTGTTTACACAAACTGCAGGAAGCTGACTTTGATCTGTTATTGCTGACGTTTTGCCCCATGCTGCTTTTGCAACCATTTGGGTACCATTCACTCTATGAACTTGTTCCCCTCGCTGCAACATGTGACTATCAACGTCTTCTGCACATGGTTAAGTTCTCAAGCTTAAATAACACGATAAATGGTGAAACACGGCAGAAAGCACTAGGAGAGCAGGGAGTATCACTCTGAGACGTCAGTGCTGTACAGTAAGCAGGGAAAGCCGTGGGGTCAGGAGAATCTTGCTTCCTTCCCCCACCCTCGTCCTCCACACTCCTTGCATTCATACCGCACCCTTCTGGTGCTCCTTCTCCGCCTAATTCCTGTAGACACAGCTGCGGGCTCCCTTTCCCTGGAATTTTTTTTTTTTTTTTTTTTTTTTTTTTTTGCCTGCCATTCCCTGTCTCAGGAGATGCTTCAACTGCAACCTAATGAATAGCTAATGGCCATGCTAATGAGGCTCTGGGGCCCCTCCCCAGCACCTGGAGCACCCAACAACACACGCACACACACGCGCGCGCACGCACACACGTTGCCCAAGTCTCTTCTCGCCTTCTTTGACTCCCCAACACAGTGCTCGTCGTCGTTTGGACTTTGAGCCGAGGTGGAAGGATGCGGTTGGGCATCGGGGAAACACCGCGGAGGCGTCCCGGGGAGCGGGACTTCCCTAGGTGGCCGCGAGGGGGCGCGATCGCGCGTCTCTCCCCGAGCGCGGCCGGCGGGGCTCCCTGCAGCCGCCTCCCCGCCGCGCGCGGGGAGCTTGCGCCCGTCCCAGTCATTTATTAATCACGGTAATTAGTGGTAATGACCTCGCCGCCGCCGGCAGCGCTGGCCGCTCACCGCAGCTCGGCCCGGGCGGGCTGGCTGTGACTCCCACAGCTGACACACAAACTTAGTTCCAAGTTTGCTGGGGGAGATCGCCGTCCCCGTCCCCGTCCCCGTCCCCGTCCCCGTCCCGTGCGCAGTGAACACTCCCAGCCGTCCGGCTCTCCCAACCGCGTCCCGCGCGAGCTCCGGGAGAACTTCGGGTCTTGCTCTCCGGGTGGGTCACCGAGTGGCCGGGGGCGGGGGGGGGAGCGACAGGACCCCCGTCCTCCGCCCACGGCGCGTGGGGCTTTCTTAGCGTGGGGCTTGCCCATCCCCAGACTCGTTGCTCCTCACCTGGGGTGGGCATGGGGGGCTTCCGGGGAGGCGGGA
Organism: Perognathus longimembris pacificus; assembly: GCF_023159225.1. Classification (NCBI taxonomy): domain Eukaryota; kingdom Metazoa; phylum Chordata; class Mammalia; order Rodentia; family Heteromyidae; genus Perognathus; species Perognathus longimembris. The sequence goes on from NC_063163.1 coordinate 108,270,570, forward strand.
GGGTCGGGAACTCTGCAGGCCTTGACCTCCGGCGGATTACCCCCCCCCCCAGCTCAGTTCCGGGGCTCCTCTTGAACCCACTTCCCAGAAGGCGCCCTGGCCTTCCCCTCCAGGCAGCCCTCTCCACCCCCCCACCCCACCCCCGCGCACCCCCACCCCGATCCGAGACGCCCTCCGGGGCCGACTCACCGTTGGGGGGCGGCTCGCTCGGGGGCAGCGGGCTGGGGTTGAGGGGCGCCAGCGAGGAGTTGAAGCCGCCGAAGAGCAAGTCGCTGGAGTTGGAGACGCCCCCCGCCCAGGAGTCCGCGAACAGGTTCACCTGCAGCAGGGCTTTGAGCAGGTAGCGCAGCATGACGCGACCCGCCCGAGGCCGGGCCGGGGGATCCGGGGCCCAGCCCCGGGGTCTGAGACCCGAGGGCTGGGAGCCGCCGCGCGCTGCCGCAGCCACGGTGCCGCCGTCCTGCAGGCGCGCCCGGGTTCGGCCGGCCGGAGCCTCGGCGTGCCCTCCTCCTCCGCGCGTCCTTCTCTCCACCCCCCAGCGCCGCCGTCCCCCGGGAGCCGGGCGGGCGGAAAGCAGGTGCCACTCCGATCACGGCGTAATGAAGGGCTTAATCCGCCTCCCCTTCCCCACTCCCACCCCCGACGGCCACTAGCAGGGCAGGAAACCAGAGGCGCGGTGGCGCGCGACGCGGAGTCTCCGCCCTCCACACCCCTGGCCCCGCGATCTCCGCAGGACCGGGCGGGAGAGGTCCCCTCCTTTCTCAAAGTCGCCAAGGTCAGGACTGAGGTTCTTTCGGACCCTGCCCTTCTGACCAACCTAGACCATTGAATCCCCCCCCCCCCACCCCCACACACACACCACCACCACCTTTCCTAGACCTGGAGGAAACCGAGGCCAAGCACCGCCGGGCGCTCTTTAGCTCTCAAGCCCCCCTGGTTTCCATGCGGTTCCGGGGGGGCCCCCGGGGTTTAACGGCGCGAATTAAGGAGGCTGAAGTGGTTTGGAGCGGGAAGTTGGAGTGGGACGAGAATTCCGTCACAGGCCCATCCCCTGCCCTCCCCACCGTCTACCCTGCAGCCTCGAGGCCAAGAAATGTAGTGACTCACCTTGACCCTGGGGGCCCACTGCAAGTGGACGGACATGCAGAACACTAATAGGCCTGGGTGAAAACCGGGCTATTCGCATTTATGTGCATACGTGCTTTACTCTGGCCTATTTTATTCCATTGTTTTTCGTTTATTGAAGAGACTGAAGAGGAATCAAGGAATAGAACAAAGACGAAGCTCAATATTATGAGTATAAACACAAATACAAGAGAAGGAATGGATGCAAAACTCATGCAAATCTAATTGAACCCTATAACTGCACACCATTCTTCCAGGGGGGGGGAAAAAGGACTGTTCCTTCTGTTCCCCCCCCCACCACGCCCCGAATTCTGACGTTTCTGGGAGTTCTTTCTACCTGAAAACCTCCCAGTCCCTCACCCTCACAAATACACACATACACTTTTCCCAGGCTCAAGATGACTTTGGGGTGTCAGGGAGAGACCTCGGGAGTTCCTATTTGGGACTGTCCCGGGGGTGTAAGGAAGTTGGAAGTTTGTTCTGGCTTGGCTGTAACTGACTTTTCTAACACCACAGGAGTGGATTGATGAACGGGTGGAGATCAGAGGTCAGCAATCTCCGTGTAAAAGGCTGGGAAGTGGGGTATTTCAGAAGGGTGCTAGATAGCCTCCCCTGTAGTCAAAGGGCAAAGGGTGAGTCCCAAAACTCCTTCCTTCAGTCCACATCCCCTTTGTGGAGTCTACAAAGGAAAGGTGCAGTGCAGACAACTTCTGGCCCTTACACCTCAGATCTAGGCCAACCTTCACCTGGCCAGAAGCACAGATCTGGTGGGGAGAGGGCGGTGCTGGTAGGTCCAGGAGCCTGAGAGCTGGAAACTGTTCCTTCAACTCCTCTTAGGTGGGTGCTAAACTAGGTAGGGCCTGAGTGCACCATGGAAGGCTTAGGCCTGAGCAGACCTTGAGGGGGAGATGGGTTGGATAGGTGGGAGTGGGGGCAGAAATACAATGCCTCCAATGCACCAGCATACTGAGACAGGTTTTTTTTTTACCTCTGGGCCTTGTTGTGGGCCCAGAGAGGTGGTGAAGGTTATATATACTCTTTCTATTCTATAGTCTATTCCTTCAGAAATGACCTACCCACAAGTAGGTTCCAATCTTCTATTTGCTAGCGACAGCACTCTGCACCTCACTTTCCCCCAACCGTTGAGGGGGAATTGGACTACTTGATCTGCCCTGACCCTTCCAATTCTTGATTTCCCCAGGCTGACCACGGTCCCGGGTGCCATCACATCAGAAGCTCAACCCCATCAGAAGTCTCTGGCTGTCTGGCATCTTGGTCCCAGGCTCTGCTCTGCAGCAGGAAATCGTGGAAACCCTCCTGCCAAGCAGATCTTGCCCCATCCTAATCCCCTGATTTGCTCCTGGCCGGCCTTTCGGCAAACACGGGCCCTGCTAGTGTCTAGGGGCTTGTCACCCTGTTAGCGGATTTGTTTCCGGAGATGGCGCAGTTAATTGGCCCTTTATGTGGGGATCAGGGAGTATTTGCTCAGGGTTTCCTGAGCTGAGACAGCAGCGCAGCCCCTGGGCAAAGCTGCTGCCTAATCCCTGTCATCTAGATTTGGAGGGGGACAAACGGCAGAGCTACTGTACGGCTGGTCACAATCTCCTGTCTTTTCTTCTGTACTTCACCCCTTCTCCATACTGTCTTTCTCTCCTTACTTTTCCTTCATTCCTCTCTTTCCTTTCTTGTATTTTCCAGCAACTCTAAAATACCTTGCCTTCACACACAAAACTAGCCAGAAGACTGGGGCACCCTGGAGAGGCATTCTACGTAAGTGCTCTTGCAACCCTAGCACAAGTTCCCCCCTTCACCTCTTCACCCGGTATTCCTAGATCCCCTCCCCAGGCACAAGGTACAGTCCAGAGTGAGCCGAGAAGGCCCAGGGATGTCCACATCTCCCAGCATTCTGCAGTCTTTCCTTTCCTCTTTGCTTAACTACGAATCTAGAGCAGCCTGGAAACTGGCCCTGCACCTTTACAGGTGCATCTGCCATGTGGGCTGTTCCCAAATGGAGTTCTGGAAAAGGTTTGCCTTCTCCAAAATGACTGGCTAAGTCCTTGGGCTTTGGTTCTTGCTCAGTGGGAGTAGGCATCTCTGCACCTCCCACATTTCCTAGCCTGCAAGTGCTTGGGGAGCTACTATACCAGTAGGCTCTCGAACTTGGGCCTCATCTAACATCAATTCAATTGATCTGTAAGTTTCCACCTTAGAAGAAAGATTGGAGTTGAATTCATGTCTCTCCTTTCTACCACTTCAGGAAGCAACTTCTTTATCAGGGTTTTTCCAACAGTGTAACAGCCAAACTTTAGAAAGGGCAAGACAGAGAAAAGATATTGGAGGGGATCCATTCCCAGAGTAATATTTTGGACAATGGGAAAGGAGAGTTATTATGAGTGGCACAGAAGCCCTACCAAAAAAAGTGACATTTGGGGAGTTGTATGCTTCTGAAGGAACTCTCCTCTTTCCAAAATGAGAGGAGTGTGTGTATGTCTCTGTGTGTGTGGTGTGTGTGTGTGTGTGTGTGTGTGTGTGTGTGTGTGTGTGTGTTATAGGAGAGAATAACTACCCCAGACTAACTCCATTGGCCTAGAGCCAGTACAAAGGCCAGAGAATGTGGCTGGAATTTTTAGTGACCAAGCTGGAGGCCAGATGGGAAGGCTTCCTGGTGGTCCAAAGCCTGCATGTCAGCTGGTAGTGGATGAAGCTGCTGGCATGTGATTTTGCCCAAGAGGGCAGTCTGAGGACAGCCCTCCAATCTTACACTGATTACTACCCCTGCCTCTTCCCAGTGCACACACACAACACCAGTCCATTTGCCTCCATCCCCAGAGCCTACCATCTCCCATCACTCTCCCTGCCTGGACCCCTTCCCAGAACTCTAATATACACTGAAGGGGGGGGAGGGGGGACGAGGAGGACAGGGGCAAGGACTTAATATCTGCCCCCACCCCCACTAAACTAAGCCTGTGAATGGCCCGGCCCAGCAGGGCTGCAGGCTTCAGAGTAATGATGCCAGGGGGCAGTGACCCAGCCGGCAGGGGCCAGAGGGCTGAGCAGGAGGGGGTTGGGGATCAGAGAGCAAAGAGCAGCACCCAGCTGGAAGGCAGACAGCAGGAGCTGCCCCTGGCAGGAGCCAGAGAGGGTTGGTTCAACCCCTGTAGCTGTGGAGATAATAAGCCAGGGCCCCTTACCCATCAGTACCCCTCCCCCCGCAAAAGGGTTCCAATGGAGGGGCCTTTGAGGAGGCCGCACACCCCATTCGTGTCTGGAAATCTGAAGACAACTGGACACAACCCAGTACAAATGTAACCAAGGCAAGGAAGAGCAGAGCTTTCCAGGTGCCTTTTTGTAAAACCAGGTATACAGCAAGCACTCCATAGGTATGTTTAGTGAAAACATCTAACTGTTCCTCAACAGCTTCCCCCTGTGGACCCACTAGCATCCCCTCTGTCTGTCTACTTGTTTCTGTCTATCTCTTTCATTCTCTCACTTTTAGGATTGCTCCTAAGTCTGCTCTAACAGCGACTTAAGTTTCAAGTGACTTAAAATAGCAGAAATGTACCCTCTTTCATTATGGAGGCCCCAAGTCTGAAATCAGGGTGCTCATTGCACATGCCTTGTCTGAAGGCTCTTGGAGACAGTGCCCCCTTGCTTCTCCATCTCCTGGTCATTGCCAACAGAACACCTTAGCGTTCTGTGGGTTCTAGATGCATCACTCTGGTCTGCTTCTGTAATCATATGCGCTTTTCCCCCAAGTAGGTGTCTCTGTGTTGCTTTCTTCCTATAAGTCCACAGTAGTCATTGGATTCTGGCCCAACTTCATTCAGTATTGTATCTATGAAAACTCTATCTCCAAATAAAGTGTGTGTGTGTGTGTGTGTGTGTGCGCGCGCGCGCATGTGTGCCTGTGCGGCATATCCAAACAAGACCCTTACACATGTGAAGCACACGTTCTAACACTGAGCTACACCCTTAGCCACAAGACGGCATTCTCAAGTTCTGGGTGGGCATGAATTTTTTACAGGGGACACTATTCAACTCAGTATATAATCTTTTCCTGTCGTACCTTCCTCCCTTCCCTTTTCCATTAGTCTGGTACTCTCCCAGGTGTTCTTTTTTATTTATTTTATTTTATTTTATTTTGGCCAGTCCTGGGACTTGGACTCAGGGCCTGAGCACTGTCCCTGGCTTCTTTTTGCTCAAGGCTAGCACTCTGCCACTTGAGTCACAGCGCCCCTTCTGGCCATTTTCTATATATGTAGTGCTGGGGAATTGAACCCAGGGCCTCATGTATACGGGCCAAGCACTCTTGCCACTAGGCCATATCCCCAGCCCTCTCCCAGGTGTTCTTAAAAACATCTTTATTATAGGCATAATACATACTAATGTTAAAATACCCAAGCAGTATAAAAAAGTTAGAGATTAAAAAGTCTAAGTCTGGGGCTAGAAATATGGCCTAGTGGCAAGAGTGCTTGCCTCCTACACATGAAGCTCTAGGTTCGATTCCCCAGCACCACATATATGGAAAATGGCCAGAAGGGGCGCTGTGGCTCAGGTGGCAGAGTGCTAGCCTTGAGCAAAAAGAAGCCAGGGATGGTGCTCAGACCCTGAGTCCAAGGCCCAGGACTGGCCAAAAAAAAAAAAAAAAAAAAAAGTCTAAATCTGGAGCTGGGAATGTGGCTTAGTGGTAGAGTGCTTGCTTAGCATGCATGAAGCCCTGGGCTCAATTCCTCAGTACCATATAAACAAAAAGCTGGAAGTGTCGCTGTGGCTCAAGGGGTAGAGTGCTATCCTTGAGCAAAACAAGCTCAGGGACAGTGCCTAGGCCCTGAGTTCAAGCCCCAAGACAACCAAAAGGAAAGTCTGTCTCTATCCTATACTATAGAAGCACTTCCATGGGGTTCTGTCTACATTTTAGATTTCCTTTTTGTAGTGCTAGGGAAAAAAAAACCCAGGACCTCACATATACTTGGCAATCATTCTACTACTCTGCCACTGAGTTATATTCTCATCCCTATCTTTCTAGATGTTTAAGAATTATACAAGGCTATTTCATATATGTATGTATATATTTTTTATATTCTTAGATAGAAGATAGGTCCCTTTGAAAACACAAATATGGTCACATCATTTATAATGTGTTTTTGGGTTTTTTTGGCCAGTCCTGGGGCTTGAACTCAGGGCCTGAGCCTGAGTTCAGTCCCTGAACTTCTTTTGCTCAAGACTAGCCCTCCACTTGAGCCACAGCACCATTTCCAGCTTTTTCTGTTCAAGTGGTACTAAGGAATTGAGCCCAGGGCTTCATGCATGCTAGGCAAGCACTCTACCAGTAAGCCACATTCCCAGCCCTTATAATGTTTTAGTTTGCCTTTTAAAACTTAACATTATTTTTAGAGCATCAGTTCACATCAGTGTAGCTCTATTGGTTTCTTGGTATCCTATTACATAAATTTATCACATATTTGTGGAGATTATCTTTACGGAGATGTAGTTTGTTTCTGAATATTTGCTTTACAAATAATCTATGAATAAACACCTTACATATTTATCTTTGCATATGTGTATATATGTAGGATAAATTCATTTTTAAATTATTTTAATTTTTTGTCAGTTGTGGGAATTAAACTAAGGGCCTGACGGTTGTCCCTGAGCTTTTTTTGTTATTGTAGTTTAGTCCAAGGTAGTGTTCTACCACTTTGAGCCACAGATCTACCTCTGGGTTTTTTTTTTGTTTTTTTTTTTTTTGGTGGCTAATTGGAGCTAAGAGTCTCACAGATTTTCTTGCCCAGGCAAGACATGAATTGTAATATATAAAATTTATCATGAACTTACTATTGGTATGGGGTTTTCTAAGTGTTTTTCATGTATTTACTCATTCAATTCTCCTCATAACTCTAAAAGTAAGTACAATGATTATCCATATTTTATAGATGGGGAGACAGGCAATGATTAAGAAACTTGCCCAAAGTTACTTAGCTAATAAGTGCAGGATCAAGGATTTACACTCAGGTTGTCTCTGCTTCTGAATGTTTGCTCATTAAGGTATACTAGGACTCTATAAAAGACCTTTATCTGAGAATCACAGAGAAAAGATTCCCCTTGCTCCACCTCCTACACATGCATATTCTAGTCTCATGTATAATTCAAGTGACAGAATGGCATCTGCAATCACGTTGATCAGTGGAATTCACTAAGACTACTGGATCATTTTCCTTTTTGTGTCCATCCTGGGGCTTGAACTCAGGGCCTGGACACTGTCCTTAACTTTCTGTGCTCAAGGCTAGTGCTGTACCACCTGAGTCACAGCTCTACTTCCAGCTTTTGTGTGTGTGTGTGTGTGTGTGTGTGTGTGTGTGTGTGTGTGTATGCTTAATTGGATGTAAGAGTCTCATGGACTTTCCTGCCCTGACTGGCTTTGAACTGACACCCTTAGATCTCAGCCTCTTGAATAGCTAGGATTACAAATGTGAGCCACCAGTGCCTGGCATCATTCTGTTTTTAATTCTGAAATTCCTTAGGCCCTGGTACCTATCTATATTAAACCTGATGCTCTTTGTATTGGCTCTTATCTGTGATTCCTAGCACTTTTCCACTATTCTCAAAGTCTAAAATGGATTCTATTCTTTATCTCTTCTCCCTCTCCCTTTCTTTTTCTGTCCCCATAGCTGGATGAGGATACAATTCACAAAGGAAGAGGCTAATTAAGATCTTAAAACCTCCTAAGTCCTACAGAGAATGCCCTACTTTTCAATTAAAGAGAAATACTCCTTTCGCCTTTAATGATTTCTGTTTGGAGGGAAATGCTTTTGTGTTAAATACATGTGTGAAAAGGTGTTGTTTTTTTTCCTCCCATTTTTCCATCGCTGAGTATTGTCTGTGCTTCTTTGGTGTTTGCATGTATTCATAGATTTGTTAATATTTTCCTGGAATGCAGACCTTCCTCCAGTATTTGCAGGGATTCTGCTATCTTGGGGTTCCTCTGCTCATTGCTGTAACAAAGGAGGAAAGATTTATTTTAGCCTATGGTTTCAGAGGGTTCAGTTCCTGGTTATTGCTTGGAAACCTGAGCAAAACATCATTGTAAAAGTTGAAGGAGTTTTTCATCTTATGATGGAAAAGAAGCAGAGACAGCAAGAGAACGGCCTGGTGGTAGGTCACCATAGGACCTGGTGGTCTACTTCCGTCCAGCTAGGCCCCACTTCTGAAGTTTCCATAGTCACCTAAATTAGAACCACCAACTGCATTGCAACTGCATTGCAACATGTGAGTCCGTAGAGGACATTTCACATTCAAACCATAATACCCTCTTTTTACTAACTCACAATGACATTTGGTTTCTGCTACCATGAGGAACTCCTTTCCCCTGTCTGGAGTATAATTCCTTGGATAAGAGTGACTTGATGATCTCTCTGGACTCCCATGGAGAAGTACAGTTTAAGCTAAGAAAGCCCAAGCCTCATGGTGACCTCAAGACCTATCTATACAATGAGTGTACATAAAGCCAAGTTTTAGGAGCAGACAGGGAAGCCAGTAGGCTGACAGTTGCTGAGAACTTATTCTTTCCTCCCTTCCTTCCTTTTGTGTGTCCCTCTTCTTTTCCCATGACCTCTATTCCATGTCTCTCTCCCCTTCCATCTTCCCTCCCCCAACCCCACCCCTGCTGCCTGTGATTCTTTAAGCCTTACTTCCTATGTCCTGATTGCATAACTCATAAATATTCAGCATTTTCCAGGAGCAACCTCTGAATGAGATTTTGCCACCCAGTGTTGTGCCCCCATCTAATCAGAAATGGGGCTGGACTTTTCTCAGTCGCTTGCCTGTGTCCCCTGAGCCCTACTCTTATTAGCATGGGGCTTACTTTCCTCTCCATGGTCTTAATCATAAAGAAATTCCTGACGGTGACTTACAGAGTCCCTTACAGATTCCAACATGGATAGTCTCAGAGACCCCATCTCTATTCCATGATGAGAAGGTTTTTCCGATTCCAGGGTAATGCAGTAACCCTGGCATTAAAAGAGGAGAAGGAAACAGGAATAAAGCTGGGGTTACAATCCAGGTAGAAAAATTTCATGCACATGATCAGTAAATATTTTGGTTAGCATAAATGATTTCCTGTGCATATAAAAAATAGAAAGAAAAATAAGCCAAAATATAAGCAATCATTGAATTAAGGTAAAAAAAGGAATATATTATTTATATTTTCCCAATTTCCAATACTTTATTATCTTAATAGCAGAAAATATGAAATTATCATTTATACTTAAGGATAAAGGAGAGAAGGAAGATTGTATTCTAGGACTCTTTTTAGCACATAGAACTCCTGCCACACGGGCAATAGAGAGCAGCCCAAGGCTAGATTCCAGCAGCTGGGATCTTTTTCCTCATTGTTTTGGCATGAGAGTTAGCAAGGACACTGTCTTTGGATTGGGGGGAAGGAGGGAATGGAGAGGTTGGAATAGGATTCAAGTGCAGGGACTCAGAGAAGATAGTAGGTCCCTTTGCCTCTCCCCCAAATCTCTCTTTTGTGACATGTTTAAGCAGATGTCATCCAGGTTTGGCTTGAATCCTTTCAGAGACAGGGAGTGACAACTTGATGGTGTCACCTAAGTGCCAGACAAGGAGTAGCTTTCATTTGTGATTACTTGTCTTGTCTCTTTCGGCTTGGTTCTACTCTTGCTTCTAATTAAAGAACTGGTTCGGAAGAGAGTGGAAAGAGTGAACTGAGAGACATGGTGGAAGTCCAAAAATTAAGGAAAATCATAACTCTTGCTAGGATGCAAGTATATTAGCTGAGACGTTGGAGACTGAGGATCAGGCTCACCTTGTAACCTTGCCTTGAGCTATCTCTACCCAAAACTCACAGGGAACTTAGGTAGAGGTCTGGGATGGGTATGTAGCAATGACTTTGACCAGAATCCATGGAAACAGCTTCACTGCCCCCATTTGAATTCAAGTTTAGCTCCACTCATTGGAGTTGGAGATAGGAGTGAGGAAATTTCAAAATGACCAGGGATGCTGCCAGTAGAGGCTGTAAAAGTTGGGGGGGGGTGGAGGGGGAGTGTTGTATGTGTATGGAGACAGGGCCCATGTGTTTTGGGCTCTATTAACTAACTCCCTCCCATCCATCACAGCCTCCCCCCAGGGCGCTGCAGCCCTGGCAGCTGGGTCACCCCGGGGAGGCTGGGCTGGGGGTCCCTAAAGGGAGCCAGGCTTGGGGCAGAGCAGCAGAGACACATGTGTGGCTGGCTAGGTTGGGGCCGGCGCCTCATTGAGAAGGAGGCTCTCCAAGCTGGGCTTCATTAGGGCAGTGGCACTAATAGGGAGGGGGTTCAGGGGAGCTGGGCTGACAGCCAATTACTTGCTCGTCTGCATTATGGATTAACCCATCTGGGCCTGGGAGATTGGCTCTGAAAGAGGCACAAAAGGGGGGGCGTGACCACAATCACACACTGAATTATCCTGTCTGAACACCATTGTCCGCCAACAAACGGGGCCTCAGGATGGGTGACCCTCTTGGGTGCTCTCCATCCCCCACTGCATACCCCACCGGAAGAGCAGAGGTAAACTGCTGCCTGGTTAAAAGGCAGAGTCTAAGGTAAGAACAAGGACACCATTCCAGACAGATAGGGACTTGGGAAGACGAGCCTGAAACCAGGTTCACTAAACATACTTTTTCACTTCAGCCTTGGTTATCTTGAGCAAAGCATGAGAAACTCACCTATGTGGAATTCCAAGCAGAAACTGACAGTAGGGAAGCTCAGTCTAGTGGGGGGTGGGGCATGGTGGGGAATGGAAAGGACCAGAGTCAGGTGCCTCACACCTTACCCATCACCCTTTCTGGGGCTAATTGATTCCAGACACGAAGAAGAGACCCCCACAAGAGGTCTTTGAGGACCCTTGCCCAGCTCTGGCATCTCTCTGGCATGCTTTCCCGATGAGAATGTCCAGCCCCTCCCCCGCCAGCTCCTCCTTCAGGAGTAAGCCACCATGCCGAGGGACAGAGGCAAGAAGGAACAGGAGGGGGTGGCAGGCAGGGGCTCTCTTCTCTAGCTAATCCCCTCATTACCATCCCATAATCAGAATCACGCTTTCAATGTAAATGGGATGTTAAATATTGGTTTCTCTAGACACAAGCTCCTTTGGAGAAAATTACTGATGCTTCCCCTTTTGCCAGTAATAGTGGCCCCCGTTGTGAGGGGGTGAGAGGAGCAGAGTGTTAGAGAAAGACTTAAGAGTCTGATTGGTGGGGAAGGTGGAGGTGTCTGACAAGAGGAGGCAGACTGATTTGTTTTTTGTCACTGGCCTGGACAACCTCAATTTCCTTTTCTTCCCAGCATAAGAAAGCCATCCCGAGGATGTTGGTCCATTGCAAAGGCATCAATACTTTCCTCGGAGCTGACTGGCTTCTAGTCTCAATCATTCTTGCCTGCAGATCAGTATGGGGTTTTAGACCCCGAAGTCAGATTACTGGTGGAAGGAAGCTCAAGCACCTTACCCTGTTGCCCATCACTAGGAACCCTGGGGGAGCAACCTGGACTCTCCTTTAAAACAGTGTTTTTTGGTAGTACTGGGGTTTGAACTCAGGTGTATGTCTCACACTTGCTAACCAGGTGATCGGCCACTTAAGCCACTCTCCTAGAACACAGGGCCTAAGCACTATTCCTAAACTTTGGCACTCCAGGCTCTATCACTTGAGTCACACCTCCATTTGCAGCTTTTTTTTTCTTTTTTATGGTGAATTGGAGATGAGTCTCATGGACTTTCCTGTCTGAGCTGGCTTCAAACTGGGACCCTCAGATCTCAGCCTCCTGAGTAGTCTGGATTATAGGCATGAGTCAGCTTGCCCTGCTTCATTGGTTATTTTTTTCCAGTCCTGGGGCTTGAACTCAGGGCCTGGGTACTGTCCCTGGCTCCTTTTTGCTCAAGGCTAGCACTCTACCACTTGAGCCACAGCTCAAGCTTTTTCTGTGTATGTGGTGTTGAGAATCGAACCCAGAACTTCATGCATGCTAGGCAAGCACTATACCACTAGGCCCCATTCCCAGCCCTTCACTGGTTATTTTTAAGATAAGGTCTTGCTTTATGCCCAAGGCAGGCCCTGCCCTGTCTTCAATCGTCTCACTCGTGCTTCTCTTTGTTACAGAGATGAGTACCACTCCCAGCCATTGGTTGAGAAAGAGTTAAATTTTTATGCCTGAGCTGGCCTCAAACCCTGATCCCCCTGGTGCTTGCCTTCCAAGTCATTAGGTGGATAGCCCTGACCCACTGAACTAGCTTTCTTCCATTTCTAGACACAGAGTAGAAACACAAAAGTCACTACATCCTCTCACATTCAAGGCTTCATATTTATTTTTTATTTTATTTTATTGCCAGTCCTGGGGCTTGAACTTGGGGCCTGAGCTAGGGCACCACTTTCAGCCTTTTCTGTTTCTGTGATACTGAGGAATCAAACCCACGACTTCATGCATGCGAGGCAAGCACTCTATCACTAAGCCCCATGTTTATCTTTTTACAGCAGTTTTGTGATACAGAGATAGCAGTTACCACCCTCAGTTGGCAGGTAAAGTTGGATCATCAAGTGATCTACAAGGCTGGCAAAGGATATATTCCTATGGCAATACAGGTCTGAACTCATGCTCTTCCCTTTATGCCATGTTCTGTCCTCTAGAACTGAATCAGCCACGGCTCTGCCACTTGTAGCAAAGCAGGAACTGCTCGGTGTGTCTGTGTGTATTGAAGGGTAGTGTAGGTGGTGCCGAGGTCATTCTCTACTCTCCTCTGCTCCAGTGAGGTAAGGAAGGAGGTAAGGACATGGGCTAATGGAAAGACATGGGGCTATGTTTTTCTCTCTGGGAGGGGCTCTATCGCTCACTACATAGCTTACTCTGGGTTCAGAACTGGGAATTAAAAATATTAATAGAATAAGAGTGGCTTAGCCTCACATGAATCATGAGATTTGATCCACTCAATCACATTGAGAACTAGTACCACTGCTTGAGGCTAAGGAAGCAAGACTTGCCCTCAGCAGCCAACTAGCTTTCACTTCCCAGTGTCACTGCTTAGAACTGGGTCCTCATAAGCAAAGTAGCTGATGGCCACAGGGTGTCTTGGCATTGGGAAGAACAGATGAGATTGTGTGTGTGCGCATGCATGTGTGTGCATGCGTGCGTGCACATGAATGCTTGGTGTCTGACATTTATTATGTTCATAATAAAGGTGAAGGTAGGTAGGATAGGGAATACATGACATTTTAACAGATGCAGAAAATGAGGCAAAAAGGAGTAAGTAACATCTAAGTTATTGGAGTTGGTTACTGCAGAGCTGGTTCTTAGGTGTGGAAGGGAATCAGCCCTGATGTGTGTACTGTGCTCACAGTTCGGGGTGGGGGTGGGGGGAAGGTGGCACTGTATGGCCCTGTGTTGTTTGGGGTGGCACGGGCAGGTTCTTCTTCAATGTACAGGAGGAGGCGAAAGCAGAGGAAGGCCAACAACTTGGCTGTGGGTTAACAGCCATCTCTCCTCTTCCTGAGCCAGAGGCTGCGAGAGAGAACTGAGCCAGGGCACCATGTGGCTTGCGCTGAGCCGCCCGAGAAAGAGGGCGGGAGATGCCTTCGGAGGACTCCCTCTAGGGCTTCGGAGAGGGCTTCCACGGCTCAGCTCCCTCCGTTTAGCTTTCTCCTCATTAACTCCCGGGCCTCATTAATCAGACCCGATGAAATGCGCCCCCGGGAACACTGCCCGAGCGCTCTGCCGTTTGGCGCTTTAATTATCCTCCCAGCGGGAGGAGGCGGGGCTGGGCGTGGGCCATCCTGCGAGCTCCTCAGTACTCACCAGGCTCGGGATGCCCCAGTGTCTCCAGGAGCCCACGGCCGGATTGTCTTGGCATTGGCCTCTCTCTACTAGAGAAGATGGGAAGAAAAAAAAAAAGTCCACTATCCTCCATTTCTTTAGTCTGATTTTATTTATGCATCAAACAATTCCTTACTAGCCTGCTTACTGTGTGTTGGAGGTGTTGGAGATGCAGACTGCAGTAGCCCTTGTCAGCCCTCAGGAAGCTCCCACACCTGCCAGTAGGGAGACAAATGCAAAACAACCCAAACTTAAATAACAAAACAAAACAAAAAACCCACCAGAAGCAAGGTGCTATTCTTAATGAAAACACAGTATGCTGCTGTCAGGCAGTGGAGGACACTGAATGCAGCCAAAAGATGCCAAAATAGGATTTTCCTTTTTTTCTTCTTCTTCTTTCAAGAAGATCAAAGCTTGAAGTGGGACTTAATCTGCAAGTGGGAGTTAGCTGGTGAAGGAGTGGGTGTTTTAAGAAGCAAACAGCAAAGACAAAAGACAAAAATACAGACAAAACTGTTTGTACAGAGCCCTACATGTAATTTGGTCTGGCTGGAGGACAGAGTTGTGATAAGGGGACAGAATAAGGCTGAAGACAGCCGGTGCTTGTGTGTCAAGCTAACCTAAAAGCAATGAAGAGCTACTGGTGGATTTATTTTTTAAAGCCAAAGTGATGTGATTAGTCTGTTTTGGGATTCCTCTGCAGTTGAGCAGGAAGAATGGGGAGGGGGTGCAGGAATGAAAACAGGTTAATTAGCAGGTTAGGTGACTGACTGGTTGTGGGAGGCAAAGGAGAGGAGTTTGGAATTTTCCCAAGTTTCTCCCTGAAAAGCTTGCTTTGGGAACTATGAGCAAGGTTAACTTGAGGTGTTCCCAGGTCTCTGACTCAGCTCAAACTGGAAGTGAGGAAGAGATTACCTGGTCCCTCCTGCTTGCTTTCTCCTTTTGGTAGGCAGCTAGGAGACAGACTTATTCTCAAATCCTTAATGGCTAAGGTACTTCATCACCTCTCTCATTTATAAGATGAGACTGTTGGATTGGATGGATCCACCTTACAAATTTATATCTTGTGAGGTCCAGGAAGGTGACCAAAAAAATTTGTTTAGACCCAAGTAAGGCAAGAATGAATGCCTACTGAAGAAATGATGGCCCACAGGCAAAGCCCATTCTAATCTTGCTGGAAAGGGGCTTGGAGTTGCTAAATCTTTTATAATAGATGCTGAAGTTTAGTGTTTTAAATATGAAATCTGGTTTTAAATTACCCATGCAGGCTCAACTGGCAGAGTATATACCTAACAAGCACCAAGTCCTGAGTTCCAAGCCCAGTACTGCCCAAAATAAAAACAAAAGAAACAACAAAGCCCCACACAATTAAATCATATATGGTTTGAGCCAGGTGACAGCAACTTACACCTGTAGTACTAGCTACTCAGGAAGCTAAATTCTGAGGACTGGGGTTTGAAGCCAGCCAAGGCAGAAAAAGTCCAAGAGACTCTGATCTCGAATTAACCAACAAAAAGCCAAAGGTAAAGCTGTAGATCAAGTGGTAGAGCACTAGCCTTGAGTGAAAAAGCTAAGGGATAATGCTCAGGCCCTGACTTCAAGCCCAAGTACTGGCACACACACACACACACACACACACACACACACACACACAACACTTAGTTTGGAAACATCAACTATATATAAATGAGTTTATAAGAGTGTTTATTATTTATTATTTTTATTAACTTTTTTTTTGCCAGTCCTGGGCCTTGGACTCAGGGCCTGAACACTGTCCTTGGCTTCTTTTGCTCAAGGCTAGCACTCTATTACTTGAGCTACTATTTTTATTAATTTTTGTAAGTCTGGAGATCAAACTACATGCAAGACCTCCTTCCACAAGCGAGGCAAGTGTTCCACCACTGAACTACATCACTTTTAGAGATTGCCAAGGAAGGGACTCACTTGAAAAGTAAGGAAAGAACCAAGAATTTAAGTTGACTTTCTTATTCAAAAATGTACCTCAAGTAAGTAACTAATAACTAAATCTCTTTAGAGAGGCATTCCAATTTATAAATGAAAAGAAAAATCATAGAAATAGAATGTCATCCTTGATGAAATAGTGAATACAGGAATGGTTGTTACTGGATTCTCATACCACAACAAAAGAGACAAGCACACATCACTCCTGATGGAATTAAGCAATTTTGCATATGAAGTATTCTGGGAGAAAAATATCAAGCATTAATTGATCAAGCCTCCAAATCTAACAACCAATTTGCAGGAAATAATAGGAGCAGAGGAACATGTGAAATGACACCATGGGGATACATTCAACAAAATCCAGACTGTGGAAAATTCTACAGAACAAATGACCTATTTTTTTTTTTTTAACAAATGAATTACAAGGAGGAAGGGAAAAAAAGATAAAGTGAGGGACATCAGATTATAAAAGAGACAATGCTACTAAATTAGTTTGAATCCTAATCTGGGCAACAATGAGAGAGTTGTGCGAGTCTACACATTACTTTAGATTTAATGATGAGCTGTTATTATTCTAGATATGAGGATGGATTATGGTTATTTAGGAGACAGATCCCCTAACTTTTAAGATTACGCTGAAATATTTACAAAAGAAATGTTGGATCTCTGAGATTTACTCTAAAATCATGGGGATAGAGGAAAGATAGCTTTAGGTTGTGTGGGGATTCACATTACTATTCTTCCCCTCCTCCCAAATGTTTATATTTTATTATGCATATATTGTACTACCTACAACCAATTGCTTAAAACGTCACTTCCAACCAACTTTACTTTGCTCATGAAATCAAACCCTGTGTCACTTGACTTTGGGTCTTTCCAGGGAAGTGACTCAGGGCAGAAAGGGGCGTTATACAAAGCTGTAAGGACCAGCACGACTGCTGGTCCTGCTCACTGAAGCTATTTCTGAAGTCACCAGAGAAGTTGGGGAGCTTGGAGTTGGGTGTTGCGAGTTGTCACAGTCTAGAGCCTGTGTTACCTACTGAGCCCTTCCTCCAACCAATTCTCTCATCTCGGCGTCCAAGACCCTGAATCTGATCAGACCTCCCACCCCACCTTCCAGAGCCTTGAAAAGGCATCTACTGCTCGGAACTAGATGCGTATATTAAAGGCTGATCTTGGAACCGTTTCAGTTAGACCAACCCACGTCACCTCGGGGAAGGGGGTAGGCGGGCAGGGCGATCGGGGCGGAGGAGGGGAGCCAGTGAAAAGTCTCCGCATCCAAAGGCACGTGGAAGGGCTGTGCGGGGGACCAGGTGGGCGCTGTTTCGCCCGCCGTCTCTTCGGTCCTCGCGCCCCCTCCTCCCCGTGCAGCGAACGACCCTTCGCCGGGCACGTGTCCCCGGCGCCGGTTGCTCATTTAGTGAAGCAGGGGGCAGCTTGGAGAATGGATTACCCGGGCGGAGCTGGAGGGGGGTGGGCTGCTGGGACCAGGGCGGGCGCCGAGCAGACACACAATGGACAATCAGCGGCCGCCGGGAGCCGTGGGCGGGCGCACGGAGCGCGGCGCGCGTCGGTCCCTCGCCAGCCCCCAGGACCTCGTATTGTTCTCTGGAGCCCCGCCCCCCATCTCCTGGCTTCGCGAGCCGGGAAAGGCCCTGGGCCAGGCTGGGGTCGGCCTGGGCGGAGGGAGCACTGCACCTCGGCCTCGGCCTCCCCCTCCACCTTCGCGGCGGCCCAGGTGTCAGCCGGGGTGATTAGGCGACCGGCCCGCCTCGGCTTCCACCTCCTTCCTCAGCCGCTTCCCGACAGATCGGGGTAATGAGCCGCCCTCTGCCTGGCCCCCACGCCATTGTGTGCACGCGGGGGTGAAGCCGGGTCTCCGCGGTGCGGTGGAGGGTGACCGCGCGCGCGGCTGCGACCCTCGCTTCACACCTGCTCCCCGCCCCCGGCCCGGGCCGGCGCGGGCGTGTCCCCGCTCTCCCCGCGGGAAGGGTCTCAGCTGGGGCTGCACTTGGTAAAGAGGCCGTGGAGAGCCCGGCGCCGGGCCCGAGGAGGAGCCATAAATTTGGAGCAGATGCGGTTTGACAGTCAGTCACCCCGCTCCGGGAAGTGGGGGGAGGGCTCCGCTCCCCGCCTTGGCTTCCCTTCCAGTCTGCAGCTGAGTTTGATGACGCGCAGGCCGAGGTGACCCAGGACCTTGGGCATACGGATCCTGTCTGTCTCTCATTCCCCCAAGCTCTGCCTGCCACTTTGGGCGTGCCACAAATGTGTCTCTTCACGCGCACTTTGGAGGGGACACTTTCCATTCTATTATACCACAAACGCGGTGACAGGAGCCTTCCAGGACATGGAAGGACGTGGAGAGTGTTGGAGCTCAACCAGAAAGGTGGACACGGGCCTAGTGTATCTTACTTGCTCTGCGTGGGGATGACCCCTCTCTAGAGTGCCCTGCCTTTCCTTTGAAGAAGATGGCACCAAAACCAATCTGACCACGGGTGATTTGGGGGTTAGGGTCTATGACAATGGTGCCAAGTTAAGTTGGCAAAAAACGCTGGGATGACTCTCTCTCTCTCTCTCTCTCTCTCTCTCTCTCTCTCTCTCTCTCTCTCTCTCTCTCTCTCTCTCTCTGTTCTGTTCCTCTATCCCTCTGCAGGTAATGAGATGAGCTCCTAATAAGTTCTATTGTCTCTTCCCTTCCCTCTCACCCCCACCAGTATCACCATCAAGACCTCCAGACCCTTTTGGTTTGTTTTGTTTTTAAAGAACAAGTGGTTCTCAAATCAAACTCACCTCGGGTCTTAACAGAGCGTTTGATTCTTTGGGTCTGGGGTTGGTCAGACAACTGGAACTTTTAAGTTTCCCAAATCTATGCTGTAAGAGTTCAACATGGATGGAAAGGAAGTTTAAGGGCTGGTGAAAGAAAGGCAAAGGAGTTAAAGTCCAGTACTTGGTGCAGGAGAAGGCTATCTTCACTCTCTGCAAGGAATAGGTAAAATTTGGAGCAGTTGTGGATGAATTTCAGAGTTAGCACAGTGTATGTGCACAGTGTATGTTCTAGAGATTTAGCACTCCCCACAACAGACTCCCGAGACTTACTGCATACTCTCCTCAGCCTTTCAAAAGAAAGCAAACAGCAAAAATAAACAAACAAAAAACCCCCACCCAAACCAACTTATTTTCCCAGTCTACCTTAATCATCCAGCCACCTTCCTATAATTAAGGCAGCAGGAGCAATGTCTTAAAGTTTGTTTGCAAACTGATTAGCAAATGTTTAGTCCTTGGTAGGAACTCAATAAATGTTTGTGTATGAATGAATGCTTCCTTTCCTCTTTAGAGAACCCTGTTACTGATCTAATTCCTACCTGTGCTTCCTTCTGAAGTTCTAAGACATTTCAAAGGTGATTTAAGACAGTGCAGTTACAAATATTTGTGAAAAATTCTCCCCAAGCTCATCAGTTGTCACCATCAGTTAGAAGTCTTTGTTTGCTGGCAAGCTAGAGAATGAGGATGCACTTACAAAACTGGGATTTGAAAACAAGAGATGAGAAAGCAAGCAGCACTTAATTTCTTACCACTAGGTGGCAGACCTTAACCCATTGATTAAAAAAAAGTATCCCTAAAAAATTGAAAAAAAAAAAAAAAAGGATCCCTAGATATAAAGCCTGGCCTAAACTACTTTTCCCCCCATTCAGAGCCAGTACAAAAAGGGCTATTTCACTATTTAGCTGATTTGGGATTTGAGGGGGGGGGAGGCGCTGAAAATATCTTCCTAAGTGCTGCCAAGATACTTACGTGATCCCTTGAGCTTCATCAGTGAGAAGGGCCAGCTGCAGCTTTCTAGGTTTTCCTTTTGGAAGGGATGTATTCTTGTACTCAGAGAAGAAAGAAAATGGACTACTTAACACAAGGAAACTACCTTCAAACCAGAGGTTTCTGGCTTCACACAAACACATGGCAGCACTATACAACTTTATAAGCACATGACTTGGCTTCTTTTTCTTCTGGCCCCTGTCTGGCAGATACCTTCTATTTCCTATCATGGAGAGTTCTTTGTTCTGTTGCCCACACTGAAATTTACTCAAACCGAAGAGTTATGCTTTAGTCTAATTAGACTAAAGGCCACTCAGAGTCCTTAAATGCTTGTTTGCAGACTAATGAATATGTGGGTAATTTCCCTATCCCTCAAATGATTTCTACTCTCAGATGATAATGTATAACAAAAACTAAATTATATAATAACTATGGCAAGAGTTACACAATACAACATATACTGTGTGTGTGTGTGTGTGTGTGTGTGTGTGTGTGTGTGTATCTCTACCTCTCTAACTTGGGCTGGAAGTATTGCTTAGTAACAGTGTTTGCCTAGAATGCACAAACCCTTGGTCCAGTCCCCAGCATATCACACATACATATGCACAAAAATATTTATCTTGCCAGGTGCTGGTAGCTCATGCCTGTAATCCTAGTTATTTAGGAGGATGAGATCTGAGGACTGTGATTTGAAGCCAGCCTGGGCAGTCTGTGAGACTCTTACCTCCAATTAGCTACCCCCAAACTTGAAGTGGATCTGTGACTCAGGAAAGCACCCAAACCCTCTGAGTTCAAGCCCCATGACCAATGGAAACACACACATACACACACATCTCTTACAGGAGTGTCAATGAGTGTTTTGGGAAAAGGATAGGTAAATATTTCTAGTTTACACATTTTTCTCATCCTGAGGTGGGAGTTACAGCAAATATGGGAATTTAATGGCATTAACCACATGATGTCAAAGTTAGAGAAAATTTATACTTACATAGTTAACAAAAGTGTTCGTGCCAACATTGAGTTCTTTAGAACCGGTGAAACACTGTCTTTCAACCTGAGAGTTTATTCCTTCCTCTCAGCTGACAAACTTTAGTTCCCCGGCCCCTTAGTTTACTTAGTTCTAGGGTGGGTAGATACATATACACTGAAAATCTTAGGCTAAGTGATACATGTGACCCAGAATGCTCCTGTGATTTGGGCAATTCACTTTAACTGCAGCAGCTCCCTCTTGTGACTCACACGTTTGCAAGATATGCTAGTAGAATCTATATAAAAGAATATGAAAAGACCAAAAAATACCTATTTGAGTTGTTTTTCTATGTTGGTTGCTCACAGAGTCAGTCTAAATATATTTATGGAATGGCTGCAGGCTACATAGCTGGGCACTTCACCCTTCATTGGAAATCCATTAAAACAATTAGCAGGTCATGCTTGGAAACTTCTTTCACAAAGGAATTTTCTTAGTTGTTGGGTTGGCATGAATTAGAGATACAAAACTAACAACTCCACTTGAACTGGGACTTATGTAAACCACTACACATGGCAAATTCTTCATGTGAATGTCAGAGTACATGGATTTAAAAGCTAAACACCTAATGGTACTAATGTGGTTATAACAGAAAAAGTGTTTTAAAAAGTTTGTGAATCATCTTCTACTAATACTTTTTTTTTCTTTTCCAGTCCTGGGGCTTGACCTCAGGGCCTGGGCACTGTCCCTGAGCTTCTTTTGGTCATGGCTAGCACTCTACCAATTAAGCTACAGTGCCACTTCTGGCATTCTGTGTGTGTGGTACTGAGGAATCGAACCTTGGGCTTCATGCATGCTAGGCAAGCACTCTACCACCCACATTCCCAGCCCCCCAAGGTTTAATTTTTATCTAGAAGATTTTTACCCTGGTTATGGGCCATTAAGGACCAATAAATAAATCTGAGTTCACATTTGTAACCGTCATGGAATGTCATATCCTCTTGCCTTTTGTACCAGAAAACTGAGCTCTAAAAAGTCTACATTTGCTAATCAATGCAAGAATCAACATTCAAACCAACATAGGTCTTTGAAATTGGTTATAAACATAAGGAAATTTTTTCCATTGTTAACGTTTACAATTTTAGCATATGTATAGAAACAAGTAATGTATCTTGTTTTATTTAACCAGGAATTTTTGTCATCAACTTCAGGCACTGGGCTAGAAACTGACCATTTTTGCATTTTGTAGGGACTTGAGCATCTAATCACAGTGGAATGGCCACCATTTCTATACCTGTCCCATGCCTCTAATATCAAATCTTTGTGACCACTATCTAATCTAAACCACCCTCCTTGCAGTTTCTTAGAGCAGGAGGAAAGCACACAGTTAACTGTATCCAAGCCTTCTCTCACAGCCTTTCTGGTGTTTTTCCAGCTCTAACCACCAACCAGTTCAAAGGCAAAATTCCAGAACAATGACTGTGAAAGCTACAAGGTACAAGCCTGCTGAAGTTAGGCTCTAAAACAGATTCCTGCCACATTATATAGTCAAAGCAAGTCACAGCATCATTCCAGATCCAAGGTGTGGGGGAAATGACTCAACGCCTAATGAAGTTGTAAATTATTGATATAGTGGGATGGGCACTTATGGCTTATGCCTGTAATCCTAGCTATTTGGGAGACTAAGATCTGGAGGATCATTGTTCCAGGCCAGCCTGAGCAGAAAAGTTCACTAGATTCCATTCCCAAAATAACCAGCAGAAAAGCTTGGCTGAAGTGTGGTTCTAGTGGTAGAGTGTCAGTCTAGCAGTACAGGTCCTAAGTTCAAACTCTAGTCCTGCTAAATAAGATAGGTAGGTATTTCAGTAGATGATAGATAATCTCTCTATATAACTTAAAACATTGTCTTCCAATTTAGTGCAGACATCTCTTTAATATGTGGAGACATTTGTAGAATAACTAAGTGAACTCTTTGAGTCAAATGCAAATATGTATTTGTAATTTTGTGAGATAGTGCCAAGTCACCCTTCACAGAGGTTGTACCAGGTTTATTTTGGTGTGTGTGTGTGTGTGTGTGTGTGTGTGTGTGTGTGTGTGTGTGTGTCAGTCCTGGGGCTTGAACTGAAGGCTTGGGCACTGTCCCTGGCTTCACTTTGCTCAAGGCTAGCACTCTAGCTCTTGAGCCACAGTGCCTCTTCTGGCTTTTTCTATTTATGCGGTGCTGAGGAATCAAACCTTGGGCTTCATGTATGCTAGGCAAGCACTCTACCACTAAGCCATATTCCCAGCCAGGTTATACCAGTTCTGAACATCACCTGCAATGAAGATACCACATGGGGCTTCCTTGTACCTCAAAACATGATGTTAGCCATGTGCCAGTGGTTCACAACCATAATTGTAGTTACTATGAGTAGCTGAGATCTGAGAATCCAGTTTTGAAGCTAGTTGGGGTAGGAAAGTCCATGAGATTCTTATCTCCAACTAACCAACAAAAAGCCAGAAGTGGAGTTGTCTGGTTCAAGTGGTAGAGAGCCAGCCTTGAACAAGAAAGCTAAGGGACAGTGCCCAGAACCTGAGTTTAAGCCCCAGTACAAGCACAGAAATGAAACAGAGAAAAGTATGTTTGTTATTCCCCATTCCTGCCCACAAATCATTTTCTAATTGTTTCAATTTCTTTTGTATATTGTGAGTGAGATGGGGGTATATTTTATTGACCTAAGAGCCAACTCTCTTTTCTTTCCTTGAAATTGGCTCTTTATAAGATTCCCAATTCCTATGTGGCTTGTTAGCTTGTCATTTTTCCATGCACCCCAGAAATTGTACGTTATTGAAGATATTCTCAACTCTAGGACATGGTGTCTTTAGTCTTTGAACTACTATTTCCTTCTATACCTAGTTTTTGGTCTTAATGATGTTAACAGATTCTTTCTTTCTCTCAGAAGAGCTAACTATCTGGGGAGAACATGATGGTTCTTAGTAAGGTAAATAAAGTAAATACAATATCTTTCACTATATGCAAAATTTGCTCACTTTGGACCAGCTAGCTGTACAATCCTCTCCAGGTTTAATAATTTTCTAGAACAACCATGACAACTGTGACTGACAACTATGGTTTATCATAATGCATTTATACCAAATTAGAACCAGTCAAAAAGGAAGAGACACATATGGCAGAGTCTCGGACTAAAGAAGGTTCCAAGTTTCGTGTCTTGGAGAATGTGTTGTCCTTCTGCATTTGTGGTAATTTGCAGAGTACTGCCAACTCAAGGAACTCACCCTAGCACAGTTTCTTTAGGGTGGTATGGTTGAATTAAATTTCTAGTCCCTCTCCAGACTGAGTCTGGTGGGTTTCGTACCATTTTTCAGGAAATTTCAAGGGTTCAGAAGGAAGCTTCCAGGTGACAGAAATCAGACTACTTTTTGAGTAAAAATAGTTATTTACTACACAAATATCCATTCTTTTCCTTGGTTTTGATTGTATCCTGCTTTTAAATGTACTTTTGGTGACATAGAGCTAGCCTCAAACTGTGATGTTCCTGATCCCTGCCTCCTGAGTAGTGATTACAGAGGAGAGCCACCATGCCCAGCTATGTATGTATTTATGTGTATATATATATGTATACATACACATATCATTTTTCTGATCTTGTGCCTTGAATACCATGTATACATAATATGTACATACATATATATGTGTGTATACATACTTTTTTTTTCTGATCTTGTGCCCTGAATACCAGAGGAACTTAGGAGGAATGGGAAAAGGAATCAGAAAAGAGAATTTGCAAAACCCCTTGGATACTACATCCCAAAGCATTTGGGTTAGGAGACCTGCCAAGCAGCATATAGATAACAGAAAACTGTAACAATATTTTTTCTTTTAATGCTAGTACTAGGCTTGGGCACTGTCCTATAGCTTTTATGCTCCGGGCTAGTGCTCTACCATTTACGCCATACCTCCACTTCCAGCTTTATTTAGGTAGTTAGTTGGAGATAGGAGTCAACTATTGACTTCCCTGCCCTGGTTGGCATGGAACTATGACCCTCAGATCTGATCCTCCTGAGTTGCTAGGATTACAGGTGTGAGCCATTGGCAGAATATAAACATTCTTTTTTTTTTTTTGTATTTCAATAATGCTTGTTTATTTGTTTTTTTTTTCTCAAATTTTTATTATCAAACTGACGTACAGAGAGGTTACAGTATCATACGTTGGGCATTGGATACATTTCTTGTACTGTTTGTTGCCTTGTCCCTCATGCCCCCCTCCCTCCCCCCCTTTCCCTCCCCCCCCCAGTTGTTCAGTTCACTTACACCAAACAGTTTTGCAAGTATTGCTTTTGTAGTTATTTCTCTTTTTTTACCCTGTGTCTCTCGAATTTGGTATTCCCTTTGAATTTCCTACTTCCAATACCAGTAAACACGGTTTCCAATATACTCAGATAAGATTACAGAGATAGTGTAGGTACAAACATAGGAAGGTGATACAAAACATCATCAATAATAGAAACTACACATACACATAGGACGTTGAAAGTAGTTATAACTGCGATATATCACTTGTTTCCATATCATGGAGTTCATTTCACTTAGCATCATCTTATGTGTTTCTAAGGGTATAGCTATTGGGCCTTGTGATGCTCTGCTATGGCTTGCCTAAACCTGTACTAATTATTCCCAATAAGGGAGGCCATAGAGTCCATGTTTCTTTGGGTCTGGCTCACTTCACTTAGTATAACTTTTTCCAAGTCCTTCCATTTCCTTACAAATGGAACAATGTCATTCTTTCTGATAGAGGCATAAAATTCCATTGTGTAAATGTACCACATTTTCCTGATCCATTCATCTATGGAGGGGCATCTGGGTTGGTTCCAGCTTCTCGCTATGACAAATTGTGCTGCGATGAACATTGTTGTGCTGGTGGCATTACTGTGATTTTGTTTGTGGTCTTTTGGATAGATACCCAACAGTGGGGCTGCTGGGTCATAGGGGAGTTCTATATTGAGCCTTCTGAGGAATCTCCATACTGCTTGCCAGAGTGGCTGAACCAGTTTACATTCCCACCAACAATGAAGTAGGGTTCCCTTTTGGCCACATCCCCTCCAACAATTGTTATTATTAGTTTTCTTGATATATGACATTCTTGCTGGGGTGAGATGGAATCTCAATGTTGTTTTGATTTGCATTTCCTTTATGGCCAGTGATGTAGAGCATTTTCTCATATGTCTATTGGCCATTCTCATTTCCTCATCAGAGAAGTTTCTTTGTAAGTCTTTAGCCCACTTGATGAGGGGGCTATTGGTTCTTTGCAGTTTTGTTTTGGAAGAAGGTAATTTTTTTAGTTCTGCATATATTTTAGAGATGAGGCCTTTGTCTGTTGAATGTCCGGTAAAGATTTTCTCCCAGTCTGTGGGCTTTCTGTTTATCTTGAGAGCTATGTCCTTTGCCGTGCAGAAGCTCTGGAGTTTGATGCAATCCCATTTGTCCAACCTTTCTTTGATTTGTAGCCTTTCAGGGTCTTTGTTAAGGAAGTTCTGTCCTGTGCCAAGGAGCCCAAGTGTTTCTCCTACTCCTTCCTTTAGTGTCTTCAGGGTGCCTGTTTTGATTTCAAGGTCTTTAATCCATTTGGAATTGATTTTGGTGCAGGGTGATATATAAGGATCTAGTTTTAGTTTGTTGCATGTGTTGAGCCAGTTTTGCCAGCACCACTTGTTAAAGAGGCTATCTTTCTTCCATACTATTGTTTTAGCTCCTTTATCAAAGATTAAGTAGGCATAGTTCTGTGGGTTTAATTCTGGGTCTTCAATTCTGTTCCATTGGTCTTCAGGCCTGTTCCGGTGCCAATACCAAGCTGTTTTTATTACTATAGCTTTATAATACAGCTTGAAGTTGGGTATTGTAATTCCTCCAGCACTGTTCTTTCTGCTTAGGAGTGTTTTTGCTATTCTAGGTCTTTTATTGTTCCATATGAATTTCTGGATTGCTTCCTCTATTTCATTAAAGAATGGTGTTGGGATATTAATGGGTATTGCATTGAATTTGTAGATAGCCTTTGGCAATATTGCCATTTTGATTATATTAATCCTCCCAATCCAGGAGCATGGGAGGTTTTTCCATTTTCTTAGTTCTGACTTAATTTCATTTTTCAAGCTTTTAAAGTTCTCTTCAAAGAGGTCTTTCACTTCTTTGGTTAAGGTTATTCCTAGGTATTTTATGTTTTTGGGGGCTATTGCAAAAGGAGTTGCTTTCCTGATTTCAGCCTCGGTCTTCGGGTTGTTAGCATAGAGAAAGGCCGTTGATTTTTGAAGGTTTATTTTATATCCTGCAACTTTGCCAAAGTTTTGTATCAGCTCTAGTAGCTTGGGGGTAGAGTCTATGGGATTCTTTAGGTATAGGATCATGTCATCTGCGAAGAGAGAAAGTTTAACTTCATCTTTTCCTATTTGGATCCCCTTTATATTCTCTTCTTGCCTAATTGCTCTGGCTAGGAATTCTAGTACTATGTTGAAGAGCAGGGGAGAGAGTGGACATCCCTGCCTTGTTCCTGATTTTAAAGGGAATGGCTTTAGTTTTTCACCATTTAGAGTTATGCTTGCTGTTGGTTTGTCATAAACTGCCTTGATTATATTCAGGAATGTTCCCTGGAATCCCAGTTTTTCCAGGGCTTTTAGCATAAATGGGTGCTGGATTTTATCGAACGCTTTTTCCGCATCCAGCGATAAAACCATGTGGTTCTTTACCTTGCTCCGGTTGATGTGGTGGATTACATTAATTGACTTGCGTATATTAAACCAGCTTTGCATCCCTGGGATGAATCCAGTTTGATCGTGGTGTATGATTTTTTTGATGACCTGTTGAAGTCGATTGGCCAGAATTTTGTTGAGAATTTTTGCATCTATGTTCATCAGGGAGATTGGTCTGTAGTCCTCTTTCCGTGATGAGTCTCTGCCTGGTTTTGGGATGAGGGTTATACTGGCTTCGTAAAATGAGTCTGGCAGTGAACGTTCTCTTTCAATTTCATTGAAGAGTTTGAGAAATATTGGAGTGAGTTCTGTTTTGAAGGCCTTGTAGAATTCTGCGGTGAATCCATCTGGACCTGGGCTTTTCTTGGATGGGAGATCATTTATTGCTGTTTCTATTTCAATACTGGATATGGGTCTGTTTAGAGGTTTAAGTCTTCATAGTTGAGTTTGGGGGTATCAATTTTTTCTAGGAAATCATCCATTTCTTCCAAGTTCTCGAATTTGTTGGCATAAAGGTTTGCAAAATAGTCCCTTATTATTTTCTGAATTTCGGTTATTTCTGTGGTGATGCTACCTGTTTCATCTCTTATCTTGTTTATTTGAGTGTGCTGCCTTCGTTCTTTGGTCAGGTTTGCCAGGGGTCTGTCTATCTTGTTGATTTTTTCAAAGAACCAACTCTTTGTTTTGTTGATTCTTTCGATGGTTTTTTTCGTCTCTAATTGATTTAATTCTGATTTGATTTTAATTATTTGCTTCCGTCTATTGACTTGGGGTTTGGCTTGCTGTTCTCTCTCCAGAAAATTAAGGTGCTTCCTTAAATTACTGAGTTGCTGTTTCTCCAGTTTGTTGATGTATGTACTCAGAGATATAAATTTTCCTCTGAGTACTGCCTTTGCTGTGTCCCAAAGGAGCTGGTACTTTGTGCCCTCAACTTGGTTGAAGTCCATAAACCTTTGAATTTCTATTTTAATTTCTTCAATGATCCACTGATGGTTCAGCAGTGTGTTCTTT
The DNA here is from genome assembly GCF_023159225.1 of Perognathus longimembris pacificus. Lineage (NCBI taxonomy): Eukaryota > Metazoa > Chordata > Mammalia > Rodentia > Heteromyidae > Perognathus > Perognathus longimembris. The sequence goes on from NC_063163.1 coordinate 108,299,034, forward strand.
AGTCTCCATGAATTGTGGGATTTTCTGTGGTGGCTGAATGAGTTGAGCTCTAATTTTATTCCATTGTGGTCTGAAAGAATGCAGGGAATGATTTTGATACTTCTGAATTTGTACAGATTTTCTTTGTGCCCTAAGATGTGATCTATTTTGGAGAATGTTCCGTGTGCTGCCGAAAAGAATGTGTATTCTGTCCTTGCTGGGTGGAATATTCTGTAGATGTCGATTAAGTCTAGTTGGTCTATGCAATTGTTTAGTTCTGTGGTTTCTTTGGAATATAAACATTCTTAAAGCCTGCTGCTGAATGGAGATGTAGTTCAGTGGTCTGCTTGAGGCTTTGGGTTTGATCTCCAGCATTTTTTTTTTAAAGGGGGAGAGGCACGTTGTCATGTTTATTATCATTATTATTGCCCTACTGAAGCTTGAGCTCAGGGCCCCACATTCTCACTGGGCTCTTTTGCTCACAGTTAGTCTTCTTCCACTTGAACCACACCTGTACTTTTGATTTTTGTTAGCTTTTTGGAGTTAAGAATCTTAAACTTGTCTGTTCAAAATAACTTTGAATCATGATTCTCAGATCTCAGACTTCTGACTAGTTAGAATTATAGATGTGAATCACTGGCACCTAGCTCATATTTATTATTTGTTAAAAGAATAGATATAAAGCTGGCACCAGTGGCTCATGCCTGTAATCCTAGCTACTCAGGACACTGAGACCGGAGGATCATGGTTCAAAGCCAGCCCAGGTAGGAAAGTCTGTGAGACTCTTACCTCCAATTAACCACCTGAAAACTGGAAGAAGTGCTATGGCTCAAATGGTAGAGTGCTAGCTTTGAGCTGAGGAGCTCAGGGACAGAGCCCAGGCCCAAAGTACAAGCTTCATGACCAACAGAAAAAAATTAAAAAGAACAGATATATAACAATAACACACAATATTATGGCTCTCTAGCTAGGCATGGTGTACACTTGTAACCGCTGTACTTAAGAGGCAGAGGCATGGGCTGGGGATATGGCCTAGTGGCAAGAGTGCTTGCCTCCTACACATGAGGCCCTGGGTTCAATTCCCCAGCACCACATATACAGAAAATGGCCAGAAGTGGCGCTGTGGCTCAGGTGGAAGAGTGCTAGCCTCGAGCAAAAAGAAGCCAGGGACAGTGCTCAGGCCCTGAGTCCAAGCCCCAGGACTGGCCAAAAAAAAAAAAAAAAAAAGAGGCAGAGGCAGGGTAAACCTGAGTTCAAGGCCAGCTTGGGCTACTAGTGAGCCTCTGCCTCAAAAACAAAACAAAACAACCAAGCGTGCCTGTAACTCTAGCTACTTGGAGACAGTGCAGGCAGACAAGTTCATGAGAACTTCCTTCTCAAGGCATAACTGGGTGCAGGTAGTACAAGTCTGTCGTCCTTGGCTACTTGGGAGGCTGAGACTGGGAAAATCACAGTTCCAGGACAACCCAGATTAAAAAAAAAACATCTGAGACTCCAGCTCAAGGGACGTTGGACATGGTGGAACACATTTGCGATACCAAAGCAGACAAGTCTCAGTCTAGGAGTACGTCTGGGCATTAAATCATTGTGTAATCTGCCTGAATGTTTCCTTGCTCTTAATTTTGTGAAAATATGCCTCCCCAAAAGCAATTAGCACCCAAACGCAAGATAAAATTTAATGTGTTTGATTTAAGTGGTAAAGTAGAAATGATATGTTTGTTAAAGGCAGTATGTGTTTAAGGGAAGTTGGACAGCAGTAGGGGAGAACGAATCAAGTATCCATAGAATATTACTGAACTCTGTCTGAGCATTCAGTCTGCCCTCAACAGCTGACTCTATGTAGATCCCAAGGGTATAACTGTATATTCAACATCTATAGACTTTTTCTTGTCATTATTCCCTAAATAACACACCATAACAATTACTAACACAGTATTTGTATATGTCCATAGGTTATATGCAAATATTGCGTGTTACATATAATCAAATTCCCCACAGACATCCATAGATAACTATAATGAGAAGAGCCAGACTGTGTGAGTAGGTATTAGATAAGAGAACTTCTGTCCAACTGCTGAAAGGAAGGCTCTATAGAAAAGTCAGGAAAATGAACACTTGACATAGACTACGGATGACCTAATTAAAAGAAGTAGCTGATAGCACACATGTACACTAATGCACACTGCTGCTATTGTTTTCTTTCTTTCTTTTTTTTTTTTTTTTGCCTGTCCTGGGCCTTGAACTCGGAGCCTGGGCGCTGTCCCTGGCTTCTTTTTGCTCAAGGATAGCACTCTACCACTTGAGCCACAGAGCCATTTCTGGCTTTTTCTATATATGTGGTGCTGAGGAATTGAACCCAGGGCTCCGTGTATGCAAGGCAAACACTCTACCACTAGGCCATATTCCTAGCCCGTTTTCATTCTTGAGACAGGGTCTATATATCCCAGCCTAGCCTTGGAACTCTTGATTCTCCTACATCAGCATCCCCAATGCTTTGGATTATAAGAATGCAACACTGCACCTGCTTATTTCTGAGACTTTATACATTACTTCTCAAGTTAAGAAAAAAAATTTTGGTGTCAATGTCAGGACTTGAACTCAGGACAGGGACACTCTTCCTTAGCTGTTTTGCTCAAGGTTGGCACTTTACCAGGTAAGTTTCATAGACTTTTTTGCACAGGCTGGCTTTTAACCTTGATCCTCCTATCTCAGCCTCCTAAGTGTCTAGGATTACAGTTGTGAGCCACTAAAACCTGGCTACCTCTCAGAATTTTATCTATTTGTAACTATCAATTGTATGTACAGTTAAAGATGTAACACATTATTTCAAGTAGAGTACGCATCCCATAAATTCAAACTATGGAATCCTGAATCAGCACCTTCATACCTTCTCAAAAATCCAGGATCAGCATGACAAACTCTCTTGGTTGTCAATACTGTATAGGAGTGCCTAATATTATAAAACATATGTTAATAGCTTTTTATTATTGGTTTAACTTTACATTTAGGATGTTACTGGAGATATTATTTTTTGTGCCAGGCCTGGGGTTTGGACTCGGGGAATGGACACTATCCTTTAGCTTTTTTGCTCAAGACTAGAGCTCTACCCTTGGAACCACAACTCCACTTCTGGCTTTTTGGTGGTTAATTGGAGATAAGAATCTCAATGACTTTTCTGTCTGAGATGGCTCTGAACTTTGATCCTCAGATCTCAGCCTCCAGAGTAATCAGGATTACAGGTGTAAGCCACTGGTGCCTGGCTGGAGACTTAATAAAGGGAAGAAACACAGAAAGAGCTAATAACATATTTGTTGGACAAGAGACCTCTAGATCAACTTACTTTATCTAGGAAGGCTCCATGTACAAGTCAGAGTTGATTTGCAAATCATCGTGTTGGGCAATTTAGAGGATTTTTCTCAGGCTTGAAGTACAGATAGATGGGTGCTTTTAATAAGTTAATCGTTAATAAATTAAAATTCTTCAGAGTGTAGGTTTGCTGTTATTTAGGGATGATTCTCCTTTCAAACATGCTAAATATGACACTAAAAACTTTAATTTTGGGCCAAACAAGAGAGTAAATTTTGTTTTGATTAATATTTGAAATTCTACCAGAGTCCTCATATAATTTTTACTGTGAACCAGGCACTATTTTTAGGACTTTACCTGTATCAACTCATTTAATTCTTTTAATTATGCAGTGAGAGTAACCTTATTTCCTAAGAAACTGTGGCACTGAGACTTGGTTAAGGATTTGGCTGAGGGGTCTGGGGATGTAGCTCAGTGGCAGAGTGTTTGCCCCACATGTGAGAGTCACTAGGGTTACTGCCCCAGCACCTGCCTCCCCTAAGGTGGACAAGTAGCAGACCTGGAATTTGAGACCAGGCATTTGGACTCTAGAATCTATATTCTGTGTGTGTGTGTTCACACACCAGTAAGGGCTTGAACTCAGGCCCTTGTGCTTGCTTGGCCTTCCCCGCCCCCATTTCCTCCCTCTCTTCTTCCCTCCCTGGCTTTCTTGGTGTAGTCACTGTCACTGAGCTTTTTTGCTTAAGGCTAGCTAGCACTCTACCACTTAAGCACAGCTCCATTTCAGGCTTTTTGCTAGTTATCTGGAGATAATTGTCTCACAGTCTTTCCTGTCTGGGCTGGCTTTGAACTATGATCCTCAGTTCTCAGACTCCTGAGTAGCTAGGATTACAAGAGTGAACCACCAGTGCTTGGCTAAAAATCCATATTTTAAGCCAAGGTGTTAGACTTGCTCTTAGTAAAAGAGAACAGCATAAATTCTGGAAATTCCCTCAGCTTATTATACTCTTAACTTACAAACTACGGTGGCATTTTAATATGACACAAAAACCTTTATCTCTAACTTATTTTGCCTATAGCTTTAGTCCTTTGCTTTCCAGCAACAGTCATACTGTGGTGTTTAAAAGGCGGCTGATCTTTTTAATTTAAAAAACCGATTTATATATTTATGGTTAGCCTCAGTTTCAAGTCTGCTTTAAAAAAAGTCCACTGAAGTTTTAAGGTTAATGATCCAAGATAGATTCTCAGCTTTTAAGAAAAATGTAAATACTTTTACAGTTATGTTCTGGACTTAGTTCTGGCACTTTAAGGAACATTTCAGAGTGACTAAAATACTAATCTATTAAAAGGAGTCAAAAGATCGGCCATAACTGAGTCTTTTCTTCAATTTTACACCACTTTTTTTTTTCTTTGCCAATCCTGGGGCTTGAATTCAGGGCCTAGGCCCTGTCCCCGAGCTTCTTTTGCTCAAGGATAGCACCATCAACTTGAGCCACAGCACCACTTCCGGCTTTTTCTCTTTATGTGGTCTGAGGAATGGAACCCAGGACTTCATGCATGCTAGGCAAGCACTCTACCACTAAGCCGTATTCCCAGTCCTCAATCTTACACATGGTAGCACAAAAAACGGAAAACTATGCAACTCCCAAGCCACTGAAGTTAAGAGAATGGTATTGGAAAGTAACTTTCCTGCTAGGTTCAGTCCTTGTATGTTCAAGTTTCAGACTGTACAAATGTGATAAAGACATCTAACTGTTCTGCAACCACTCCTACCTACCCAGACTAAATGGAAAACAACAGACCCTAAGTGGAATCAGGAACTGGGGATGTGGCTCAGTGGCAAGGCGCACCCTAGGATGGTTGAGGCCCTGGGTTCCATCCCCAGCACTACAAGAAAACAAACTCCCCCAACACACAAGTCACTGTTGTCCATAAAGTGAGTTTAAGCTTTCCTGGAAAGCTACTTCGTCCGAACCATAGCTCAGTGCTTTCTGCTTTTCATAAGGCCTCGCCTAGGAGACCAGCGCTCCCCATAGCCTTGGCGTCTACCACCCTGGACCTGGGCTTCAGTTACCTGGAGGCCGCTTTCTAGGGAAGCCAGGCAGAGGGAGGGTGAGAGAAGAGAGAGAGAAAATGGTCAATTTCTCCTCAACTCCGGGCCCCCTCTCGGGCCTCACCCCCTCCTCCCGGGGCTGAGACCGGAGAGGAAGTGGGAAGGCTCCAGTCCGCTCCTCACTCGGGCGACCTCATGCCCCCACCCTGCTCCTCAGCTCGGGCCCCCGGCGCGCCTCGTTCCCGCCCCTCGCCCCGCGAGGGGCGAGGGTGGAGCGGCAGAGCTCGTGGGGAAAGACCGGGTGCCGCGGAAAGCCTCAGCTCGGCCGCCGCATCCTCCGCAGCCGCGGTCCACCGCCACCCGGCCGCCGGCGAGCCAGGCCCCAAGGCAGCGCCAGAAACCGCGGCGGCCGGAAGTGCGGTCGCGTCACTTCCGGGCGGTGCAGCGGCGGCCGCTTGGAAGATGGCTGCGCCCTGTGGCTCGGAGCTGCCCGCCAACTCGCCGCTAAAAATCCCGAAGATGGAGGTGCTCTCCCCTGCTTCCCCTGGTGGCTTGAGCGACGGGAATCCATCGCTGTCCGACCCTTCCACGCCTCGGGGCGCCTCCCCGCTCGGGCCGGGCAGTGCGGCGGGCTCGGGGGCAGCGGCGTCCGGGGGTCTCGGGCTGGGGCTGGGGTCCCGCAGCGCCGCCTCGGCCTCGGTCTCCTTCTCCCCTGGTGGCGGCGGTGGTGGAGGTGCGGCTGCGGCCGCCGCCGCCTGCCGGGGCATGTCGTGGACTCCGGCCGAGACGAACGCGCTCATCGCAGTGTGGGGCAACGAGCGGCTGGTGGAGGCGCGGTACCAGCAGCTGGAGGGAGCCGGCACGGTGTTCGGCAGCAAGGCCCCCGGGCCAGCCATGTACGAGCGCGTGTCCCGGGCCCTGGCCGAGCTGGGCTACGAAAGGACCCCGTCCCAGTGCCGGGAGCGCATCAAGGTAACCGGCCGCCCGGCCTGGGGCAGCGAACCGAGTGGCAGAGAGAAGGCGGGGAAGCGGGCCTCGGGGGCGGGGGCCGGTCTGAGTGCAGGGCTCCCCTCCGGGGCCCGGTGGGCGATCTGCATCTCCTCTGCCTTTTTTTTTTTTTTTTTTTTTTTTTGTCTTTTCTCCCTGGGAAAGGGGCTCTTTTTTTTCCCCCCCAGAAGGCCGCCAGCCCGTAGGTTTCCTGAGTTTGAAGTTGGGCGTGCCTGCCGCCGCCCCCTTTTCTTGCCAATTGAGGTTGTTCCTGGCTCTGAAGTTGGTAGTTTCTCATTGTGTGGCAGTTGTTGTGCGGCAGTCCCGGTGCCGCGGGCGTCTCTCGCCCCCCTATCCCTCCCGGGCGTTTCGCTTTGTTCCTGGACGAGGGGCTTCCAGAATGAAGCTAGTGGGGGAAATTAAGGAAAGGTGGGGGGCGGGCGATTGAGCCGCCCCCTCCCATGTAGGCATTTTCAACAAATGGCGCCGTGGCGGAGCCATATGAAAAGCGCCTGGAGACCACTGGCCTTTGTGTCAAGTCTCTCTTTGCTTCTGACTTGAGGATGTGAAGAGAGAGTAAGACTTGAGATGCTTTGGACAATTAGAAAGGCATGATTGTAACCAGATTGTGTAGTGTTATTGTGGAGGTCGTGTACACCTTTAAAGTTAGCCTGCCCCACAGTTGTTCTGGAATTTGGATTGTCGATGCCTCCAGGCTTAGGTTCGTTTGAGAGGCTCTGCTGTTTCTGAGGAAGCCCCTTCTGGAGAGCTAGTTTTCCCTGCTTTAGTTTCCTGTGCCGGATGTGCTGACTAGTAAAACTCTCAATGTGCACCTGGCCATCCTTGTGTATCTGCATGTTTAAATGCAGAGGCTTAATGTGGGCTGGACATTTTTTTAATCACCAATCTGCGTATCCTTTGCTGTTTCTACTGACTTAGGCAATTCGTATTTGTATTATTGGTGAATAAGGAGTTGTGTTTAGAAGTTTTTTCCCCTCATCCTAGTCTGTTAAAAGATTCGGGTAGGATTCTCCCAGTTTTCCCTGAAAATAGTTCTATTACTTAGTCATAATATGCGTGTACTGACTGCTTTGCTGGTAGGGCTGGCACTTTTTCTGGGAACTCCTTGGTGGGGGAGGCCACTTAAGAACAGTCATAAGTAAGAATGATTACATTAAAGAACCACCATAAAACCCAGTAAGAACAATCATAAGCAAGGGTAATCACAATAAAGGAGGGACATTACACTAGAGTTCAGAATGGGCTTCAGTGGCGTTCACTTGGGAACTTTGTTTAAAATATTTGGTCTAGAAACATCAATTATTGCCCAAAGAATGTGCCATCCCTTAGAAAATTAAATTAGCCATTTGATATTATAACATTTAATGCTATTTGACAACATACCTTTGAGGCTTACAGATCCCCTCTTTTGTTTTTAAACCAGAATGTTATTAAAGTATAGGAAAAGGCTATTATACTTTGACTCTTTTCTTTGTTCTAGTCAAGGTCATTAAGGCTGAATTTTAGGAAGAGTTTTTGCACTGACTTGGATAGCACCTGCCCATGAACTTGTCTTGAGTTTAGATGTGCGCCGTAGGTATTTGGAACTCTTCCAGTTTGCTGAATTTTTGTCCATAGAAATTCCCAAAGGGAAAGTGTGTTGTCAACATTTCACTAAATATAAATCTCTCCATAAAATTGTTTCTCAAACAACCAGGGAATATCTAGTTGGATTGCTTCATTGTCCAGTTATGAGAAGGAAACCTAAAGCAAAGAAAGGAGATTGAGCCTCTGAAGAATTTTAAAAAGAGGATCAGTTTACCTGTCTCCAGACAGGTAAGACCAAGTTGACATCAAACTCTTAGAATCTTTTTGCAGATGATGATGGGTTGTCTGATCCTTGGTAACATTAATTTAGATTTAGAATCTTTTTGCAGATGATGATGGGTTGTCTGATCCTTGGTAACGTTAATTTAGAGGGCAGTTAACTGTTTTTCTTTTTTTTTTTTTAAATGCTTTACTCTTTAACTTCAATCCAGGAACCCAAACTTCCTTGTTAATTATGTTGGTATCTCCTACTACAATTGTAAGTTATTTAAGGACAGATTCTGGTCTCTTTATCATTGCTGTACTAACATATAGTAGACACTGAATAATGACTAAATTTATCAAGTAAAATATAGAAAAGTAATGTTGGAAAGTATTAAACTCTATAGCAGAGTTATTAAAGTTTTCCTAAGGCTATACATACTTTGGAATCCAAAGTATTTATTAAAATACTGCATAAATACTAAGCTGTGCCTCTTTAGGAGACTTGGTGTGAATGTGATCTTAAGCACAGAAGCAAATGTGGTCACTGAAATCATAGCTTTACTCAATTATGGGGTGGATGTCTAAGTAATGAAGATTATGCTGAAGGAGAGAAAAATACAATCCTAAATTCTCAGAGGGTCTCAGGTCCCTGAAAATGAATTCTTAGTACCAGTATCAGTTTCAGAATTGCTGATTTAAGGTATTAATTCAGAACTCTCTTTCACTTTATTGTATTGATAATTTCAGTAGTACTTTTTGCTTAAGTTTTACAAAGTAGAAGCAAATGGGTTCAGTAAGATGTAGAGATTAAGTTCTATAGATCAGTGCAGTTCATTTATATGTGAACTAAAGGGTTGGGGGTAGAGCTCAATGGTTGAGCAAATGCTTTGCATGCCAGTGATCCAGAGTTCAGTCCTCAATTTGCTAAAACAAAAACTAACAAAATAACCTCAATTTCAGAGGCTCAATGACTCACTATCTGAGCCATTAACATTTCTGTTCCAATATATTTGGAATTCCGATGAAAAATTAAAATGTGAAAAATCAGTAAAGTTCTTCTTAATTTGAAAAAATGAAGTAAATAATAACCAGTTTTGTCATTTAGGTAATTTCCAATACTTTGATGTAGCAACCTGCCTTCATGTAAAGACATCAGAGATTGAAGTCCTATCCCAGCCCTTTCCCTGACCACATTCCTAAATAACCTTAAAGAACATCCAAAACTTCTTTGGACTGCACCTGTTACCCCTACAAAGAAAGTATATTGAAATAACAACTCAGATTTTGTTACTTCAGTCCCTTTTTAGGAAGGGCACTACTGGGGTTTGAACTCTGCCAGGGTCCTATGTTTGCTAGGCAAGCTCTCTACTACTATACAATCCTCAAACTCCTTTTGACACTGATTCTTTTTGAAATAGAATAATTTTCTTCCCAGTGTGAGTCTGGGTCATATTTGTCCTATTTTTCACCTCCTTCTTGATGACAGGTGTGTGCCACTTTTCCCTTCCTCCTTCTGTTGAGATGGAGTCACCGACTTTTCTTTCTGAACTCTCCTGGAACTTCAGTCCTCCCAATCTCAGCATTTGCCTAACAGTCCGGTGTCACCACACCCAGCTATTGGTTGCTGGAAGGGATTAAAAAAACATTTTTTCCCCCCTAGGTTGGCCTTGAGCCAAAATCTTCTCAAGCTTAGTCTCCCAGGGGATTACAAATGTAAGGCATTTGCCCCTGACTCTATAGTTCTTTTAATACTGTTCAGATGACTTTCTAAAAAAACAGAAGCTTAATTGAAGTCAGATATGAAAATGTACTTATTGTAAAGAATTTAATTTTGATGTGTGTCATGATAATGGTATTTGTCCTTTTGTTTGGATAAAAGGAATGCATTTGAGACTGTCTTGCTACACAGATTGTTTATTCTGAAGTTTGTTGCTTTTCTGTTTGCTGTAAGAAAATTTACTGACAGTTCTAGCTTAATTTGAGAGTGAGATAAACAAATCTGGAAAGTTTTTTTGTCTTGTCCTTACGTTCTTCTTCTTCTTCTTCTTTTTTGGTGCCAGTCTTGGGGCTTGAACTCAGAGCCTGGGCATTATCCCTGAGCTTCTTGTGCTCAAGGGTAGCACTCTACCACTTGAACCAAAGCACTACTTCTGGCCTTTTCTGTTTATGTGGTGCTGAGAAATTGAACCCAGGGTTTCATGCATGCTAGGCAAGCACTGTACCACTGAGCCACACTCCCAGCTCCTATTTTCTTCTTTTCTATAGACTTTCATGTGTCCATTCCCCAAATACATACCTGAGAGGTTACTACTTGCAAGGCTGTCTCTCCTATGTGTTAGAATGAATTTTAAAAACTATTAATATGAAGTTCCTCTAGTCCAGGAGATTACACTTCAGCCAGAGCTAGTATACCTAAATCAAAGAGTTAAAAAAGCTGATAAAACAACAGCAAGCTGTAGTATGCAGGGAATACTTGATTAAATGTCCTATAACTAATGCAGACTATAAATATGATGACTTCAAAGAGGGGAACAGTCTCAATCACCATTTGTTCTGTAGTAGTTGAAAGATCTATCTGGACTTGGAATTCATGAAAACATTCACTTCTGAGCCAGATGTTACATTCACACTTCAGTCAGTTAATCTGATGCACTGCAAAACTCATTCTCAAATCCCATATTTTTGGGTGTTCTCCAAAAATGCCTCTTTAGAGTTGGCTTTATATCTGAAACAGATGTGTACGTAGAGTTCTATGTCAAGATGAAATGCAAGGTGATTGTATTCCACGGTTAAAAAAAAAAAGTTGCCTTTGCTGGATCTGTACTGGTTAGTTGCTCCTTAGGTACTTTTAAAAGTAATCAAGGAGTCTTCTGCCTAGCAAACAAGATTGTTAATTGTGTGTGTGTGTGTGTGTGTGTGTCTCTGTGTGTCTGTGTAAGTATGTATGTATCTGTGTGCCAGTACCCAGGCTTGAACTCAGGGCTTCTTTGCTTAGCACAGCACAGTTAATAGGGGCATTTGCTAAGATTTATTCATTACCATTGGGACATATTTGTACTTTAATACTCAACTCACAATAATAATGTATTTGATCTTTCATTTTAGTTACCAGGTTACTTTTTGTTTATAAGAACCAATAAGGCAGAGTTTATGTGGAACCAAAGGAAACCTTTTTCCTTGTGTGAGCATTTTAATAGACTCATTTCTGAGGGCTTTTCCTTTGGTTATTTGCATTATTATTGAAAGATTCTTAAGAAATGCGGTAAGCCATTCAAATAGTTGAGAAGAAAGATTAGTCAGATTGTTTTACTTTTTTTGTTGTTTACAAATTTTATATTCTGTTCTTTCCATCTCACTGTTAATTGAAAGCTTGTATTTCAGTTTGCTTGTCATAAGCCTAGGTGTGCCTCAGTGGTAGAGCACTTGCCTATCCCCCCAAACAGAACAACTTTCTCTGAGCTGGGAGTAGTAGTTCACACCCAGTAACAGGTAGGTTGAGGCAGGGAGGATAAAAAGTACAAAGCTAACTATAGCAAGGCAGTGTCTTTTTAAAAGTCCAGTTTACTTGTCTACTTGTGAATTTGACAGAGGCTTTATATGTGTCTTAAAAGTAGTAATCTGACTGTCTACCTTATCCTTAGGCTTTCAGTTGTAGAAGAGATTAACAAGCACATGCTAAAATATGAGTAGTTTTCTAAATTTATTTATTGACTTTTTTTTTGCTAGTCCTGGGGCTTAGACCCAGGGCCTGAGCACTGTCCCTGGCTTCTTTTTGCTCAAGGTTAGCACTCTACCATTTGAGCCACAGCACCACTTATGGCTTCTTCTATATATGTGGTGCTGAGGAATCGAACCCAGGGCTTCATGTATATGAGGCAAGCACTCTACCACTAGGCCATATTCCCAGCCCCTATTGACATTTTTTGAAATGTAATGATGAATGGAGTTGAGTATTCTAGACACTTCACTAAGACAACATATAAAAGGAAAACAACTTAGAAGGCATGTAATATAGATGTTACTTATCAATAAAGTTTGTAGGGATGGAAATATTATTTATTTCAGTTTATTATGGTCACCACCAGTCACATGTGACTATTGGGATCCTTGAAGTGTAGCTAGTGTGTCTGAGAAACTAGATTTTACTTAAAATCTTAAATACTGCATGTAGTTAGTGATTATCATATTGAACACTGTATAATAAAAGTGGTTAGTATTGAAGAAGTTTTAATTTATAAAAGGATTTTCTCAGCCAAATACTCAGACCTCTAGGGGGAGCTCAGAGTTCCTTTCTCCTGTCACTTTATTCCTTTGTTAGGAGTAAGTTGATTGAGTCAAGGAAAATGATCCACCATCTTAGGTGAAGCCTTTTTTTTTTTTTTTTTGCCAGTCCCTGGGGTTGAACTCTGGGCCTGAGCACTGTTTCCTGGCTTCATTTTGCTCAAGGCTCTACCACTTGAGCCATAGCGCCACTTCTGGCTTTTTCTATATATGGTGTTGAGGAATCGAACCCAGGGCTTTATGTATGTGAGGCAAGCACTCTACCACTAGGCCATATTCCCAACCCCTTAGGTGAAGCTTTTAGTGGAAAAGTAAAAGACAATGGCTGGGATAAGCAGTGCATGTTCTTGGTTCTCTAGGACACCAAACGGTAGAAGGTTCTGTGACAATGGAGGAATTCTTTTTTTTTTTTTGCCAGTCCTGGGGCTTGGACTCTGGGCCTGAGTACTGTCCCTAGCTTCTTTTTGCTCAAGGCTTGCACTCTGCCACTTGAGCCACAGCACCACTTCTGGCCTTTTCTATATATGTGGTGCTGAGGAATTGGACCCAGGGCTTCATGTATACGAGGCAATCACTCTTGCCACTAGGCCATATTCCCAGCCTGGAGGAATTCTTTTTGTGTGTGTGTGTGTGTGTGTGTGTGTGTGTGTGTGTGTGTGTGTGTTTGGCCGGTCCTGGGGCTTGGACTCAGGGCCTGAGCACTGTCCCTGGCTTCTTTTTTTCAAGGCTAGCACTCTGCCACTTGAGACACAGCGCCACTTCTGGCCATTTTCTGTATATGTGGTGCTGGGGAATCGAACCCAGGGCCTCATGTATATGAGGCAGGCACTCTTGCCACTAGGCCATATCCCCAGCCCCTGGAGGAATTCTTTATCTCTGCCTTGTCCAATATGATAGCCACGTGTTATTGAGCGTAAATGATGACACCAGAGTGACTGAAACTGAATTTTTAAAGTTGTAATACTAGTTGTTAAGTTGGCTTTGCTATTGCAGCATTTTGCTGTGTACTTCCCAAAGAATTTTGAATTTGATGCACCCTCTCAAACAACTTTAGGCTGTAACCAAAATGTTTAAAGGTTTATAGGAAGTTAGTAGAATAACGAAAATAATGAGCCTAATTTGGTGTGAATAAGACAAAGATGGATATGAAATATATGAATATTATACTTTGAATCTGAGTAATCCTTGTAAAATTTTTTCTGGCAAGTTTTATCAAGTGTTGAAAATATTCGTGATTAAAACATATTCAGGTTACATTTAAAAGAAACAGTGTTAGTAACCTATTTTGTTTGGGTCATTACTAAGTTAAAAGGCCAAGCCTCAAGCCAAAGAAATATATGTAAGAGTGGGAATGACAGGAACCCCTAGGATTTTAAAGTACCTGATTAGTCGGTAGGCAGGCATGGGTCCTTTCCAGGTAAAGACTGCTGTCTTAAATCATTAGGCACCTTTTTTATACCTTTCTTGGCTGGTACAGTGGAGCTGAGCCCTTGAATTCCAGTGCCCTTAGAAAATCCAGAGGGAAACAGGTAGGTTATAGGGGAAACATATAGGTCTTAGCTCAAAGTCCAGGTGTTAAGAAGTGGGATTCGGGGATCTTGACCATTCCATTTTATCAGACTCAACTAACAGACTTAACACAGAGTTTATTTAAAGTCTGAAATTGTTTTCCATCAGTTTTCAGCTTTGCTTTAGTTTTTCGTTGTTCACCAACAATATTTGAGTGCTTATTGTAGGAATGCTAGCAGTATAGCAGTTACCTTCCAGGTGTCTGCCTTCCAGTAAAGGAGCTAAATCACCAGAGAACCAATGCCTCCATTGTGAGCAAGATCGAGTGTGTAGCCTTGTTATTGATATATTGCTCCTGCTGATGTTAAATTTTGGAGCTTCAGGAGAACACATCATTCTAGACTACCAGGAGTGATCCAAAAGCTGAAGTGCCATTTTACTGGTCAGAAGGTAGTAAGGTAGATGATGTAGTTGATGTAGAGCTTATAAACAGCATAATAGGAATGGTGAAAACTGAAAATATAGTAAGATATATTTAGATAAATATCCCAACTAGACACAACTAAATAGTGAAGTTGGTCCAAAAAATTTTAAATGATCAGCTGCTCATTATTGAGGAACAAGTTGCCATAGTGCATAAGCCTATGGTGAAGGTGTGATTTAGGAACTACGAAGGATGGTTTGGTGCCATGATAAAGAACCTTACAGCGCTAGGGGTATGGCTTTGGTGGTAGAGATCTTGCCTAGCAAGAGCAAAGCCCTGAGTTCAAACTTTACTACCTCCAAAAGAAAAAAGTAAAGAACCATGTAAAAGGTTAAAGCTGATAGTTTTGGGAACACATCATAGTGGACATACCAATCAGGAGACTAGTTGGATGAATAATAAGGGTTCTTAGAGTGTTGAACTCTAGTTGTGCAAATATGTCGATAATATTTTACATTATATAATGTGAATGAAAACCTAAAGTGCTGCATCTTTTTTTTTTTTAACCACAACCTGCAAGTAGAGGAAATTCTATCTTGTTTTCTTTTTTTCCTTCTTTTTTTTTCTTCCTTTCTTGGTGGTATTAAACTCCGAACCTCACACCTGCTAGGTTGGCACTCTACCATTTGAGTCACATTTCTACCCCTGCTTTTTGCTGAGTGTTTTGAAGATGGAATCTAGTGAATTCCTCTGCCTGGTCTGGCTTTGAACTCTAATCCTCCCAATCCTAATCTCCTGAGTAGATAAGATTACAGACAACAGCCACTGGTACTTGTCCTCTTTTTTCTTAATATGACCTGAAGGTAAGAACTGAAATTCAGAACCAAGATTTCAAATGTTGGTTATACTCAATCTTGGGTTTTCTATCATCCCCACCTTTAGGAAAAGTTGTATTTCTTTCCCTCAATGGAAAGAAATGTTTAAAAAGTTAAATAGGGAATTAAATTCTTGAGTTTCAGAAACAACAGACAAATACCATAAAGTGCTTCAGAGCTGAACTAATTGGTAGGAATGTAGTGATAATTAATCTTTATTTTATTTTTGTAATGGGGTTTATACACTGTGCTCTGTTCTGCCTGCTTTTTACTTGTGTAGAGATCTCAGTGTTTGAAAAGAATGTTTAATGAATTTGAACACCTATGTTTAAGATTATTTGGAGTTTATAATCTGTCAATTCTTCTAAATATTACTTGGATGATATCTGTATTTGGAAAAGGACACGTATTTAAATCTTGTAATTGTCACCTATTTGTAGTTGAGTCCTTTAAAGCCAATGGAAATAGTCCCCTCCCACCCCAACTAATTATTACTGAGTATTACCTTTTCACTTAGTAGGATGTTTTGCCACTCCTTAGTAAAATACAAACCTGTGTTTTTCCTCAAGCATTTTAGAAACAACAGCTATCTATCATCTTATTTTTATATGTATGTACTTGACTGTATTCACAAATTACTTATTTTGAGTTACCAAATACTTCAATATAAATTGACACAACAAAGTAGAAGTTATTTACTTGATATGTTTTTAGTTGCATTTTTCTCAGTCTATGTAAGGCTATTTTGTTGTAGTGTCCTGAACTTTTGAAACCAAGTATTATTTTTCTACTATTTTCAGGTTACTTGATCTGAATAAATCAGTTATATTTGTAGTTGAAACTAACAAACCCAGAATAACAGTTTATATCTATAAAAAACTGCCCTAATGTTTAAATTTATAAATGTTTTTCTGTAAATAGATTTAGCTTATTATTATTATTTTTGTTTTTGCCAGTACTGGGGCTTGAACTCACTCAGGGCCTGAGCACTGTGCACGGATCCTGGCTTTTTCCTCAAGGATACACTCTACCACTTGAGCCACAGCACCACCTCTCTTTTTTTTGTATATGTGGTGCTGAGGAATTGAACCCAGGGCTTCATGTATGCTAGGCAAGCACTTTACCCCTAGCCCACATTCCCAGCCCCAGATTTAGCTTATGATGTAACGAGGAAGTTAAGATTTTTTAGGGAATATTAGTTATACCTGGGGAGGTTTTATTGTGACATTTTCATACATATATACAATGTACCCTGATCAAACTCACCTCCTTCGTCTTTCTTCCTCATCCTTCTCACCCCTTCTTAAAACAATTTCATCAGATGTCCTTGTTCTGTTCTCATACATATATGTAAGGTACTTTGCCCATATTTATCTTCATTTATCTTCTCTGTTACCCCTTCTTCCCTTCTGTTACTAGTGCCTGCACCCCCATTGTAGTCTGTTTCACTTTCCTGTGATTTATTCTTAAGGAATTTTATTCACTCATTTATTCATAACAAAATTGAGCTCCTTCCATTGCTAGGTATTGATATAGATATTGACTAGTGAGCAAAGCTGGTTAAGAAAAACAGCTAATATCCCTTCCTTCAAAGAGGTTGTGGTAGAAAACAATATTTAAAATGCAAACTTTAGAACAATTAGCACAGGGGCTGGGAATATGGCCTAGTGGCAAGAGTGCTTGCCTTGAATACATGAAGCCCTGGGTTCTATTCCCCAGCACCACATATATAGGAAACGGCCAGAAGTGGCACCATGGTCAAGTGGCAGAGCTAGCCTTGAGCAAAAAGAAGCCAGGGACAGTGCTCAGGCCCTGAGTCCAAGGCCCAGGACTGGCAAAAAAAAAAAAGAACAATTAGCTCAGAACAAAAACTCTCTAAATATAATATACTAGGTTAAAGTCTTAGTCTTGTAGAATTTGAACCTGTACTTTGATTTTGTATACAAAATAGAAGTTTATTTGTTTAGTTTTAGTAAGAATGATTTTTATGATTTCATATTACTCCACATAATATATATCCAGCTGTCATTGAGGTTTGCACAACTAAACAGCTAAGTGTTCCATTGTTTGGAAAAATCAAAGAGTTCCTTGGTACTATATGCACCTATAATTATGTGAAATTTGCTCAGCCAGAATTGCAATTACTGTATCTGTAGTAAATAAGATCTATAATGGACTGTTTTAAGTAGGATCTTTATCTAATTTTTCTCATAGAAGATCTTTCAGAGCTCTGTTGATGTTTGTGCAAGATTTCAAGTCCATGTTTGAGGCAGCTATAGTGATAGCATAAACACCGGTAACTTGGGGTTCATACCTGCGTTACCTGCCCTATCATTACTGCCCTGAGCAAGTGAGACCAAGAGGACATGGTAAGCAGAGCACAAAGGTCATTTGTGAAACTACGAGGCTTACAGTAAGATTCCTTTGAATATGTTATTCCCACCATGCACCTTTTGATAGAACACTTTGCTGCTAGTGCTTTTCTCCATTTGACCTAACCTTTATTTATATAAGGCCTTTTGATCTTCATACAGTGTGACTTTATCACTTTTATAATTATGGTAATGATAATTAACAGTTATTGCATGCAGGCAATTAGACAAACTCAGTTGTAAATGTTCTGTTTATATTTTCTCATTAAATGTTTACAACAGATCTTTAACAAAGTGTAAGAGGAGATTGGTTATTTGAGACAGAATCTCCTTATGTAGCCCAGACTGACCTCAAATTTGTGGTTATGCTGCCTTAGCCTCCCATGTGGTGGCATTATAGGTGCTTACCACCATGTCTGGCAGAAGTACTGTCATTAACTCTACTTCCTAGATAGAGAAATTAAGATGCAGAGAGATTAATTTGTCTAATGTCACAAAATCAGCAGGTGATATAGCACTAGGCTAGCAGTCTCGCTCCAGAGCCCATGTGGATAACCACTTGACTGGTTATATTGCCTCCTTGTGAGTCATCAGCCTCCTGTTACTAATTTTGACAATTGAAGTAATGTTTTTGGCAACAGTGTGATCATAAACACTTATACTACCAAAATCATATAGTAACACCCAGATGGATACCATTATATGTGTATTCATATATATATATATGCACACATGCATATATCTTGTTGAAACAAAAATATAAATGTTTTAAATTCTTACTGAAAATAGAGTGGTTTCCAAAGATTTTATAATTACAAGGGAAAGTTAGAATTATAGAAGAAACATTTACAAAGTAGAATTAACTTTTTATAGTTAGTTTGTTTGCTGTTTGTTTGTTTTGAGACAGAGTTTTGCAATGTAATGTAGCCCAGGCAAGCATCGAACTCAATCCTGCTGCCTCTGCCTCCAGGATTACAGGCGTGCACCATCACACCTGGCTTTGGAATGACTTTTTACCCGTTGAAGGAGGTAAGTATGAGACTTACCAAAGGAGGCCATAGAATGTGTGCATTCCTTTCTGCCTGCCATTGTTCGAATAATGGCTTGGGTACTTGTTTTAGAGATAGATGATAGAAATGAAATAGACTGTTTTGTAGTATATTCAAAGCTTGCTCTGCATAAAGATGTTTTGGTCCATATGGAAGCATTTATAAAAGTGATCCCAGGGTTATAATGGAGCTGATGATTTCCTGTCACGTAGTCACTGCATCATAGCCATCCTATGAGCAAAGCATTGCTCAACATTTGTGATGCTATGTGAACAAACCTACTCTGCTGCCAGACATTGAAAGTACAGCACATGTACATAGGAGAATGGATGAATGAGTTACTAGTTTATGTATTTACCATACTTTTTATCATGCTAGAGTACATTAGTATTTAAAAATGTATACTGTAACACAGTATAGTATGTGACACTGGAAGAGCTACTACTTTTTACATCTTGTGTTTCTTAGTCTTTTAATTTCATCAAGAGGCCACATGGAGTGATTTGTCCCATTATCAATCAAGTTTCTGCAAGGACACTATGATTTTTGCCCAGTAACAAAATTGCCTAACTATATCTAAGATTCAGTCCTAGCTGTTAGGTAATGGCATATCCTGTAATATATACAAAAAATAAATATATACAAAAATAAGAAACATATATACAAAAAATAAAAAAAATAGAAAATGAATCAGAGTATGTGGGGTGGGGTAGTAGTAACTCAGGTAAATATAGTTACTTTAGTTAATTACTAAAACAGAGCAGCTCTGATAGGTAAATGCATGAAGAAAAGCATACTAGATCCTTGTTTTGAATCTAAGATGAATTTACACCAAAGTGAACATTCAGGAAGTTAATTTAATACTGAAGTCACCAGATCCCTCCTTGGGACAGACACGTGTCTCCACAGCTGCCTGCAGCACTGACTACTGATGGCTTCTGGTTGGATTCCTCCCAAGACTTTGCCTTTGCCTGAGGGAGCTGTGTTCCATGAGGCCCAGTTTCTGGTCTAATGACTGTCAGTGATGAAACTCAAGTCAAGCCTCATTGTCTCAGTTTAGGATAGCTTCAGAAGGAGCACTTAAGTTCCCTGCCTTACTTTTGGATTAGGCCTCTGCTCACAAGAATGTCCTACATCAGTTCTTTCTTTTGTGTCAGCCTTGTTTCTCAGTCTCATATGTGGTTCCTAAGAGCCATCTGGAGTAAAAAACCTATACACAGTGCCCAAGTTTTGTTTCCTGGGATGTTTTACCATTGTAAGGAAAAGGCATTAGAAATGTAGACTTCCTAACTCAGATCTCAGCACACCGAGAGTACTCAGAAAATAGTTTCAATCACATGACACAGTGAGCCACAGAAGCAAAAGGTTTGTTTTTTTAGTTTGCTTGTTTTTATTTAAGTACTGTGGCTTGAGCTACAAAATTAAGATAATCACATGGTCAATTTGTGAAAAAATAAAGGAGCCTATCATTTCAAGGGAATAAATCTGCTCTGAGCAATTTCTTTTCTGTCCGTCCATCCGTCCTTCCTTCCTTTCTTTTTTTTTTTTTTTTTTTTTGGTGTTGGTATTAGGACATGAACTTAGGGCATAGATATTGTCCCTGAGCCTTTTTACTCAAGGCTAGCCTTCTACAACTGGAGCCACAGCTCTGCTTTGGGCTATTTGGTGTTTCATTAGAGATGCCCCAGTTGGTTTCAAACCATGATCTTCAGATCTCAGCCTCCTGAGTAGCTAGGGTTTCATTTTCCTTTTTAAACAGTAGTCTTGACAGAAAGTCACCTTGTATTTGGCAAGCAGTACAATAAAGCCGTGCCTGCATATATGGTGTACATATTAAGGGCAGTTCTTCTTGGTTATCTGTGGAACAGTTAGTTCATGATAGAAGTTGTATTGGAGACCTTTAGAAAGGATTAGTTTTCTTTTTTTTGGCCAGTCCTAGGGTTTGGACTCAGGGCCTGAGCACTGTCCCTGGCTTCTTTTTGCTCAAGGTCAGCACTCTGCCACTTGAGCCACAGAGCCACCTCTGGCCATTTTCTGTATATGTGGTGCTGGGGAATTGAACCCAGGGCTTCATGTATACGAGGCAAGCACTCTTGCTACTAGGCTATATCCCCAGCCCTTTTAGATTAGTTTTCTAATCCTGTTACGCTGGAAATCTTTAGTCAGTTTGGCTAATTATCTTGAGTGTGTTTTTAGATATCCACATACTAAAAAGTTAAAAACATTTTTAATGTTATTTGACTAACATTTGGAGTTGGTGCCTCAAGGTGTGAAGTTTTGAGAAAAAGATGCTTACATAGTAACTTTAGAGATGATGAAATAGGTCAGGATGCATTGTACTCATAGTGATATGTTGAACAGAAACCCCTTTGTACAACTACTTAACAGTAATAATGATAAATAAAAAGAAATAAAAGTCACCTGTCAGTTCTTTTCTTTTTTTTTTTTTTTTTTGGTCAGTCCTGGGCCTTGGACTCAGGGCCTGAGCACTGTCCCTGGCTTCTTCCCGCTCAAGGCTAGCACTCTGCCACTTGAGCCACAGTGCCGCTTCTGGCCGTTTTCTGTATATATGGTGCTGGGGAATCGAACCTAGGGCCTCGTGTATCCGAGGCAGGCACTCTTGCCACTAGGCTATATCCCCAGCCCCACCTGTCAGTTCTTAACCAAGCTGGTTTTGGCCCTGTTTCAGGTGAGAAGTTGTTTTTTTTTTTTGCCAGTCCTGGGCCTTGGACTCAGAGCCTGAGCACTGTCCCTGGCTTCTTTTTGCTCAAGGCTCTGACACTTGAGCCACAGCGCCACTTCTGGCCATTTTCTATATATGTGGTTCTGGGGAATCGAACCCAGGGCTTCATGTATATGAGGCAAGCACTCTTGCCAGTAGGCCATATTCCCAGCCCCATGGTGAGAAGTTCTTGACAAATGTTATCTGCCTGTCTTTGGCACAATAGTTACTTGTTGTTGTTTATTCCTAGAGTGTTAAGTATGCCCTAATTTTTGCTTAACCTGTCTTGTTCTAAGTAGGGAAGGTCCAGGTTTCTCATTAACACAGTAGGTACCATATGAGTCTCAAAAATAAAGGAGCCCTTAGGAGAAGATGTCTAGAAGGACCTTATATTCCAAAGAAGCTCCTCCATATAAACATGTGGCCTAGGTGTGGGTCTTACAGTGTTTTGGCTAACCTGAGGTAATTCTATGAGTATCCATCTGTAGCATATAAAGTATAGAGCTAAAGGTTGTGTGGTTACATGAATTTTGTTCATGAGCAGAGGATAAAGTCTATTTCTGACAGTATTGTCTTCCTTTGGGGCTTTCTCTTTGTAATGTGAATGGGCAAGACATTCAGCAGTTAGAATGAAGTAACCTAGGACTTGATATTCACCGAGAACCAAAATTTCCTAAATTACCTATATATACTATGTAAGAATCTTTCCTCATGAAGATAGTCCTGACTACTTATAAACAGAGTGTATCTTTCATAGCTTGTTTATGAATGAAGTGCAAGCTGGTAGGATTCAATCCTGGACAGTTTCCCACAAAGACTGAACTTTCAGACAGATAGAACTCTTTGTGATGGTCATTCTGTTTGTCTCTAAGTTCAGAAAATAATTGAGTCCTTTTTCCTTCTTGATTTTATTCTTGAATATTTCATTTGTTTTGTTTGTAAGGTACAAGAAATACAATTTGGGTAGGAATGACTTCAGAGTTCCCCTTGGCAGGTAATTGTCCCCTTTCTCCTTTGTTACAAAGAAATAATTTGCTTTTCTAGTTGTACCTGTATTTATATTTTATACTTTCTTTTAACTCTCGCATTTTTTAGAAGATACCAGGAGCTATATCTACTTTGTAGTTAAACAGTGAATTTCATTGTTTTCTCTGCAAAGAAAAATTTGATTGCCTTGCCAGTGATTTGCTACTTTAAACTTAGATTAATTCATTTATTTAGTAAGTATATATTGAATCATTGTCATGTGACAAATCTAGTAGAATAATTTTGTTACACAGCATCAGAACTTTTAAGTAGCATTTAGTGATTTTCACATACTAGATCTCTTTTGAATGATTCTTTGTCTTTGGGCCTTGGTTCCTCATTTATTAAGCAAGGGTTTTGGACTAGATGATCTTTTTTTTTTTTTTTGCCAGTCCTGAGCCTTGGACTCAGGGCCTGAGCACGGTCCCTGGCTTTTTTGTGCTCAAGGCTAGCACTCTACCACTTGAGCCACAGCGCCACTTCTGGCCATTTTTTATATATGTGGTGCTGGGGAATTGAACCCAGGGCTTCATGTATATGAGGCAAGCACTCTTGCCACCAGGCCATATTCCCAGCTCCGGACTAGATGATCTTTAATGTTCATTTCCACTGAAACTTCTTTGGAGCTTGATTTGCATTTAGAACCTTGAGGCTCCACCACCTCCTGTAGCACCTTGAATAGCAGCATTACAGGAAGTTTTCTGAAGAGACATTTGGCAAGAGTAGTGATATGGATAGGGGATGAAGGGCATCAGGAGCTCCAGGGAAGTTATAGGATTTAATGACAAATTTGAGGTCCATTCTTAGTAATTGAGACATAGATGACTATGGTGGACAGTTGAGTGGAGTAATAGATCAGACTGTGACTCTGAGTAGACGTTTCTATTCCTAAGACATTCTTTGAGTCATCAAGCAGTGTTGAAATTGGAGGACGTGAGAATTTAGTCGTGGGAACTTACAGGGAAGTTAGTCAAGACTTATTTTCCTGTTCTTATTTTTGGATATATGGATTTTCTTGTTTTAAGTTGTTATCTTGAGTAGTAACTTATAGCGTCTGTATGGATAAGTCAGATAAAGTATTGTGTGATATACTTGGCACGGTAATCAGCCTAAGGAATGAATTTTAAAATATTGCTTAATTACCCTTTCACAAAAAAGCTTTTTGCTTAACACATGGAAAAACTGCTATATTTTTGTGAAGAGTAAAGAGCTTTCCTAGCTTTTATTGATAGAAATCATTTCCTTATGGAACAGGAAAGCAGAATGTGGTGGTTCACAGATGTAGTCCTAGTTGCTTGGGAGATTGACCTGTGAGAATATCTCTAGCTCAAGAGTTTAAGGACAGCCTGGACAACATGGCAAGACCTTGTCTCTTAAAAAAAAAAAAAAAGTGAAAAAAAAGAAAGGAAATAAAGAGAGGACTTTGGCTAATTTATCCTTTAAGAAAATTATTGATGTACGTTGTCTAAATAAGTAGGATGCTGAGCAAACTAGTTAATTGTACTTAATCTGGTTGTGCCAATCTTTAGAATATCTTACAAAACCTATAATGCAAATGAAGTCCACCTTATTTTAGAGTATCTGACTTGATACTATTACCTTCATTCATGGAAGACATCTGCATCATATGGAAGTATTAAGTGACCTCTTCATTGAGTCATTGTGCTCCTTGGAATTGTGTGGAATGGTTTGTATATATGTACACAACCCCCCCCTTTTTTTTTTTTAATGATGAGGGGAATCCATGACATGGTTAAAAACTGCTCTGGAGAGGAAAAGGTAAAGCAAAAGATTGAAGAATAAAATGGTTTTGCTTGCCAAACATGATATAGAGCTGGAAGAATATCAAACAAGTTTAATAATTTTTTCTGTGTGTGTGTGTGTGTGTGTGTGTGTGTGTGTGTGTGTGTGTGTGTGTGTGTGCATTAGTGAGGATTTATTTTACCAAAAGAGGGTAAGGAGAAACTGAAAAGAAAAGCATTTCCTGCTCCCTAATACAGGAATTGGGAGTTAAAGACTTAAGTTTTGTATTGTTTTGGTTTGGTTTGGTTATTTTGGTACAGGTCCTGGGGCCTGAACTCAGGGCCTGAGTGGTCCTAGAGCGTGAACTCAGGGTCTGGGCACTGTCCTTGAGCTTTTTTGCTCAATGTTACCATTTGATCCATGGCTCAACTACTGGCTTTTTGCTGGTTAACTGGAGATAAGAGTCTCTTGGACCTTCTGCCCAGCCTGGCTTCAAACTGCAATCCTCAGATCTCAGCCTCCTGAGTAGCAAGGATTACAGGCGAGAGCTACTGTTGGTTTAAAAGGATTTAGGTAATTGGCAAGTCTGTTTCCAAATATCATTGTACAAGAAAATCTAATCAAACAGATAAGAGTTCTGTCAATCCCAAATGGTTTTCTTTTGGTGACTTTTAAAGTTACAGCTCTGTGTCAGAAGATTAAAATAGGAATTTATACTTAACCTCACTCTTACTGTGCATAGAATGAGTTCATTGACTTAATTTCTACTATTTAAGGTTGTTTTTTTCCTACTCATAGTGCCAACATACAGCTAATAAAAAAAAACTGTCTTTCTGAAAGATATTAAAATAAACTCGGTATTGTTTTTGCTTCAATTAACAGTGAATAGTAATAGCTGTTAAGGTAACCTTAGTTTAAAGGGGAAAAAAATGTCACAAAGACGTTTGTTGCTTCAAACTACCCATCTGCCTAGTCTGAGCTATTGTTTCAAACATTTTCAGTCACTGGAAATTTATGTCTAGTATAATTTCCCCCTATAGAGAATAATATGTGATATTAAAAGGCTTTGTTTATAAGTGTTATGTCTACTGATTTGGGTGAAGGGAATTACAGACTTAATATGTTTAGTTGGCAGAGGGCTAAGGTAACAAATGCAATTTGCTTCTAGTATTGCCAGTTTGACAGCTACACTTGAAAATCTGTTTCACTGCTGGTTTTTCTTATAACATTGTCTCCTGCTATTATAACTAAGCTGTCCTCCTGAAAATCAACTTTTTCATCTGACATCTCAGACTGATCAGGCATTGTTTTCTAAACAGCACATTTATGTAGCTTGTATGCTTTATTTCTGTCCCTCATTATATGCTCTGTTCCACTTACAGTTAGAACGGTGGTTTTGTCATGTGATTATTTTATGATTGTATGAATGGACAAATTTAGAGAAAATTTTAGAACCAGTATTCTAAATTGGTTGGCCTATGCCTTAAAAAAAAAAGATTTGTTTAGTTAGTCTATATTCCCATTCAAGGAAGAAATTAATTCTTCCCATTTCCAGAAGATCAAAAGAGGGGATTGGAGGATACTGAAGCTAAAGAAATCTTAATTTCACCTCAAAAGTAGCTTAGTAATGTCAGGAAGGGCTTTGATGAAACCACTGGCCCTACTTATCAACCTTATTTTCCAAGCCTTTCATTATTTTATTTGCCCTTTTCTGAACTCTACAATTTCCCTCTCTTGTAGCTGGTTCGATGCCCAGAACTGAATGCTGTGCTCCAGCTGTGGCCTCACCGGTGCTGAATAGAGAGGAAGAGCCACCTCCATAGCTTACATGTGATACCTCTGCTTATACAACCCAATACTGGATTTACTTACTTTGGCAAGATAGCTGCATTGTGCACTGTATTTAATGTTACGTGTACTGTAACCCTGGGTCTTTCTCTGCATTGCTGCCGTTAAACCCCCAATCCTGCCAATCTAAAACTCCTGCCTTTGTTTACCCACCCTCCTCTCCCATAGATTCCCCATACATTCATCCACAATGAATGTCATCCTTTTTATTCTTTCATTTCCTTTTACTCTAATCTTAAACTTTGGCAAACTTTAACTGTTTTATAAATTGTTGGTTGTCAGCCATCCTGTTTTTCTCCTCATTCTGGTAGTAGAACATCATCTGAGTCTTTCTTTCCATTTTGAAGTCATTAAGCACTTGGCAGGATAGATTTAATAAGGATTCACCTGGTGTTTCTTCCAAATCAAGTATTCAGGAACCTTTTTGGTTTGATCCATTAATGCACTGTGACTTATTCTTGAGTTTCTACTGAGATTTTCTTCTGGCCACTCTTCCCGTGGCTTCATTCAAGATGGATAGTGCTTTCTCACAGTTGTTCTTCTAGGGAAGAGTCAAGAAGACAGTATCAGTTCATTGGGGGAAATTGCTACCAGTATTTTTAATTTCATAAGTGTAGTCTTTAATAATTTTAAGCAAATTCTTTCCCCCTTAGATCCTACCAAGAAGAGTTTAAGTTTCTTTAATTTCTGAGATCAATGAGGTAAAGGAAGAAGGAACAGTGAAGGCATTGTTGAACAGGATGTGTTTCTCCAAGAAAGCTAAATCGAGGCTTTTGCTGGAATTGGTAGTTATCTGGAATGGAAGGTGTGACCTTGCTTTTCCTAGATTCTGGAACATTATTGTAATTTCAGTTTTAGAGTGGATTTTTAAGTTGGCTTATTTATGACTGTTGGTTGACACAGACACCCACTCTTAATTACATGCTTTGGTTAATCATTTAAAATGTGGAATGTGTAGCCTTTTCTGATTACTGTGGATGTTAAGAGTTGGAAAGTCTCCATATGCCCTATTTATTCATTTTGAAGTTCTCAAGTTTAACTGAATCCCAGTGTTTCTTGTGGTGGCAGAGGGTTTTTTGCTTGTTGTTTTGTGTTCTCTCTTAGTTGATATGTTCCATTTAAACATCCTCTCTTTGTATTTGCAGTCTTTATACAAATATTCATTCGTATCTTGAAACAGATAAAATCAATTTGGAAATTGTTCTAATGTAGCAGTGTACCAAATTACTCTCAATTTACAAGTTACTGAAAACATCTTTCAGGCATCTGGTAGATATTTTATATGTCAGCATATTACACTATAAAATATAAAAGTGTATTACAAAAGTACACCCACAAGTAAGAGGTGACAAGATCTGTTAGTCATTTCTAGTGAAATATAAAATATGTCACCTGATTCTTATCTATAATCATTAGATATGGCTAATTTTATTATTTACGGTTAGATGCTGTGTTCGACTTACAGTCTGTAAGTTTGTTTTAGTTATGTAAACCAAGTGAAATTTTGAGCTCAATTTGGTGGTGTTGAGTGAGTTTTCTTTCCTGTTGTTTTCCACTGTGTATATTATCAAGAATTGATGGCTTTGCTTGTGCCTGTGTCACTTGCCTAATAACAGTGATGATACCTTTCTTCCAAAGACCATTAGTTTATTCCTTGACCTCTGAAATAACTGTAGGTGACAAAGCTGAGTGGGTTCTTTTGCGTAATGATTGCTTTTCTCCAGGCAGCCACTAAGTTATGAGGAGAGCATGAGTTCCCTCTCCATTTATAGCTTTGGAAGGGCGAAAGGGACAGGGTTGGGACTCTCCATATATGGTCCTTGGAGAGTTGGAAAGAGTGGTTGGGGTGTTCTTGGAGGCAGAAAACTAGACATGATGAGATAAAAATAAGTTGGCAGGGGATGTTTGCAGTTGAAATTCCAGTCCCTCTGAGGAGGGCAGAGGGTGCTGGGAAAGGGGCATGTGTAGAAGGTCAGATCTGCTGCAGTAGTTATCGCCTTCCATTGGAAGATTTGGCTATGACATACAGTTCCAAAGTTCGTGGTTCTAGTTTGTTTTCTATAGCTTTGTCTTGCGTGGTTGTGACTATCCTTTATGCAAAGAAAGAAATGCTTTAAATAAGAGAGTGTATTTTTGGAAACCTCAGTTCTCTGAGACATCATTTGAGGCACCAGAAAAGATGTCAAGAAAGGGAAAATGGGACAGGTGCTTATGCAGGGGTAGGCTGGCTGGCTAAGGGCGGGTGGCTCTAATTATGTCTGAAGATGCTCTTTATATGTATTATACTTTTATTATTCCTTTTGCTTGTCTGGATTTCTGGCCTCAAGAAAATATTATTTTTAAAATATCTTGTCAGTTGTCCACTGTATTTAAAAGATGCTATATTTGCACAGAAGCTCTATAAAAATGATCAGGAGTCATTTTAGTTTGGTGAGTACAGGTATTATATTGATTTATGGAACGAAAGCAATCTCACTTTTAGAAAAATTTTAGAAGAATTTTTAGTAATGCCTGTAAATTAAATCAGAGGTGACCTGGTTTTGTACTGTTGAGTTAGAAAGTATTTGGGAGCCTACCAAGGAAAAGGACTGTTGTCTCTGAAAAGAATATATCTATATATCAGAGTGAAATCCAGTAAAGTAAAAGAGAGATGAGAAGAGCAGAAAAGGCATAGTCAGAGAAGGAATAGAGGTTGAATGTGGCTAAATTTGGAAGCTGGGACTAAGTCCTTGTTTTGTTTTCTGAAATTCATGCAATAGCATCATGTACAATTAAACTCAGGAATCTGAGCAAATAATCAGAAATATGCATTAAAAGCAAAGAACATGACAAATTGGAAGGATTGGACAAGATAATGAAGTTTTCCAGGTTTATATATGGGCTTTTATTATGACATTTATTTAATGTGTGCAATGTGGCAGAAATACAAGTGAAATAATTCTCCATCTCCCCCTCCCACACCCCCCTCCCAGTAAAGAAACTGTTCTGTTGCTTTGATACCGTTGGCTATCATTTTGAGTTGGGAGACTAGTGAATTGTCTGTTTTTAGGTGCAGGTATTAGTGTGCTGCTTCTTAATCATTAGTGTCTGAGACTGGGATACCAATGTGGCTTTAACTTCAGTTTTAAATTTTAGTAAAGTGAGTTAGTAAGGAATATAGACTACTTAAGTAATATGTTTTACTAGCTAATTGATGTAAGCAGTTGTTTTTGCCCTGTATTTGTTCCTGGAATCAAGGGTAAGGAAGGTATTCTCTGCTTTGGGAAGTTCTTCTTTCTGTCTTCCTTGCCTCACTTTTTCCAAATTCTGGGCACATAGCAGCTCTCTCTTTTCTGTGGCAGGTGTGCATCCTATTGGCTGGCTGGTATTTCTTGTTTTTTCCCCCTCTATATTCTTTTTAAGTGGGGGAGGGAGTATAAAATGTATGTTTGGGTACATGCAATAATGTTGTAATGTTTCTTGTTGTTTAATTGATAATTAATTGCAAAGTAATTGTTTGATAACATGTTTGAGTAAATGCTAAATTAGTTTTTTAATGTAATAATGAATTTGAAATCTAGCATTCCTGTAACAATGTGTCTATGTTTGTCTGTCTGTGTCTGTCTAATAGTAATTAATATCTGTGGTCCTTACCTGGAAGAGGAAGTACAGCTTTAAAGAATAACAAAAGACTTTGTGTCTTAGACCCTTCGCAGGTGTTACAGTCGGGTGAAAGAACATGGTGTTGGGAAAAGAAAGAGCAGTTACACATTTGAACAGTTGGAACAGGTGTTTGGTCAGGGAGGATGGGATGCTCAGCCCTGCCAGCCTGTACTTATTAACAGTAGTGGCTTGTACCAGGAGCTGGAGTCAGATGGCAGCACTATGGAGGACTATTCACAGGAGGACTGGGGAAACCACAGTCAGGATCTCCATGGCTATCCAACAGATCAGGAATTGGGTAAGTTCATTGATAGATATGACATTTTCTGTGTGTGCGTGTGCACGTTTGCTTGCTTGGTATGTGTCCTGCTGTATTCTATCTGGTGATATCTTCTGGTACTCTTTCCCCTTCCACACAAGGCATATCACCAGTCTGTTTAGGACCATATGAGAATCTTTGGTTTAGCCCCACACTGACAGCTAGTACTTGAAGATTTGGAAATCAAGCTTCTTAAAAGCAGAATTGTCTGGCACTGGTGGCTCACTCCTGTAATTTAGCTACTCAGGAATAGCTAGTATTGCAGTTCGAAGCTAGCCCGGGCAGAAAATTCTGTGAGACACTATCTTGTGTCCAGTAACTACTCAGAAAAATCCAGAAGTAGTTCTGTGGCTCAAGTGGTGGAGTGCTAGCCTTGAGCATGAAGAGGGTAAAGGACAGTGTGCAGACCCTGAGTTTGAGCCCCAGGACTGGCAAAAAACAACAACAACAGAGTTATTCTCAGTTTAAGAAGATTCAGTGACAGGTAGAATCCTACACAATTCTAAATGCCCTGAACCATCTGGTGCTAAGATCCCTAAGAATTATTGACTCTTGTCCCAACTACCATTAGTGAATCTTTCCATCCGTGATTTGGAAAATGCCCCCTCCCATACCTTAATCTGAACAGGAAATGAAAGTCTTGGTTTATACTGAGAAGAGCTGATACATAGATGGTATCAGTGGTCACATCCTACCATACTTTTAAGAGATTCCACATGACTGATCACTGTGATGATTTATATACAGTGAATATGCTCAAAACGGAAAATGAAATTCCTGGTCATCAGATCTCAGTTTGTGTGGCATGATTAAGAGTGTGCATGTAGTTTTTATTTACTTGTTTCTTTTTGCATTAAGTACTTCAATTTGGATGTTGATGATTTGGAAGTACAGATCCAGTGTCTGCTCCAGTATTATATATTAACAGCTAGGTGTTTAATGAGTGTTTACTTTAAGACGCATATTCTTTCTCTTCATTGAGGTATTCAGACAACCCCTAAGGAATTATATAGGTTGGTGGTATATAGATTTGTTTCCCTTCCTTAAGCTGCAAGTCTATAAGCTCTGTGTTGACACACTTCTCGATGGTAGATAAATTCTAATTAAAAGAAAAAAAGAATTAACTGACAATCTTTCAAATAAGATTTTAAATAGTCTCATATGTTGGAAAAAAGAGGCTATAAAACTACAAGAGTTGAGGATTAGAAAAATATAAAGGACTGGGGCTGGGGATATAGCCTAGTGGCAAGAGTGCCTGCCTCGGATACACGAGGCCCTAGGTTCGATTCCCCAGCACCACATATACAGAAAACGGCCAGAAGCGGCGCTGTGGCTCAAGTGGCAGAGTGCTAGCCTTGAGCGGGAAGAAGCCAGGGACAGTGCTCAGGCCCTGAGTCCAAGGCCCAGGACTGGCCAAAAAAAAAAAAAAAAAAAGAAAAAAAGAAAAATATAAAGGACTGATAAAAGTGATTGCTACTTTTTAGTTTCACAATAGCAATAAGGTCTAAATACACTGGTATTCCACAATGCTTATTTTGCCCCACAGAGTTAAGTCACCCAAACCTTTGGCAGCATGGAGGGGATGCAAAATATGCTGATCCTGATATTTGGTGTATAATTGCTCTGTAGAACCTACATAGAAAATCTAAGTAGAACAGAATTATTTTCATTTTTGTTCCTTCAAAATCATGTCTGCAGTGAAATTAAGCTTTAAGCTCCCAGCCAGAAATCCCCCGGTGACCTTGAAGAATTTTATACTTGTGGAGCTGGTTTCTGATCTTGCATATAAATGTATGCATCTCATTATATAAGAGTTATATTTATAAAACTAGCATTGGACAGGGTTGGACACCAGAATTAAAGCCTGGTATTGCAAAGTATGAAACGAGCAGTAAATATAGCTACTTATCTACATAAATGTTTGCTATCACTGAGAAAAAATATAATTTGTTTCAATTGTTTGCTTTTCAGATGAAATACCTGTCACAAAAAGAACACTAAAAATAAAACAAGAGTCTTCTGAAGAAGCACAGTAAGTAAATGTTTCACCTTTCCACAGAGTGGGTCTGCCTAAGTTTATAGGCATTGGGAGAATCGAGAAGTAGCTAGACATGCTATTAAAGTACAACTGTACCTCCTTCTGTTAGCTTAAAATATCCAGCAGAAACCTGTAATTGTGAGAATTTTATGAAATGCAGAAAAGGAAATATGTTAGATGAAAATAGTGTTGATAGTGTTTACCTGTATTTGAGTAGTTAAATTTGATAAAAAGATGAGGGGCTGGGAATATGTCTTAGTGGTAGAGTGCTTGCCTCATGTACATGAAGCCCTGAGTTCAATTCCTCAGCACCACATATATATGGGAGGGGGGGGGGGGGAGCCAGAAGTGGTGTTGTGGCTCAAGTGGTAGAGTGCTAGCCTTGAGCAAAAAGAAACCAAGGACAGTGCTCAAGCCCTCAGTTCAAGCCCCCAGGACTGGCAAAAAGAGGAAAAAAAAAAATGAGTCACAGAGACGTGAGTATATTTGGCAGTGGGTGAAATGATAAGAAGGCTAAAGAAATACATAAATTCCTTACAGTTTTGCAACTTGTAAGTCAAAAAATAAGAACTTAGACGTTCTGTTTCCCCATTTGGACTAGAAAGCAGCTCCTGGAGGAGGGAGTGAAGCGTCCAGCTGTGGGATGCTCAGGGATCCAAATTCATTTGTTCTCTCTAAGAGTTAAATGTAATTCGTTAGGCTTAGGGTTGTTTTGAATAGGTAAGTCAGTTTCTGTTGAAATTTACTAAGAGCATATATTACAAGTTAGTTAGAGGCACGTGGGGAATGCCATTTTCCAACTAGTAATCTTGCAGGCAGCACTCTTAGCACCCACTAGCTCTTGTTATTTCATGCTATGCCTGTGATCTTGATATCTGAGAGTAGAGAAATAAAGGGGAGGCAAGTTAAAAAGGACCGTGCTAGATAACAAGCAGTCAGAGGCACAGAAGTAGTTTTGATTCTGCAAACCACTACCACCATCACCCTTCTACAGAAGACTATTTTCTTTTTCAAAGTATCTCTTTGGAATTAAAGAATTCCCTATGTTATCTGATTGCATGTTTGAGAAGAGCATGAGCATTCAAGGATTAGAAATTTCCCCAAATTGTCATTTTTCCAATTCTCAAAAAAAGAAAGCTTATGATAAAAATCAGTTACGTTTCAGGCCATTGCTTGTTAGAAGGTACTTATCTTTAAGATTTTGACATCAAAGTATACCAAAGGAAAGGAAATACTACTATTCTTAAAAAGGAATTATTAGACCTGGAAGCAATGTCTCACGCTTGTAATCCTAACTGTTCAGAAAGCGGAGATTTGGGAGGATTGAGGCTTAAGGTGAACCTGGGAAGAAAGTTTCTAAGACTGCTTCAACAGGAAAAATTAGGTGTGATGGTAGATGCCTGTCATCCAGGTACAAGAAGGAAGCATTTAGAAAAATCACAGTCTAGGCCAGCCCCGGGAAAAAGCTAGACTTCTCGAAAAAATAAGGAAAGCAGAAAGGGTTAGAGCCATGGCACTTGTGATATTGCTTCTGCCTAGCAAGTGTAAGGTCCTGAGTTCAAACCCCAGTACTCCTTCCCCCGCCCATACACACAAATGATTCACACATTAAAATCCCTATTTTCCAGAGAGCCACTAGCTTCCTGTTTCTCCCTTTATAGTCACTTGCGACCTGTAGGGGTGCTCAGCTGATCTAAACTTTAACTTCACAGACATGATGTGAACAATTTCAAACTACTTGAACTTTTTTTTTGGTGGCTGGAGCTGTAGAAACCTTACTTGAGTCTCCAATATCTCCCTTGAGCTCAGTTTGGCTTCCAGCTAGCTTAGCAGGGCAGGAAACTAACATATAGAGAACTGTCTAGCTTGTGCTGCCCTTCTCCAGGTTTTATCTCAGGAACAAGATTTTCAAAATAGCTTCCTGAGAGGTCATTTATTCCCTTGTACAGTAGTTTCTTCAGAACTGTTCCATTTAGTATCTGATTATGGCTTGTACTATAGGGCTATGACAGTGCTCAATGAAATGACTTCAGCAGCAGACAAGGAAGGGTGGTAGCTATAAAAGCTAGTTTTCCTTTAAGGCAATGATCAACATAGCCCTGTATCTTAGCCTCATGAGCACCACAGTCAAATATAAGTCACTGAGTGCTTTCATGGCCCCTGAAGAGAGGACTAGTTCCCTTGGAACATAGTGATTCATCTCGATGGCCACTTGAGAAGCTCCCAAGACAAAGTGATTGGTAGAGGGTAAATCCAGGGCAGTTGGAGGCCCGAGAAGCAGCTGATGACAAAATGGTAACTTTTGCTCTTCTTGCAAAGCAAGTCTGGGAGAGTAACATGACAGACTACATAGTACAGACAGTAAGAAGCTTCCCCCAAATATTCCAGAAGCCATCCCCCAAAGCTATGAGCATTAATTACAAAAGTCTGAAACCTCCTTGAAAGAATCTGTTAGCAAATCTATTTTTCTTGACTGTGAGTACAGTTGTTGAGTGCTTTTGTATGGAAGGCCTGTAATTGACACAGAGTATATTTGTTTAACCAACCAATCTTTTTTTTTTTTTTTTTAAATCTTTTTTTTTTTTTTTTGGCCAGTCCTGGGCCTTGGACTCAGGGCCTGAGCACTGTCCCTGGCTTCTTCCCGCTCAAGGCTAGCACTCTGCCACTTGAGCCACAGCACCGCTTCTGGCCGATTTCTGTATATGTGGTGCTGGGGAATCGAACCTAGGGCCTCGTGTATCCGAGGCAGGCACTCTTGCCACTAGGCCATATCCCCAGCCCTAACCAACCAATCTTAACAGTGTTAAAGTTTTGCATATTTGAGAAATTTATAATGAGGTGTCAGTTAACATATCATGAGTAAGTGACCTGTGAAACAAGAATTCATGCATTTTTTGTCTTATCCTAGTAAATATACAAGTCAAAATTAAAATAAACTTTATACTGACTTGACAAAATTTTTGTAGAGCAATTTCAATGCTCTTTTGTAAAGCAATATCTTGAACCTTTCTTGGTGTGTGTGTGTCTGTGTGCACACACACTCACGTGCGTGTAATGTGCCAGTTCTGGGGCTTGAACCCTGGAATTGGTGGGGAGGAAAAGAACTAAGTAATGGAAAACAGTTTATCTAGAAACTCCGTAGGGTTTTTTCTTGGATTTATGGTCTAATAGCTATCATATCAGACAGCACAGGTAAAAAACATTTTCATCATCACCGAAGGGTCTGTTGGGATAGCACTGTTTTTTTAGACACTGGAGTAATTTGACTGTTACTTCTCTTTCTAGGAAGCGAGACATTATGCAGAATATTGTACAAATTTTGGAATCGGTACAGTTGAAATGGGAACTATTTCAGAGCTGGACAGACTTTTCAAGACTTCATCTTTCTAATAAACTGGCCATTTTTGGAATTGGTTATAATACCCGTTGGAAAGAGGATATTCGGTACCATTATGCTGAGATCAGCTCCCAGGTGCCCCTTGGCAAGCGTCTTCGGGAGTACTTCAACTCTGAGAAGCCCGAGGGACGCATCATTATGACTCGAGTACAAAAAATGAATTGGAAAAATGTTTATTACAAATTTTTAGAGATCACTATTAGTGAAGCTAGGTGCCTGGAGCTGCACATGGAGATTGACTGGATACCCATTGCCCACTCCAAACCAACTGGTGGGAACGTTGTTCAGTATTTATTGCCAGGAGGGATTCCTAAAAGCCCAGGCCTTTATGCCATCGGCTATGAAGAATGTATTGAAAGGCCACTCACACCTCACTTGGAACGACGCTCCTTAGACCCAGGAAAAGAAGGCCGGGTTGACCTGGAAAGCCTTTCAGCACAAGCCTCGTTACAGGTGGAAATGGAGCCCACCCGAATTATCTATTGCTACCTCGGGATTGCTGAGGTTAGAACTCTGCAGCAATGCTTGTTTTTACATTTCCAAGCAAACACCAAAACCTTCAGCAAAGATTGGGTTGGTATTAATGGGTTTTTGTCTCAGAACTGTATTGTAGATCCTGGGGTTTCTCCCAAATCCATCTATATCAAATTTGTAGAAGTAGAGAGGGATTTTCTTTCTGCTGGCTCTCTAGTTGAGTGCCTGGAAAAAGCCATCGGATACCCGTTAAAATTTAACAACTGAATGTCATCCTTCATAAGGATGTGGGGCTCCTACTTCCCTCTTCTACTTACTTCCCAGTACCCTGCCCACCCTCATCCAGATGCTGCCGTCAGACTCTTCATGGGAACTCTCTTCACCACTGGGCCAGTACAGCCGCCAAGGAATCATAGTAGACTTGGGCTAAAAAAACAGACCTCACCTAAAAATGCTCATTTTGAGCAAGCAAGCTCTCCAGTGACTTGCGCAATGGGTCAAGTCGTTTCTTTTTTAAAGACAGTCAACAATTTTTAAATGGGTTTTAGAGCCCTAATATAAACAAATGTAGGTACATTCCATATTGGACAAAACTTATACTTTGAGTTTCATATGAAATTGAAAAATTGTATTTTTTTCACAATGTTTCATTTTTACACATCTCTGTCTCTATGTAAGTATTATTTACAACCCTGAATAAATAAGCAATAGATAATGGCAAGTTAAAACTTGAGTCACAGTAAATAAGACTTTTTCACTATCACCTTTAGCTACAATTGTATATAATTTCGTTTCATTTTTTTCACCAACCAAGTGTTTTGGCTATTTCCAATCAGTGTTGCCTGCAAAGACCTTTGTTTCTGTGATGTACCAACTTTATGGTTGTGTTGCCATTTTAAATTTTTATATATTAAAAGGAAACTATTAAAGTCATTCCTGACTCTCAGCATACTAGTTGAGGTTTCTGTAGCAGTGTGGCTGTCTGTCTTCGCTGCCATGAATGAACAAACGAAGCAAGATCGCTCTGCACTCGCTCTATACCCCACCGGCCAGTATCAGTATTTCTTGTCAGAGTGCCAAAGATCATTGGATATCTCATTTAAAAAAGAGAGATATTGGGCTGGGGATATGGCCCAGGGTCAAGAGTGCTTGCCTCGTATACATGAGGCCCGGGGTTCAATTCCCCAGCACCACATATACAGAAAATGGCCAGAAGTGACGCTGTGGCTCAAGTGGCAGAGTGTTAACCTTGAGCAAAAAGAAGCCAGGGACAGTGCTCAGGCCCTGAGTCCAGGTCCCAGGACTGGCAAAAAAAAAAAAAAAAAAAAGAGTGGGATATTCTTTCTGATCTTAAGTACGTAAATTTGCATGAGACTTTCTCATTTCTCATGTCTCAATACTCAGACATCTTAAGTCACAACAGGTGCAGATAGAAACGTGATGTCATCTTGCTGTGTCTAAAAACGGGAAATAAGGATCTAGTGGAAACATTAAAACACACACACACACACACACGCATTAGGAAGGGAACTCATGTTCAGATTTTTTTTTTAGAAATTTCTAGTAAATTGGCCACCACTACCTGGAGGTTAGTGGTCTTGGCTAAGAATAGCTTGCTTGCTATTACTACTGCTTAGAGCAGTGGAGATATCACTTCAGTCTCATGGCAGGAACTTCTTAGGTTAATTAATTTAGTGCATCCCCAACACCTAGGTGCTTTGTTTTAATTTAATGCAAGTCCAGGTAAAAGCTGTAATTCTCCCAGTTTCAATATATTATTAAAAAATACTATTTACATTGTTAAAAAATAAAAAACTTCCTTTCCCCACAGCCTGACCTTAAATTGGTGATTTTCAAATCCTAGCACCTCTTGGCTCTTTAATGCTTAGTTGAATGTGGGCTTAAGGAGCTGGCTATTTTCTGATGTAAGTTGCTAAAAATAGGTGCTAGTTCTGGGAGAGAGTATAAATGTCCTGTTCTCTTTGGGCACAGCTTGTAAGACAGAGCCTTAGGAACTTCTTGTGAGTCTCTTCTTTGGGATTTACAATTGTGAGTCCTAAAGGCTGATGTGCAGTGAACTGTTTTGTTGCAATAATCCCATAGTAGTGTTAAGTGACAAAAGGATTATTACCAAGATTATTACATGACATTTCCAAAACTGACACTGACCAACCCTAGAACTGATATTAGTACGTCATGTATTTTTCTCCCTCCATCCTACTTGCTGTTAGTTGTGTGGAGAGGGAAGAACAATTTGGGGACACTGATGAGGGTGTTCTATGCCTACCTACTGTTACTGAGAATGGAGCGTCATTGGGTGCCTGACCAATCAGCATGGAGAAGATGACAACATGGGATCAGTCTGTTTTTACCATTTGGTTTGAAATTAGTTGGGCTGGGGAAGAGGACAAAACCACTACTAGTTGGAAAAAGGAGGCATGCTCACCCCCCACCCCCAAAAAAAGCACCTTAATGATATAAAATATCCTGTTTCTGGATAGAACAGCAGGTTGTTAGATAACAGCATTGCTATAAGCAAGGAATGGACTGTTGAGGCCTTAACTTATAACTGATTCAAGGGAGAGAGAGATACTGTATTCATAAGACAGGAAATTTTAGGAAGATCTGAGATATGTGGTTGAAAGAAATCTACCTAACTATGAACTTAGTGTGCACACCTGATTATGTTAATATTAACTTTTAAAAATTATTATTGAGATGCACAGGGAGGCCACCATTTCATAATGAGTACATTTTTTTTCCACAATGTCATCCCTTCCTTTTACTTTCCCCTAGTCCCCCTGGCATCCCTGCCGACAAGTAACATAGGTTATTTACCACATAGCATCTACTGAATAGCATGGCTACATTTGTTCACCCTTCCTCTTTATGTTAGCAACTTTCTTTCTCTTGTGGCAAGTTACCAAGCATCTGAATTCTGAAGGAAAAGGCCACAAGGAGTGACAGCTAAAGCTCTAACTTACATGCTTTATGAGACTGAGCACACTTGTACAATTAACTCCTAACCAAGACTCCTGCCTTTCTAGAATGGAATTATTCCAGGTGACAGCTCTGGTCTGGAAACAAGTGTTTACAGGAGACACTTTGCAATGTACAGTAAAGTCAAGAAAATGTTGAGGGTGACAACAAGAGAAACCAACAGTCCCCACCCTACTCATTCCAGCAGATGCGACCCCCTCCCCGCAGTTGACTGAGCTGCCAAGTGTCAGATTCCAAGGATGACCAGCGCAGTCTAGTGTTTGCCTAGGGGCTTCTCGTAGCCACTGCATGACAGGTATGTGAGGAGGAGCCAGGCGCGAGCCACACTAGGAAGGAGCAGCGGAGTCTACGGAGTCTACTGTGCACTGTGCGTCACACTGTGTGTGTGATGGGACCACAAGCATCATACTCCAGTATTAACACAACTGTGGAATACAACCTGGCAGAAAGGCCTGGCTGCTTTTATTCCTTCACAGAGGGAAGGAAGCACCGGGAATTCGTGGCCCCTGTAGAATTCTGACCCCTGCGGTCCTTGCCTCAACCTTTGAAGCTTTTGGGGGGTAAGGGGGTAAGGGGGCAGGGTCTCAGGCTGAGGAGCAGGAACAGGTGCGCGCCCTTCGGTGAGGGAGCACAGACGGCAAGCAGGGGGCGCACGTGTGCCTCGACCTCCCGGAGAGGGCGGGGAGTGGGGAGGGTGGTGGAGGGGGGTGCCCGGAGGTTAAATTAAATTCACTGCGAACAAGATCTAGTCCTGGGAATTAAAGGATCAGAGCGAGTCTAAGCCGTTCACGGCCGTGATGGGAGCGAAGATACAGGGGATCAAGAAGGATGGGAAAATTCCGTCCAGCCCGCCTTCCCGCTAGCCGAGCCCGCTCCTCCCGCGGTGGTGGAAGGCCTGGAAGCTGTTTATTTCCCTGGGAAAGGAACGCATGGCCTTGGTTTCCTGCTCAGCCCCTCGGGCCACCTTGCGCCACTCTTCCCAGTTCTGGGGTCTAAAGGCCCCGGTGATCCTCAGGCCTGATTTTTCCAGGGTCTATGGGAACTCGCCCAGGGCCCCTCTCCCGCGCACAGCGCACGCACCGGGAAGCGCTGTCCGCGCGCCCTCCAGACCCTCCAGGGGCCTGGGGAGCTGGAGAGGAGGGGCCTCGGGTGCGGCCAGAGCTCTTCCCACCCCCACCCACCCCCACCCACCCCCCCAACCCCCCCACCCCCGCCATCCCGGGCTCCACAAAGTGGCTGATTGCAGCTGCAGGACGAGGCGCTTCCTGCCGCCCTGCGCAGCCTTCGGAAGGGCTGACCCGATCACGTCTGAGGCCACAGAATATAGCTCGGAGCTTGGAGCAGGTTATGCGGGCCAGAGCCCCAGGGCTTTTTAACGCTGTCCGAGGCGTGAGTGGCTGCTGGACTTCAATAGTCTCCAAATCCCCTCCGGTCACCCCACTTCCTCCTCCCCAGGGGCTGTGTATGACGCAGAATTGTCCCTTCTTGCTCCCTGGGTCCGTGAGCTGGCACGACTATTCCCAGCCCT
Organism: Perognathus longimembris pacificus; assembly: GCF_023159225.1. Classification (NCBI taxonomy): domain Eukaryota; kingdom Metazoa; phylum Chordata; class Mammalia; order Rodentia; family Heteromyidae; genus Perognathus; species Perognathus longimembris. The sequence goes on from NC_063163.1 coordinate 108,339,418, forward strand.
GCAGGATCTCAGGGCCCGGGCGCTGTGTGCACACCTCCCCCAACCCCCCCCCCCCTTCCCGCCGTGGGTCACCAGCGTGTCCCGCCCTCCCGGGCGGCGACCTCTCCACGCCCCGCCCCCTGTCGCCGTTGGTCACTACCCCACCACCAGCACACACGCACACTTGAGCTAGCGCTGCCCTGGTCAGTGGCCCTGCAGCTCGGCACTTGGGCAGTGTGTTCCAGGACTGGCGTCCCTGACCAGGTTGGGGCCAGGAAGACCATGGTTTCTCTGTCTGGGCCCCCTGCCACCAACTTATTGCAGTTTTTGTTCCTGGGATTGAGTACCATCGGTGAGTCAAACCCGGGTCCAGGAAGGGCTGGGAATGGGAGGTGAGGGGGTAAACCTGACCCTAAAGGAGGACTTTGACCATGGATGGAGAACTTAATCGGGTGGGTCTGGACAACCTCATTGAGACTTGCTCTCTCCCCATCGTTCCTCAACCTAGGGTACCATTGGCTGACTTCGGATTGCCGCATTCTGTGGCAGCCACAGCTCCTAGTTTGGGTGTGGTGCGGGGAGTGTGAGCGGATAAGGCCATCTTAATCTCCAGGCAAGACTGGGATACTTGTGCTATGTGGTACCGGAACCATTTCCCACTCCACCCCCACTCAACAGGGCTGGATGAGCTGAGGCCTAGATGAGACATGGACTAAAGAGCTTAAGGACTTAACTCCAGTCCTCCCTCCTTCACCTACCCCCCCCCACACACACACACCAACTCAAGCCAATGTAAAACATTGGTCCCCAGCCTCGGCATGGATGTCACCCACATCACTGTGCAGCCCTGTTCCTGCACTTGTCCCCTCCTGCTTCCTGCCCTGGAAATCTAGGGAGGGGCCCCCAAAGAATGACCATGAGGTCATGGACACAGGAAATGGGGGATGGATTGGGATGCCTAGAGGAGCAAAGTTGTCACAGCATGACCCCCCCAGATTCATCATACCCAAAGGGACAAGGGAAAAAGGAAGGAGTGGCAAAGACTCAAGAGAGGACGGGAAACCTTTAGAGCAAGCGTTTAAGCAGTGTTGGAAGCATTTGGGACATGTAACTTCAGTAGGATCTAAGGCTGAGCCCATGTTCTATCCTGGGGAGCAGGGACCCCATAGGAATAAGCTGTTCCATTTGCTGCCTTCCAGACTGCTGCTGCTGCTTCTGCTTCTTGGGTCTCCATCAGGGTTTGGGGACATCTGCTTTAACTCATTTCTCAGTTGGAGGATGCCAGAGCAGGGTTGAGAGGATGAAGAATGAAAATCAGCCACCATGATGGTGACCTCCTAGCTCCTTTGCCTAGTCTAGTTGTCTACCTACCAGTCTATCCCAGGCATGAAGTATTAGTACCCCTAGACAAATGAGTCACGTGAGTAGCTCCCATCACCCAAAGTATACAGCTTCTTGCCCTCTAGACTTGGTATACACCTGAACCAGAATCGCTGTGCTTCTACCTTTGCTTTTGTACCTTTCGCCTCAGTTCCCGGGTCCCTCCTACATCTCCCCTGCCTTTCCAATCCCCCTTCCTGCTGGGATGAGGGTGAACCAGTGAGGGAGGAGAATCCACTTGTGTTGCTGGGTTCCCAAGGTATCACCTGCAGGTTGGCTGCGACCCTCTTTCTATGTCAGTTTTGAACCTGTTTGCCACACTGAAGGTCAAGTTCCCACAGGGCTGTCCAACTCCCACTGGCCTTGCATGGGTTAAAATGGCTTCTGGTCTTCTGGTGTGTGACAGGCACCCTGAAACTGCTTCTCTGGTCCTCGGGTTCCTCCACAGCTCAGTACTGCTGCCCCTAGGGCGTGAGAAGCCTGCTGGGGGAGTTTCTCAGAGAAAGAGGGGGACTAAAAATAGTAGCCCTGGGGAACACAGCGGGCCCATTTCCCTATCCTTTGGCCCTGTCCTGTTCCCTCACTCTGGTGCCTTTCTTCTGCTGCTCCAGGGTGTAAGGACACCCTCAGACCCAACAACTCCCTGGAGAACCCAGACACCCAACACAGAGTGGAGGGATGACAGGCCCCCCACTTCTGCTCTGGTTTCCTACTGAGGGTGTAAAACAGGCTGTATGTGTCCTGACCCAATGTGTCCATTAGTATGCATTTTAAATGGTCATAAACACAGGACCTGGAAGAGGGGATGGAAGTGCATTCTTCTGCCAGGACCCCTCCCTGGTGGCAGTTTTCCCACAGGAAACAGTTACTTGCTTGCCCAAAGGCTCCAGGTGTGTCCAGCCCCTGTCCTGTGAGCCAGGTTTCCAGGGGGCTTTGAGCTTCTTGAGGACTTTGAGCTCCTTGAGGCCATGGGCTGTTTTCGCCACAGAGCCTCCGGTCTGGCGGCCCCCATTGTCTTCTTTCTTATCTTAGGGCACAAGTTTCCTGCCCTGCCCACAGGGACCAGCCAGGAAATGGGAAGGGGAGTTGCTAGGAAAGGACAAGGAATAGGGATGGGGATTTCTGAAGCAGTGGGGGTGGTGCGCATCCTGGATCCCAGACCCTTAGAATAGACCTCAGCCCGGCTCTACAGGGGCTCAGAGCTGGACTGCTCCACCGCCTCAGGCCCAGGCCTGGGCCCTCTCTCTCCTGCTGGAGGTGGCATCTCAAAAATGCAGCAGCCTGGCCGCCAGGGTCCTTCAGGCTTGGCCGGGTACTAGCCCCAAGGATTTAGCACTGCTCCTTTGCCCCTTCGAAGGACAAAAAGACAATGCTTCTGGATGCCCTGGTGCAAGCAAATTGAACTCATTGAAACAAACGCTCCAGACCTCCCCTACTCTGGAACAAATGGCACCTGTCAGACTCTCAGTGCTGTCTGTAATTCTGTGCAACCCAATAGATCCCAAGCACCCTGACCTCAAAAGGGCTCTGGTCAAGGGCTTTCTGGTACTCAGCATGTCAGTCACCAGTAGGGAGATGGTAGCAGGGCGTTAGGATCTCTCCAGCCACTAGTGGTTCAGAAAGATCCCTGAGGGTGAATGGGTAACTGGGCTGCTTTACAACCCTGCTCTGCCTATAAGGTAGAGAACTCTGGATGGAAGAGCTCTGGTGGGTGATTGTGGCCTCTCTCCCTTGCCCCTAGCCCAAAGAAGGAGATTATGAGAGCAAGTGTGCTACACAGATCAAAAGTAGTAGATCTTGAGGTGGTGACTCAAGCCTGTAATCCAAGCTTCTCAGAAAGAATGCCGACAGATCTGAAGATCATTGTTTGCAGCTAGCCTGGGGCAGGAAAGTCTGTGAGACTCTCTCTGCTATTAACCACCCAAAAGCTGGAAGTGGAACTGTGGCTCAAGTGACAGCACTAGCCTTGAGCAAAAAAAAAAAAAAGCCTCAGGGACAGTACCCAGGCCCTGAGTTCAAGTCCCAGGACACACACACACACACACACACACACACACACACGCACGCACTAGATATGCCCTTGCTCCCAAGATCTTCCTCTCCTCTATGGAAATCTGCCGTGAGGTAAAAGATCTATGGCGTGAGATGTGAATGAACATGTAGAAATGTATCTCCGTGGCCTCTGTGAACCCACAGGCTAGCATGGGGTAGGCTAAAAAGCAGGAGACTCTGGGCAGTGGTCCCTGGGTACTTCTGGGGTCTCCAGTGAAGGGACCTCAGAGGTCTGTCCTCTCCCCTTGCACGGCCTTCTTGGGTGGCATAGGTTAGGTTCCCAGCTGAACACCAAGCCTGCCTTCTGGACTCATTCTCCTCCCTTTGTCTCCAGTGTCCCCACTGCAGGCCGAGTTTCAGCTGTATGTGCCCACTGGCCTCACCAAGTTGCAGGCTGTCGAGGGGGCGGAAGTGGTGTTCCCAGTCTGGTACACTATGCCAGGGGAGCTGCCTGATGCCCAGCCATGGGAGGTGGCCATCGTGCTCTGGTTCCACGAACAAAAAGGGAAAGAATCAAACCAGGTGAGGGAGAAAGCTTCCAGCCAGTGAGTGGTGAGCAAGAGGTCCTCAGCTGGGGATGGAGGAAGAGCTGTGGAGAGGAGGGGTGGCCTAGGGCTGGGGGTTTGGAAGGAGTTTCAGGGAACACCAAGCGTCCCCCATACATTTGTTTTCATCTTGCAGACTTCCCCAGAGATCCCCCCCTCCCCACACACACCGAGTTTCTCCTGAAATCCGGCAATCAAAACACCCTGAAAGCAAAGGCATTTACTTGCTATGGTGGGAGTGGTGGTGCTGAGGCCATTAGTGGTGGAAAAGGAAAGGGTGAAGGCAAAAAAAAAAACAACCAAAAACAAGCTGAGCTGTTTCTGTATTGACATTCTCCATACTCCTCCCACCCACCCCATGCTAGAGCTCTCTCAACTGGAGCAGTATCCCCACTTCTGGCTTTTTCCTGGTTCATTAGAGATGAAAGTCTCCCAGGCTTTTCTGCACCAGCTGCCTTTGAACACTGATCCTCAGATCTCAGCCACTGAGTAGCTAGTATGAATCACCAGCACCTAGCCATTCTCTCCTTTGGAGAGTGCCAACATTTCTGAAGGCACCTGACCCCCTGCCCCTCCACACCCAGACAGGCAAAGGGGAGTCTTCCACAACCTCCTGCCTTTCTTTTACCATTTTTATTTTCTGTTGCCAGTCCTGGGGCTTGAACTCAGGGCCTGAGCACTGTCCCTGAGCTTCTTTTTGCTCAAGGCTAGCACTCTACCTCTTGAGCCACAGCACCGCTTCCCACTTTTTCTAGTGTATGTGGTGCTGAGGAATCGAACCTAGGGCTTCAGGTATGCAAGGCAAGCACTCTACCACTAAGCCACATTCCCAGCCCCCTCCTGCCTTTCTATGACACAAGAGACCCTCACTTGCAGGAACTCCTCCCAAAGTCCTGGAAAACAAGTTCAAGGACATCATTTGATGTTGAACTTCATATTTGTTACCTTTTTAAAGGTGTTGTACCTTCTTTATCTTAAAAGGTATCCCCCACCCCACCCCCTGCCTTTCATTTATATGTTTCCAGACTTGCAAAGCCTGGATCTCCTCTGCAGTCTAAATTTCTTTCATATGTATTCCCTATTACATGAGCACACCTTCTCTTATTATGGCACCCTCCTAAACACACAGCGCAGGAGTTGTGGGGAAACCACAGCTGCTCAGGTCTGTAGGACCTGGTGCAATGAGCGTGGGACTAGGGCTGAACAGGAGTTAATTCAGGTCAGAAGGATGGGTGCAGATGAGGGGCCAAGTGAAGGCTAGTTTTGGGGGAAGGAGACTGGCTAAGCCAGCAGGGACATTGGCATCACAGAATAATAACAGGAAGTGTCCTGTGGACCCCCCCCCCCCTCAGCTATTGTCACTTATCAATGGGAAGTTGTCAACCTCCACACCTCGGGTATCCCTGGCTCATGGGATGTCCTCCCGGAACGTGTCCCTGAGCCTGCAAGCCCTCCAAGAGAAAGACTCCGGCTCCTACCGCTGTTCTGTGAATGTACAAGACAGTGAAGGCACCAACCTGGGCAACGGGGTCAAAACCATAGAGCTCAACGTGCTGGGTGAGTGAGGAGCAACCACTTCCCTCTCCCCAGCCCCCACAGGGAGGTCCGGAGGTCTCCATGCTTTTCTCCAGTGTAATTCTTGCAGGTGGGACATGGAGAGACCGAGGGTCTTGAGGAGAGGGAGGGAGAACCTGTGGCCCCACTGGCTGGGGGTTTTAATTTCTCTCCCATTTCCTAGTTCCTCCAGCTCCTCCATCTTGCCATCTTCAGGGGGTACCCCGTGTGGGGGCCAATGTGACCTTGCGCTGCCAGTCCCCGCGAAGCAAACCTCTTGCACAGTACCAGTGGGAGCGGCTCCCCCCATCCCCCAAGGTTTTCTACCCACCAGTTTTAGGTGAGAGAACTTCTGCTGGGGTAACTATGTCCCGGGAAGGGGAAAGGGAAGAGATGTCAGAAGGACTGGGTGACAAGGGGACCCATCCGTGGGAAGGACTCGGGGGGGGGGGGGTGGATCAGGGTGAAAATTAGGCTTCAGTATAGACAGGGGAGGATGGCAGTAGGATAACTCCTCTGAACAGCTAACATACAGTTTAATAAAATGAATTATCAAGACCTTAAAGCATGTTTTCTCAGAGCAGGAGGTAAAGTCAGGGGACGTGGGGAGGCAGATGCGTGGAGAGAAGAAAGGTGGGAGAATACAGCCATGCCATTCCGAGCACATTGGTGAAAATGGAGCTGGGTAGCTCGAAGGGATAAGTGGGGTTGGGACAGATGAGAAGGAGGAGAATATTGGAAGGGGTGACTTTGATCAAGATACATTGTACTACCAGGCACACCGGTGGCTCACGCCTATAATCCTAGCTACTCAAGAGAGGCTCACAGGTCAAAGCCAGCCCAGGCAGGAAAGTCTGTGAGACTTTCATCTACAATAAACTACTGAGAAAAAGCCGGAAGTGGTGCTGTGGCTCAAGTCATAGAGTGCTAGCCTTGATTACAGAGAGGCTCAGGGACAGCACCCAGGCCCTAGGTTCATGCCCCAGGACCAGCAAAAAAAAGAAGAAAGAAAATTGTGCTTCAGGTTTTCTGCATATAGGTTCCTTAACTTATAAGGACAGGACAAGTATATAGGTATATGTGAAGGTGTAAGTTTCAGCCAGTAGGGAGTGGAAATGGAGGTAGTGGGCTTGCAGGTTGCAGCTGGGAACAGAGCCTCGCATGTTAGCTGTTAGACATTTTCCCTGCATCAGAAGACAGATAAGTGGTGACTCCCAGAGTCAAAGAGGACATAGCAGAGACAGGACAGGGTTGTTATCCTCACCTGGAAAGAAGGTCTCTGAGCTGATAACTAAACTTGTGTCCACAGATCCTGCACGTGGGTCTTTAACCCTCACCAACCTTTCTAGTGCCATGTCTGGAGTCTATGTCTGCAAGGCCCAGAACATGGTGGGAAGTGCCCAGTGCAATGTAACCCTGGAAGTGAGCACAGGTCAGTGAGGGGTAAGTGTGGTTAAGGAGAAGTGTGGTCAATGGGGAGGGTGGTTTGCAGGGGGAGGAGGTTGGAAGCTTGCTGTTGACATCTCTCATTGGGTCAGGAAAGGGAGCCTGCTCTGGCCAAAGGTTTGTACATGTTTGGGCAGTGGCCTCTCTATACTTGACAACCATCCATCTCCCTTCTTCTTCTTTGTTTAAAATTATTTAAAAAATGATGACAGTCCTAGGGCTTGAACTCAGGGACTGATTGATATCTCTTACCTTTTTTTTGCTTAAGGCTAGCACTCTACCACTTGAGCCACAGCACCACTTCTAGTTTACTGGTTGTTAATTGGACATAAGAGTCTCATGGACTTTCCTGCCCAGGCTGACTTTGAACCATGATCCTCAGATCTCAGGCTCCTGAGTAGCGAGAATTATAGCCATGAGCCACCAGTGTCTTGCCCATCTCCTTTCTTAACAGGGTTTAAAAAGAATATTATGTGGCCATGGGCACTGAAACTGAAAAGGGTAGGGAACCTCAGGGGATTCCTGACTGACGTGGAGGTCTTTCCAGAGCCCAGGGCTGCAGTGGTTGCTGGAGCAGTTGTGGGTACCCTGGTTGGATTGGTGCTGCTGGTTGGGCTCGTTCTCCTGTACCAACGCCGGGAAAAGGCCCCAGAGGAACTGGCCAATGATATCAAGTAGGTGTTCCTGGTCTCTGTGAAGACAGGGGCTCTCCTGACTTCCTGACAGAATCTGGGAATTCAACTCCAACCTAATGGAAGCAGGGAGCTGGGGAGTTAGTAAAACATCATTCCTATAGGAGGTTATAGAGGAAGTAGAGAGGGCTGGGTAGAGAAGAGAGGAGCGAGCCAGTAAAAGAGAAAGAGAGAGATTGTGTGTGTGTGTGTGTGTGTGTGTGTGTGTGTGTGTGTGTGTGTAGAGGGATATAAGAGAGATCATGTAGAAAACCCCCCTACCCCTTTCTGCTTCTGACCTCTGATTATTTCCTTGACCAGGGAGGACGCCACTGCTCCCCGAACCCTGCCCTGGCCCAAGGGCTCAGACACACTCTCCAAGAATGGAACTCTTTCCTCCGTCACCTCAGCGCGAGCCTTCCAGACATCCCATGGCCCTCCCAGGCCTAATGTATTGACCCCCACACCTAGTCTCTCTAGCCAGGCCCTGTCCTCACCAAAACATCCCAGGACAAAAGAGGTCCCCCCTCAGCCGGTATCCCTGAGCCCTGGTGGCGTTTCTTCATCTACCCTGGGCCGGATGGGTGCTGTACCTGTGATGGTGCCTGCCCAGTATCAGGCTGGGTCTCTAGTGTGACAACTCAGGCAAGCAAAGGGCAAACGATCTGGTGTCTCTCCTATCCTGTAGCACGGAAGCCTGGGTGTTTGGAGGATAGCCATACTCCACGCCTCCAGTCCTCTGCCCACATCGTGCTTGACTGTGAGACAGCTGGGTCTCAGTAATCCCAAATGTCCAGGAGGGAAAAAGGAAAAGAAGAGGTGAACCTGGGGATCAGAGAGAACCTCCCCCACCACCCCAGCTTGTTCCCCCTGTTTGTCTCTATGAAGCCAGTTGAATGCTGAGGAGATTGGCTACCCTCTAAGAGCTGTGGAGGAGACTGCTAGCCAGTGAGTCCCTGGGTCCCTAGCCTCTGTGCCACGTTCTCAGCTAATGCCATCCTTTGTTGCTCTTAAACTGACCTGTTGGATTGAAACCCCTTTGTACATCTACTTAATTTTTTTAATTAAAAAAAGAAAAACATTTCCTGCTTGCTCGGTTGAGTGTTTTGGGGGCACAGGTTAAGGAAGACATGTTCAAAATGAACTTAAATTGTGATTTTGTTTTGCAAATTTCAATAAAGACATGATGCATTTGTAGAAAGAAAGTATAAAGTTTGCCTTTTCGAACTGGAAATTCTGAGAACTGGAGCTTCAGGCGTAGGTGTTTGGAAAGTGCATCCTACCAGGCTGTGTACCCAGGAATCTTTGCACAGAGCCTTCTACCTTTCTGGCTCAGCATAGCCCTTTTTCCATCATCTTTTTTTTTTTTTTTTTTTTGTGAGGCGGGGTGGGGGTGCAGAAAGGGAAGGGAAGTACTGGAACTTGAACTCAGGGTCTCATGCTTGCTAGACAGCTGCTCTACCACTTGAGTCATGCCCAAGCCCTCGAAGGGTCATCTACTGTCTTGTGAAATGAGGGGCACCAAGACCCAGACACTGATGAATTAAGCCAGTCTGAGAAGCAAAGGATGATGAAGTAGCTGGCACACTTGCTGCTGGAGCCTTGGGGCTCCCAGTTTGAGTGTGCATGTACCCCTATGACTTCCGCTCACTTGGGCTCTCTCCAACACCAAATGCTTCACAAACACATCCTATTGTTGACTGAGGGAGAGCTGAGCAGAGGAGGTCTGAATTCCATCATGCCCTTTCCTTCCAAGAGTAGAGTTTTCCTGTGCCTAGAATAGAGAGTCGGGGGATGGCTCGAGCCTCTTACCCCAGCAAGTGGTGAAACAGAGGGGCTTGGAAGAAGAATCTCTAAAGGAACCAGAACTGGTCTGTCCTGAGACCCCCAAAGTGCTGAAGTCATTTGGCAAGTCTCCAGCCATCAGAAGCCTCTCCCCTGCAGAGCGCCTGTTCTGAGCCTTCACTGTGCCACTCAACACCCTGAGCTCTTTCTCCACAGTCTGACTGCTTCAGAAATTGGGGGAAGAGGGAAGAAGAAGGAATCAGGGTTAGAGTGATTCCCAACTGGGGCCCCAAGGAGGGAGGAGCATTTCCACACCTGAGCTTGCTGGCCTCTCCCCTTGTTTGCTCTGAGATAGCCAGTCTCGCTCCTGCCCAGCCCCAGCATGAGTTGGCTGCCCTTGGGGCACTCCCTTCCCTTACCCAGACAGCCAGACACCCGGACAGACATCAGGACCAAGCTGGCAAGGACATCTATGGCCTGCTTCCCTGGAGGGCCTTCCCTCGGCTGGGCCCTGCTGGCCTTTGCGTGCCTCGGTGGTGAGGAGGGGCTGGGTGGGACCAAAACTAGAGCTAATGGCAGGGGCGGGGGGCTCTTCTGGGCCTGCTCAATCCTTGTGGGTTGGTCAGGGGCTAGCTCAGGCAGCCGGAGTCCCAGAGGCTCAGGGAGGATGGGAGGATGGTTGAAGGCCGGGAGGGTAGAGGAGGGAGGCTAAGAGTGAACTCTCCTGCTGCCCAGGGTTTGTTTCCTTTTCTTGCCAATGAACTCTCATACCTGTTCCAGTCTCAGCCCTTTTACCCACAAAACCTGACTGGGCTATAAGTCACTCCCTCCCGGAAACACCAGGTTTCTAGAGAAAAGCTAGGATTGCTGGGAAGGGATTTCACTGTGGCCAGGGAGGCCCCATAGACACCTCAGTGTGGACTGGACCCTGATCAGCGGTGTGGGGGTCCTGCCTTCCCTCTGCGTCCTCAGCCCCAGGGCTAGCTGTGGAGGTGACCGTACCTGCTGAACAGCTGAGCGTGCCTGTGGGCAAGACTGCAGAGCTGCGCTGCAGCTACAGCACATCAGTGGGAGACAACTTCGCCCTGGAGTGGAGCTTTGTGCAGCCTGGGAAGCCCATCTCTGCATCCCAACCCGTGAGTTGAGGGTACCTGTGACCAGTGGGGTTGAGCTAGGGACAGGGAACTCACTCAGGATGGGGGGTGGGTGGGTGGTAGGGGAAGTTGGCTTTTGCTATACCTTCTTAGGGCTGCCATCTTTGTGACTGTATATCGGTCCTCTCCCATTGTTTCTATATCCAGCCACCCCTGTGTCCACACAATTATAGTTCCAGCTACTAAACTCACTGCCCCAGGGGCAGTGCACTGATGGGGCACTACTTTGCCCCTGTTAGAGTACAGAGTGTCACCTCCCTGACCGGCAGCAATGGGACTTACACTCACTTCTGTATGAAAGGACCATGGTTGAAAAGGGAATGGATGTGTTTGTCTTCTGCCTCTTCTCAGATCCTCTACTTCACCAATGGCAATCTATATCCCACTGGTCCTAAGGCGAAGCGGGCTAACTTGCTCCAGAATCCCCCCACAGGAGGAGTGGCTACCCTGAAACTGACTGATGTCCATCCCTCTGATACTGGAACTTACCTCTGCCATGTTAACAACCCACCAGATTTCTACACCAATGGGTTGGGGTTAATCAACCTTACTGTATTAGGTAAGAAAATTGGAGACTCCTCCTCCCCGCCCCCTGCAACCACTTATGTACCCTGGAAATGTGCACTGGTCCTAGAAAAGTCTCCCCATATCTAGATTTGCAGCACAAGCACACAACTGTTGTTCAAAGGAAAAAAAATAATACCCACCTCTCAAGAATTCTAACTTAGGGGCTGGGAATATGGCCTAGTGGCAAGAGTGCTTGCCTCATATACATGAAGCCCTGGGTTCGATTCCTCAGCACCACATATATAGAAAATGGCCAGAAGTGGCTCTGTGGCTCAAGTGGTAGAGTGTTAGCCTTGAGCAAAAAGAAGCCAGGGACAGTGCTCAGGCCCTGAGTCCAAACCCCAGGACTGGCCAAAAAGAAAAAAAAAAAAGAATTCTAACTTAGATGGTCAGACTCCATCTTTCACAGTGTCTGCTCCCTTAGGGCCTAATAGCAAAAGATCTGTGAGAAGAGAGAAAGCCTTTCTCATATATGGGGATCGGAGTCATGCCCCACCAGTATGGAGCCTCCTACTGGTATCTTGGATTTGGGTTCCAGCTCTCACAATATAAGTGGCAGAAAAGGGAAGTAGTGATAAAAGGAATGAAGTTTCTATGTATGTGTGTTGGTACTAGAGCTTGAACTCCGGGTGCTGTCTCCTAGCTTTTTCACTGAAGCTAGTTCTCTATCACTCAAGCCGCAGCTCCACTTCTGGCTTTTTGGGCATTGAAGATAGGAATCTCACAGACTTTCCTGCCTTGATTGTCAGGTCTCAGCCTCCTGAGTAGCTAGGATTACAGGTGCAAGCTATGGATACCCAGATTTTTTACAGAAACAGTTAGTGTCCAGAGCTTCCATCTCACCTCAAATCTGAGCGTACTCAGAAGTAAACAACTGGAAGAAACTATTAAAGAAGCAAGGGTTGGGGACTGGGAATGTGGCCTAGTGGCAAGAGTTCTTGACTCATATACATGAAGCCCTGGGGTTCAATTCCCCAGCACCACATACACAGAGAAACCCAGAAGTGGTGCTGTGGCTCAAGTGGCAGAGTGCTAGCCTTGAGCAAAAAGAAGCCAGGGTCAGTGCTCAGGCCCTGAGTCCAAGCCCCAGGACTGGCTAAATAAATAAATAAATAAAAATAAATTTATTTCTTCAAAAAAGAAGCAAGGGTTGTGTTTTTGGAAAGGAGAAAGAGCTAGGATTTGATGCCTGCTGTGTTCAAATATCTGAAGGGCTGTCATGTGGAGAGAGTTTTTGTTTCTCTTTGTGGGCCCAAAGGATGGAACCAAATGGGTGGATATTATATTATATTATCACAGATTTTTGGCTCAGCATGAAGATTTTTTTTTTCTAACTATCAGGATTTCCAATAGTGGAAATCACTTTCTGGCAATGCAGTGGCGAGTGGAGAGAAGAGGACCACTATTTGGCAGGCATAATGAAGCAGGAAACAGAACACTTTGCTGTGATTGTTTTTTGTTTTTGCAGTGCCCCCCAATCAGCCCTTATGCAGTCAGAGTGGAATAACTTCGGTGGGAGGCTCCGCTGCATTGAGATGTAGTTCTTCTGAGGGAGCTCCCAGACCAGTGTACAACTGGGTGCGCCTAGGATCTTCTCCTACCCCTTCTCCTGGCAGTATGGTTCAAGGTAAGGGGCCATGGCATCAGGAAGAGGATAGATTAGAGACCTGACCAAATCTGGTCTCTAAACACCATACACGCATATTCTCATGACTAGGAATGGGAGACCAACCACCAGCTCTTCCTTGTATTGTTCCCTTCCTGTCTGTCTTCCTGTGGCTGAGTTCTTGGGAGAATTACTCAAGCTAAATATCCTCTTGGTTTTCTGGCAGGAAATATTCTTAACTTTCCTACGTGTGTACTTAGAGATTTCTTACAGGTCACGAATCACTTCCAAACTTTCTAGAGAGGAAACTGAGGCAGAGTTTCCTGGAACCAACTTGAACCCGTTGAGCAGGTTTCTTTGGAGAAGGCATTTACTTGTGATTTAGCTTTGTAGCTTTCTCTCGCTGGCTCTTCTGCTCATAGCCCCAGATCCCCACCCCCCAAAAAAAAGACCTCTTTATCAGTCTAGGCTCCTCCCTCCAAGTTATTTCTTGCTGGGTGTTTTGCCTTCCAAAGCAAAAGTAAGAATTTACAGAGGCTCAGGTAAGCCTAGAGCCAGTGTGGGGGGGGGGGGTGGGGGGGGGAGAGAGAGAGAGAGAGAGAGAGAGAGAAAGAGAGAGTGTGTGTTGGGCTTGAATTCAAGCCTCATTTTTTTTTTTTTTGGCTTTTTTGCTCAAGGGTGGAACTCTACCACTTGAGTGAGCCACACCTCCATTTACATATTTTTGCTGATTAACTGACGGTAAGGGTCTTCCTGGATTTTCTGCCTGGTTGGTTTGGAACTGCGATCCTCAGATCTCAGCCTCCTACGGTAGCTAGGATTAGAGGCACGAGCCATCAGTGCCTGGCTTTCCAGAGAAGAATTTAGCATTCTGGTCTTTTATCCCCTTAACCAGGAACCTGTCCTCAGCCAGAAAGCACCCTACTCCATCACTTTCATGTGTGTGCAATTCCCTTACCCTTGACAAGGCAGCCATGTGGGGCAGGAAAAGCAGAGAAATGGCAGTGGCTTTGGAATTCCTCTCTGGCTCCTCTCACACAAACGACGTGCCTTTTCCGAGTCAGCTTTTCCATCATTCAAATAGGGCTAGTCCCTCCATGGCAGAACTGGTGTCAGGATAAAATGAATTGCACTTTTCCCCACACTACACGTTGCATGAACAAATGTACCACACCCTCTCTCTCCCTGTTGTAGATGAGGTATCTGGTCAGCTCATTCTCACCAATCTCTCCCTGACGTCCTCTGGCATCTACCGATGTGTGGCTACCAACCAGATGGGCAGTGCATCCTGTGAGCTGACCCTCTCTGTGACCGGTAAAGAACACTGGGCAGAGGCCAGGCTGGAAGGCTTGGCTTGGGGGATGCTTTTCACAATGCTGTCTGAGGATGAGCCACAGAGTTCTGCAGCTCTGAGGGTCCTATGTCTCCTTAGACTCCTCCGAAGCCCGAGTGGCTGGGACTCTGATTGGGGTGCTCCTGGGTGTGCTTCTGCTATCAGTTGCTGCCTTCTGCCTGATCAGGATCCAGAAAGAGAGGAAGACGAAGCCCAAGGAGACATACTGGGGTAGTGACCTGCGGTGAGTAGGGGGGCTTATGGCAGAAAGGGATGAAAAGAATGGAATTGGAAATGGGTTCCTCCTGCCTTCAACCCCTGACATGGTTAAAAGTATGTAGGAGCAGGGAGTGGTGCTCAGCACTGGCATTTGGTGGTAGCAGCAATGGCAGTATAACCTATATAATTTTATGTGTGACCAAGGTGTTTTGGATGAAAAGGGCGATGGCTGCATGTGCTGGACCTCCCTGACTTACCTCATGCTTAAAAAATGTTTTGTTTTCCCATGCACACATACATGCGTGCATGCCTGCATACACCACATACAGTTGTGGGAGGTGAATACCAGGAGTTGGATTTGTCCTGATTACTCAGCCAAGTTTAGTTTTTTTGTGTGGGACAATCAGGAAAGGAGGCCCAAGCTGCCTCTATCATTTACTGAAGCTGCAAGTTATAGGGTCCAAGAATAGGGGCGACAGCAGTGGCCACCACACTGTCTAGATGTAAGTCACCAAGAATTGAGATTCTGGCTGGTTTCTATTCCTTCTAGAGCAAAATTGTGTGGGGGGGGCGGGGGGGGGGGAGGTGGAGATAGGGTCTGGAATCTTCTTCAGAGCCCCACAGATGATTCTTATGACAATTACATTCAACTCACTGGGCTAGAAGATGGCTGTCCTCTGAAGGATGCATCTAGCCTCAGTAGGAAATGTGCCTGTGTCCTGCAGGGAAGATGCTGTGGCTCCTGGGATCTCTGAGCACGCTTCTGTGAAGGCGGATTCTAGCAAAGGCCTCCTGGAGAGGTCCCCATCTGCTAGCACCGCGACAACCACCAAGTCCAAGCTCTCTATGGTTGTATGACTCCTCCTCATGATCGCTGAGGGCAATAAGGGAGGGAATATCAATAATGAGAGCCTTTGGGTACCAATATCGTCTCCCTTTTCTTCCTACGTGCGTGGCCAGTTCCTCTAGGCTGTCCAAAGAGCATTACCAATAAGGGAAAGGAATAGGCTTGAAGTCCCCCCGCCCCTCCTCCCCATGATGCTGTAAACTGGAAGTTTGGTTGGATCAAAAAGGTAGGGGGTTCAACCTAAGTCCCTTTCCCCCAGTCCTCCCTCCACGTTTTGGTTTGGTTTATACCAGCCCCAGGTGGTGGCCTTGTGCACCCCGCCCCTTCCCGCTCCAGCACCCTCCGAGCACTTGGACATTCCTCTTTATTGTTCACATTCCATCCCAGCACGGTCACATGCACACGCGGAGATTAAAAACCTTCCGGCCACAGCCCCAGGAGCCCGGCAGGGAGGCGGGGCCGGCGGGGACAGGGGCGGGGCCACGGAAGACCCCTCCTACCGAGCCTCCCGGCGCGCTCGGCGTTTGCATCCACAGGAGAGTTGGACAGGCTGCTCTCGGGGTGCACCGGTGAGAAGGAAGGGGAGGGGGAGGTGACAGGCAAAGGGGTGCGATGGGGATGTCCCTTCCGGTCAGAACCAGGACGGGGGCATCTGATACCACGAAACCTCTAGATTCCCTCTTTCCTTAGCCCCAGATCTAGCCCGGATCCGTGGGGAGGGGGGGGGGAAGGAGGGGGGGCCGCCGCATCTCCGGGGGCGCAGGGGCGCCCCCCGTGGGCTGCGCGCGGAAGGAAAGGACCTGTTGGTTTTCAGCGTGAGTGCCCCCGGGCACGCGGCGCGGAGGGCGCCCTCCGCAGGGCGCGCGGGGCAGCGCCCCGAGGCTGCGGAGGCGGAGCTGCATGCTAGCTGCGGTGGGGGGGGGAGGGGGCGGGGAGAGGTGGGCGAGAAGCAGGGAAAGGACAGTCCCGGGGCACGTGGGGCTTCAGGGCGGGGGGCGGGTGGGGAGGGCGAGTGAGGACCAACGCTAACCTGGAGAGCGAACTCGAAGGGCACGGACGGACGAGGCGACTCCGGGGCGAAGGGGGAGTCTCTGGGGGTGGGGCGGGGGGGAGGGGGCTCCTGAAGCTGGCAGGTGGGTGGGAAGGGGTGGGAGGGGGGGTCACAAACACGGTAGGAAAGTCTCGTCACTGCGAAGGGGTCGCGGCATCCATCTCTCCTCGGGAACTACGGAGAGAGAACAGAGAACTTCATCTCCCCACCCTCGCTCTCAAAGTTCCCCGGCCAGGGGGGGAGGGGGTGTCACGGGGAGGGGGAGGAGGGCTGGTCACCCAGAAGCCCCCCCCCCCCCCCCCCCCGCCGATCGCAAGTCACTGAGCTGAAATGAGCCCCGCGGTCAGTCCGTGCTGTGCGCCCGGCGCTCGGCTCGGCCGGGCTTGCGCAACCGGACCTGGGTGAGTGACTGCGCCTCCCGGTCGGCCCAGGTGTGGCCCGGACCCGACGGGGAGGGGAACGTGCGGGGGGTGGGGGTGGGGATTGGCTCTGGATGGGAGGGAGTGAGGGCGGGCCGTGGGGAGGCTAGGGCGTAGGGCCTTCTCTCCCCCAGTCCCCATTCATTAACACCCCCCTCCCCGCCCAGTCCATTAATTACCTTGGAAAATGTTCAGTTCTTCGGTCCAAGGTGGCGCGCGCAGAAGGGAGGGTGAGAAACAGGTGAGCTCTCCGAAGGCGCCTCACCCCCAGCCTCCCTCCACCCCCAACCCAGCGCCCACCTTACCTGGCCTAGTCTCCGCTGGGGCCACCGCCCGTGCCTCCCCGGGCGCCCCCAGCTCCACCTGGCCCCCCTGGGCCTGGCCCCTTCCGGCCACACTCTCCGCTCTTGATCTTCTTCCGTGCCATGTGGCCCCGGAAACTCGCCTGGATTTTGGCAGCAGCCGCGTTGGCACCGGGGTCGTCCAGGGGGATGTCTAGAATGTCATCGTCTGGCTTGGAGCAGGCGCTCTCCTGGGGATGGGGCAGGAGAGTTCTTGGGAGGCGAACCGGGTGGGGGGACCCCACAGGGGTAGGGTAAGGACTGGTCTTGCTGGATGAGAGGAGGTCAATGGTGGTGGAAAGTACAGTGGGTGGGGGTGGGGATGCTGTGTGTGTGTGTGTGTGTGTGTGTGTGTGTGTGTGTGTGTGGTGTTCAACCCCAGAATTGCACCAGTGGGATGGGTCGAACGAACCCATTACCGGTAGCCTCTGTGAACAACCAAGTTAGAGGAAGGCAACAGGGTTGAATGGAGTGGTGGGGGGTCGGGGTCACGGGGAAACAACCAGCAGGCTCTTCTGGATGTGCCACCTGTTAAGAAGGAACCCCACCATGATGGTGAGGGTGCACACCTCTCATCAGGATAGCGGATCTTGAGTAGAACTGTTTCCGAGCTCACAGTTGGCACCAGGGAGACATGAGACCACTACCCAGTGAGCCTTTCTCCTTCCCTGGGCTAGAGGCACCAAGGTAGGCTCCACATTGACTCTCCGTGTCCCACTGTTCAAGTTGCATTCCAACCCAGAAGAGAGGTGGTAGTGGGGAAGGAACAACAGAGAAAAGGGTCACTTCTAGAAGACAAGGAAAAGATGAGCAGGGGCGAGAAGTCCTTTCTTTTTGTACCAGTACTGGAGGTTGATCTTAGGGCTTTGTGCTCTTGCTTAGGTTTTTTTTTTCCTCCTGAGGCTTGAACTCAGGGTCTGGGTGCTGTCCCAGAGCTTTACTGCTCAAGGCTAGTGCTGTCCCACTTTGAGCCACAGCTCTTCTTCTGGTTTTCTGGTGGTTAATTGGAGAGAAGAGTCTCACAGACTTTACTATCCTGGCTGGCTTCGAACTGCCATTTTTAGATCTCAGTCCCCTGGGTAGCTGGGTAGGCATGAAGCTCCAGCACCTGGTTTGCTTAGCTTTTTTCTTTTTTTTTTTTTTTGGCCAGTCCTGGGCCTTGGACTCAGGGCCTGAGCACTGTCCCTGGCTTCTTCTTGCTCAAGGCTAGCACTCTGCCACTTGAGCCACAGCGCCACTTCTGGCCATTTTCTGCATATGTGGTGCTGGGGAATTGAACCCAGGGCTTCATGTATACGAGAAGCACTCTTGCCACTAGGCCATATCTCCAGCCCCTTAGCTTTTAGCTTTTTTTTTTTTTTTTTTTTTTTTTTTTTTTTTTTTTATCAAGGCTGGTACTCTACTATTTGAGCCACAGTGCCATTTCCCCAGCCTTCTTGCTGGCTAATTGGAAATAAGAATCTCACAGACTTTTCTGCCCTGTTTACTCAGGCTCTTGAGTAGCTAGGATTACAGACACGAGCCACTGACCCAGGACTAACAAGTCCTTTTCTTAATGTGTTCACAGAAAGAAAAGAACTAGGACAACAGTTACCATTAAGCACTTAACCCTGTTCCATGTAATAATAGTATTTTGCAGGTGTTACTTAGTCTGTAACCATAAAGCTATGACTTATCTTTTAATCCTCTTATCTGAGTTTATGAAGATGAAACGAATGATTAGAATGGCCTCATTCTAATAGTGATCAGTGGACTGAGTCGTCCAAACCTTTGCTTATCAGAGTCCAGCCTCTATTTTTTAGTTCCCTCTCAACAGGATACACAAATGAAGTCTTGGCAATAAACCAAGGCTCTACCCTTTGCTATAACGGTGAGATCTTTGGCCAGTCATCCATTCTTTTCCTAACTTAGCTCATTCATCTGAAAAATCAGGAAAATACCCATCTCTATGGGTTATGGGAAGAATATACAGCTTAACATGTGTAAAGTTTCTGGTATACCCTAGCAGATCAATAAACAGTAGCTTTATTATGATTTTTTTTTTTTGCCAGTCCTGGGGCTTGAACTCAGGGCCTAGGCACTGTCCCCGAGCTTCTTTTTTCCTCAAGGCTAGCACTCTACCACCTTGAGCCACAACACTACTTCTGGCTTTTTCTGTGTAGGTGGTACTGAGGAATCGAACCCAGGGCTTCATGCATGCTAGGCAAGCACTCTACAACTAAGCCACATCCCCAGTCCTATTATGATGGTTTTATATCATAATAATGCTAAATTGATCCAAAATAATTGTTTCTGTAAGCCCAAATCAGTCATATAATAGCCATTTTACACAGTTCAACCTAATAATGCAATCATGTGTCACATAATGGCATTTGACCACTGATGGTATGATGGTATTCCTGTATGGTTATGTCATGACTTAGTGGTATCATAGCCATAGCCATCTTAGTTGGCTATGCATGTAAGTACACGATTGTGTGTGTGTGTGTGTGTGTGTGTGTGTGTGTGCTGGTACTAGAACTTAAAGTCAGAGCCTCATGTTCTTGCTTAGCTTTTCCTGATCGAGGTTGGTGTTCTCCTTGAGCCACATCTTCACTTCTGGATTTCTGCTGGTTTAATTGGAGATGAGAATCTCTTGAATTTGCCTGGGCTAGCTTTGAATCTTGATCCTGAGATCTCAGCCTCCTGCATAGCTAGGATTACTGGCATGAGCTACTGGTGCCTGGCTGTAAGTATACTTAGAAGATCTCACAACTATGAAAATGGCTAACAACACATTTGTCAGAACATATCTCCATCATTAAAGGAATACCAGACTCATTTCTTTGCCCCAAAGTAGCCTGCCTTCCTTTCTTCTCCTCTTTTTTTTTTGTCTTCCTCTCCTTATCTCCCCTCTTTTTTGTGCTAAGGATGAACCCAGGCATGCTTGCGCATGCTAGGCAAGCACTCTACCACTGAGCCAAACACCAGTGTTTTGAGACAGGGTCCTACTACATAGCCCAGGCTGGTCTTAAGCTCACGTTGTAGCTTAGGCTGGCCTTAAACTCAAGATCCCCTTACCTCTGCCTCTGAGTGCTGGAATTAGAGGTGTGTAAATCCATGTCTGGCTCCACAGCAGAGTTCTCTATTGAGAATCTGATCAAGCCGAGCCGAAAGGATTAGAGAATTGATGCTGTTGATTTTAAAGGATAAGCTTTGAAAGAGAGAATTGGCCTCTGAGCCCTCTGTGGTTTCAATACAGCATCAGTGTGGACTGGGATGGAGCTGAGTAATGAAATTAGAAGCCAGACCTCCTTTGATGTGGCATTCTGGCTTCTATGAACTCGCCCTCTTTTCTTGCCTGACAACAGCCACTGCTTTCACCATATCTTCCTTCTCAGCCATAAGACGACCAGTGCTTCACACAGTGATCACAATTCAGTTCTACTTCTGCCCTCTCCTGGCCATTAGCTCTCCAGTTCTCAAACATGGCAGGGTAGGAGTGAGATGTCCTTGATCGTTCTTGACCACTATCCCCATTAGGTTTGCCAGTGGAGCATAGCTTGGTTCCAGATGCCTAAGCTCAAGTTTACAAAAGGCTCTACTCAGCCACCCATCAACAGGCTGTGTCTTCATTTCCTGGGCTTTGCCATTCTTCAATTTGTGTTTACAATATCTGGGCATTGGTGGTTCCTCCTTGTGGTTCTTCCCTGTAATCCTAGCTACTCAAAAGGCTGAGATCTGAGGATCACGGCCAGCCTGGGCTTATTTCCAATTAACCACCAAAATGCCAGAAGTGGAACTGTGGCTTCAGTGGTAAAATGCTAGCCTTGAGCAAAAAACAAAACAAAACTCAATGACAAGCCCAGGCCCTGAGTTGAAGTCCCAGTATACACACACACACACACACACACACACACACACACACACACACACAGAGTTGCCAAGAGGCTGGCATGGTATGGAGAAGTAAATCTAAAATGTTTTTTCCCTCCTGGTCCTAGAGCTCAACTTGACATCTTATTCTTCACATAAACTCTGAAACAACTCCTCTGGGTTTTCAGATTCTCAGAGTTCAAGTCTTTCTTGGGATATTTCCAGGGAACAGTGAGACCTCTTCTCAGAAGAGGGCAACAACTGTTAAACAAAGAGATTCACCATCTACCTCATCTGGGCCTTGGTAGCTGTGGAGGCGCAGGGCGGTGGTGTAGAGGAAGGGACATCTTTCCCCATCCACATGAAGAGCTGATCTGCTGTTGCCACCCACCCCAGCTGCATGCAGACTCCAAACATGGACCAGGCAAAGCTACCTCCCCACCCCACCCAGTAACAGGCTGCTTCTCCCTGGAGAGAGAGTTCAAGGAAACTGGGAAGGGGAAGCCAATACTGATGGTGTGTGTGTGTGTGTGTGAATGGGTGGCATCTAGGAAAAGGGGAAGGGGAGGAGGAGGCAAGGGCGCTGGTCAGGAAAGCTGGACTGGAGGCCTGGTAGTCCCACCTGAGCACTTCACTTTGCTTTTCAGAGTCGCATTTCCTTCAGCCACAACCAGAACTCGGCTGACAGGAATCCAGTCTCTTGCAGCTCCCAAACTGTAATAGCTTAAAAATCATCTCTGGGAAACTGGGGGGAAGTGAAGAAGGGGGTGACATTGTCCAAAAAGAAATGTAATCACTACCTAACTTATGAAATGGTATCTCCTCCATACAATAATAATAACAACAATAACAATAATGAATAATAACAATAAAATAATTAATAATCACAATAAAAAAGAATTATCCCTGCCTGCTAGGCCCTGTGCTAAGAAATCTGCACATTTTACCTTATTGAACCCCTATTTTAGAAGTCAAGAAACAGCCCCAGAGTTGTTTTGTAACTGTCTCCTGCTTGCACGGCTGACACTGAAGTGATCTTCTGCATCCTGTGCCGTTAATCACACCCATAGAGCAGGCAATTATTTCTATGTGGTCAGTTGGACCAAGTCAACTAGATTAAGTGAAAGAAAGAAGTAGATTTTTTTTTAAAAAGCCTTTTGCCTTTTCCTCTTAAATAGATACACAAATGGCATCTATGTGTCTATGTAAATCAGCAACTGGAACATTTTGAAGCAACAGCACTGTTAAAAAAATTTTCTTAAAAATCTGTTTTCTTCTTATATGCTTCTAAGTTCCCTTTGCAAGGGGAAAGAACGGAACAAGGCAGGACTGGATTCTTCCCAACCACCAGGTGAGGCTGGCATGGAGAAGAATCCCAGAATGAAAAAGGCATGCTGTTCTTGCCACGTGTCCCAGATCTGTCCCCGTGCCAAGCTGAGCCTGGCCCTCCACAGAAGGTTGCCTCCCCGCTCCCCCCAGCCCTGCTCCATATCCCTTTTCCTGGTCCCTGGCACAGTCTGAGAATGGTGCTCTCCTT
Source organism: Perognathus longimembris pacificus (assembly GCF_023159225.1). Lineage (NCBI taxonomy): Eukaryota > Metazoa > Chordata > Mammalia > Rodentia > Heteromyidae > Perognathus > Perognathus longimembris. Next base: position 108,361,759 of record NC_063163.1, read on the forward strand.
TGCCCAACCCATTGGCCCTGCAAACCTAGGACATGAAAAACGAAGGCTTTGAGTCAGGGTCTGTTAGTGGTGGAGGCACAGGAGCCTGGATCACTGAGAAACGACTGCTTTTGTTTGTTGGTTAGTTCGGGTTTTGTGCCGATACTGGGCCTTGAACTCAGGGTCTGAATGCTGTCCCTTAGCTTTTTCTTTCAAGGCTGGTGCTCTACCACTTGAGTCATGGCTCCACTTCTGGCTTGTCTGTGGCTGATTGTAAATAAGAGTCTCATGGGCTTTCCTTTCATGGCATGGAACCACGATCCTCAGATTTCAGCCTCTTGAGTAGCTCCAACTATAGGAATGAGCCATCAACTCCTGGCTTATTGCCTTTTGCTTCCTCTGTACTTTTTGGGTGGGTAGCCGCTCCTTTTTGAGATTTCTACAGTGTCGTCGTTTATCTATCAACACCCATCACCTGTTATCTGTCTGTCTGTCTATCCTTCATATACCAATGGCTTCCTAGGTACTCACACATACCTTATATCCTACCCTCATCATTACTGCAAACACCAGAAGAGACAAATTCTATTCCTTCTCTGACTTCTTGGGGTTCTTTGCTCATTCACTTCTTCTCTATGACCACACCTGCTTCCCCTTCTGTGTCCTCCCTTATCTTAGTCCTTCCTGCTCGGCAAGCTCCGCATCCATCAGAAAGTGCCATCCATTTGTTTTCCTTACGTGGTAAAATATATTGAACCTAAGGGGCTCTTTTTCAATAGGGTCTGGAAATCCCCATGTGTCCTTTAACAATCAAAAATTATTTCGGGGGGCAGGTCAGCCTCAGTGATAGAGGGTGTATTTGGCAGAGTAAAGCCTGGGGTTCCATTCCGTGCATTAAAACTAATTATATACAAAACAATTCAGAATCCTGGAGAATAACAAGCGTTCTTCGGGGAAGCAACTGCATTGACTGGCATGTTTCTTTTTTATACCGTCTGTAGTCTTTATGTTTACTATTATGAGCATATTACTTTTACAATGAGGAAGAACAATATATTTAGAGCTATACATACAGCTCTTTGAAGCAGGCAAGGCTGTACTTGAATCCTGCCTCCGCACTTGGGAGTTGTACCTTCCTGGAAAATCACTGCATGTCAGTTTGCACGTCTGTGAAGTGATATGAACCTTACAGTTGTTGTGATGATTAAAATATTAAGTGCTAGGTTTGTGGCCAACATTTGCAGATTGGCAGTTATTACTGATGCTAACATGGTTAAAATGGCAGCACCCCAGACTTGTCCCTACGTTCTCTGTTCCCGGACATCAGGAAGCCTCATCTCTTCCAAAACAGTACTCTCATTTTAAACCTCATTTTTTGGTAACACCAGAAGGTGATGTTGGTATGTGGGGAGACATCAAAGTCGGTAACCTCTTGTACCTTTTTTTTTGTTTTTGGTGCCAGTACTGGGGCTTGAACTCAGGCCTTAGGTACTGTCCTTAAGCTTTCTCCACTCAAGGTTTGGCGCCCTCCCACTTGAGCCACAGCTCCATTTTCAGCCTTTTTGGTGGTTAACTGGAGATAAGAGTCTCACGGACTTTCCTGCCTAGGTTGGCTTAGAACTACATTCCTCAGATCTCAGCCTTCTGAATAGCTAGAATTATAGGCGTGAGCTACCAGCGCCTGGTTACCTCTTGCATCTTTAGGTGAATGACTGAATTAGAATGCCAGCACTTGAGTCTTTCTTCACAGGTAGAGGCTAAAGATGAACACATTTCATATATAAACACTTTGAGCTTGCATATATGAGAGAGAGAGAGAGAGAGAGAGAGAGAGAGAGAGAGAGAGAGAGAGAGAGAGAGAGAGACTCACTGTACTTCTCTAAGTGAGCCAGCAGCCAGGTTTTGGCCAGGCACTGTCATACCAAATCACCCCCAACAGCCATCTACTTTGGCGTTAGACCCTTACGCATCCAGCTTTCCGTGTGGGCGCTGGCAAATCCCACACACTTCCTTCTCTGGCCAGCGGGACTTCTCTGTAGGTCACTTCACCCAGCCCCCCCCCCAATAAGAGCCAGAAGGCGTGGAGAGCAGAGCCAACTCCTCCCCAAGCTGCCCGATACCCACCCCCCCCAAAAAAAAAACACAAAACCAACATAAATCCTTGATCTCCGCCAGCATTGGCCCTGAGCTTAGATTAGGTGCTCCATCATTCCAGGGTCATCCTGTCCGCCCACCGACGGCGGCGGCCGCAGGGCCAGAGGAAATGGTGGTGGGGACCAAAATCCAAGGTCTGGTCCTACAGGCCACGTATTTTCTGCGTCTCACCAGGTGGGCGAAAGTCCCTCCTGTGATCTCACCTGCAGCTTCCCGGCAGCAAAGCCCGACCCTGCCACCAACCAACCCAACCTAGCTAGCTTGCCTGGCCGGATGGGCGCTCCGACGCCCCCGCGAGTTGGGGAGCGTTTTCCCCTCGGGTTTTCAAGTCAGGCGGGCGCTTTTCCACCACCCTCACCCACGTCTCATGGCTCTCCCTTGGCGCTCTGCATGAGGTCTTCCGCACCCACTTCCATTCCCCCACCCGCCCAGGACTTCTAGGGGCGCCCGCGGCCCAGACTAAGCTGAGTGCCTGTCCCTGAGTCTGTCTGTCTCTCTCCTCCTTGGGGTGATGGGGACTTAAAACCAGGGTTTGACGCATCTGCGCACACATCCCCATCCCTAGGCTTTTTCTTTCTTTCTTTTGAGGCAAGGTCTCGCTATAAACCCTCGAACTTCCAATACTCCTCCCTCAGCTTCCCGAGTGCTGGTATTACAGGCGTGCATCGCCACTCCTGGCTAAGTAGCTTGATTATCTCTCCCCCACCCCCGACCCCCCCGCCTGTTCTCTTAGGGTGTTGGGGATGGAACCCGGGGACTCGCGCACCTTTGGGCAAGGGCTCTCCATCCAGGAAGCCCTCCCTCCCTCCCTCCCTCCCTCCAGCATCCCCATTCCCAAGGCTTTCTAACTTACGGTGCAGCAGTCCATGCTGGTGGTGTGGAGGGTCCTTGGCTGGGGTGGAGCCTGGCGCAGGGCGGGGCTGGGTCTGTGCGATGCTGGGTGGCCGCCCAGGGGCTGTCGGGCGCCCGCCGACCCGCGCAGAACCAGCGCAGAACCAGCCGCTCTTCTCCAGGGTCCGGTCTCCCGCGCTCCGCTCCGCTCGCGAATGTAACCTGAGCCCCGCGACCGGGCAGCCAATCAGGAGACGCCTTCGGCAGGGTGGGTGGGGCGAGCTGGATGCAGGGCCACGCCCTCCCTCTCCACCCTCGGCTCCCTCCGCCTCGCTCCCCCCCTCCTGCCCCAACCCCTCTGCCTACATGCTTCCATCCATTCCTCCTACACACCCCGTCCTCCCAAATCCAATCCTCTTGCTTGCTGAGAGGCAGACTGCCTGGCAGATGCATGCCAGAGTAGAAGGAGGGCCCCCTCGACATCCAGGGCACAAACATACTCACATCTGGGCACAGTATAGATAGGCAGACATCCTCCTCCCCTTCCCCATCCCTCTCCCCATCCCACCCCCTATGTTTCCACAACCTAGCTAAAGCCCCAAGTATGGCTCCTTCTAACTTCCCTCCCCCAGTGCGCAATGAAATCTCCGGAAGACATGTGGCAAAGAAGTCCCCCCGCCCCCATCACTCCAGCTAGGAATGCAGAAAGCTGTTGGTAGACATCCTAGGGATGGCTACCTTATCCACACAAATGCTCCCACAAATCCACGTAAGATGATCACCGGGAGAAGCCTTGCCTTTCCTCTAACATACTGCCGACACAACCTGTAACAACAACTACGAAGACCTGTACACACCCCCCTGTGTGGACACAAGTAAATGCAGACATTGTATGTATGGGGAGCAGGCGGGCACACACACGTGCGCGCGCACACACACACCTATCAGCAATCACCCTTCTTATGGTGTCTGTACTACATGTTTTCTGTCTGTATATCATGTTACTATCTTCTGCATGTATGTATGAGTCTATCTATCTGTCTTGCACCAAATAAAATCATCTATGCATCATCAACACCCCTCTTGTATTATTGATATATGGATTCAGACTTAGAAGATAATATCTTCCCCTGCCTTCTCATTCCTTACAACCCGACGATCTAACTTTTTTATCCACTGCCTCAGAATAAGAGAGTAAATATGCACACTCACCCTTGCTTCGTGGGTTAAAAAAAAAAAAAGAGGAAAGTAGTATGGAAATGATCATTAGTAAGTAACCAGGCCTTTGGGTTCCTGATGGGGAAGTTTGTGGGCTTTGGGAGAAGTTGGGGCAGGAGACATGCAAAGAGAATCTGGGAAGGACACACAGCTTGTTACTATGGAGTCGTTGACCTCTCCAGCTTGTCAAAGTACCAGGGCTGTGGTATGTGATGTGGTAGGTGAAGCATCTCTGAGAAAAGTACAATGTGCTTCTCAGCTAAGGTCCCAGACAAAGGACAGCTGCTGCTTAGAGCCTGGTGGTGGTGGTGTGTGCTTTGAGAGGAACAGAGGACCCCAAACAGCACTACATTAGACCTACAGCTATGGGGCCAGTCACCGAGTGGCTACTGCATGCCTCGATTTCAATGAACGTTTGGGCCGCAGGGGAAAATGAGTGGGAGGGAAATGCCACTGTCCACAGAATGGGGACAGAGTCAACTTGGGTCCCAAACTGAACTGGAAGCTGGCTGGGATTCCAGAGCTTGGGGTGTTGGGGTGTCTCTCCTAGCATGCTTGGGACCCACCCACCTCTGTAACTGAAAATCTGTTCCCCAATCTGTCTCTGGCACATCTTCCATCCCCCCACAGCCCTCTACCAAATGGCAAGATGTCCTGGGAACTCAGGCCCTTGCCTAAATCGTAGGCACATCTGGAGCCTTATTGAGCAGATCTCCCCTGGCCTCCAACTCCTGAATCCAGAATGGTAGGGAAGAGGAAGTTGAGGGGCAGAGAGGGTATCTGGTCTGGACTCTGCGTTTTTCTCTTCCCAAATTAGAGCTGAGGAATTCAGGGATTTGGTGAATTTGCAGTAAAGTCTCCCAAGTTGCTAGGCAACGTCCTTCTGCAGGCTGTGCTGCCTCTGGGCCCTTCTTCCTGCTGGTCAGAACCAAGGTGGGAGGGGGGAATCTTTACAACATCTCCCCCAAACTCCCACACAGGCAGCGGAGCCCTTCCCTCTTCCTGAAAGATACCTTGTTGTGTAGTGAGGATACTCTGAATACCGGGGGAACCATGAAAGATCACATATAGCAACTGTCAGTTCCATCCTGCAAACAACCATTTCCACAACAAGCTACTTGAGGCACCCACGCAGAACTGGCCACAGTACTTGCCATGGGGGATGGGGAGGTTGGAGGTGAAGGAAAAGGCAGAGACTAGAACACAACAAACCCAGACACACAGAGGCAAATGACACATACACATAGATCCGAAGGCACAGACACACATGCTGTCTGTAACACACATGAGCAGACTGTCTGCCTGACATCCAACAACTTCCCACATTGGATGCCCTTACTGTCTTCCAGCCTAAAGCCCACCATAAGCCTGGAAAGAGATTCAAGTTCTAGACGAGGTGATTGGATTTTATCAGCAAGGTGAGGTGGTAGAATTTTGAGCCTGTGACTCTCAAGTAGATGATTTAGGTAAAGAGACAGGTAAAGTATGGGGTCCCCAGGTCTGGCTTGGTGGAGTACTGGTTTTCAGCCAAGTGATGCCAGGCACCTTATCCCATGGCCTGCCAAATCAACTTTACCTGTTCACTAAGCTGGGCTTGGACCCTATAGTTTCCTTTGACTCTTCCAATTTCAAAAACTTTTCTGCGCATTTTCCAGCCTCCACAGTGACTGAAGGAAAAAGGCTGGGGGCCTGGGAAGGAGAAGACTTCTCTGCAGGAGCTAGGGTAGGGAGGAAGGGAGCTGGGGCATGTCAGGGCCGTGGGCTGAAGTCAGCAGGGAGTGTAGAGGTAAAAGCCAAGGCAGGTGGAAGAAGCAAGCGAGGGTTAGGAAATGAGAGGATGAAAGATGGATTAGTGTGAAGCTTCTACAGTCTCATCCGTATCTGGCTTGGGACAGATGGAGGGGGATTTGGTCCTAGTATGCAGAAAGAAAAGCCAAGGCGTGTGACAGTGTATTTGCCAATACCATGGCTTCTTCTCCTTAGAGTGGGCACTCTCTGAACATAACATCCCACAGAGAGGACTCCAGAATAAAAAGGGGGTGGGAAAAGTGGGAGGTTTGTGCTTTTGGTAAAGCTGATCTGGGGGTTTCTTAGGTCAGGTTTTACCCATTTGAGTGGAGGGGGTGGGGGTAGCAGGAAATTCAGTTTTCTCTGCAAATATTTCAGCTTTTGCTGTAGTCGTATTTTTAGCAACCTGGTTGGCAGAGGAGGAGCCTGGGTACATATTTTTTTAAAGGGGCCTATGCCAGACTGAAGGGTTCTTTTCACCCTTACCCCACATGTCAGAAAGAAGAGGGAGAGAAAGCACACGGCCTAAGGGGGTACATTCATACTTTTAAAAATTAGGTTTTCTAGACAGGAAGTGACCCGGAAGTTATCATCACCAATCGTTAGCATCAGCGTCATGACTCTTGGCAGGGTTGTCAAGAAGGACAAAGATTTCTTGAATGTCTTCTGTGTGAAGATTGCTGTTGGGACACACTATAGAGGCTGGTTGTAACGGGCAGTCAACCTTCCATATCTATGGGTCTGTATCTGTGGATTCAACCAACTGCAGGTTGAAAATATGCAGAGAGAAAGTTTTATCCGGAATTAACATGAACAGACTTTCTTTCTTGCAATATTCCGTAGTACAATATAATAACTATTGACATAGTATTTATATTGAATTGTCTTATTTTGTTTTAAATTTATTATTATTATTATTACTGCTATTATTATTATTCTGTGTGAGTACTGGGGCTTGACCTCAGGGCCCCAACACTGTTCCTTGGCTTTGTGTGTTCCATCATGTGAGCCTCACCTCCACTTGGAGTTTTTTAGTGGTTCACTGGAGATAAGATTTTCATAGACTTTTCTGCCCAGGCTGGCTTCGAGCCATGATCCTCAGATCTCAGCCTCCTGATTGTAGGCATTGACTGCTTGGCTTTAAACTAGGTATTTTAAATAAGCTAGCCCAAAGAGGTGATTATGATCAAGATGCCTCATATACATAAATAAACATTAAAATAACTCTCCCCCCCTCATACAACTAATGGATGCTGATTAAAAAAATAAGCCTGATGGGGGCTGGGGATATAGCCTAGTGGCAAGAGTGCCTGCCTCGGATACACGAGGCCCTAGGTTCGGTTCCCCAGCACCACATATACAGAAAACGGCCAGAAGCGGCGCTGTGGCTCAAATGGCAGAGTGCTAGCCTTGAGCGGGAAGAAGCCAGGGACAGTGCTCAGGCCCTGAGTCCAAGGCCCAGGACTGGCCAAAAAAAAAAAAAAAAAAAAAAAAAGCCTGGCATGGTTTAAGGAAGGTTGTGTAGTTGATATTCAAATATGATATCATTTTAGATAAGAGGCTTGAGCATCTATAGAGTGTGGGGACCTCGGAATCCTGGAACCCGTCCTTCAAGGATACCCAGGGACAAATGTATTTGGTAAGACAGAGAGAAGAACTAGTGACACTGAGAGTGCACTAGGTTATGTATGAATAGTGTATGACAAACGTCTTTATTTAATCCAATATTTAATATGGTTGGTACGCTTCAGGACTGTGTAAGGGCTTATTAATATTTGAATCTATTTTTTCTTGTAAGGAGGAAATAGAAACCTAGAAAGGTTAAGCAATCTGTTATTTGTGTGATATTAATCCTCCATGAAATGCAGAACAAGGACCAAAACACATGCGATCAGACTCTGAATTATTTTTCTTCTGCACTAATCTTTATCTCATTTGTCCTTGGCTTGACGTGTTGGGTCACAAGGTAACAAACCAGTCACTGTCTTTTCTGTCTTGGTTGGTTCTTACAGCCTGATGAAAATGTAAATAAGACTAAGGGATAGGTGCCAAATGAATGATGCAGACAGAGTCATGGGAGGTGGGTGTGTTATGGGAGGTGAGGTATGGGGAGATGGTTGAGTATACAGATGATCACAAAGGGCTTTCTGGACAAGAATGACTTGAAGCAATGATAGGACTCAGATAAGTGAAGGGGGACATGAGTGGGCAGAAGGCATTGGAGGCAGGGACAACGGTTGTGACCTGTGCACTATAGTTAATGTCGCTGAGAGCTCATGTTGCTCCAGCCCAGAGGAGCCCTGAGGACAACAATTCCAACCTCCTTTGTACACAGTTATCTTCCGGGAGCTGGCAATCCTCAGATCTCAGCCTCCTAAGGAGCTAGAATTACAGGCGTGATCCACCGACACCCAGCCACCGAGTTTTATATTTAAAACTCAGTATTCAGACACCATCTCTGGTGACATATTTGGGTGTACCATCAGGTGCTCATGGTGGTGAGGACCATGAGGTGCTCACCAAATAGTAGTCGCTATGGTGGTGCTCAACCCCTGCTGTTCCTTAGGGGCCCTAACGTGCTCTGGCCCTGGTTCCCACGGCTGTGCCATGTATCTGCTTCTTCCTCTTCCACTCCCTTCTTTTCTGGGTCTTACTATAGTTCAAAGTCCTGGATGTGGTTTTCTTCTTGCTGCTGTATTGCCCCAAACATCTGCCACTTCCTTTCCCTTGGTTTGCTTTCCCCCTCTTCCTGATGAGTAACAGCTCCTGATGGCTGAGTAGGGTGTATGTATACCTATGCACCTGCCTGAAACTGTGGGCCAACACAAACATTTTAATCGCATGGTAATAGACATTTTAATAACATTTGAATAACAAATTCTTGCGCCAACCTAATAGGAACTGCCTTAGTCCATCCATGTGCAGACAAATGCCTGTTTTAACTAGTTTTTACAAAAAAGACTTACCCGAGCCAGGTGGGCACTGGTGGCTTATACCTCTCATTGTTGCTGCTCAGGAGGCTGAGATCTGAGGTCCCAGTTCAAAGCTAATCCATGCAGAAAAGTCCATGAGACTCTGATCTGTAATCAGCAAAAGGCAGGAAGTGGAGGTATGGATCAAGTGATAGAGATCCAGCCTTGAACAAGAAAGCTAAGTAAGATCAAGAGGTCTTGAGCTCAAGCCCCAGTACTGGTGTGCACATACACACCACACACACACAAGCACACACACGTGCACACACACCACACACACATACAAGCATGCATACACATGCGCGCATGCACACACACACACACACACACACACACCTCAAAATACAAAAGGCATATGATCATTAGACTATATGTAAACTGAGACTATACATTCTATAGATGAGATTCCGGAAACCAATTTGTACTTGTAAATGTGCTCAACACACATAAACTCAAAATGGTGACAGCTAGGTGTAGAGTAATCCCAGCTACTTGGGAGGTGGAGACTGAGACAATGGTGGTCCAAGTCCAGCCCCTGCAAAAAGATCTTGACACTCCATCTGAACCAATACAAAGCTGGACACAGTGGTATGTGCCTCTCATCCCAGCTATCTGGGAAACATCAGTAGGAGTATAATGCTCCAGGTCAGAACTTCCTGGGCAAAAACTGAGACCCTACCTCAATTGAACTAGAAAGTTATAAAATGATAAAGGAATAAAGGAGTTTAGAACTGTTTTTTTTATCACTGTAGCTGTAGTATCCTGTTTGAGACCAAGTGGATACTCAGTAGATGTGGTCTGAATTGTTGATGGAATATATCAAGAGGAAGGAAGAATAAAGACAAGTGCACATGGCCGTGGTCAGTTATGACCTTATTTGTAGGGGTCATCATATTGTTAGAGGCCCAGTGTATCTTCAGCTAGAACTTGGAAGGTAGGCCTCTGAGAGAGAGGCAGCTCTCTGTCTGAGATCTGGTCTCAGTGCTTCCATTCTGAGGAACTGACACATAGAAGTGTTATCCTCCAATGTCCATATTGAACTGGACCCTTCAGGGGAGCATCATAGTGGAGAGAACACGTCAGATGAAGGGGCTGGGTTTACCCCAGTTCATCTGGGTTAAAGTTAACTATTTTCTTTTTTTTTTTTTGGTGGTACTGGGACTGGAACTCAAGGCCTCACACTTGCTAAGCAGATACAACACTGTGGAGCCATTCCTCCAGCCTTGTTTTTTACTGGTTATTTATTTTATTTTTTTTGTCAATTGTTGAACTCTGGGCCTGGGCACTGTCCCTGAGCGCTTCAGCTCAAGGCTAGCACTCTACTACTTGAGCCACAGCACCACTTCCAGTTTTCTGGTGGTTAATTGGAGATAGGAGTCTCATAGACTTTCCTGCCTGAGGTTGGCTTTGAACTGTGGTCCTCATAGCTCAGCCTTCTGAGTAGCTAGGATTACAGGCATGAGCCACCGCCCCTTGACTTCACTAGATTCTTTTAGGCTAGGTTCTCACTTCCTGGCTGGCAACTCACCTGAGCTGAGAGTCACTTGTTTTTAGGCTCCCCATGGTCACAGACCACAGATACGTGCTTCTATGTCAGTGTCTCTCTGTGGAGACAGAGTGTTGTGGACATGTCTGTCCTGGAACCATGATCTTCTCTATCTCAGCCTCCCACATATCTTGGGATTACAGGCTCACACCACTTTGCCCAACTATGGGTTGAGAAGGAATCTTTGAACTTTTCTGCCTAAGCTGTGGCCTCAAACTTTGATCCCTTGAGCCTCTGGTGCCCGGCGTCCTTTTTAATTTCAAGATGTCCTTCCTTCAGCGTGGCTAAGCATTCTAGTTGCATTCCATCTATATGCAAGGCTGTTTAAGGCAGAGTTCACATTAGGCGGACCAGGAGAGGCCAAGACAAGGCAGTCAGCTTGCCAGTAGCAGGGCTTAAGCCTTAGTCACATGAGGAAGCTGGTGGCTGTGCTTGTGGTCTTGGTGTCCTGTTCCATTTGGAGATTCCCTTTCTAGGGTTAGTCTTGGAGGGCTTTATTAGTATTTTTTTTTTATTTAAAAGGTAGGATGTTTCTTGTCTGGGTTCTGCTAGCTCACACCTGTAATGCTAGCTACCCAGAGGGCTGATATCTAAGGATCACGGTTTGAAGCCAGCCTGGGCAGAAAAGTCTGTGAGACTCTTTTCTTCAATTAACCACCAGAAAAATCAGGAGTGGAGCTGTGCCTCAAAGTAGTAGAGCACTGGTCTTAAGCAAAAAGAGCTCAGAGAAAACACCCAAGCCTGTAGTTCAAGCCCCATGACCAACCAAAAAAAACAAAAGAAAGAAAACAAAGAGAAAGAAGAAAGGAAGGTAGGACATTTTCTTTCATGTGCTGGTCTGACATGGTTGGGCATCTCTTGAGCGTGTTCATATGTCAATGGTTCCTGCTTACCAGGGCAAGCCAGTGGATTGTTGTGCCGAGATGACAGGCCATTTGCAAGAGAAGCTTCTTGGAGGATCCCACCCAACACGAAAAAACATTTCACACAGCCTTGGGATTGGATTGTGACAGGAGTGTGGTTATGTGGGCAAATGTCTTTCCTCTGTAAAAATGAGAATTTTTGGAAGAGATGTTTGCTTTGGTTGGCTTTTTTTGTTGTCGTTGTTTTGGTTTTGGTCAACTGAAACTCTGAAATATAAAAGATTATTAACCTCAAGCTTTTGTTACTATGTACATTGGGTGGAGTAATATAATATGATATATGCTATGTGTAAATATAAATATGTTTATATTATATACTATACAATATATTCCTTAGTTTAGATGAAGCTACACTGTAAAGAAATATGTGTTAGTGGGGATTTGGGCTGATAGATTTGCCTGGCTTTCATTGAGTTGTATGTATGCTGGAGATGGCTGAGAGAAAGCAAAGCTGGAACATGATTTGTTTTTAGAGTGGGCTGTTAGAGGGCAGGCTAGTTAGAAAGAAAACATTCTACACATACTGCCTTTTGGCATCAAGATTGACAGGTGTTCGGTGTTCATACAGACCTTGCAGATCAAGTCACAAATGAGAAAGACTATAAAGCTTGATCCTTAAAGAAGAGGAACTACTGCCAGTTCCACTGGAAACAGTAAGGTACAGTTACACTACATTATGATTTGGTAAGTAGGTAATATCATGACAATAGGAGAGTCCGACATGTGGGGTAATTGTGGTAAGGTGTAGACCTTAATGAACCCATCATGCAGATGCTCTTGTTACTTAGGCAAGGCTTGCATATTCCCTCTTCTTACTTGCCAACATAGGTGCAATTTTATCAGAATAGTTGGGCATCCAAATGTGATGGCAGATGATACTGTAAAACCTATTGCCACTTACTCTTTATCACAGTTATTAAGGCTGGTCATAAGATGCAGATATGATCAATAATATACAAGCAGATTTCTGCTGGGAAACCTTCTGGGAAGAGTCTTGCTTTCTAGATGGGAGGGGACAGGTGAGGCTGATATCGCCTCTCTCTTTTTTGCCTTGAATGCAGACCTGAAATCTAGAACTGCATCTGGTTCCTTGTGATTGTGAAACAAAACGTCATGAGGACAATGTCCCACCCCCCCCACATTTAAGCCACTGTTATTCAGATTTTCTGTAAGATTTACATGAATAGATTCCTAATATGCCAAAATAATATGAAATGTTTGAGTGCACTAGATCAATGCATCTATCATTTTGACAAGATGGGTACCACATATGCAAGTTTGTTTCTAGGGATTCTTTGATGATTCTAAAAGTAGGGACAGCTAGTAATTCAGATATAAGTTGTTACAATTTCATGCATCCTTAATTTCCTAATTAGTTGTTTTAGTTCGATTTGCTTACTTGAAGGAACTATTGAAGGGTCTGAGGTGAACACCTATATTTCCTACAATTAGACTCTGTCTCTCACCTTTGAATCACATCTGCCTCTTCCAGTTGTCCCTCATTTGAAGTATAGGCTTGTCTAACTTGAATTATTGACAACTGAGGAAAATTCCTTTAAGAGACAGATCAGGATATGATGGGTTTGGGAATTTTTATGTCTAGCCAAATGGAAGATCTGCTCCGGCTTTTAGAAAGTGGTGAGGGCTGGGAATGTAGCTTGGTGTCACAGCACCTGCCTAACATGATCAAGATCTTTGGTTTGCTCCGCAGCTTTGCAGAAAAAAAAAAAAATGGTGAGTTAAATTCTTTTTTTTTTTTTTTTTTGGCCAGTCCTGGGCCTTGGACTCAGGGCCTGAGCACTGTCGCTGGCTTCTTTCCGCTCAAGGCTAGCACTCTGCCACCTGAGCCACAGCGCCCCTTCTGGCCATCTTCCATATACGTGGTGCTGGGGAATCGAACCGAGAGCTTCATGTGTAGGCGGCAAGCACTCTTGCAAGCACTCTTGCCACTAGGCCATATTCCCAGCCCCGTGAGTTAAATTCTTAATTCCTTATAAATGGCAGTGGCAGGATGGTCTTCCTTTACTCAATAGGCCACAGGTTTGGCCTGTAGACAGAAGTCATTAACATAAATCTATCCCAAGTTGTGGATCACCCAATGAAGAAACTTGCCACTTCTTTAAATAGAGATAAAGCTGTCCATGGTTAGTTTTGAAAGGAGGCAGATCAAAGGCAGAACAGATGTTCATCTGGAATTTCTTTGTTTAGCTTTTGGAGCTTCTTCAGGGAATGGCTCTTTACCATCTCTGCAGAAAGTACTTGGTGGTCCATTTACAGTTATCAATCAAGCTATTTGGTTATTTTGAAGGATTAATTAGAAATGCTTAGGACAAAGACTCTCCTCTACCCGTTCTTTGGCTAATGTAGGCGTGCTTGTCTCTTTAGAAATGGGTGTTCCTCTTAACTACCAGATGGGATGACTTGCACTAATAAGCAAAAACCTCTGGGTCACTGGGAAGACATTTCTTCTCTTTCTTTTTTATTGTGCATTGTTGTGATGATGATGATGAAGAAGAAACAATACAAACATGTGCAAGCACGGGCATACACATACATGGGCTTCTGATTTTATCTTAAATTTAAGCAAAGATTTCCTATGTCTGAAAGGTCTCAACCCATTTTTCCAGGCACACGCCTGTGCCAAGTATTTCTTTTCTTTTTAATTATAAAGGTGATGCACAGAGGGGTTACAGTTATGTAAGTAAGGTAATGAGTGCATTTTTTAACAGTGTTACCCCCTCCCTCCTTTTCTCCTGCATTCCCTCCAAGTATTTCTTATGAGCATTTATTATGTAACCATCTGTTTCTTACTAAGTGCATTCCATGCAGCATTCATCCATACCGTTGGTTGGACGTATAGAAACCCAATTTACATTAACATGTGCACTGATTGGCTGAAGGGGCGGGGGAGGGTGGAGCTTCAGGAATAACCTGATCCAGGAATGCAAAAATCTTATTAAGATTCTCTTGTTTTGATCTCATCTCAGCTTCCTTCTGCATAATGGCTCCTATCTCTAGGACACTGGTACTATGGCTACAGGCAGCTCTGAACTCAAACTATTATAACATTTGCACCAAAGAGGAAATATAATTCTTCAACCCTAACTTCACTGACAATAATTTAAAAATTCACAGAGCATGCTCAGACTTGGGCCTCGTGCCCATCCCTGTACCAGTTCTTGTGGCTGAGGGTTTACAGTCTAACTGACCCAGTCTGTCGTATGACCAGCCAGGTTATATGACTGACAGTTCTCTTTAGAACATTGACTTAGAATGTGAGAAGGGTAGTTTGCTAGTCAGACTGATTAAAGAATAGATGTCCATCTCAGTGTATTATATCATGTCATGCTCACAAATGTGCAACACAGAAACTACTATTTATAGGTAAGAACCACATGGGAAAGAGAAAGACGTTAAATAACTAACTTGAGTAAGATTACACAGCTAGTAGATAGCAAAGCTGAGATTCTACTTAAGGTTATTTAGCTCCAAAACCATTCCACTCTACAAAACAAAATCAGGAACTCACTGGCCCACTTCCCGGTACTGGCACAGCTGGATCCAGGTCTTAGAGTGATGTTGCATCTTTCCCCCCCCTCCCCATTTTTTGTGCAGGGCTTTCCCTCCTCCCAAGTTTGTCTGTGCTCCGTACAGATAGGTCTTGTATATGGTGTAGGAAAGAGGATTACTGGTACTCTGAACCTTCAAAATAAAAGAGGCCATCTCTGTGCGTATCTATAGATGAAATTTTGTGAAAGGGCTCTGAGCACTCATCCTTGGGCATTTCTCATTTGCACCAGTCAGCTTTCCAACACTAAGACAAAAATATGTGAAATCATCAGTTATGAGAAGGGAAGGTTTTTATGTGGCTTATGGTTTCAGAGGTTCCATGCTGGCTTGGTCCAATGGCCTTGGGTCTGTGGTTGTATATAGCACATCGTGGCAAGTAGCACATGATGGAGAAGGCCTGTCTACCTTGGTGTACTCAGGAGGCAGAGAAATGATAAGTGTCCAGGGTCTCAGTAGCCCCTTCAATGGCTCATCTCAATGGCCCAAGCACCTTCCTTCCGAAGCACCACCTCTTAAAGGTTCCTCCACTTCCCCAAAGTGCTAGAGGATACTGAGCAATCCTTTAACCCATGGGCTGCTAAGGGACATTAAAAATCCAATATATAGTACCTAGGGTACTACCAGCATTCCAGTTCCCTATAGATGCAGGAAAGGCAGAGGGCAATCCTAGGAAGGGATGCTAATTGGCACTTGAGAATAATCTACTATATTATAACACCTAACGAGGCGAAGTCATTGGAGAATTCAGAGTTGTAGTTAGTGCTCTTCTTCCCAGAATCCTCTGGCATTCGATGTGCACCGTATTAGCATTTATCACACTGCCTAGTCATTGTTCCGTCTTATCTTCCTCACAAGGCTGCGAACACATGCCGAAGCAGGATTTGACATTCCAGCATCGAGCATAGTGTCTGACATATGGTAGGAGCTCAATAAATATTTATTGAATGAATGGAATCTATTGCGGTGGTTTATATAGTTTACAATACTATGGTTAAAAATACAAGCATTCTCTAAAGGTCTGGTGTGCATCACAATAAGGAAAAGTATAACTTAGACACCATTGGATAACTTACCCAGTAAATGAGAGGGACTTTGCCAAAACCCATTTAATAGATGCATCTCATTGCAACCTAAACATCATGGAAATTTATGTGCCACATCTGAAGAGCCTTGCAGTTCCCAGGCAGAGAGGAGGATGAGAAGGAGGTGGCAGGAAAGAAGAGTCTCTGGTCCTGCCGAGAGGCAAGGCAACCATGGCAATAAGCAAACCTGGCCAAGAAAGTAGGTAGCAAGTTCCTCTACTTGAACTGAGGCTCATGTCCTCCTAGGAGAAAAGTCCAATTGTCTGCTCAGGATCCTCAGGAGGAATTTGGGGACATATTCAGAGCAGGGTTAGAGGAGTGACAGGAGAAAAGTTAAAATAAATGGCATATGTGGAAAGGTTAAAGGCACTGGGATGACTCAGGTTGGAGAAGAGAAAGCTGAGAGGAAACTGAATCATCTTCAAGACAAAGAAGGGCTCTTGCTAGGGGATGATGGCCAGCTGTCCTCCTTTGCCTCTTTAGGCAGAGCAAGGGGAAATGGGCTTAGACCGGAGGCAGGGCTAAGATTAGAGAGCAGGAAGAACTTGGCAGGGAAGATTGTTGTATAACCTACTTTCTAGACAACTTGAGGGCTGGGACTCCCACGCTCCTGGTCTGGGCCCAGTGGACACGTACTCAAGGCTGATCTGGCTGGCTGCAAATGGAAGAGGAGGAGGAGGAGGAGGGTGTGTGTGTGTGTGTGTGTGTGTGTGTGTGTGTGTGTGTGTGTGTGTGTCCTTGATTTCCCGTTGCAAGTTTTAAGTTCCTACATTTTGGAGCTGGCAAAGCAAGCACCTCCCCCCCCCCCCCCCATGCACTGCACTAGTGTTCCTGGGCTGGGTAATAATGCCTGTCATTTCCTCTCCCGGGGGAGTGGGGCTGCAACCGCCCTGACAGCCCCGAGGGATTGAAGGCAACTAAAAATAGTGCATTATATATAATCTGTTGAGGGGCACATTTGCATTGCTCCCCCCACCCCCCACTCCAGCCTCCTTGCTTATCTCTTCATACTTCCTGGTGTGCCAGGCTGCTGTGGGCAGTAGCAATCAGATAGGGGGCACAGGTTGCTCATATTCTCTCGTGGAAGTGATAGCTGCACAGGAGATTCGAAGGGACCAAATCCATACAAAGCACAGTTGTGGGGGGGTCCTCGGATGACCCCTACCCTTTTTCCCTGGGTCTCTGGGTCCTTCAGGGCCTTTTGGTGCTGGGAGAATTGCTGAAAATGGGGGAGGCGGTGTTGAAAAGAAGAGCCAGCCAGGGCTTTGTTCTCCCATCAGCTACTTCCGTCTGCTACACAATCTCTCTGAGGTTAAATATTAATTAAGAGCAGAATGACAGTGAGAACTGAACAGTGTCACTTTCTGTCCCAACATAAATGCTAATTTCCTTGCAGGTATAAAGTGACTTCAAGTGGGATTGGCAGCCTGGGGGGAATAGCTGGGGAAGGGAAAGGACGGGAGGAGAAACGCTTTCTGATGCAGAACTGTTAAGATGGATGGGAAAAGGAAGGTATGGTGCTGGCGTGTAGAAGGCAAGATGAGACTTTGCCAGATTACAGGGGGGACATGGTCAGAACACAATCCTAGATCCTCCTCACTTTAGCAAGATAATCAGCTGGCACAGGTGGCATACACCTGTCATTTTAGCTACTCAGGAGGCTGAGATCTAAGAATCTCCATTCAGAGCCAGCCTAGGCAAACAAATCTGTGAGACTATTTCCTACCAACCAGCTAAAAGCCAGAACTGGAGTCATGGCTCAAGTGATAGAGTGCCAGCTTTGAGTGAAAAAGCCAGAAGACAGTGCCTAGGCCCTGAGTTCAAGTCCTAGTATTTAAAAAAAAATTGGAGTAGCACTAGCTTCCTCCATTGCTTAAGGCAGGGTTCTTTTTTCCCCGCCATTTTTTGATGTAAAGCTCTTATGATTTTATTTAATTAAAAACAGCATACAATACAACAGGAATGAAACTGCATAAATGGCCTATGTTTGAAACTAAGTCTCCTCCCACAATAGAGCAGAGACCTCCTCCCACCCCTTGCTCCCACCCACACCCTCGGCACAGTTGATGAGGTGGGTTTGTGACACCCGAGAGACTGTCTGGGCAAAGTCTAGAAAAACAGGTGAGCTGGGGTAAGGCAGGGTACTGAAAGCCCATGACTTTTCTTCCAAAGCTCATCAAACTGAAAATTGCTTGTAAAATTGTTGTACACATTTCATTTTTTTTAGAGAGAGAGGGAGAGGTAGAGAGAGAATATGTTGTGGATTTCTAAAAGGGCTGGTGGATCCACTGCACCATCCTCAATATGGCATATCTGTCACTGAAGTTACCCCATGGTTTGAGATGACTGACAGAGCCTTAGCTGTGCATCCATAGTCTAGGCAGGCAGCTCCATATAAAAGCAATGTTTTTGTTAATAAGAATAAAAAAAGAGAGAGAAGGTGATAGTTTGCTGCAGGTTTTGTTTTCACCTTTTGGCTGGTCCTGCGGGTTGAACTCAGAGCTTGGGTGCTGTCTCTGAGCTTTTTGTGCTCAGGGCTACTGTTCTACCACTTGAGCCACAGCTCCAGCTTTTTGGTGGTTAATTGGAGACAAGAGTCTCACACACTTTCCTGCCCAGGCTGGTTTGGAACTGTGTTCCTCAGATATCAGCTTCCTGAGTAGCTAGGATTACAGGCGTGAGTCACTGGTACCCAGCTCTGCTGCAGTTTTTAATATACAAAAGGCACAATATAGGAAGATGTTAGGAGGATCTCTTTGCTGCTCCCCAGACAAAGCTGATGAAATGAAGAAGCCTAGCCCCCAAATGCCTGCTTTGTGTTGAGTCCCATCAGTCACTCCCGAGATCACAACTGGTTTTCAGAAGATGGTTGTCTTAAGTGAAATCACCATGGTTCCAACCAGGACCTGGTTGAAAGAAGGCTACAAAAGAATTGCTTATTTGAAGAACAGACTCTTCAGGGGATTTGTGGTCATTGTCTAATAACAGTTTCATCAGGGGATTTGTGGTCATTGTCTAAAACAGTTTCATTTGGTCTCAGATAACTATCTTCTTTCTGGTAGCACTTTATTCTCTACAGCCTGGATGGGTGGCTGAAGAAAAGGAAGACTCCTCCTCCTTCTCCTAGTCCTCCTCCTCCTCCTCCTCCTCCTCCCTCTCCTAGTCCTCCTCCTCCTCCTCCTTCTCCTCCTCCTCCTCCTCCTTCGCAGATGCAAAAGGTATGGGTGTGTATTACTGTTTAAATTTGAAATATTCCCTCATGGGTTGAATGAGTGGTCCCCAGTTGGGGGTATTTTTTTTGTTTTTGTTTTGCAGATTCTGGATACTTTACGATATTGGTCCTATCTGGAGCAAGCATGTCACGGAGGATATTTTGGGACATCTTGTCTCTGACCACTTCCTGTCTCTTTCTCTGTTTCCTGGCCACCATGACATGAACGTCTCTGCTCTGTCATGCCCTCAAGATGAATTGACACCTCTAAAACCATGAGCCAGTATAAAGAATTCTTCCCTTTAAGTTGCTTATGCTAGATATTTTGTCACATCAATAATAAAAGTAACACAGATATTTGATCATAATGATGCAAACATAATAGAGAAAAGTGGTACCCAAAGTGGGAGCTGTTGCTATGATGACTAAACCTGATCATGCGGTTCAGTGTCCTCTGGAACTGGTTTGTGGGAAGAATTGGGGAAATTTTGGCAGTGCTGGCTAGAGAAACCCTAAAATGATGCAAGAAGAGTGATAATGAGTGATTCTGATGAGAGAGCAGAAAAGTGGGAGAGCAAGAGTACACACAATAAAGGCCAAACTCAGAAGATTTCAGAGGAGAACAAGGATTCTTTTGGGAGCTGGACTGCAGAACATGCATGATACATTGTCTAGATTTTGTCAATGTTCTGAGACTTTGAGTGAAGCTGAATTGAAGGTAATATGAGTGTAGCATTCAGGCAGTGGAATGGTTACTCTTGGTTGTGTTTAGCCAGATTTATAAGGAAAACTAGGAGTAAAAGGGTGGAATGAAATGGTTTGAAAAAAACAAGTGCAGTCTGGCCAGAAAAGGAGCAAGTTGGAAATTGTACATAAGGACAGTGTGAGAGTAGAAGAGAA
Source organism: Perognathus longimembris pacificus (assembly GCF_023159225.1). Classification (NCBI taxonomy): domain Eukaryota; kingdom Metazoa; phylum Chordata; class Mammalia; order Rodentia; family Heteromyidae; genus Perognathus; species Perognathus longimembris. Next base: position 108,381,933 of record NC_063163.1, read on the forward strand.
TGGAACTATTAAAAATAATCCAAGAAACCAAGCACTTGTAGAATAGATACCTTTATAGGCATCTTTAAGGAATTGGCCAGATATTCCCAATGGTAGGCTCCTGCAAGCATTGGCTTCTAGTTGAGGCTAGTGAAAGAGCTGGACAACTACATTACTAATCTAATAAAAAGGTAATGGTGAAGCTAGATGGGGTGGTATGCACTGGTAATCCCAGTACTTGGGAGGCTGAGGCAGAAGGATGCCAGCTGTAAGACCACATCTCAGAGAGAAAGAAAATAGTGATAGCGTGCACGGATCTTTCTATCAGGGGGCAGGGACATGAACAGAACAGAAGAGGTTTGGGGAGATAACACCCTTTTGTGGGAAGACTTGTAGGGGAAAAAAATCATACATCTATCTTTAGAGCTGTGCCTGAGAGATAAGTCCAAGGAAAAGGTGAAAGTACAGGTCATCTTTAGGTAGGAAGTGTTTTGGGGTTGGGCAGTCCACATGGGATCTCCAAATGTTTCTGTTTTATGTTAAACATGGCCAGGGCCCATGATGATATGTATGCTAGCTTGACCTTTGTCCGCTCTTCCTGGAAGGAGCTGTGATGGTGCTGGTGAAAGTGGCAGAACTAGGTGACGGTGTCACTTAGGGAAGTCTTGTCAAGAGGCCTGGTGGGGATTGAGTCTGGAGTGGTTATCATTTGGGTCTGAGTGTTTGGGAGGCCTGTAGGAAGGAGGGCCCATATTAGTTTCTCCCCTCACCCTTTCCTTTTCTGTCTCTCTTAAAATACCCTGTGTTCTTACAGCAGTGTGGCTGCTAATCTAAAATAAAAACAGCAGGAAATGCAAATGGTCAGGTTCTCCTAGCAACAGGAGCCAGCCCACGCAGGGCGTGTGGAGCAGAGCAAAACTGTCCTGAGGCTGAGATGCAGGTGGCTGGGGTGAGGGAGAGTAGCTTCTTCCAACCGGGCCCTTTTTAACTTCTGAGAGGGGCTGGGCTGGTGGGCAGCTGGCTGCTATGCAGAACAAACCCTCTATGGGCTGGGTTGTGCAAGAGGCCCAAGTGTGGGGAGAAGACACAGGTAAAGGGCAGAGCAGTCCTAGGGTAAGGCCTCTCTTGACCACAGTGTCTAGAGCAATGCATCTTAGAGAAACAACAATAAGGGGTCTTACCTAATGCCTGGTTGGGAAGGGCTTGGATTGTGTACATGTTTCTATGACCTATTGCAAGTAGCCCATGGAGCCTTGTCATTCTCAAGGCTATGTAATGAAAGGAAATGCAAGGTGTCTCAGATTCCTAGGTAAGGGGATCAAAATTTAGGAAACTGTAAAGATTTTCTGAGACATCTGGCTCAATCCTTTTTAACAATAGAAGAAACCGAAGTCAAGAGAGGTAAGTGAATTGCCTAGGACACAGACCTAATTAGTGGCGGAGGTGGAATTAGAAAACAGGTATCCAGGCTGAGACATTTCATTGTAAGGAGAAGCTGCTGACATCCCTCCTCTGCTCAGAGCTAGATAATTAGAAGCCATGATAACCTCGTTGGGGAAGGTGGATAGTCATCTTGGGCACTTCCAATTACACTAGGAGACATTTGAGAGACACATGGAATTGGGGGTGTGGGTGGGGACAACCCCAGTGGGGTGCCAGGCAAAAGTAAGCAAGTGAAAGTGAGAGAGGCCTTGGCTAGGGGCAGAAAAGATTACTGGTGGTAGAAATTCCCTAGAGGCTTCCTCCCATCTCCCCCTACCAAGTGGAAGGAGAGGAAGAACAGCCCTACATCAAGGTGACACAGTAGGAAAATGGTGAAAGTGCTGCGATTTACCCCAAAGGACTGGTTGAACTTGGTAGACAACCTGGAAGCAATTTTGGCTCCCAGAATCCCAGCGAAATCCGTGTGCCCTAGACGGCCTGGATCCCTATTACATAAGCAACTCTGCCATTACTCATACTCTGGCTTGCTCCTGTAAAACTCCTACAGCATCTCACTTAGAAAACACCATGAAAAAGGTTCATAGTTCCAGCTGAATACTGCTGAATAGTTGCTCCAAAGGATTCAGGGTAGTAAGCAGTGTGTTTGTGTGGGGGTAGGGGTAGGGGTGCGGGGGGCGGGGAGTGAAAGCAACAAGCCACCTCAGGAAAACTTGTACTCAGAGATTGATTTCAGAAGCATTGCCATGCATGTGATTTGTACCTATGTCTGCATATATTATTTTCTCATGTGGCCCTGAGACACCCAAGACTGTGTGTGTGTGTGCGCGCGCACACTGGTACTAGGCTTATACTCGGCTTATACTCAGGGTCTGGATGCAATGCCTTAGCTTTTTAAAGGCTAGCACTCTTTCTTTTGAGCCACAGCTCCATTTATAGCTTTTTGGTGGCTCCTTAGAGATGAGTCTCACTGACTTTTCTATCAGAGCTGGCTTAGAAGATCTTCAGATCTCAGACTCCTGAGCAGTCTGGGATTATATGTATGGGTCCCAGAACTTTTTTTTTTTTTTTGGCCAGTCCTGGGGCTTGGACTCAGGGCCTGAGCACTGTCCCTGGCTTCTTTTTGCTCAAGGCTAGCACTCTGCCACTTGAGCCACAGCGCCACTTCTGGCCATTTTCTGTATATGTGGTGCTGGGGAATTGAACCCAGGGCCTCATGTATATGAGGCAAGCACTCTTGCCACTAGGCCATATCCCCAGCCAAAAGTATTTATGTATGTATGTATGTATGTATTTATTTATTTTTTTTCTGTACAGTCCTGGGACTTGGACTCAGAGCCTGAGCTTCTTTGGCTAGCACTCTGCGACTTGAGCCACAGCGCCACTTCTGGCCATTTTCTGTATATGTGGTACTGGGGAACTGAACCCAGGGCCTCATGTATACAAGGCAAGCGCTCTTGCCACTAGGCCATATCCCCAGTCCAGGTCCCAGAACTTTTAAGAGTGTCTTCAGTCCTCATCTTCCCATGCTGCCTCACCCTTCTTGACCAAAGCCCTAATGAAGAGACATGGGCTTTGATTATTGGTAACTTGAATTCAAATTCTAGTTTAGCAAGCTGGCTTCTTAGCATTGGATTCTTTGTCTGTAAAGTGAAAGCAGTTGTATCTATTTCCATAAGTATGTGTGAAGTGCTAGCACAGCCAGGCATACAGTAGGCACTGGACACATGCTTGCTTCCACTCTTCTTTCTTGTGCTTGCAGTTGCTCAGGGACCAGGTGGCAGTTGCAATCGTGATTGCCAGTGTAGGAATGCTATTTTGCAGGTAGCCCAAGATGGAACTCAAAATACATTTTTCCACACACATATTACTTGGCCTTTATTATTGACTAAATAGATTTCTATAGGTTGATCTGTGAATGTCATCTCTGTATTTGTTTTTCGCCATCATAGCCCTAGCACTTGGTATAATAAACAATCACTAGACATTTGTTGAGTGTTGCTTAACAGGAGGAGGAACATTTTAAACCATGGATTACCAGCTGGCCAAAAATCTCCCCCAAAACCTGAAACATAATGAGTAACTTCAAAAGCGTTTCCTGCTTAGAGGATCTCTTTAAGACTAGGCGTAGGAAGACAGGTCTTGGGATCCTGATGGAGCAGTGAATTTACCAAGCTGTGACCCACATCTGGGACCTTGGCTGCAGGAATGCTTTCAAATACATTTTAAGGGATGGGTGAGAACAAAGGGGTGACACGATCAAGATACATTGTACTCATAAACTGCTTTGTTAAATGGCAACTCCAACTGCTTTAAAGATAATAAAATCAACAGATCATTATGCATTTCCATGAGAAAATAAATACGTTTTGAGGAGGTGTGTGTGTGTGTATGTGTGTGCATAGAAGGGGAGTGTCTTTCCAGGAAATCCCTGAGGAGCAGTTGGGGCCAGTTTACTAGTTTACGTTGGCCTTGGAAGTCCCACGTTCTTTTCTAATCTTGGAGCAGCACAGATGAAGAACATACTCCACTGAAGTCTCCTCCAAAGGATTTCTTCTCTCCTCTTAGTTGTGAACACCCATCTACCATCCACCCTTCACCTCTCTCTCTCTCCTCTCTCTCTCTCTCTCTCTCTCTCTCTCTCTCTCTCTCTCTCTCTCTCTCTCTCTCTCTCTCTCTCTCTCTCTCTCTCTCTCTTTGTGTGTCTGCTACATACACAGAGGCATGCCGGTGGCTTTTGATTCTGCCATTTTTAATTTCAATTCTGTTTCTCAAATGTGGGCAGTATTGATTTATTATTTTCTTATTGCTAGAGTTGTAAAACTCAAGGTCCTATGAAGGCGATGATGACTCCTTAGGACTTGCTTCAGCTGGGGTGACAGCCTTCCCGTTAGATCTCTCAATCCCATGGGTATAGTAGTTGTAGGCTCAGCACAGGAGGTCCTCAGGGAATCAGAGGCCTGGGAAAGAGCCTGTCTCTGTGGTGCTCACACAGTAGTCTCAGAAGCACCAGGGTTCAAATCCTTTTCTTTTTTGCATCCCACATTAAACACATTGTAGACCAAGAGGAGTCAGAATTCTAGACTTCCTTAGTGAGAAAGAAAGTGTTTGGCTTTAATAGGGCCCAAACTTAGGACCATGATGTTTGCTAGGCAAGCACTCTAACACTGGAGCTATGCCCCCACCCTTGAACTTGGCTTTTTCCTTTCTAATATAAGGGTCTTTGGTCCCTGGAATCAAATTGCCTGAGAGCATTATCTATGAAACTGGTGGAAACTGGTAAGAAAATCAGCTTTCTCTTCACTGATGGGAAACCAGGTCAGGTTCTGCAAAGGTACAGAAAACTCCCTTAGGCTGTGGAGAGAACATGTTCTGGTTTCTACCCAGATTAAAAAAAAAAAAAACCAAAACAAAACACCAAAAACTATAGAGGAAAACTGTGGCTGCCTACTACTGAATATCAGGGGAAAAGCAGAGATATTTTTAACATTATGGAATATCAGTGAGCAGAATGCTGAGGAACTAGAAACTTATTCCAATAAATATGAAGCATATGCTCTGCCCAAAGCAAACCCAGCTTTTGCTATATACAAATTTCACAAAGGGAGAAAAATGTTGGAAATGGCAAAAATATCTGGAGGTAAGTGGGCTACTACCACTGGCATACAGGAGACCTGGGAACCTGTGTAGATGGAATGGGAAGTGGGGGGGGGGGCTGCACGGAGGTCCTGGACCATCTTGTGGATCTGGGCTTGTCCAGAGCTCTTTGAAATCCTGAATGCACAGGTTCCCAAATGGACACGAGTGTGCAATGCACTGGTGCTTGTCACCGACAATTACAACAGCCCCACTAGCTTTAGTCCCTTGAATCCTCAGACATGCAGAAATGCCTGTCTCTGTGGCAAAGATTCCTGGGATTGGCAAAAAATAAAAATAAAAGGCACTTTGGGATTTTTTTTTTAATGCTATGGGCTCTTCTTGCAACAAGGAACAGCCATTTGTATTCATCTCATTAGCGAGGTTTTAATAATTGGGGATATTAATTTTATTGCTAAACCTGACAAATACTCTCTCCTATAGTGGGTAATTGCATCCCCAACAGCCTCTGCTTTTGTGCTGCCAGATGGAAAGGATGTACGTTTGCCATTTTCATTAATACAATTAGTACCTCAGCATCTGGAACCAGCAACCCTCCCCAGCTAATCCACTCCCTCCCCCCCTTGCCCCCCCCCCGCCCCCTCCCTGCCTTCCTGCCCCTCCCAGGTTCTGGAGAGGTGGTGTGAAATTGACGGTAGAGCTTTGCTGAGAACCCCTGCCGGGAGGGCCGAAAAGCTGCCAAGCGCTAAACCACTACAAAAACACCACCGCCACCACCACTGACAACCCTGTGGCTAGAGAGCAACACATCATTAAGCTGCCCAACTCCCTCCCTTCCCCCCCCCCCCCCCCCCCGCCCGGCCCTTCCTCGGGCCCAGAGCGTCCCCTACCCTCAACCCTCTCCCCCCTCCCGTCCCCAACCCCAGCCTCACCCCCACGCCCACCCTGGGGCTCTCTTCTCAGCTGGAGCTTTGGCTCCACCGGGAGGGAGGTGCTGGAAGCTTGTTCAGCAGGGGGATCTCTGCCGGTTCCCTCATTTGGATGTAGATAGGCACAAGCATGAACGCTCTGGCTTGCCTGGGCCTCCATATTGCCCTCACATCTCTCTCCCCTCCTTTCTCGCTCGGGAAGCTGCTAGCTTCGCTAAATATTTACTCTGCACTTCATCAGCCAGCCAGCCAGCCACCATGGGCCCGACTCTGATGGGTTGGTGCTCACTTCTGGTAGTTGCTCTTGCTGAGAGATGGTAGAAGAAGCTGTCGCCAGTCCCAGCCCGCTGGCGTTTCAACGTGTCAGGTCTGGCCCCTTTCCCCAGCAGGCTGATAGAAGAGGGGACAAGCAAGCCTAGCACCGGTGGCTCTGGCTTCTCATCCTAGCTACCCGGGAGGCTGACATGTGAGGACTGAGGTTTGAATCCAGCAGGGGCTGTGGCTCAAGTGGTAGAGTGCCCAGGTGGGCTCCCTAGTTCACACCACACACACACACACACACACACACACACACACGGCAGGTTAAAAGGGCAAATAAATCTTTCAACCCATTTTCAGAGTAGTGACATGAGCTTTGGGATTATTGGTTTGTTTCAAATTTTGGCACTAGGGAAGGAAGGGCCACTAGCGCTGACGTGGCTTTTTCCACTCAAGGCTGGCTGGCATTCTACCCGTTGAGCCACACCACCACTTCTGGCTTTGGGGTGATGAATTGGAGGTAAGAATCTCATGGACTTTTCACGTTTCTTCTCTGGCTGGCTTCTTATACTAATTCTCAGATTGCAGCCTCCTGTGTAGAGAAAGACTACAGGGGTGAGCCAGCAGCACTCAGCCCTTCCTTTCCATATCTTCCAGTAGTCGTGCAAAGGAGTTTCAATTTAGGTGTCAGTTTATGAGGCCAATGCATCTTGATCAATTGTCATCCCTTGTCATTCTTCCTTCTCCTCTTTGCCAATCCCACTCATCCTCTTCTTACCTCCTTCCATTTTTCACATATGGGCACTGAGTTTTATGACTCTATTTGTCTACCAGTCCTCTCTCGATTCCTCTAGTCCCCAGTCCCCTAAGTCAAGATGTGTTTCAGCTTCCTGGTATTCACCCTATTAAACTGTTAGTTGTTCAAAGGGCCCTGCGTATATTATACATTAGTTTGATCATGGCATTATACCTTTTTCTTTAATTTAGAAAATATATTATGACATGAACTAGATCACTAGACCCTTAGGAGCTTCACTGACTTGGTGATTTTTTTTTTTTTTTTTTTGCCAGTCCTGGGCCTTGAACTCAGGGCCTGAGCATTGTTCCTGGCTTCTTTTGCTCAAGGCTAGCACTCTGCCACTTGAGCCACAGCGCCACTTCTGGCCATTTTCTGTATATGTGGTGCTGGGGAATTGAACCCAGGGCTTCATGTATATGAGGCAAGCATTCTTGCCACTAGGCCATATTCCCAGCCCGATTTTTTTTTTTTCCCTAACTGGAGTTTGAACCCAGGGTCTTATGCTTGCTAAGCAGGTGGTCTACTACTGAGTAATGCCTTCGGCTCTTTTTTTGGTGCTGCCTACATTTAAGATAAGATTGCATGATCTTCCTGCCTGGCTATATGGGGACTGTCATCAGCCTATGTTAGGGTTCCCATCCTAGCTGAAGTGACCATTTTCCACCTTCTTCCTTTTTGAGGTGGAGTCTCGGGAACTTTTCTGCCCAGGCTGGCCTGGAATTGTGATCCTCCCAATCTCAGTTTCCCCATAGCTTAGTGTGACAGGTGTGTGCCACTGCATCCAGCTGTGCATTGAGAAGGGGTGTCTCATGAACTTTTCTTTCCAGGGCTGACCTCAAACCACAATCCTCCCATTCTCAGCCTTTGAAGTTGCTAGGGTTGCATGCGTGAGCCACAGCACCTAGCTGTAAGCTTTCTGTCATTTCACTAATGAAGGGAGCCATATAGTGTTCTGTAGGATATCCAGAAAACCATGATTTCTCCACATTACTTTAAGACAAAGAGCAACATGGACATTGGTTGAGATATGAGATCAGACATGCTTCTGTGCCTGTCTTGAGAAGTCAAATTGCTTCTGGTTATCTTTGGTGATAAGAATGGGAGGAAAAGAAATTTGTTAGGCTAATTTCTACATAGCAATTTCTAAGGGCTGCATTGTTTTGCTCCACAAAGTGACCATATTCAGAATCAGCCATAAGTGATATTCCTAATTAAGCATGTGATAGTTTGCAGCTATTCTATAAGACCATCTGTAGTTTGCAAAAGCCAGTAAGGAAGTTAAATGGAGATATGGGTAACTCACATCCAGGTTCTATTCTAATAGTAGAATAGAGTCATAGAACACTCTGAAATTCCTCAAGGATGGTTGGTTTGTTTTTGAGTTTCTCATTTGGCAAAAGAGAGTATGTGGTGGCAGGTTTTAAGGGCTCTGCTTGCTACTTAGTATTTCCTTCTGGCCACAGTTAACTTCACCCTGCAAGTCAGGGAGCTAATATTAGGATTCTACCAATTATTAAATATATTGCTTCCCTGAGGCTGGGGACACAAAAATTGATCCATGAACCCATTCTATTATTATTATTATTATTTATTTTTTGCTGCTTGATCTCATGACTTTACACTCTTTTTTTTTTTTTTTTTTGGCCAGTCCTGGACCTTGGACTCAGAGCCTGAGCACTGTCCCTGGCTTCTTTTTGCTCAAGGCTAGCACTCTGCCACTTGAGCCACAGCACCACTTCTGGCCATTTTTTACATATGTGGTGCTGGGGAATCGAACCCAGGGCTTCATGTATACGAGGCAAGCACTCTTGCCACTAGGCCATATTCCCAGCCCCATGAACCCATTCTAGTTTACAAAAATATTCTCATTAGTAACCTAAAATGGCATTTTAGGGTCTATGATTAGGGTTAATTCTTCTTTTATCCTACCCCCATTCCTTCCTTCCTTCTTCTCCTTCTTTCATTTTTGTGGGCACTAGGGCCTGAACTCTGGGCTTCATGTTTTCTCTTAGCTTTTGGCTTAAAACTCTCCCTCTACCACTTCAGCTAATACCTTCACTTTCAGCTTTTTTTTTCTGCTTAATTGGAGATAAGATTAACTTAAATTTGTCTGCCTGGATTGGCTTTGAGTCATAATCCTCAGCTCTCAGCCTCCTGAGTAGCTACAATTTCAGGCATGAGCCAACCAGTTCTTGGCTCAATTCGTTTCTCTCCCCTCTCCTCTCCTCCCCTCCTCTTTTCTCTTCTCTTCCTTTCCCTCCCCTCCTCTTTTCTCTTCCTTTCCATCCCCTCCCCTCCTTTTTTCTCTTCCTTTCCCTTCCTTCTTTCCTTCCTTTCTCTTTTCTTTTTGGTACTGAGGGTTGAACCCAGGACACTGCTCTTACTAGGCAAACACTTTATCACTGGTGACATCCCAGCTCTTAATTCATTTTTTGGGCCAGTCCTGGGGCTTGGGACTCGGCCTGAGCACTGTCTCTGGCTTCTTTTTGCTCAAGGCTAGCTAGCACTCTACCTCTTGAGTTTATGTGGTGCTGAGGAATGGAACCCAGGGCAAGCACTCTACCACTAAGCCACATTCCCAGCCCCCTTAATTCATTTCTTAATACCTCAAAGAAAGGAGTGTCCTCTGGTCTTTCAAAGGGGATATGGCCCATGAGTGATCAAGGTACACATAATAGCTCATTTTAGACTTTCGCCTCTGCCTGTCATGAGGTGGGGGAAGTTCTGGCATCTCAGATTTACTGACTGTAGTTTACTATTGAGATTGGCCAATTTAGCTGGTTGTTCATGCCACTTTTCAAGTGCTCAAGCCATGACATTCGATCTGTTTTTTTGTTTGTTTGTTTGTTTTTGGCCAGTCCTGGGCCTTGGACTCAGGGCCTGAGCACTGTCCCTGGCTTCTTTTGCTCAAGGCTAGCACTCTGCCACTTGAGCCACAGCGCCACTTCTGGCCGTTTACTATATATGTGGTGCTGAGGAATCAAACCCAGGGCTTCATGTATGAGGCAAGCACTGTTGCCACTAGGCCATATCCCCAGCCCGACATTCAATCTTAATTCTCCATTGTGAGTCCGTTTCAATAAGTACAGTTTAATCTTTTTTCTTTTTTTGTGCTGATACTAGAGCTTGAACTTTGGGCTGGGGTATTGTCTCTTAGCTTTTTTCACTCAAGACTGGTGCTCTACCAATTGGGCTTTTTGGTGGTTAATTGGAGATAGGAATCTCACCAAGTGCAGCCTGGGCTGGCTTGGCACACTGATCCTAAGATCTCAGCCTGCTGAGTAGCTAGGATTAGCGGTGTGAGCCATGGGTGACTGGCTAGGTCTTGTATTTTACTATTTCAAGTAGGCTGGAATTTAGCTTGTCATTCTGGGTATGGAAGCAATGGAGGCTGGTGGAAGCACTGAGGGTTAGTGGAAGTGAGTCCTACGGAAAATCAATTTTTATTGTCAGGTAGCTGCCCAAGGGCCAGTAAACCTCCTCTTGAAGGTTTTAACATTCAAAGTCTAGTTTTATCTATATCTACACAACTGTCTTCATCTTGTATCTTGAAACTAAAGAGTTTCCAACTTTGCATCTATTAAAATCAATTTCTAGACTTAGTTCTCATCTAGCAGATCTAATGATCTAAGAATACCTTCAGAACGACCACAGACTTTCTGCCTCCCCATCATATTCTGGGTTGAGTAGTTAAGCTATTCAGTTTGCTCTTTTCCCTGTTTACTCTCTGTAGAGCCATCAAAAAGCAGTCAGCTGACTTCCACAGCTTTTATAATCATTATTGTCACCATGGTGACTAAGCACCACTTTCACTTTCTCTTGCCCTCTACCTGAATTCATTCTTGCTATCACCAATGCTAAATTATCATTGTTATTTCATCTAAAGCTGTGAATTGACAGTATCCCCTTTTCTCCTGGTAGGAAAGATTGGTGATGAGCTTCTTAAGACATGAAAGTAACAAAATATCTGAATGGTATTTTGAGAGTCTGTTCTCTTAGGTCCCTCCTGGTATCTATCCCTGTATCTAGCTGCACTCCAGAAGAAAACAGAGAGTATACTCAAATGTGGGTAAGTGAGGTGGATTTGTAACCAAATGCACTTTTCTTATAAAAACAAATGTATCCACTCTATCCTTCCTCTTTGTTCAATAATAATTTTTGTTTTAAAATAATACTTTTGTTCAAGATTCATTTTACATGCACAGTCAGTCTCACAAAAGTTAACTTACAAGACATTCAAGGGCTGGAGGCATGGCTAAATAGCACAGCAACCTGCCTAGCAAGCAGAAAGCCTGGAGTTCAAACCACAACACTGTAAAACAAGCAAGAAGAAAAACCCAACAACCAATCCCCACAAAACAGTCTCTGTTGCCTTTTGGCTAGAGCTACCATCGTCCAGTAATCTCACCAAAGTATATGTTCTCTCCAGGCCTTCAGGAAACATGGAGTTGTTCCTTTGCCCCATGCACATATGAATCTACAAGAAAGCTGATCTGTGATTAAAAAAATGGGCACTTTTCCAAAAGTAGTGCCCACAAATGTTGCCAAGGCAAAATTGTAAGAATCTATGATGTTGCCTAGCATGCTGCTACACTATGGTAGATCAAGAAGTTAATGCACACTACTTGTTAAGATGGTGTGTATGTGTATGTGTGTGTCTATGTGTCTGTTGAGCATATTAACCACCCTAAGAGCAATAGCTTCCTGAAATACATTGAGGAAATGGAATGGAATAGGAAGCCAAAGAGAAAGGTACTGAAGCGCCAGTGCTCCCCCTAAGTCCCCTCCAATCCCTTCCCCATAAGCAAGAGCTAATGGGAAGGAGCCTGAACTGCTAGAACCTATCCCCTATGAATTCATGGTTATAAAAAGTACAGATCAATCAATCCCTGGACTGTAAAAAAAAAACCACCCAACCACCTCTCTGTTTTCTCTGTTAGAGATTTTCCCTAATGTCTCATAATCTTGGGCTGATCAGAAGTGTTTTTACTGAAGAGTAGAGAACTGCAAAGTGGATTGCTTCATATGAGTAGTTTCATAGACTCTTGAGTTTCTAAGTGATTTTATGGGATGTTTGTTGGGAACTCCTAATGTCAGTTATTTTTAGGTCAGGTTTCAAGGCAAAGAACTTCTGATCTCTCCTCTGGAAGGTTAGAATCTTTGTCCCAGGGGACATTTGGGAAAGAAAGTTGTAAGTCACTATATTCAAAATTCAGTATGTGTTGGTTTCATTGCATCCTCTTCTGTGCCTGGTATTTCTGTTCTCACTAGACCCGATAGAGACTATCCTATTCCCTCAGACTATAAATCTCCAGATTTCTGATAATAGAGGAAGTAGAAAAAGGTCTGTTTTGCAAACAGCTTTTAATCATGTTTTTTAAAGCCCTCCTCCATTTAATTCTAGTCTTGGTAGTACTTAGTACTTGCTAACCCAGTGCCCTTTGTGAATTTTTTAGTGTAAATTAGGTTGTCAACCTTCCTCACTGAGTTTGGGATTTGGCTTTTCCTGTTCTGTTAGATAAACCTGATTTTCACCTTCCAAAATGTTATTGTCTCATTTCTTGTTGTCCTAACCACATTTAGTGCTTTTGAAAAAGTAAGTAATAATTTGTTGTTTTGTGTTTTGGATGGACGCAAAATTAGATGCAGTTCTCCATATTGATCTAGAAGTTTCTAACTAAAAAGAATGACATTTCTCCAGGTGTGGTGGCTCCTATCTGTAAACCTAGCTACTTGGGAAGTGGAGAACAGGGGTTTTCGGTTTGAAATTAGCCTAGGAAGAAAGAGATTTGGGAGGCTTCATCTCACCCAGTGTCTCAGCACCATTTTCAGGCGCCTGTTATTCCAGCTGTAGGGGAAGCACAATAGCTGAGCATAAAGGCACCTGCGTATAATTCCCAGTAACATGGGAGAAACATAAGTAGCAAGTCGGCAACCCAGGCTGGCCCAGAAATAGAATGAGAGTCTGTCTTGAAAATATCCAACACAAAAAGGGGCTGGAGGCATGGTTCTCATGGTAGAGTGTTTGCCTTGCAAGCCTAGTTAGCCAAGGTCAATCCATAATACTGTCAGAAAAAAAAAAAAAGAATACAATTTCAATCAGGTGAATTAGTCACAGTCTAATCAGGGCACAGAAATGGATAGGTAGAAGCTTCAAGCAATGAAGAAATGTGAAGAAAACCAAAAATACAGGATGAGATCACAAAGTCTCTAAGAGAAAATATTCGAAGACTTCCTGACTCATAGCTGACCTCAGCCCTGTAGACTGGACCCAGGGGTAGAAAAATTTCAGTATCAAGTACGCAAACCCCCAAAGGCTGCTGCTCTCACCATGGAGATGATCCACTTTCAGCCGACTGAAAATGTATTTGTATTAGGTACTTAAGCTGTTTTTGTCTGGCCATCTCAGCATCCATTTTGTGTTTGTCATTGTTTTAAGCCATTCTTTCTGCAGCCACTTTACAGTCACCTTGGGCTCTAGGAAAGGGAGGAGTGATCAATAGCTTGTTTATGACAAAAGTCTAAAACTACCCTTAAGGAATAGCAGAGCTGAGCTGAACAGATCACTCTCAAATGAGGATAATTGCCTATAATGATCAGGCTGCACCCCGGAGCTGGAGAAATCATCTCAGGATTCCAGAAATGAGATAATGACCAGTCAGGCCACAACTGTAGCAGGGTGCCTTTGCCCTGTGCCTCTAATTCTTTTTCTATTTAAATATAACAGTCATGTCTTTACTCTGAAGATGGCTGAAGATGAAGTGTCAACTTCTGCTGGCATTTTGCCATGTAATCTCCTTTCTGTGCTATATTTCTTTCCTAATACTTTACTATCACTTTCATTACACTCTTTTTTTTTTTTTCATTACACTCTTGTTTTGCTTAAATTCTTCTCTTGGTGGAGATGAGGATTGAGGTTGATGAGGTGCAGCTGACTTTCTGGTAACAACAAAAACTACTGTAATATTTATAATAAAGTTTAATGTAAAGAATTGGGTCAGGCTGGGTACTGATGGCTCATGGATGGCTTGTGGTACTGATGGCTAGGATTACAGAATCCTAGCAACTCAGGATGATGAGACCTGAGGAACTGTGGTTTGAAGCCAGCCCATGAAGGAAAGTCTGTGAGGATCTTACCTGTAATTAACCACCAAAAACCCAGAAGTAGAACTGTGGCTCAAGTGGTAGAGTACTAGCCTTGAGCAAAAAGCTAAAGGACCAGACCTAGACCTTGAGCTCAAGCCCTAGGACACACACACACACACACACACACACACACACACACACAGATAGAATTGGGTGGGATATAAAAATGAACACAATGATTAAAAGTGCTAGTGAACCACCAATAGCAATGGAGATTGCAGGAAACAGTTGTCATTCATGTCTGGAGGGACAAAGAAGAAGCTGGAATTACTGAAACTTTTTTAGGGAGGGAGTTGCTGAGGATGGGAAGAAATGGTGTAGTGTATATGGACTTGGAGTTTAGCTTGCATGCAGCCCTTCAATAGCAGCAAGGCAGTGAAAGGATGTGGATGGAGATTACAGAAGGCGTCTGCAACCTTTATACATAGCATTGGGTAAGTGGGTTGTGTTTTGAGTGGAAAGCATCACTTGGGTGAATCTTTGTTTTATAACTTGATAACTTTAAGTTCTAGGAAGGGCAATGAGGCATCAGAAAGCACCCGTCTGAGCCTAAGGATCTAAGTGTTTAGAGGACAACACTCATCAGAGAGTAATATGGGGCTGGTTTGAGCTCTGCAGGACTGAGCTGCTCTGGCTTGTTACTAGGCTTTGGGGATCCATTGCAAGATAACTATGACCTAAAAGAGATAAAAGCCTAGAATCAAAACAGAGGACACATGCATGGTGCAGCAGGAATCAGGATGAGCTAGATCATCACCTCAGACTTCAGAACTAGGCCCTATCACTATAGCAGAATACAACAGTGCTAATTAAATGGTTAAAATTCCATTTTCTTTCTTTCAAGAAGGGAAATGAATCTGTAAGTTTAATTCATGAATTCTGAGTTTCTTGGATAATCACAGGAAGGGAGGCCTCAAAAAGGAGAGACTGTGCTGGGTGCCAGTGGCTCCTTCTTTTTTTTTTTTTTTTTTTTTTTTGCGCCAGTACAGGGGTTTGGACTCAAGGCCTGAGCACTGTCCCTGGCTTCTTTTTGCTCAAGGCTAGCACTCTGCCACTTGAACCACAGCACCATCTGTGGCTGTTTTCTGTATATGTGGTGCTGGGGAATTGAACCCAGGGCTTCATGGATAAGAGGCAAGCAATCTTGCCACTAGGCCATATTCCCAGAAATAGAGGAGCTTCCTAAAAGTACAAGTCCTTGAGAGTTTGAACAATTCATCGAAAAAAAACAACAACACAGATAAAAGGTCTTTGTGATAGCAGTTTGTGAAACTGCTATAAAGAGACTTGGGGGTTTTAGATGAAGAGACCATGTTATGATAGATTTTGTATTTTTCAATTATGTTATTAGTCTTTTTGTGTGATTTTGGCAAGTCAGACAATAATGAATGAATGAACAAATATGTACTATTATGGCGCTCAAGATGTTTTCAATAAGTATGTGAATGCATGTAAGTCAATGGAAACCAAGGGGTACAACTTATAATAAAGTAGATTTAAAAAATGTATCTTTCTAATAATTCATGGTATTTAAAAATAGGTGGCAGCAATGGTAGAGCACTTGACTAGCACACTCAAAGCTCTGAGTTCCATTCACACTACTAGTAAAAAAATATTAAGCAGATTATCCTTGGAAGGAAATAAAATCTTTTATCACTAGAAGTGAACCAAGAGCTAAAGTATCAGTTTTTCAGAAATGATATAGAGATGAGCACATATCCTCTGAGGTCAATGAAAACTCATACTTGAGCTCTATAATCAAAAGGTGTCTATATATAACCTTAGGACAAGTATAAAAAAATCCTCATGATCTCAAGGAACTCTTCCCTGAGAGTATGTTTCAATAGAATGTTTATTGTTTAATAATGCTAATGACAGATTTTTCATAACAGCAATAAATGTTTTGTTTTACAACATCAAATCTCCCTGACTATAGAAAAAAAACACGACAATCACAACAAGGTGGATGAATTTGGATTGTTTTTTTTTTTTTCATGTTTTCTGGGGGTAAAACCAGAGTCCTCACTTGGTTTCCTCTCCGTTCTGTTTATCTTTCATTTTCTTTACCTCTTCTCTGGCCATGTGTCCCCGGAAAGCTGACTGGATTTTGAGAGCAGCAGTCTCTTCTTTTTCTTTTTCTTCCTCAGACTCCTTCATTAAAAGGAGAGAAATTCAGAGACTTCTTCAACATCTCATTTTTTCTATGCCACAAACATAAATGAATAAATTTAATCAGTTTAGGGATGTAACCGAGATCTGTTGCTTCCTGAGGGAATTTCATATATTGTCACATTATATATGTTCCAAATAGCATATGCCAAAATAGCAGAAATTTTGTTTTGTTTTAATATGTCTCTGCAAAAAAAAATCATTGCCAGGTTCTTTTTTTTGTACAAAAAGACAGTTTTCTGAGCAATAATATTTTTGAGGAGAAAAACAAGACTTGAAACACAGCAAAAAATGTTAAAAGATTAGTAAATGTGCTATTCTGAAATAATCATGATTATATAAGATGGGTTAAAATGTTCCCTTACTGGTTTCTAAATGATTACTAAAATCAGAATCGTATGTCGAAGGATGGAGTGTCAAAGAGTAATTCATTTATCCTAGTAATGTCAGATTTTAACATGGCTGACATTGGCATATTTAAGATGGCTGACTTTTGGCATATCTTTCTTCCTCCTTTACTTTTTTCTTTTAAACAGGTATAGTTTAAAGACAGCAAAACATATGGATCCTGAGGTTAACAGTGAGCATATATATGTATATATCACTTAATAAATCTTTTTAAATTATAAAGATGATATTCAATAAAAAACAAATAAAATTGTGATGATAAGTTGAAAGGTTTTCTTCACTTTCCCAAATGCTGTTCCTATGAGGTCACCGTTATCATGGGTTAAGATTTCAGATGCATCTATGTGTGCATGTGCATGTATGTGTATGTACCCTTCTATAATTTCTCTACGTGCAAATACATTTGTAAGATGACATATTTTTGTTTTGAAAATGAGATTATACTCAGGATACATTATGTGTGTGTATGTGTGTGAAAATGTCACAAGTAAACCCCCTTGTACAACTTATGTGTGCTAATAGTAAATGAGATCACACAACTATTTTTTGCATTTAGCAATATATCTTGGTTCTCTCTCTCTCTCTCTCTCCACCCTTTTCTCTCTCTCTTTAGTTGGTTGTGGGGCTTGAACTGGAGGCCTGAACACTGTCCATGAGTTCTTTTGCTTAAGGCTAGTGCTCTACCACTTTGAGCCATAGTGCTACTTCCAGTTTTCTGGTGGTTCGTTGGAGGTAAGAGTCTCACGGACTTTCCTGCCAGGGCTAGCTTTGAAAAACAATCCTCAGATCTCAGCCTCCTGAGTAGGTAGGATTATAGGCATGAACCACCAGTGCCTGGCTTGGTCCTCTTTTCTATGTCATTATGTTAATAAATCTATTGTTTTTTTTTTAGGACATTATCATACTCCACTATATGGATATACTTTGATTTATTCACTTAATTTCCTTATAATGGACCTTTGGGTTGTTCAATCTCTTCGTCTATACTCAATAAAAATAAATTAGGAAAATTCTGTTGTTGAACCTTTAAGTGTAAATAGTATATTACAAAAGCCTTGGAGGTGATGTGTCAAATGGGCAAATGAGTTATTCTCAAGCTGGTAATCAATGAGACTGTAACCTCAACTCTCATAAAAACTTGTATAAGGGCACCTATGAAAGAGATGAGAAAATGACACTTTCTTTCCTTCATCTCTGAGTTCTCATATATTATGTTAGTATCAGGCTTATTGGGTTGTGTTAATATAATTTTGGGATAACTTGCAAACATTACAGGGATAATCTGTGCTTTGATGGGTGTAAGGTAAGGTATTTCTTGAGTGACATGACTGACTTAGGTGTCAATTATATGTTTATCACTGATATTAACCATCAAGAAAGCAAAATCGTACCTTTAAAATTATAGATAACAAACGGATTCATATTTGGAATACAACTTTAAATTGAGTCAATGGTATTCTTTGTGCAAATACAAAAATGCATAGAAAACATTACGTACTAAGGTGGAAGCTGATGCTCCTTCCTTTTTCATGGTTGTTGAGGACATTGCCTGGACAAGTTCGCATTTCACAGGTGGTTCTTGGTCCTAGAAAATGGGGAAAGGGTCAAATAGATAATGTTTCTCAGTAGATAGTTTTGTTCCAGATCAAACTTCTTCAGGGTAACTGGAAATTAATTTATTGAGAAGTAGGGAAAATTATATTATATTTAATTATGAATACAATTCCCTCTATATTAAATTGCATCCCTAAACTATATATTAAATTACTGTATATTAAACTAAATATATATGTCTTAACAAAGAAAATGTGTTGGAACAAAAGGAAATAAATAAAGGAAACTCAAGGAACTTCCAACTATATATAAACAAATATCAAAAGTCAACATTCTCTCTTCTGCTTTTGCAACCTGTGTTTCATTATTTTACAGTAAGAACAAACCACTAGTATGAATTAGCAAGCCTAACGTGTCATACTAAAAGTTGGTAAGGTGAAGCAATGAATCCTGCAGGAAGTATGAAAAAGAGATGCCAATAGTTTTTAAAACAGGAACAAATGCCCCTGTGTTTTGCAATATGAGGCCAATGAAATTTATGGATTAAATTTATGGATTATAAACCAAGTCAATATTAGAGAAAGGGAAGGAGATGGGGGAAGGAGATAAAAGAAGCAAATGGGGGTGGGGTGGGTGGATATGTTCAAAGTACAGTATGTATGCATTATGAAAATGTCATAATGAAACTCATTTTGTTCAATTACCATACATTAATTAAAGACTAAGTCAAGGAAGTCAGTTTTGCTGTAGGGAATGATTTAAGTATAAAAAAGAGAAATTAGCTCTATCAATTTTATTTTATTTTATTTTTTGCTAGTACTGAGGTTTGCTTGAACTCAAGGGGGCTCAGACTTGTTAGGGACTCTACCATTGAGCCATACATCCAGCACCATGTTTTGCTAGTTCTTCTAAAGACAGGATATTGCTTCTTGCCTGGGTGGGTGTTTGGCCTGGGATCTGCTTATTTGGGGTTCCGTATAGTTGCTAGGATAACAAGGATGTACCACTGTGTCAACTGAGTTGAGAAGGGTCTTGTAAATTTTTTCCTGTGTAGGCTGGCCTCAAATCATGATTCTCTCCTTTATTATTACTAATTTATTTATTTTGGCACCAGTTCTGGGGCTTGAACTCAGGGCCTCAGTGTTGGCCCTGAGATTCTTTTTCTCAAAGCTAGTGCTCTACCACATGCGCCTAGCACCACTTCCAGCTTTTTCTGAGTTTTTTATTAGAGAGAAGAGTTTTATGGACTTTCCTGTCCTGACTGGCTTTGAACTGCCACCCCTCAGATCTTAAGTCTGTAGCTAGGATTACAGGTGTGAGTACCCAGTTTGATTCTCCCATTTTAAGCCTCCCAAGTAATGGATTAGGCATGAGCCACTGGCACCTGGTAGCTTGGTCAATTTTGACATGGCTATTCAAGTCTTCCTCTAAAATAGAGGCAATGCTAATTCACCATCTTTAGAAGAGCTTCTAAAACTCGCAGAATGGAAATTCAAGGACATAAAAGTAAACGAAAAAAGACTTTAGAATTTACAAGAAAAAGAGACTCTGAAATTGCTGTGTGGCACAAGGACACAGAAATTTTCAACATTATCTCTTTAATTTCCATAAAATATGAATATATATAAAACATTAATATAGAAATCAAGTTAAAATAGAAATAAAATACTTCATATATGCAGGCATAAATGGACACAACTTCACTTTTGAACTCATGAAATAAGTGACAGTTACTTCTACAGGATACTCTCCAGGTCTACTAGTGAACATCAAAACCTGAATTTTGAATTTTTTTCTCTTAATTCTACTATCTGTTGGTATGTTAACAATAATAGAATTATTTCAGTTGTCTAAAAATAAATACTAAGTTCAAAATGTCAGCAGTGTTATACAATTACTACTATTGTTATTTCTTTTTAGATGGGTCTCACTATGCTGCTCTGGACCTGAACCTCTGAGCTCAACTCTCCTGCCTCAGCTTTCTGACTAGCTGGGACTACAGAGGAACATCAACAAGCCTGGATAATCTCAAATTTTAACATAACTACAAATTACTTTGTGGATCTGATGGAAACATAACTTCTGATTTGCAAACCGAGAGTGGGTCCTGAGACTTTTACTTTTCATCAAGTTCCCTGTTGATACCAATGATGTTGGATCCTGCATAACTCTTAACTAGCCTTTCTCATCTGAACCACAGAACACAGAGAATGTTTTGAACTTTCTCAATTCTCCCAAGACCTGTATAATTTCTAAGGAAAGACACTGGCTTCTTACATGTAATAACAGGTACCTTTAATTTAAGGTCTGAATTCTTTGAGGAATTTTGCTGTCTTTGAGAATATTCCTAAATGAGAAAAATAGGTTCTGTTTCTTCTGGAGATTAGTTTCATAGAGAAGATTATATAAACCTTTCATTCTAATTTGTCTTTTGTAATACATAATAAAATAATTGGACTGTTTGATGACATATCATTCATTAACTCAGGAGTTGAGAACTTGCTCTTGCTAAACATTGTGATGCTAAAAAATTGAATAAAAGATGCAGTAATTGTTATTTAACCTTTAAGTATCTTCTTGTTGATCACTGTTCAATTTAAGCAAAATACCTGTACTCAATTCAGATACTTGGGAAAGTAATTTCTCATTGGAAAAAGCACAGTTAAAAGTTTTAATAAGTTATTTTTAATGCCTCATGCATTTCTTACAATTCTAGAGAGATCCTAGTAATTCCTGTTTGGTAGACAGAAGACAGACCTCCAAACTCTTGGTTTACAGAGTACAGAAAAAATAAACAGCTAAATCCATTAGCTTCACAGGACTATACCTTGAATGCATGGTTGTTATAGAAGCGGTCGTCTAACTTAGCCCCCCATTCTGCTGGATCAAAGTTGGTTTCTAGATGATAAAAAATATAATAATTTCAGACTTACTTTGAGTTCACAAAAGTCAATCTAGGAGAATAACACAAAGAAGTTCTCTGTTTCAAATCATGGGTTCTTAACTGACAGTTGAAGATCTGACTGGCAATTGTACAGATCAGACAAAAGCAGGGATCATTAAATGGTGATATTATAAAAGCACTAAGAATGTATTTTCTGCCTTTATAAAATTCATAAAATGTGAGAAAGAACAAATGTCAGTACTGAAAAATAAACATTGACACTTTCATACATGTACTAGCAAACATAGGAAAGTGTATAAAGTCAATGTTAAATAGTCAGGAGTTATGGGAAGGAAGTACATTACATATTAGACAGTTGACAGGGAGAAAGAAGTATTTACATTTAAGTAGAATTTTTCTGTAACTTCTCACTATGAAAAATTTCAAACAAGAAATACATAGAATTATCATCTTGAAGTCTCTTTGTATAATATATGCTAATAGAGAAAAATTCTAATGTGGAAATTAGAGGAAATAGTCACACTCTTGTGCATATTACTTGGATTATATAATTAGCAACTTATGGTTTATCTTATTTTTCTATAACTTTTTCTTCTGATTATTTTTCTACCTTTTCTTCTGAGTATTTTCAAGCTAGCCTTTTAGGAATTCTGTTATTTTATCTACAAATATGTATGTCTAAAATATGGATTCTTTAAATGTAACTATGATACCATAATTATACCTAAAAATGAGTCCTTAATATTGTCAACTCTCCATTTTCCTCCATTGTCTATTTCTTAATCTTTTTGTTGGTTCACCTTAGACCTATGGTTCTGTAAGAAATGACAATCTAGGAGATAGATGCCAAGCAGTATTGAGTGGGTTATAAGTCTGAGACTTTTAAAATGTATCTTTCTTTTCTTTTTCAGTTCTAAACAAGGTCCTGGATTGATCTTTAGCATCAGAAAAAATAACATTACTTATGAGGAATGCTGAAAAGTGAATTCTTGCATTGTGTGGGAGGCTAGGCTAGAAGTCTGTAATGATTGCTTTTGCCTTTTTAGAGAAACCAAAATTTGAAGTTTTTATTAGTTTGATAAGCCACCGTTGGATGACATGAGTTAGAAATGGGTGTGGTGTTTAATACTGTTTCAAATGGTTTACCCATTGTTTATCGGTGAAGAGCTAATATCCTGAGACCATTAATCTGAATCACCAATTGCTTTTATTACTGTGATCCGGTAACAATGACTCAAATGTTTTTGTAATCGTATGTTCCTGAGTTCTAAAATTAAACAAATGACTAAATTTTTTTTTACTGCATGACCTTGTAAAATTGATGTTATAATAACAAAATTAATCTTCATGGCAGTTCACTTCTTTCCCAAAGGATTTAATAACTCTTTCCCCTTAAATATAGTTTACCAAAACTTTTCAGTAGAAAAAGCTGCAGATTGTGCAATGTATATTCACCCTGACTGGACATGGAAAAGACCAACAACAGGAAATTGGTAGAAACTGACTTCTGCAGGTCAGAGCAAAGGCAATGGGTAGAGCAGGACCTGTGCTATCGGAGTTGTTTTAAATTCAAGCCCTGTGCCAGGTCCTGCCTCTGTAAAATGATTTACAATGGAAAGTCTGTTTGCTTTTTGCTCCTCCTACTTACATTTATCACTCTACTGACATACTATAATAAAAATAATGATAGCATTTTATACAAAATGATTCAAGAGGAATTTATTTTGGGGTGCTGGGGAAATGAACCTAGGGCCTTGCATATGCTTACTTTGTTTTCTACCACTGAGCTATATCCCTAGCCCAAGAGTAAGTTTTAATATAAATTTATAGCTCTAATAATTCTTTTTGACCCCTGGAGGAGGTCTGATTTGATAAACATTTTATGAAATTAAAGAACTTTACGTTGACCTTCAATCAGAGTTTCTATTAGCATGTATTTTAAGTTTTTGTAGAGGTTGGGAGTTTTGAGAGTATAAAGAATACAAATTACCTTTCCCAAGTTTGGCAGCTCATTTTTCAAAGCAGTTTGTCTCTGTGCCTTTATTGAAGAACAAGATTCATATACTCTAGTGAATTCTAATTTATTTAATCTAAGGAGTGAATTATTTTTATAACACTTATAATACTTTCAAATCAGAAGAATAGAAATTTATAGAAAACTGAAAATTATCTTCTCAGGAAGAACAGACTATCAACTATTGGGGATGATTAGAACAATCTGTTGGGAAGTAAAAGTTTATTCTTTTGAAGTTAGTTGCACACCATGTCCATGAAAAAGTCTGAGGAATTAACTGGCAATCTCAAATTATGTGAGATTACTTTAAGGTATCCAAAAAGCACACATCCTCTCACATAGCAAGAACTGTTATTTGAAGCTGCCTAATAAAGGCTTTCTGTAGAATGAAGACGGACGGTAGGTTTTATTATCATAATCCAATGCTCTATTTTTTTTTTAAGGCTTACTCTCTCTTTTCTCTAGAAGGTTCTCAAAATATGCTGCTGCAAAAGCTGGTATATTTTCAGGTTGCTCCCTCAGAATCTCTCGGGTCAGCCCTTCAAGAAGATTCCCAAATCCTTGCGGAATTCGGTAGTGGGTGTTGGAGAATGGAATCGACATCTCCTTAGGAAGAATTGCTTATGGTACCTAGAGAGTCATCAAAAAGTACTGACTTTATAATTGTCTGATTTTAATATAATAATTTCACGATGTCAACAATGTACTTGGCATACCCCAACCTTCTGGGTTTCAACTCGTTTTTGTTTTTTCATTCACACAACCCCAGTCCCCTCACTTCTTGCAGTGAATTTTGAATTACCCATCATGAGGCTAGATTAAATACATACCCATTCCATTGGTCAAATCATTGAAAAACAATTTACAAAACCAAAAGACTTTCCACTATGACACCAAGACTTTTCCTTTCTGTCCTCTTACTGTTCTAAAAGGTGAGGTAGTTTATGCTACCCCCATAACCATTTAGACAGAATTTTTGAAAAGCTAGTTTAACTGAATTCATTGCCAAGTGCTAAGGCTTTACGTTCCAACGACAACGAAAAACCAGGCCTTAGTTCTAGAAATTAGTCTCACTTGTTGAAGTTCCACCATGTCTTTCTTCAGCTGCCACTTTGGAAACACGACCATTATATGTTTTTAAAAGTACCTCTGAACTCTGGAATGGAGTAGAGGAGGGGACGGGTGTGATTTTTTTTTTTTTAAATTCCAGCCTCAGATCGGAGGATTTTTAAGTGTTTTTCGGGTTTTTGCTTGGCCCAGGCCTTCTCCTTCCGTCGCGGAACAGATCAAGGGTAGCTGCCCCAACAGTGGGTTGGGCTCCCGGGAAAAACGATTCTTCAGGGAGCGGCCTGTTTGTGAGCGCGTCAATGCGGGAATAAAGGAGAAGGCGGGGGTGGGAGTGTGGGGGTGGGGGTGGGGGGGGGTCCGGGTGTGAGGAGCAGGCTGTTTTAATGAGGCCTAATCTTGGTGGAGGGGCTGGTGTTCCCCCCACCCCCACCCCCTTTCTTTGAAGAGACTGAATCATTCCAGGGTAGTGAGAAGCACTGGGGAGACCCTGAACCGAACTGGGGGCGGGGGGTGTGTGGAGGGACCAGGGACGACTAGGGGCGGGAGGTGGGGTTGTGCGGAGGTGAATCAAACCGTGGGTCGGACGTCCACGACCCAAGGGGTTCCAGGCTCTCGAGGAACCTGCGGCCCCGGGTTCCCAATCGGCTCCAGGCATCCCTGGGCTGCAGGGGAGGCTGAGAGAAGGTGAGGCTTCCCGGTCGGAGAGGAAGTATGGGGGTGGGGAGAAACCGCCTCACCTCGCCTTTCTCTCCGAGGTGGTGCCGGTAGGATGGTTCCGCCTGTTTTTTCTCGTTGCTGGGTAACCGTTTAAAAAAAAACACAAACTACGGTGGCCGAGAAGGAGAGGCACACGCCTTCAGGCTGGCGGCGGCGGATGGTTTCGAGGACTGAAGGGCCCTGGAGGGTGTGGCCTGTCTTTCTGGCTCCGCCCCAGGATCCGCCCTAGCCACGCCCCCATCACACAGGCCCCGCCCCCAGCGCGGTGCTGGCTTGCGGACGGCGGGGTTGGTGACGAAGTCTCCGCCGGCATGGTGCGCCCGGGCTCTGGCTTTGGGCTGCTGCTGCCGTTCCTCCTGTGGGTCGGCATACATTCAGGTGAGCGGCCCGGCTCGGCGGGACCCTGGCCCCTCACGCTGCGCCGCCGCTAGGGTGGAACCGTGTCCTCCTTGCACCTCGTCTCAGAGTCCCGGATCCCAGCCCGGGTCAGCAGCGGCCGCCTTCTACCTGGGCCTGGTCGTGTCCGGGTTGGCCGGGCCCGCCCGCCTCCCTTCGCTCCCACTTCCCCGTCTGTAACGTGTGGCTCTGTGGGGATGTGGGGAGCTAAGGTGCCCAGACTGAGGCCTTCAGGGTGTGAAGCTCGCTGGGAAGGGGGCGAAACTAGTTAGATAATATTTGGAAACAGGTGACTGAGTCATCCAAAACATTTCAGCGTCCTCCCCCTCAGCGGTGCCCGGGCGCCTCAGGATAAGTTCCTTGAGGGAATTAAGTTTTTACTCGACTAAGTGGTTATTAGGGCTAAGAAATACAGCCCCCTCATTAGCTCAGAATAATGTACCGTAGCTCAGCTTTGATTGAGCCTGCAGCTTAACAGACACGGGTGGTGGGGTAATACTGCGGGTGGCCTTGCTTCGGGGTGGCCCCCTGTGCCAGGTCAGAAGCTACACACGGGGTCACAGCCTGGAGAACCACCAGACAGAGTCTGTTCATGCTAAGTACTAATGTTAGGTTCCCCCTCCCCCCTTCTTCACTATACTGAAAGAGTGGACCCCAAAGATCCTTGTTGAGAAATGAAAGTTGAACGAACACTGGGGGCTCATGCCTGTAATCTTAGCTATTCAGAAGGCTAAGACCTGAGGGTCATGGTTCATAGCCAAACTAGGCAGGAAAGTCCACGAAGCAGAAGTGTGGCTCAAGTGGCAGAGTGCCAGCCTAGAGTCGAAAAAGCTCTGGGGCAGGGCCCAGATTCTGAGCTCCACATTCAGTATACATACACACACACACACGAATAGTTATTATTTTTAGTAGTTCTTCTGTTAAAGGCATTATCTTTATTTTTAAAAAAATTTTTGGCATTTTATTTTATTTTATTTTTTTATTTTTTTCTTTCCAATTTTTATTATCAAACTGATGTATAGAGAGGTTACAGTTTCACACATTAGGCATTGGATACATTTCTTGTACTGTTTGTTACCTTGTCCCTCATACCCCCCTCCCCCCTCCCCCTTACCCCTTACCCTTTCCCCCCCTGAGGTGTTCAGTTCACTTACACCAAACAGTTTTGCAAGTATTGCTTTTGTAGTTGTTTGTCTTTTTTTTACCCTGTGTCTCTCAATTTTGGTATTCCCTTTCAGTTTCCTAGTTCCAATACCAGTATATCTTTAATATCAATTTTTTTTTTGCCAGTCCTGGGGTTTGAACTCAGGGCCTGAGCACTGTCCCTGGATTCCTTTTGCTCAAGGCTAGCACTCTACCTCTTGAGCCACAGCGCCACTTCAATATTCTTACCATTACCTTCATTAACATAAATTTTTTCATTCATTCATTTTTGCACTAAATTTCACTTACTTGGTTACTTACTCTAATGTCTTTCCTTTAAATCACCCCCACACTTGCTCATATTTTTCTTGTTATATTTCAGATATACTAAATTATATGTAACAATGAAGTAATGAAATAACAATAAAGTAATGAAATAATCAGCTTAGTGTCCAGTTTGAGAACTAGAACATGGAGTTTTCTTGAAATTACCAATGTGCTCCTCAATGCACCAGGCAGGTGCCCACCACAGGAAAACACTGTCCTAAAATGTAGTTAGTCTCTAGTTATGATGGTCTCTTCCATCACTCATTCTTGTCATCTACTCTAGTTCCCAAATGAAAGGACAAATTAAAGATCTTAAAAAAGTCAAATGTTAAATTGACATGTTAAATTGAAACCCCTTTGGGCAACTACTTAGAGATAATATAATTTTTAAATTAAATGTTAAATGTGTCTTATGCTTGACACAGGCACTTACTTGTCCCACTGTCTTGTTCTTTTTCTGTCGACTGCTCAAGTTCTTAGTAATGTTCCACTGTCTAAATCAGCTTGGATTTGAGCTTTATAAAGACAGGGCATGTGGTTTTTCTTTGGTTTACCATCAGGACTGACCTGTTGTAAAGTGAAAATTACAAGAACTGTGAAATCAGATGACTTTATTTATAACCCTCTCATAAACTGCTTTATGATTTGAAGCCAGTTGAAGAAGCTTAATGTCTGCAGTACCTTTAGCACTAGGGCTGTCATAGAAAGCTTCCTGATAGCAAGGATTTTTATCTACAGTTATTTACTTTTGCATCTTTTTTCTCTCTCACTGTTAATAGATACTTAAAATAGTCCCTGGAATTTCATCAATAAAAGATTGTTTCTTGAATCAATCAATGATTATGCAGTGTGTGTGTGTGAGAGTGTGTGCAAGCATGCGTGTGCTCACGCTCTTACTGGGGCTTGAAATCAGGGCCCTGTGCTCTCAATCAGCTTTTCTGCTCACCTCTACCATTTGAGCCACACTTTCAGTCTTCCTGAATAGCTAAGACTACAGGCATGAACCTCCAGCTGTCAGCTTTATGCAATGTGCTTTTTGAAAATGGTTGGCCTTACTTGGGTTTTAGTGTCTTGATCAGTAATATGACTATACCATCATTATAAAGATCCTTTCCACCTCTAAAACTCTTTAGACCAGAATAAAGTTATGCATAAAATGGTCCCGAAAATGCATTTGATGAATACAGACTGGCTTGAAAAGGCTTATTTTCCCAGCCTATGGGCTACTGGCTGCACACACAAATATGCAGGCAGCAGCTGTTTCCTTCACTCCATTCCTCTACTCCCACCCTCTCTCTACTTAGATCTTATTTATGCCTTTGATTTTCGGTTTTCGGCTTCCATATGAAGCCCCTTCCAAGACAGGGTCCTCCCACATACATGCCTCCTCCTTCTCCCAGCAGGCTGCCAACCTGCTTATGCAATTCTAGGGTGTTGTGGTCTTAGTGAGTACTTTGCTCATGGTGGCTGTGCATCTCCAGCCTTGTAGGCCTTCTGGTGATCTTTGGTTGTCGTGTGGGTTGTGTTGCCAAAGTAGCTTCTCAGAGAAAGAAAGAAAGTGAAAGATTTTTAGAGATCTGGCTGTTATTTCAAGAGCAGCATAAGTAGGCCACCAAGCTTGTGAGGAGACCCCATTAGATAGATTACTGCCCTGTTAAGTAGAGCCTAAGGAACCCACCATCATCTGTGTCATTCAGGGAGGAAAATGTCAGCCTTGTTAGTTCCAAATCTCTTTCCTGCGTATCATTTTTATTTAAAAACCTTAAAAAAAAACCACTTAAATTTATATTAAAAATTTCCTATTTTGGGGGGTAGGGTCTGTTCAAGCAAATGGGGACATAAGTTATTTTTCATGTTAAATTGTGATGAGCTCATTGAAGTCATGCAGATTGATGCTTGTTATTAAAAATACTTCGATATAGGCTGGAAGTTAAAAATAGGAATGATCTTGTTAAAGTAAGCTCTTATTCAGTCTTGTTAGTGACTCTAGAAGTTTCAAGTGTGCTTCCTCTTTTTGTATAATTGAGCTTGTGAAAGGGTAAAATTGCAACAAAAGATCCTTCCTCAGACATTTTGACCTTCTTTTTCTCACTGACCTTATTTTTGTATTTTGATTTATCCCTAGGTATCTGAGAAGGAAGGATATTTATTTTAGATATTCACAAATGTGGCACACTGGGTCATGAAAAAAACAGGGAGATATTTAAAGAAAATTAACATTGATAGGATGAAAAGGGAGGATTAAGTGGAGAAAATATTAGATAAGCTATGTTGGAGAGAGAGGTGTGCTTCTTATTTCCTCCTAGCAACTTGGAGTAGGCGTAATGGAAAGTCAGAGAAGGAAATGATTTGTTTTTCTCATAAATATCACTTGTGGGGTGTATAAAAAGTATATTTTCATTATTTGAAGGGAAAAACTCAAATGCTATGGATGACAGCAAGGATCAAGAGCTCTGAAAAGGTGGGAAGGAGGTCGTGGTACATTGGTTGTTCTGGACTTTTGTGGGTTTTCCTTTGTTGTCATCTTGTCATTTTGTATTATTACATGGTGCTTGCCACTGGAAACTGTTTCTGGCATGTTGCTTACTTAATTCGAAGGAGTAGGATCTAGTTTTAGAAGATTAAAAGA
Organism: Perognathus longimembris pacificus; assembly: GCF_023159225.1. Taxonomy (NCBI): domain Eukaryota; kingdom Metazoa; phylum Chordata; class Mammalia; order Rodentia; family Heteromyidae; genus Perognathus; species Perognathus longimembris. The sequence goes on from NC_063163.1 coordinate 108,411,411, forward strand.
GCAGAATATACTCAATATTTAAAAAAAATAGAAGCTCTATTTTCCTTGCTATTTCACCAGATTCAGTTGGTGTAGAATCTTCCGAATGATGTTCCCCTATGTGTTTGCTAAATTTTTTAGGTGTTGCTTTTCACTTTGCTTCATACATCGATAGTTACATGGTGTTGCAGAAGGAGCCTGCTGGGGCAGTGATATGGGGCTATGGTATACCTGGAGCCATAGTCACTGTGACCTTGCACGTTGGACAGGAAACCATCATGACAAAAGTGACCAATGTGAAAGGTAAGACAGTCCACCCCTATTTAGCTATTGTCTTCTTCTGCCATCTGCTGGATTATCTGAAAATGAATGGTTATGCTCCATGCTAGTCTGGCCGTGCATCCATCCATCTACCCAACCATCCGCCTATAAAAGTTGGTTGAATAATTACTAGGCAGTAAGGATAGCACAAGGAATCATAAGGCTTGGTCAAAGTCCCTGTTGTCAAGGAGTTCACTGAACAATACAAATAGACACTAAAGAGCACTGGGAGTTTGGTTCAAGTGGTAGAGTGCATATCTAGCAAGTAGATACATTAAATCAAATAGCCATGTGGATAAAAGTTATGGGTGAAGTTATACATGGAATGTCATAGGATACAGAAGGGAAAGATGTAACAGATTGGGTTGTATGGAAAAATTTCCATGGAAATTTGAGATTAATCATATAAAATCAAGGCAATATAGAGGTATGGCTAAGAACCTTTGCTCTGAAATTTACTGTCTGGGTTCAGGTCTTTACTCTTGTCATTTAATGGGTATATAATTTTGGACATGTTATTAAACATCTCTGTGTCACAATTTCTTTGTATGTAAGGTAGAGATAGTCCTAATACTAATAGGATTATTATTATTATTGCTATTAAGTGAATTGACATATGTAATGTACTTGGCACACACTGAGTGCTGCACAAGTTTTAGCACTCATGATGGTTACTAATACAACTATTGTATTACTCATTATTGTATTACTCAGTTACTCAACTACTTATTAAGTGCCTACTATTGTGGCAGATATGTGTTTAGATATTGGTGATGAACAAAATAGATGTGGTTTCTCTCTAATAACTCCTGTAAGTTAAGGGAAGTGTGATCACTGCCATCATATTGAAGGACAGGGTGTATGGGAGTGCTTAGTAGAGTAGTAGGGATAATGAACTTAATCTAAGACTGGTTTTGAAAGATGAGTAGGAAAAACAGGTAGAGGAAACAGCTAAAGCAATGGCGGAGAAATGTTAGCCAAGTGGGTTGATCTGGGATACTGGGTAAGCAACTATGGTGGATGACAGGAGACAAACCCATCTCCTGGTAAGGTAAGGAGGCTTGTTTGCCCCTTGGCTAAGTGTATATCTTGTATTGATAGATTTTCAGTAAGCTAAATCATATGATCAGACGGATACTTTAGAAAGATCACTTTGATAGCACAGTAGAGGATGGGTTATAAGTCATAAGGTAGGATGGAGTAATGTAGCTTGTTAGCAGGATTTTATGATATCCCAACAAGACATGATGAAGCCTTGATGGAAGAGAGTGGTTGATGATGGATAGAAGGAAAGTATAACAGAGTTATCTGTATCTAGAAGAGATAAAGATGCGTAAAGCTGTATGTGCGAGTAAGGCAAAGAAAGTCACAGGATGCAGAAAGACATGCTCAGGGCTGAGTCTGGAGCTCTGGAATGTAGAACTGGGAGTGCCACAGGTGAGGAAACTACTTGGGGGGAGGGCAATAGAGTTAATGAACAAGTTGGGGGTCTCACCTGTGACTAGATAATATATATGACTGGCCCTTAAGACTTGTTAACTTTGTCAATGTACAGAACTGATGCATTCTCTAGTCATCCATACCCTGGTGCTGTATCTTTATAATTCAGTAACTTTCCATCCAGCAGGCATTTAAAAGAACTATGTGCTAGGCATAGATGTCAAGTCAGCACTCTTAGTCCTGGAGATTTTAAGATATTTTGAAGGTAAGGATGTTTTTGGGTAAAATTGGCAGGCCTGAAAGGGAGACTTTGGCTGATGGAGATGGTTCCCTGTTGGCCTAAATGCCATTGGTGACATGCAGGATATACTGAAAGTGAATTCTAGAACCAGGCATGCTGTGTTCCTCTTAGAAAATGAGCAGTGTCATGTATAAACAGTGACTTTCTTTGTAAATGAAGTTAATTTAGAAATCCAAAGATCTGCTATGGTTTAAAAAAATAAGAGATGATGGGCTGGGAATGTGGCTTAGTGGTAGAGTGCTTGCCTAGCATGCCTGAAGCCCTGGATTTGATTCCTCAATACCACATAAAACAGAAAAAGCCAGAGGTGGACGCTATGGCTCAGTGGTAGAGTGCTAGCCTTGAGCAAAAGAAGCTCAGGGACAGTGCCCAGGCCCTGAGTTCAAGCCCCAGGGTTGGCAAAAAAGAAAAAAAAGAAAGAGATGGGAATCCCTTGGTGCACAAATAATAATTATGAGTAAATACTCAAGAAAGAGATTACATAGTACTGGAGAAATAAATACAAAAATTTAAAAAATTGTTCTTATGCAGTATTTTTAGAGATTTATTTTTAAAACTGTTCATATGTATTCTTTTTAGAGCTTTATTTTCCCCCCTTCATGCCTGTTTCAGGACGAATACTTCAGGTAGGCAGAGACAAGGAGGGTAGGTGGTGATGGGAAGGAATAAAAGGTAAGCAGTCACTAAGAGATGAGCTTTCTTTTTCTTTTATAGTGATTGTGAACCTGCTCATTTATCTTGAGTTCAATTTTATAAACATCTATCAAGAGCTTACTGTATATAAAATATTAAGATGGAAGCCCTAGAAAAATAACGAAGAAGAATACAAACAGTACCACCCTTCAGAAGCTGATTCTTTTAGCCCTTCCACATTGAGTGGTTTAGGATTAAGCAATGTTCTAGTTGTTCACTTGGAAGTGATAACGATAGGTCATTTGGAGCTAAAATAGCCTACGGAATTTAGGGAATCAAGTAATTCATCAAATATTGATGATAGTTTCACATTGGAAGGGGCTAATGTTATTGATGATTATGGTAGTAGATGTATTTAGCAGACTTTCCAAATGTACTTGGTAGTAAAGAAAGGCTAGGATACAGTTCGGTGGCACAGCACTTGCTTAGCAAGTACAATGTTCTGAGTTTGATCCTCAGTACACATACACACACTTAAAAAAGAAACCCAGGGCTGAGAATGTGGCTTAGTGGGTTCGATTCCTCAGCACTACATAAACAGAAAAAGCTGGAAGTGGTGCTGCGGCTCAAGGGGTAAAGTGCTAGCCTTGAGCAAAAGGAGCTCTGGAACAGTGCTCAGGCCCTGAGTTCAAGCCCCAGGACTGGCAAAAAAAAAAGTTGAAAAAACCCCCCAAACAAACAACAAAAGGCCTTTAAGCCAGGTACTGATGGCTTATGCCTGCAATCATAGTTCTAAAGGAGGCTGATATCTGAGGATTGTGGTTCAAAGCTAGCTGGGCAAGAAAGTGCATGAAACTTATCTATAATTAACCAGAAAACTGGAAATGGCACTGTGGCAAAGTGGTGGAGCACTAGCCTTGAGCAGAAAAAAGAGCTCAGAGACAGTGCCCAAGGCCCAGAATTCAAACCCCATGACTGACCCCCCCCCCCAAAGAAAAAAAAGTTGTTTTAGTTTATAGAGGTCATCAAAGCTGCTTCAATAGGTATCTTGCTTTGTCCTACCCATGAAGCAAAATGGATTAAGTGTTACTTGGAATAAAGGAGATAGATATACCAGAAAATTTAGGCTGGGCACTGGTAGTTTATGCCAGTAATCCTAGCTACTCATTTGGGAGATTGAGATTCAAAGCCAGTCCAGGCAGAAAAGTGCATGAGACTCTTACTTCCAATTAACTGTCAAAAAGCCAGAAGTGGAGCTGTGCCTCTAAGTGGTAGAGTGCTAACCTTGAACATAAAAGCTCAGAGACGGAACCCAGGCCCTGAGTTCAAGCCGCAGGACTGGCACAAAAAAAAAAAAAAAACACCAAAAAAAACAAAAAAAGAAAAGAAAATTTATAGAGAAAACAAAAAAAAATATCTGTTAAAGGAAGACACTACAAGCTGGTTGTAGCTGTACATGCCTCTAATATCAGCATCCCAGAGGCTGAGGCTGAGCCTCAAGTTCAGGCCAGCCTGGGCTACATGGTGAGTTCAAGCTCAGTTTGGGTTATATAGGGCAACACTGTTGATATCTGTGTGTGTCTACACACACACACATACACACACTTACATTGCACTGCATATGTATATACACATATGTATGTACATATATAGAAAAAAGAAGAGACTGATATACAGGGGATGGTGAATGGTTGGCTTTTATCTTTGATGTGTGTGTGTGTGTGTGTGTGTGTGTGTGTGTGTGTGTGTGTGTGTGTGTGCCAGAGTTCTATGCAGAAAAATGAATAGGGCTTCTTCTTTCAGCACTGTGTTTTTGTTCTTGGTAAGAGAAAGGTCATGAATAGCTTTCTTTTTCTCTTCTTGGAATCTGAGATTTTGACACAATAACAGGTAAAATAGTTAACATTTGATGCGAATTGCAAAAAGAAAAAGCAGGAAGGTACCTTCTGACTAACCATTTTTCTATGCAAGTTGTTTTTATTTTATCCTTTTATTTGTTCTTACCATTTTGAGGTTGGAGTTAATTGAGGAGATGAGAAACAATGGAGATAATGACTTCTTCCTTTACTTAGACCCTTGGTTGGAATATGACAGTAAGATAGCCCACCAAATATACTGTTGTATGTGAAAACATAAACCCTTAAACAATTTGCATGGGCTTTCTCATCATTGTAACCCAGGGCTGGAGTTGGCTTTCAGTTATTTACTTGATGGAGTGCTTGCTACATGGTGAGCACTCTAAATAGTATAAAAATGAAGAAAGAAAATTAATCTTGTAAGATAGTAGAAGAAAGAATGCAACAAACATGAGAATTTATAGAAACCTGGATCAGGAATGATGGCAAGATAGCAGGTGATTGGTGTCCAGAAAGAAGAAGCAGAGTAACTGTCACTCAAAAAGTCACAGTACCAGCAGAAAGCCTGCTAGTGGATGAACTTGTATCCAATAATGGTCTTTGTGATTGGTGACTCAAGTTTATTGTCTAGGTTCAATCTCATGAACCCAGCGGGTCAACAGTTTCTTTTTGTCTTTGATTTTGGTGTTAGTGGAGTTTGAACTTGGCCTGTGCTTGCTAGGACACTGAGCCATGCCTCCAGCCCCTTTTGTGCTGTGGTTACTTTTGAGACTGGATCTTGCTTCCTTCCTGGGTGTATGCTTGGACCATCCTACCATGCCCATCTTTCTTAGGTGGAGATAGATTGCAGACTTCTTGCCTGGGCTGGCCTGGAACCACAATTTTCCTTGTGAACATGGCAACTTTTGCCTTTAGAATCCTAGTTTTGCCTCTGGCCTGAGAAACATTTTCATGAATGTTTCTAGGAAACAGTCTCCTTGGTATAGGCTGTACTCCCATAGGAGCAAACCTATAACTTTGTGACCATTAGTTACCACTATGTAACATCAGGTTTCTCCTGCCTTGAAAGTAAAAGTCTCCTAAAATTCATTTTCCTTTTAAGTGAGTTTGGAGAAAATCTAGAAAGCCAGAGTACTTGAGGACAGAAGAAAGTTCTCCAGGGTCTTTGAGGAAGTTGAAAGCAAGTTTCTCTAGAAGGGAGTCTCACTCATGTTTTGAGGTCCAATTATCTTCAGGTTCCAGGCCTACTGATAGCTCATCCTCTAGCTATAGTAAAATCGTGGTGCTATGTTTTGCCCTCCTTTACTCTCTTTTTATATTATTATTACTGGGAGAAAACTTTTTTAGAAGTTCTAGTGAGGGTAGGTTTCTTTACCAGCTCTGTGGCCTGGATGAGGCCAAGTATAAATATCTAATTAGTGAATAGGAATAGTAATACATTCAATGTAGTAAAAGGCTAAGAAATAGTCCTGTCCTAGGTTTTCTGGGAATTGACCTCATCATTATCAGTGAATAATTCTGGTGGCAGAAGGACAGAGCTTCAGTGAGATGTGTCAGTGAAGGAAGCCTGGAAAGACCTTGGCAAGACTGTATTAGGACAGATTGGAGCGTCTGCCTGCTCAGAAGTGTGAGCCATACGGAGCACATCACACCTGTGCGACACAATCTGTATGAGCTGCCCACTGTTTCCAAAACAGTGATTTTTCTGATTTAGGTGAATTGTGCACTTGATATGTTGATGTCTGGCTATTGGTGATAGAAAAACAGTAGTGAACATGTGGTCGTGGCTTAACTGAACTCCGGAGTCAGAGTAGCAAGTTCAGTGGTTCATTTTTTTTTTTTTCAGAACAACAAACATGTCTTGGAATTTTTGAAAATTTTCTCCAGGACTCTTAAGTAATCCTTTATGGTTGGAACTTTTCCTTGTTTCTTAAAGTGCACCTGGTCATCTAATGCTTATGCATAGTTCTTTACTGATTACAAAAGAACTTGACACACATTGTTTAACACATAGTAGGCATTTGAATGGTATTTTTTATAATGATTATAACTAGATCAGTTGGATATAATTACTTGAGGGTGCTCTGTTTCCAGTTCATATTATTCTTTCTTTTGAAATTATACTTATTTGATGGGAATAAATTATAAATCAGTTCATATTCTTGGAAAGAAATTTTTGCTTAACATTTATCTATTCTTTTCTATCTTTTACTCATATTTCTCTACTTTTATGTCATTTGGCCATAAGAAATTAAATGAGGCTTAATTTTGCCATTTGGTGGTGTTTTCCTTACGTTTTTGACTATGATGCTCATTGTGATGATTTTTCCGGAGGCTGAGAGGGAGGGCCTCTTACTACTTTTTGTTTTGTTTTGTTTTGCTTTTGTTCTTGTGCTGGTCCTAGGGCTTGAACTCAAGGGCTGGGTGCTGTCTGTCCATAAGCTTCTTTTTGCACGAAGCTAGATCTCTACCAAGTGAGCCACAGCTCTACTTCTGGCTTTCTGGCTTTTTTTTTTTTTTTTAGTAGTTTTTATTGGAGGTAAGAACTTTATGGAATTTCTTACCCAGGCTGGCTTTGAACTGAGAGCCTCAGATCTCAGCCTCGTGAGTAGCTAGGACTATAGACGTGATAAACAACAAGTGCTTGGCTTTCTTACTACTTTTTGTCAGTTTTTTCCATTGAATTTGTTTGTTGATAGGAGAATACAGAACCATTGGTGACATTTTAAAAAAAATTAAGACCATTATTTGCATATACTGATTATTTACAATTTTTCCATATCTACTGCCAGTAGTAATCTTTGTAAGAAACATGGGGGGATGTAGTAAGGTTTTATGACAAAGGTGGTCTTGCCTAGGAAGGGGAAGATTCAGATTATAAATGAGTTTTTCTAACCTGGGATCACAGTTGATTGGATAACTACAAGTTAATCTGGGGTATTATGTACATCAGGGAGATGAGATTGTTACTATTGAAGTTGGATAGTATAATGAAAATTTCTATTTGATTTGTACTCAAGTTTCATGAATTTTAATGTGTGCTTATTTTTGTCTATCCCAATTTGGGATTATAGCTACAGAATTTATTTTTCTTGTCAATACTTCAGTTAAAAATAAGGAGGAATTGGTACAGATTAAGGATAAAAATGCTGCATCTTTTGTTAGCTCCATCTTTTTATCTGAAATGTGGCCAATCTTTACAGCTTTGAGTGCAGCTTATCACAAGCTGGGAATAGCCACAAATGAGTATGGCTGGGTTTTAACCTCATTTTTGTTTATTTGTTTTGTTTTTGTTGCCAGTCCTGGGGCGTGGACTCAGGGCCTGAGTACTGTCCCTGGCTTCTTTTTGCTCAAGGCTAGCACTCAACCTCTTGATCCACAGCGCCACTTATGGCTTTTTTCTATATATGTGGTGCTGAGGAATCGAACCCTGGGCTTCATGTATACGAGGTGAGCACTTTACCACTAGGCCATATTCCCAGCCCCTTAACTTCATTTTAAGTGACTGATTAATTCTTTGGCATTATTGTTGTTATTTCAGCACCCTCTAATATCTGGATGGTTATACTGGATCCTATGAAGCCAGGTGGACCTTATGAACTGGTGGCACATCAGACTTTGGGGATAATGAGATTCACCCGGAAGATTCATGATATCTTATTTGGAGATGTCTGGCTTTGCAGTGGGCAGAGTAACATGCAGATGACTGTTTTGCAGGTAATTTGCAGATTTTCAGCAGCAATAAATAATATTGAAAATAATGAAGAAAAAGAAGAGAAGGGAACAAGAAGGAAGGCTGTTTCTATTTTTTCAGTATTTACCATGGGCCAAGAATGTACTTTCATGTATTAAGTAATTTGATTTAACAACCTTAAGAGGTAAGCTATTGACTAGTCAATTATTGGTTGGCACTAATGTGTGTTATTGATTTTATTTCCTTTATGAGTCTAAAACCTTGGAAAAGTTACTGTTTTTTTTCTAGTCCTTTCTCTAAAACAGTTTCTTCTATGGTTAATATTTTTCATCTTTCTTCATTAGCCATTTCTCCATCTTTGAGGTTAAAAAAACTCTGTAGCTAGACTGTAAGTAAGTTCAGTTCAGTTTTCTTTTCGAAGAATTTATCAGATGGAATACTTTAAGATTTCTTGGTTTGATTCTGTTCCTTCCCTGTAGTTTCTTCGCCTTAAAACAAAACAAAGCTATTACTAAGTAATGCTACTAAGAGCAGCCCACTGTGGACATATCTACTTCATTTTATCATTAGTGTTCTAATTAAAAATCTAAATTCCTATATTTGTGCCTTCCTAACCAATATTTTATTTACCCTGAATTCCTGCTTTACTTAAATAAATGAAAGCTTTTTGATTTAAAGTACCTATTAAGCTGAACTTTGGCTGGACTCTTAAGCATAAGTGAATAGGTACAAATTTGAAGAAAGCATGGATTTATGTAGAAGTAGAATTGCTGTTAATTAACTCCTTAAGGAAGACACTGCTTCCCGTAACGTTTTAATTGCTGTTCTGTGTTTGTTCAGAAAGGCATGGACCAGATCTGTTTATATCTATACAGTCATTTTCTCAGTAGCAGTCTATGCCAAAGGATCCCATCCCATTTTCTGTCAAACGAAATCAGACTGTTAAGAGTAAACACATTCTTTCTGCCTAGATTTTTACTCTTAAGCATCTTCTATATCAAGCTGGAGCTGTGAACTTTGAGACCTAGGGGAATAAAAAAATAAAATGATTCCACTTGAAACATACATGTGTTAATTTTTTTTAAAGCTATGCACTTTAGTGGCAAGACAGCATTTTAGATGTTGGTAATACCAAAAGCCAAGTTTTCTAATCTCTTACATTTTGATGATACATTACATTACTCCCCCCTTTATTCCTTTCCTATTACAGACTCCAGTACACACACACACACACACACACACACACACACACACACACACACACACACACAGAGTGTCTCTTTTTCCTTCCCTCCCTCCACGTGTCTTCTTGAGGAGGTAAGATTCTCACTATAACCTACTGCTCTTCACATTCAAAGAAGGAAATGGCAGATTGTATGCCCATCTTGTTGTTAGGGTAAAGTGGAATTTTAAGATGGAATGTTATTTATAACACTGAGTGAGATGTTTATAAATGGAGAAAAGTCTAAATGTTCATCTGTTGGCTCCTAAGTCAGGGTAGGTCTTAAGACTTGGATATTTTGAGCTGGGTGCTGGTAGTTCATGCCTGCAATTCTAGTTGCTTAGAAGGCTGAGATCATGAAGATTGTGATTCCTGGCCAGTCTAGACAGAAAGGTTCATGAGCTCCCCTTTTCACTCCATATCTGGGCACAGTGGTGGCACATGCCTGTCATTCCTAAGCTACATGGGAAGATGAAATTAGGAGGATCACAGTTCCACACCAGCCTGGGTAGAGAAGTTAATGATACTCTCTTTTCATGGAGGGGAGCTAGATATGATGGCTTGCACTTTCATCCCAGCAACTTTAAGAAGTCTAAAGCAGATGTATGTTGGCTTAGGTGCATTCTGAGTGGAAAGTGAGACCCTATCCTAAAATTAACCAGTGTAAAACAGGGCTGGAAGCATAGCTCAGTGGTAGAGCAAGTTGTCTAACAAGCATCTGAGTTCAAACCCTAATATTACCAACCAACCAACAAAAAAGACTGGAATATTTTTCGTTAGGCTCAGAAAAAAGATGGCAATATCAGACAGTAAACTCATTTTTCTATAGTCTGGCGTTCTCTATATTCTTACTTTATAAGTAGAGAAATTAAAATCCAGAAGGGAAGGGTTGGGCTGGGAATATGGCCTAGTGGCAAGAGAGCCTACCTTGTATACATGAAGCCCTGGGTTCGATTCCCCAGCACCACATATATAGGAAACGGCCAGAAGTGGCGCTGTGGCTCAAGTGGCAGAGTGCTAGCCTTGAGCAAAAAAGAAGCCAGGGACAGTGCTCAGGCCCTGAGTCCAAGCCCCAGGACTGGCAAAAAAAAAAAAAGACTGTAGAAGGGAAGGGTTGATACTACACCCCAATAAAATATGTGATGGTGGCTAGCTTATTTATAGTTACTACCTCAATTTTAGGGCTACTATATTATGTGGTAGCAGAAGATAGAATAACTTATAGAATCTCCACATATTCTTACACCAATAATTAAGCTTCTCCTGTGTCCTTTACTATGTATGTGCATGCATCTGTGTGGGTGGGCACTCCCCCCCCCACATACATGCCTTGCTCCCCCATGGAGACTCCATGCCAAGGTTCTCTGAGGAAATAGATTCTTGACGTGTCTTCATTAATTCAAGAATGTGGTATAAAGGTTACAAAATGAACACCAGTGAGCAGCTGCTTTGATGGCGAGTGGTCTGGTCCCTAGAGAGACAGCGGTGCTCTCCCTCAGCCTCTGCTGCGTTAATGACTTCAAATACCTTGGTATTCATTTACATCCTCATTTAAATACTTGGTAGAAAAATAATTACACTGAGGTGTTTGATGAGATGAAATCTGATCTCAGCAGATGGAATAAGGCTTCCCCTCTCATCAGCAGGGAAACCAAGTGTCATTTAAATGAAAATCTTCCTGAAATCTCTTTATTCCTAAGTTTGCTGCCAATATCCCTGAGGAAATGCTTCCATCAAAAAGGCCTAGTGATACTGGGAAAGGATACCAATTTCAGAAGTAATTGCTATCAGGTACCGCATGGGTTTTCCCCACCCCCATTTATGTTAACACTTTCCATGGCTTTCAAGAACCAGCTTGAAATAATACACAAATGTGAGTTTTGGAAATGGAAAATTTCCAGCCAATATTTTGGATCCTGTTCATGTGCTGGTAATAATACAGGAAAATGCCAGCCACCCAGACTCTGTTGGCCTGGCGGTACTCTGCAGCATTAGCAAACGGGTCTAAAAAGACAAGTAGCATATTCTCCCATACTGCCTCCCCAAGCTGGCATCTCAGCACCATGAGGTGCTTGCGTTCCCAGGCAGTGCGGAAGCTAGTGTGGGTGGAGAGAATGAAAGCAGCTCCATGCACTGTTTCCATGGAAGCAACACATGATGCTTCGTGTTTAACGCAGAGCTGAATTTCAAGGGAGGTGACTTTTTACAGGTACTTAGTGCTGAAAAATAATTTCCCTGCCAGAATATATTGTGAGTAGTTTTAGCCTGTTCTTACTCTTTAGTGTTTATTTTACTTTAAACTTGTCAGGCAAGATCCTGAAGGGAGGATGTGGATTTCCTATGGAATTTTTCCCGAGACTGTTTATAATCTGTCCTGAATGTGGGAAGATCAGTAATCTTGACAGGCTGGAGCTTCAGGCTCTAGCTCCTATTGTGACCGAAGAGCCATTTAATTTGCATCTGACCAGCTCCTTGGCTGTAGCAGGCATTGTGACAAGTCAAAAGGCAATTTATGGGGCAGCATATTTCAACATGATGTTCTGTGGGGGCACCCTGGCTGCTCCATCCTTTCACTTCACTGTAGGCTGGAAGGCCAGCTGTATTCTCTGTGGTAGGTGGGAAGGAGGGAAGCAGAGGCAGCTGCACACCCTGTGGCTAGCAGCCAATGGAAAGTATCCCGTCCTCCTGTGCCTCATGCCGTGCCACCGGACTCAGCTGGAGCACTTGTTCCCCGAGGCAAATGGAAACTGAGCTTCCTGATGCTCCAGTTTGTCCTTTGTTTTGGGAGAAGCTGGACTAGTCCAAAGGGACAGAGAGACTCAAGTGAGTGTGCATACAATTAGGATATACAAACCAGGGTATTGCCCCCCGATTATTATTTTTAAATAAAGGAAGGATGTCATTTAATGATTGGAACAAAAGGAAATAGCATTTGTGCCTATGCTCGTTAGAAGAGTAAGGCTTAATGGGACTAATGAGGTAACTAAACAGAGTTATGCACACTCTTGTCCAGAAAAAAAAAAAATCGCCAACCCCCAAGCCACCTCTGTCATATTCATGGCAGCTGACCAGGGTTCACAAAAGTGAGTTAGGAAAATGTGGTATGTCTTCAGAAGGACCCCAGTCATTGTTTAATTTCTTCAAACTTCAGAGCCTTTACCCTGAACACCACTTTTCAGTCAGTCAGTCAGTCAGTCAGTCAGTCGCCAAGACCGAGTTGAGAATATAAGCATCATGAGCCCGATTCCAGTACTTCAGCCATCATTGCTCAGGTGTGCGTCTTCAATGCAGTTCTCTTGTTCGTATGGATCACATAATCTACCTCCCTGTGACCTATTGGGCTCCACAGAGGCTCTTTAAGCATTTAAAAAAAAAGAGATTTATGTTATCAGATACTTTTTCAGAGTAGTCCTTAAGGTTCAGGGTGTCATAGTGATTTAATTGAGAGTCAGTGTTTTGCTTCAGCACTGTACAACTCCTCTTGTCTAATGTAGACCTGCTCTGGATTACAGGTTTCACTATATTTGAATTCTCTTATACATCATGGTTTGTGTTGGTCTGAGTAAATCAGTGTGATTCAGTTCGGCCTGTTACCAGTTATTCATTCATCTCAGAATATTGAAGGCTCAGCAGAAGCTTAGCCAGCAGGAAGTATTTATTAGAGGTGGTAGCCTCTAGATGAAATGACATTTCAATTTCTCTTCTAGATCTTTAATGCTACAGAGGAGCTGTCCAACACTGAGGCCTACCAGTCTGTCCGCCTCCTCTCCGTCTCTCTCGTTCAGTCAGAGAAGGAGTTGGAGGACTTTGATGAGGTTGACTTGGAGTGGTCTAAGCCCACCTCAGGTGCGTGAGAGCTTCAACATCAGCCATCTCCTAGGTAATGGGTTAGTGCCTTATAAATGGAAGCTGTAAGCCCTGATTTGGTTCTTACCTGTTTATTATTACTACACTATCCTTTTATTCTTACCAACTGTCCCATTCTTGATGGTCATTATTTCATTTGTTTTTTTCCCCAAGACATTAATCATCTATCTTTTTTTTTCTTGCCAGTCCTGGGGCTTAGACTCAGGGCCTGAGCACTGTCCCTGGCTTCTTTTTGCTCAAGGTTAGCACTCTACCACCTCAGCGCCACTTCTGGCTTTTTCTATGTATATATGTGGTGCTGAGGAATCGAACCCAGGGCTTCATGTATGCGAGGCAAGCACTCTACCACTAGGCCATATTCCCAGCCCCTAATTCTCTATCTTATCTTTTCCCTTCCCTTCTCGTGTGTGTGTGTGTGTGTGTGTGTGTGTGTGTGTGTGTGTGTGTGTGTGCTAGGGCTTGAACACATAGGCTAAGCACTGTCCTTCAGCTTTTTTTTTTTTTGCACTCTACCACTTGAGCCACAGCTTCACTTCGGGCTTTTTGCTGGTTAATTAGAGATGAGAGTCTCATGGATGTTTCTAAGAGTCCAGCCTGGCTTTGAACCTCTAGGATTACAGGAGTGAGCCACTGGTGCTAAGCTTGTATTATCTTTTTTCCTTTGTTTCTGTGTCTGAAGATAACTGACTGGTGTCCTTTCAGGGCTAGTTTGGATGCTACCTCTTATTTTCTCCAGAGCCTTCTCTTATTCTTTTTCTGCTATTTCCCACACTGTCGGCTCAACGTAGAATTTTTATTTCATGGCTTCTCAGTGTCAGGCTCAATGCTAGCCCCCAAGGACACAGTGACTAAGACAGTCTGTCCTCACAGTTTAGCATTTCTTTTATCCTAACAAAACAAAGCTAATATAAGAAACACCATCCTCTCAAAGCTCCCTGTTTCTCCTTTGCTTTGTTTCATCTTTCTAAAACATATTTTGTTTTCATTCTTTCACCACCTTGCCAAGGTTTCAAGCTTTAATCCTTTGTATTTTTTTTTTTTTTGTTGTTGTTGTTTTGCCAGTCCTGGGACTGGACTCAGGGTCTGAGCACTGTCCCTGGCTTCTTTTGGCTTAAGGCTAGCACTCTACCACTTGAGCCACAGCGCCACTTCTGGCCATTTTCTATGTATGTGGTGCTGGGGAATGAACCCAGGGCTTCATATATAGAGGCAAGCACTCTTGCCCACTAGACCATATTCCCAGCCCCAAGCTTTAATCCTTTGTTATCTGGCTTCTGCTTTCCCCTCAACCATTTGTTTGTCTCAAGGTCACAACTCTCTTCCTCTTAAACTGCTGCTGCCTTCACGACTGCCAACCATTGCTTTTAGGAACAATACAGGGGCCACATCTGAAGGAAGGGTTTGAAGAAATGAAGATGACAGAGGAGAACTAGGAAAAGGAAGTATTCAAGTGTTTTGAACATGCTGTTTCTAAAAGTGATGGCTGGCAGTATTCTACCTTGGCCCTGCCCTTTTTTGTCTGTCTATACTTTACCTGAATGATCTAGTCTTAGCTTTTCAAGTGTACGTGTGTTCAGAAAATATGAGTGCCCACTATGTAATAGGTGCTATTGTGAGCAGCTGGGGCAGAACAGTGAATAAAATAGCCCCAAACACCTGACCTCATGGTGCTTATAGTCTAGAGTGGGGGAATTCTGGAAATGAGTAATATATGAGCAACATATATACTGATTCTATCTAGTCTGAGGCTGTGTATGAGAGCTCTAGAACTCAATGGAGTCAGGTGAATTTTTGGATAAATCCTTTGCTCTAAGAACTTACAGTATATATTATTCAAAACTCAGGAATCAGTCAGAATTGAGTAATGCCTTGCTATCTGAATTCCCTCTTAGTCTGAATTCAAAGACTGAATACATTTGGATATCACAGGGTAGGGTAGGTGGTGATGTTGTGCTGAGAGACAAAAATAAACTCATCAGAGAATAGAGGCATTGGGGAGGGTGGGCTGAGCTGGAGTAGTGTTTGCAATTTAGAATGGCCACAGGCACCCCAAGGAGCAAGGTGACGTTCCAGTCCTGCCTCCTGAAGGAGGCCTTGTAGGTCCTAAGAATATAGTAGACCTAGTTGTCTCTCCCACATTTAGAGTCTCTCCTGCCTCTTTCTTTTCTGTGGCACTGGGGATTGAACACAGAGCCTCACGCATACTAGACAGGTGCTTTACCATGTCAGCCATGTCGCCAGGCTCCTGCCTATCTTCTGTTGTCTCACCACTCTGCACCTGTGAAAGAGCAGCTCTGGTTTTTAAGGACTCACGTAATTAGATTGGACCCACCTGGATGATCTAGAAAACTGCTGCTGCTGTAGGCTCCTTCACTTTAATCCTATCACCAAAGGCCTTTTGACAGTCTAGGTATCACTTACAGGTTCCAGGGATTAGGATGGACACATCTATGGGAGTGGGGGGGGGGGTTCTGCCTACAGCACATTTACATTTTCAAATGGCTTTTCATTTTCTTTACTCTAGTGTGGCTCTAACCTTCCCCTCCAGCTTTACCTTCTATTTGCCTCCTTTTCTAATCTCTGCTCCAGCCAAATACTTTCAGAAGGTTTCCTATTTAAGGTCTCTTTTACATAATTTTTCTTCTGCCTAGAATGCCAGCTTTGCTTATTAAAAGCTCCTATCCATCCTTTACACCTCCTCATCTCCTTTCTTCCTTTTTTGTTACCTTTCTCTTTTGCCTGCCTAGCAGAATCCACACTGAACCAACTACCATAGCCACATAACACCAGCCAATACACATCAGTTGACTCATGTCCTAGACACTAGGCATACTATGAAGAAGATGAAGTTCATGCCTTTGTGTGACTAACAGCATTGTGGGGTGAGGGAAGCCCCGGGAAGATCATTACTGGAATTGTAGGGATGGAACTATGCATAGAGGGTTGTGCTGCACAGGGAAGGACCTCACCCTATATTAGGCTTTTTATGATCTTTTCACTTGGTATTTTTTCCTTTGGTATTAAAACTCATTACCAGCAGGAGTTGGAGTTGGAGACATTGCTCAGCTGTACAGAACTTGCCGAACATGTACAGGCCCTGGGGTTGATCCCCAGCACTGAAAAATGAAACAATAATTATCAGTAAAGGAAATATCATAGAAATTGAAAACTTAAGTAAATTTCATTAATACTTGCTTACACATCTTGATATACTTTATCATTATGAGGTTTGAACTTGGGGCTTCATGCTGTTAGGCAATTGTTATTATTATTATTTTATTGTGTGTGTGCTTGTCCTGGGTCTTAAACTCAGGGTCTGGGTGCTTGTCCCTGAGCTTTTTTTTGCCAGTCCTGGAGCTTGAACTCAGGGCCTGAGTCCCTGGCTTCTTTTTGCTCTACCACTTGAGCCACAGTACCACTTCCAGCTTTTTCTATATATGTGGTGCTGAGGAATCTCACCCAGGGCTTCCTGTATGTGAGGCAAACATTCTGCCACTAGGCCATATTCCCAGCCCCAGGCTGTTTTATTTGGCTAAATACTTGTCTTATTCTGTAAACCATAAGACTTATGAGGAATGATTCAGTTTATCTCTTTTGTTACAGTGTCCCAGCTATCTAGTAGTTCCTGACACATAGGAGGTGCTCAATCAATCTTAATTCATTTGCAACGGATTTCAGTATTATCCCATCAGCTCTTGGAGGGTTTGAATTGTACAGTATTGAGTTTGATCTTTCACAGTGCCAAGTCAGGCAGTGATTTCCACACAGTAAGTCTTTACTGACTATTGTGTTGGATTGGTCCTGTCAGCTGTATATATGCACACTGTACTAGTTGGCCTCTCACATGGAAATCACTCACCCTGGCCTGTATTAGCTTCTAAGCAATACAGACAAATGAGTTAGACTGCTGAAAGTTTAAACCCTGGTTTCTTTTCTTTCTTTTTTTTTCCTCTGGTCCTGGGGCTTGAACTTGGGTCCTGGGCATCATCTCCAAGCTTCTCTGTGCTCAAGGCTAGCACTCTTACCATTTGAGCCACAGCACCACTTTTTGTTTTTTCTGTTTATGTGGTACTGAGGAATCGAACCTAGGGCTTCATGCACGCTAGGCGAGCACTCTACCACTAAGCCATATTCCCAGCCCTCCCTGGTTTGTTTTCTGTTGCTTCCTCTTTTGCCAGACTTCTCATCTCTTATGTGTCTGATTTCTTTACTACAGCTGTAAAATTGGATATAAAATCTTCTAGAAAAAACAAAATAAAACACATTTCTTATCTCCCTACTTCCTGCTTGCTTTTTTTTCTTCCACAAACCAACGTGGGAGCAGGGGGCCTGTTAAGAGAAAAGGGCAGAAGAGGATAGAATAGGGACAAATGACCTTTGTGCCACTTACTATTAAGGAAGACTAATAGTCCTGGATTCAGAAGAACCTGAGGGGCCGCAGAAGCCTGCTCCCTGCCTAGAGTGTCTTGGCTTCCAGGTTATGTAAGTGAATTATTTATACCCAAATTGAGAGCAAAATAATTACCATTTGCCTCTGTGCCAGGCTAAGAGC
Organism: Perognathus longimembris pacificus; assembly: GCF_023159225.1. NCBI lineage: Eukaryota > Metazoa > Chordata > Mammalia > Rodentia > Heteromyidae > Perognathus > Perognathus longimembris. The sequence goes on from NC_063163.1 coordinate 108,429,276, forward strand.
ACACTTTCTCATTATGGGAACAAGCATTTTGAACAACTGGAAAAAAATAGAAGAGAGATAAAAGGAAATTGTCACTAAGGCTATCAGTTTCCTCTTTGAAAACATTCTCCTTAGGGAAGGTTTGAAGGAGATAATTAGTGTTGGTGCTGGGTCTTATCCTGCTTTTAAAGTATCAGAAAGTAACAAAAGACTCAGAATCACCCATCTCACCTATACCTATCTAGTAACTGTAGTTTGTATCTTATCTGCTTTTTTTCTTAACTAGTTTACTTTATTTCTTTGGACAGGAAAGTTAGGCCATGGCAACTTCACATACATGTCAGCATTGTGCTGGCTCTTTGGGCGTCACCTGTATGAAACCTTGCAATATCCAATTGGGCTGATCTCCTCCAGCTGGGGTGGGACTCCCATTGAAGCCTGGTCATCTCCAAGGTCACTGAGAACCTGTGGAGTCCATTTTAAAAGGTAAGTGTTGGGTTGGGGATATGGCCTAGTGGCAAGAGTGCTTGCCTAGCATGCATGAAGCCCTGGGTTCAATTCCCCAGCACCATATATACAGAAAATGGCCAGAAGTGGCGCTGTGGCTCAAGTGGCAGAGTGCTAGCCTTGAGCAAAAAGAAGCCAGGGTCAGTGCTCAGGCCCTGAGTCCAAGTCTCAGGACTGGCAAAAAAAAGAAAGAATGAAAAAAAAAAAAGGTAAGTGTTCTGGGAGAAAGCCTATCAGGGAAGTTAATAAGAGAAGATAACTGTCTTCTTTGGGGAGTTAAGTAGATCTTGAGTGTCGAAATATGTATTGAATGGGTAGATGGGTAGAAAATTCCACCCATTTATTCATGCATAGCAGTCACCTGAGAAAATCAGCACTGTAGTTACCTGAGAAAATGTCACAAAGAGATTTAGTAATAACAATAGGTAATGATTACTGAAAGCCTTCTGTATGTCAGACACTGTTGTAAGCTCCTTATAGATGCTAGTGCTTCTAGTAGTCACAACAGCTCCTTAAAGTATACAACTGGGAACATCCCTTGGGTAGAAACACTAATAGAAACACTAAGTCTCAGAGAGTTTTAGTAACTGACTTATGGACAGCACTTTTAAGTGGCATAGTCTGGGCTCTGAAGAATAAATATTTTAATAGGAAGAGCAAATATATAAACATGTATCCAAAAATATTAGGCTGGGTGCTGGTGGCTCATGTCTGACAATCCTAGCAAATTGGGAGGCTGAGATTGGGAGGATTGCAGTTTAAGCCAACCTGGGTTGTTTTTTTTTGAGGGGGTGGGGAGGAGCCCAATGCAAAATATAAGGGCTGGAGGACTGGTTCAGCAGTAGAGTGCCTGCTTAGGAAACAGGAGGCCTCAACTTGAAACTCTAGTGCCACCATATATATACATACACATATGTACTCTTCACACCAAAGGAAACCATTTCCAGAATTTAAAGAATTGGGTACAGAATGGTTTTTGGTTTTTTTTTGGCCAGTTATTTGTCAGGTAAGATGCCTAGACTATATAAACAACACCAAAACAGTAAATAATACAAGCAAAAACTAGGCAAATGAATCAAACAGTTTTTATTTATTTATTTTTTTGCCAGTCCTGGGGCTTGAACTCAGAGCCTGAGCACTGTCCCTGGCTTCTTTTTGCTCAAGGCTAGCACTCTGCCACTTGAGCCACAGCGCCACTTCTGGCCTTTTCTATATATGTGGCGCTGAGGAATCAAACCTAGGACTTCATGTATACGAAGCAAGACTCTTGCCACTAGGCCATATTCCCAGCCCCCAAACAGTTTTTAAAAGCAGTACAAATGTCTAAGAAATACATGAAGAATGTTTCTTCAACTTATAAACAGATGTTTAATGTAATCCCTTTGTATAACTAATATATGTTAATAAAAGATGGAAAATATATTAATACACTGAATATGAAGGCTCACTTAAGAAAAGTTGGATCAGGAAGAGTATATATGGGGAGAAGAGCTAGTTAAGTAACAATCCTAGTACTGCTGTCAAAAATAGAGATGAGCAGTCATGCCCTGTTTTCCTTAACATTATCTCATTAAGTCTGGGAAGAATTTAGAGAAGGAAGAACTTTTCTCTTATTATGTTTAGGTGAGTGCTTGTGTCGGGGGGACTGGACATATTAACTTAAGACAAAAAGAATGAACTTCAGGACAGTAGGAAAAGATTACCTAAACTTAGCACCTGGAGGTTAAAGGCAGTGGCCTCAGACCTCTAAGGGGAGAGAGAGAGAGAATACAAAGACTGAGCAGAGGTAAATGGAAATTGTCATATACTGCTGCTTCAAGGATAAATCCACATATGAATTTTACAGAGAAATTTTGGAACATGTCCCAAATTTTCTTTTTTAATGTGCTTTTTTTTACTCAGCAATTACATTACTGAGAATTTATTTTAGGGAAAGAATTAAGCATGTATGCCATGATTTTAGCTATATGGAAGATATTCATGGTATTGCTTGTGAAGGCAAAAATAACTCAATCTAAGTGTCCATCTGTTGAGTAGTAGCTAAATGTATTTCCTGTATGGAAGACTCACAACAAATCACTCCTCCCGTTTGGCCTTAATGACCTTGTCCATCGGCTGCCATGGCTCACTCTGAACCCATGGAAAACTGGCTGGTACATGTATCCTGGGAAGAAAACAGAGGTGAAATTCAGAGACGATTCACATGTTTTCAAGTGAAATAGAGTTGAACAATTGACTTCTGTGTTCTTTTCATTGGCTGCTTGTCCTGAGTCAAAGTAGATTGATGCCTAGAAAAAGTGGATAAAGTGGTCAATCACTAGCTTTCTGGTGACATTTGTGTATCTTTTTTTATTTCAGCCACATTCCAGAATCTGTAACTGGTCCCAGCAGGCACTCTGTTCTCTGGAATGCCATGATCCATCCACTACGTACTATGACTCTGAAAGGGGTGATATGGTATCAGGGTGAGTGTGTCGTCTGCTGGTTTCTTCGTTATATCAGTTGGTTTTTACTGTAGAACAAGCCCATCGACAAGTTGATGGCTTAAAAACAGTATTTTAAAAATTCTATTTAGCTCATGATTTTCGGGATTAACAGAGTTGTTCTCTTTTGTCTGGACTGCTCACCTAATTTCTGCTGGGAACTACACACACACACACACATATATGTATACACCTGGTTGGTTTTCTGATGGCCTGAGGACCTAGAATGGCCTCTTCTTCATATCCATTGATTGGGGGCCATCTGCTGCCCCATAGTTCTCAAATGGCTTTTCCTTCAGCAAGTTGGTTCAGGTACCTTTATTATCTACATAGTAGTCTCAGGGTTGCAAGAGAATCAAGAGCAAACCAAACTCAGCAATGAAGTACTTTTTAAGCTTGTATCATGTATGGTGTCACCTCATTGGCAAGTCACATGGCCAGTCCTGAGAGACTGTGGGAAGGCCCTACTTCAGGGCATGAATGGGGAGGGGAGGAGACAATTGTGTGCCTTTTTTTTTTTTTTTTTTTTGGCCAGTCCTGGGGCTTGGACTCAGGGCCTGAGCACTGTCCCTGGCTTCTTTTTGCTCAAGGCTAGCACTCTGCCACTTGAGTCACAGCGCCACTTCTGGCCATTTTCTGTATATGTGGTGCTGGGGAATTGAACCCAGGGCCTCATGTATACGAGGCAAGCATTCTTGCCACTAGGCCATATCCCCAGGCCCATTGTGTGCCATTTTTGACATCTACTCCAATCTCTTTTTCCACTTTTGTTTATTTTTAGGAGAATCCAATATGGAGTATAACAGGGACAAGTACAATTGCACGTTCCCTGAGCTCATTGCAGACTGGCGCCAGTCCTTTCATGATGGCTCTCAGGGTCAGACAGAACGTTTCTTCCCATTTGGGTTTGTCCAGGTATGTGTTGACAGAAAGAGAGTTTATGGGCATCGGTGTGTGATGTGTTGTTTAGATTTTTTTTCTTCTTCAATTCATATTCTTGTTTTGCCTTCATGGTGTGCTAGTCTAGAACTGAAATCAAGCTTAATTCATTTGAGTTCACTGATGAGAAAAATATATTAAAAATTAATATGGTTATTAAATATTAATATTTCCTATTAGAAAAGCACTACAGGTTCACTAAAAAAACGAAAAGATAAGCAAAAAGAAACTAAAAGCACTAGTAATTTCATAGTCTAGAAAAACATATCTGCCTGCTTGTGAGATGGGATCCACACCACAATATTATATCCTATCTTGCCTTTTCTCTTAACGTCATACTGTGTATACTTTCATGCCAAAATATTTATCTTCAACACAATTTGTAAGGATTGTAGAATATTCTAAAATATGGTTGTATTCTGTGTAACCAGTTAATAGATAGATACTTAGATTGTTTCAACATTTTGATCTTATAAGCAGTATCATGTGTATTTTTCTTATAGTAAATCCCTTGTAGTTTTATTGCAATAAGTCACTAGAAATGAAACTACTAGATCAAAAGGAACAACTTGATTAGAATGCTTACACCAATACTGGGAACTGAACCTAGGGTCTCCACGTGTTAGGTAAACACAGTTGAGATATAGGACTTGAATTCCATGATTAAGAAATGTATCTAAGAATTACTGGTAGAAAAGTGACCAGAAGCTTGAGAGGAAAGAAGAGCTGAAGGCTGGGGACTATTGTTCTTCTAGGTGTGTTTTTTCCAAAGGGTACGTTGGAGGAACAGAATGAAAATTGCTGGATGCTATTTGTAAAACATAGGAATATGACTTGTCTAATATTCTTTGGCTGGCGTATGTATGCTTTCCTTACACAGTATTTGTACAAATCACTGCAGGGGACTCGGTACTGTTTCATCATATCTCAGGAAAAACACAAGCATTTCTTTAGGGTGTGGAGTATGCTGGTGCCACCATGCGGCCAGTATGCAGTAGTACAGTCAGTGGACAATTGCAGGGATTCTCTGCCAACTGACACTTGGAGGCAAGGGCATTGGCTTGAGGGGCTCCTTTAGTCTTTGGCTTAGCAAGTGTCCCTCCTGAGACATTATTTCTCATGGACTTGTTGCTATGATTCTTATTGTAGCACTGGCTGGTAAACATGGTTCCATTTTCAGGTTTTGGATGTTGTGTAGAAGAAATAGGGTGACTCAATGAGAGTCTATTTTTAGTTTTTGTGAAATTCCATGGGTAAGCTTCAGCTTGTATCATTTCCTGTGCAAATCAGCTATAACAGTTTCATTGGTACATGTGTGTAACGAAGTGATGTCAGGTATTTCCTGGACTGTGTGCCTAATAAGACTGGGCGGGACAGTCTGTCTATAATGCAGTTCTTCTAATGGGGGTGTGTGTATCACACATCTTGTTGTATTTATTTGCTTACGTTAGTTATACAGGGGGAGGGGTTTATTATTGCATTTCCACATTCCAATAACCTCAGAGGTCAGATATTTTGGAATGGGGAGAAGGGATCTGGGATCCCAAAATTTTGTTCAAGCACATCCCCTTCCCTCCCCTGACCCCCCCCCCCCGACATGCAATCTAACTTCTTCCCACTAGGCCCTACCTTTTAAAGTTTCTATCACCTCCAAAGAGTGCCGCAGGATAGAGCCAAACCTCAGCACATGCACTGAGATATAAACTAGCATAAATATTATAGTACCTTCCTGATGAATCAGCATTTCTGGTATGATCACTGTATTCATATTTTAAATGACCCTTTTGCCAGCAATTTGAATGGCTCTGTTTAATTTAGAAGAAATTCAGGATTAACTATTTTGAAGTGTTTCATTCAGTGCTATTTTAGTGTACTCTGTGTTGTGCAACCACCATCTCTATGGTGGTCTCCTCTTGTGTACAGAAGTGGCACTCCATCCACACATTTGCCTGTTATCTTTCCAACCTTGACTTTCCATCACAGTTCCTTCACTCCAGGTAGGCTAAACCCTCAAAACAGCTGCTCTCCTTCCTTTCTTGGTCTCTTCCATGGTTGTAGCATGTCAGGTATAAACATGGCTTCTTGTAGGGACTTACTGTATTTTCTGTATCCCTCCAGTGTTTTAAAAATATATCACGAGGCCATGTTTTCCTATAATAATCTTTTCTAGTTGAAATGTACACTTACTGTTTCACTAATTTGCCATTCAACTCGTACTATTTTATACCATTGTTAATGACCATTTCTTGTCTTTAAGATTTCTTATATTCAGGTATATCAGCTGTGAAGTATTTTACTAGCTAGCTTCTACTTTGTGACAAACTACTTCCACACTCCATGGCTTTAGCATAATCTTTGCTATTATTGTTAGTAATATATAATTTATAAATTAACATATTATGATAATACAATAATCTTCATTCTGAGCTGTAGCACTATAGTTTTGGGGGGGCTCAGATTATCTGATAATCTTGGCTCAACTGTTGTGGGGCTCTCTCAGATCTGTATGGCTTAGAGGAGCTTCTACTCCAGGTGGGCTCTGTCCAGAATGGATAGGATGAGCAGCTGTGTTCCACAGCCCTCATGCTTCCTCAGAGAGCACTAGGCTAAACCAAACATGTCCCTTTCTTAGTGATGGCAATGTCTCTTGAAGTCTAGGCTAGGAATAGACATACCATAACACTATATATGCTTTAATCTATTGGCTAAGGCTGAGCACAGAATCCAGTGGGGATATATGCTTCTTCTTAAGATGGGAAAAAATGTAAATTGACATGGCAAGAGGTTGTGGATATAGGAAGGCATAAAGAATTAGTGCCTTTGATGCAGTTTATCATATATGCAAGAGCAGGGTCTTTGCTTCCAATAGTGCCTAGCCCTGTGCTGTCAGTTACCTACTGCATTGTAACTACCCTCTAAATGATGTATCTTATCTGTTCATAATTCATGCCTGGCCAGACAGGACTTGACTGGGAAGGCTCATTCGCCGCAAGGGGCCCTCCCACCCCTGTGTTACGAGTTGGGTTCGTGTTTATGGTTGCAATTTGACTGGAGAATGTAAAATTCCTATGGCGAGCCCCTCAGCCAAGATTGATGGAAAACTGTAATCTCTCACTACGATCTTTGTTTCCAAGGCCACCTCTCTTTGTGTAACCCAGAGTAACTGCTCTCACCTCTTATATGGTTCCAAGAGGATGAAACTAGAAGTCAAGACCTGTAGGGGCAAACAGAAGCAGAACATTCTATTGGTCAGCAATTCACAGGGCTGGCCTTGATTCAGTGGAAGGATGAAACAAGACTCTTGAGAGATGTGGCAAGTTGCATTGTAAAAGGGCACATAGTATGAGAGACTTTTGCATCTACCTCTGCAAAGGCCCTGCACAGTATGTTCAGTAAATTCTTGTTGAATGAGCCTTTGGTCAAATCAATGAAGCAGAAGCAGAGTCCATCAATGGAAAAACATTCTGGGACAAGATCTGACTCAATAAAAATCATGTCTTTACTTTCCAGTTATCTTCCTACTTGGTACAGGAAACGTCAGATGACAGATTTCCTCAGATCCGATGGCACCAAACAGCAGATTTTGGCTTTGTTCCCAACCCAGCAATGCCCAACACCTTCATGGCTGTCAGTATGGATCTCGGTGATAGAGACTCACCTTTTGGCAGGTATGATTACTTCTTAGATTTTGCTTGAGCAGTGCCTGTTGTTTGCCTGTAGTTCTTTACTCTGATGTTTACTTGTGAGCGGACAGATTGGACTAAGGATTGGAGCTTAGTTGAATTGTATATGTCAGTCATCAGTGGAGGCATGTATTTCACCAACAACAAAAACAACAAAAACACAAGCCCCCAAGACCCCTCAGTATCTCAGTGTCTGATGTAACAAAATTTTATTTCATGTTCATACTCCAAGTCTAAATGTCAATCGACATTTTGCTCATTGTATTTATTCACAGGACCCACAGCAATAGACTCCAAGTTGACCTGCCTTCCATAGCAACCTTAAAGTTCCATACAGCTTATATCTGAAGGAGCAGAAATTATGAACATCGAATCCAAATAAACACATGACTTTGAGTGGTTGGGCATAATCTTATGATAAAATCTCTTAGGTTTGTCTGAATGTCTCTGTTATCCCTTTAAAAATTTAATTTGTTGTTATTATTAAGGGGTTGTACAGAGGGTTATTTCCTAAGTCAGGTAATGAGTACATTCTTATCCCTCTTCCCCCTTTGCTTTAGAGCCAGTCCTGGAGCTTGGGAACTGTCCTTGAGCTTTTTTGCTTAAGGCTAGCAGTCTACTACTTGAGCCACAGCTCCTCTTCCTGTTTTTTGGTTTTTTGTTTTTTACTTTGTGCCACAGACTTTTCTGCCCTGGCTGGCTTTACACCTCAATCCTCTGACCTCAGCCTCCTGAGTAGCTAGGATTATAGGTGTGAACCATTGGTGTTCAGCATCTTCTTCCCCCATTTTTTTCCTTCCTTCCAAGTATTCTGTTGTGGGCTGGGGATATGGCCTAGTGGCAAGAGTGCTTGCCTCGTATACATGAGGCCCTGGGTTCAATTCCCCAGCACCACATATACAGAAAATGGCCAGAAGTGGCGCTGTGGCTCAAGTGGCAGAGTGCTAGCCTTGAGCAAAGAGAAGCCAGGGACAGTGCTCAGGCCCTGAGTCCACGCCCCAGGATTGGCCAAAAAAACCCCCCAAAACCAAGTATTCTGTTGTTTCCAGGTTTCTAAACTCATCAAAGGCCCAGAGCCAATCTATGGTTACCATTTCTCATTTCTTCTAAGGTGACTAGTTACTAATCATGGAGTCCAGGTAACTTTATCCTTACCTACTTCAGGAATGCTTTGTATATTCTCCTTTAAAATGAGGTCAAACCCAATATGCTTATTCTTTATCCTATAGCATCCACCCCCGAGATAAACAGACCGTGGCCTATCGGCTGCACTTGGGAGCCCGGGCTGTGGCTTATGGGGAGAAGGATGTGATCTTTCAAGGACCACTGCCTGAAAAGCTAGACCTAGTGGCTCATGGCGAGCTGCTCAACATCACTTATCACCAGTATATCCAGATCCATGTACAGAAGCTAAAAAACAGAACATTTGAGGTGAGAACAACAACAACAAAAAGAAGAGTTCATCTTGTGGTAAGGTGCTGAGGTTGCTTGACACCAACATCTTTATCTGTCATTATAATGTGATTATGAGGCAGCTCTTGGTTGGTTCGGGTGTGGAGTGTGAACTAATCTCAGAGGGATAAGTAAACAGCTATTAATTCATTTTCTTAGGGGCAAGTTTGACAGGATAATCAAGAAAGGGAAAACGAGCCCCTATTAAATGATAGTCCTTTTGTATTTCTACTCCCAAGACAATACCATCTTTGCTTATGGAAGTCCTTTTTTTTTTTTTTTAAATAGATTATCCAAAAAAAATAGAGTATCCAAAATACTCTCCTCATCTTTGGGTGTCTTTTTTTTGTTATACTACACTCCATTCTGACATCCTTTAAGTTTTGTGCCTCCCCTAAAGGTTTAAGCTTGGTGATTTGTAACTTAGAATGAATCAATGAGATTGTTTTCTTTTTATACTAAGCAAGGACCATTCTCCTGTACAATTGAGATATTGATTAAAGATGCTAATTACAAGTTTTCTATAGTTGAGGATGGGGGCAGGGGGAGCTAAGCATTCCTGGATGGAATTTGAGTGTCTTTGGGAATCTAGAGGCCATTAGGCTGGGAGTGTGTATGTAAAGAGGGCATCAAAGGACATGAAAGAGTATTAGACAAACTTCACGTAGGAGTTTATCGAAGGATATAGCTTCTCTGGAATTTTTTTTTCTTTTTTTGGTGCCTGTCCTGGGGCTTGAACTCAGGGCCTGGGTGCTGTCTCTGAGCTTTTTTGCTCAAGGATAGTACTCTACTATTTGAGCCACAGCTCTACATCTGTCTTCTGTGGTGCTTAATTGGAGATGAGTCTCATGGGCTGGCTGGGCTGGCTTTGCATCGTGATCCTCAGATCTCAGCCTCCTGAGTAGCTAGGATTGCAGGTGTGAGCCATCAGCTCCCCACCTTTCTGGAATCTTGATTGCAATAACCACCTGCCTCAGATGCCTGGTCAGCACTGGTCCTACTTAGCTTCTTTCCACGATGAATGTAAAGTGAATATGACTTCCATGAAGGCTCTGCATTCTTTCTTTTTGGCAACTACACTTGGCTGTCTATCATCTGGCCCTGAACCACAGTTGAGGTGAGGACAAAGTAAGCTTTGGAAGCCAGATGCAGTTGTTAATAATGATAGTTATGCCTGCTTGCTTTGCTATCTGGCAGGTAGGACTATGGGAAAAATGTTCAGGGAAACATATAAATGTTTATGTATTGACTTAATTTAATCTCATGTACATCTATTTATTTTGGGACTGGGTCTGAACTCGGGGCTGTGTCTTTATCAATAAGCTACTCTCAGCCCATATGAACATTTTATAAATATGTGGCTTTGCCAACCAGATCCAATCTGGTTCATCTTCTGGTTAAAGTAGGAAATCTTTGACTAGAAGTGGCTCCTTCCCTCCTTTCTAGTGTGTCTGAAAGAGCAGTTCCCCGCTTCTTGTTACCATCTAATTGATCTGACCATTTCTATTTTCTGATTGTCTCATTAGATTGCTTGTTGCAAGGACCATCACTGCAAGTGGCTTCCAGCTATCATGAGAGTTTTCTCTTCCCACACCTTGACCTTGGATATTTTGTCTTGTACTGCCACTGTGGCTGCTCTTCGCTATGCCTGGGCCACATGGTCTTGTGAATATAAGCAGTGTCCTTTATATGACTACCATACTCACCTGCCAGCACCTCCCTTCATTGCTTGGACAGTAGAGCAGGGTTGTTAATGAGTTAAGCTTGCCTTTGTCCTCTAGTATCAGCCTCTGTACTAGACTAATTCTGAACTACAAATTAGACCTCAGTGTCATTTACTTCCTAATTATTGGGAGTGAAATGTCTAGTATTTTTATGCCTTCTAATCCTGAACTATGGAATCTCCGGGTTGGAAGAAGATTTTAAAGGCCACAGAGGCCAGCTAGTGTTTTCATGTGTTTTTACAAAATCTCTTGACAAGTGATTGATAACTGAATCTCTGTAAGAAGTTTCCAAGTTTTTTTCTTATGTTGAATTGCAATCTTTCTGATGAAACTTTACTACTCCATGTCAGTCTTTTAGGCAATTGAAGACTATTTGTTTTCTTTTAAAGTCCAATTCTGCTCCTTTAAACTTAATGATTATAATGTGAATCTTTAAGCCAAACCAGCCAACCGGAGTGCAGATATGTTTATTCTTTAAGGCAATAACCTGCCTTAAGGAAGAAAGGGCCAGGTAGTTATAGCCTTGTTCAAACAATCATATGAGTGCTGGGCAAATCACAGGTTCAGTAAAACATGAAAGTAGAGGTAACTGAGGCTAAAAGATCATTAAATATAATTACCAGGCTTGTTAAATAGTTTAAGACTAATTCACATAGACAAAGTTAGCCTGAAAGGCAAAACTATGATAAATAAGATGCAAGCCGGTCACTGGTGGCTCATGCCTGTAATCCTAGCTACTCAGGAGGCTGAGATCTGAGGATTGTGATTCAAAGCCAGCCTGGGCAGGAAAAGTCCAAGACTCTAATTTTCACTAAACTACTCAGAAAAAGCTGGAAGTGGTAGAGTGCTAGCCTTGAGCACAAAGAAGCTCAAGGACAGCATTCAAGCCCTGAGTTCAAGCCCCAGGACCAGCAAAACAAAAAACCAGATGAGACAGTGGTGAAACAGGGCCGTAATGTGTATGATTAAGAATCATGAGGGCTAGGGAGTGATTTAAGTGGTAGGGCACCTGACTAGCAAGCATAAGACCCTGAGTTCAACCCCAGTACCACCAAAAGTAAAAAACAGTAATGCAGCCTACAGGTTGGTTAAAAACAGCTGATGGCTCTTGAAAATTGTTATCTATTAGGAGTTGGAAATAAATGTATGATTAGTGCTGTGTATGTATTTATATCCAGTTAAAACTGTATTAGCAATAGACTTGAAAATTGTTCTTAAAGTTTAAGAAAGAAAGAGTAAGAATCTCATCTATGGGTACTTGCAATCCCTTTAAGAACTAAAACAGCTAAGAACCACTTTCTATATCTGTATTCCGAGGGGTTCTGGTGTAATTCCAAACAGCAGAAGAGCTTGCCTGTGTCAAGATTTTATTTGGGTAAAAAAAAAAAATCAAAACAAAAACTATGAGAACTCTGTAAGGAACTTTGGCTTCTCTGAGACTTCCTAACATATAATCAAGTCCTAATGCTCACACTTTTTACCTCATGTGCTTGGCCCTGTGAGAACTATGAACTTCTAACAGAGTGACTTCTGAAAGATTAAATCTTATCTGTCTATACTTCTAATATAAGAAGAGGTAAGTAACCAAGAAGTTGAAGCCCAAGATCTTAACACCTTGTATCCCAATCCCACAGTGTAAAAACTTGCTTTAGGCAATGAACATATTAATGAAGTCATGTGTAAATGAACTTATTTTTAGTAATGGAATTCTTTCAGAAAACTGGTAATGGGGTTGTGGTTCAACGTGATAGAGTGCTAGCCTTGATTGAAAAATAAGCTCAGGGACAGCACCTAGGCCGAGTTCAAGCCCCATGACTGCTAAAACAAAACAAAGAAACTGTCAAATGCGTGAACCTTTTATCCAGATTTTATTTGTATGTCTATAGTTCAGGCTGGCTCCAGGGTAACTGTGCAGGTAAAAGTCAAAACACTGTACAGAAAACAGTGCCTTGACAATCAGAGATGTACCTTTAGAAAGGACAATCAACCTCACCTACATGTGGTCCACCTGCTTTCCAGTATTCTACAGCTTCTCACTGACAACACTCCTCAAGGAATCCCAGTATCATTTGTGTTTTTCACTTCAGCCTACCAAAGTAATTTTCTTATGCAAGAAGAATATAGTCACAGTGTTTCAGTTTGTGGAAATTCATTCTTTAGTTAGCCAACTCTCTACTGATAGACATTATATTGGCTTTTTAACAGATTTCTATTATTAAGCAAATATTGTGATGACTGTGACATAAATGTATCATACTTGCCCAGTTATTCCTTAGGGTCCTTGTCATGGAATAAAAGGTTAAAAGATAAATATATACTTAAAATGTTCATCAACAGCTTAACCCTCCCAAAGAATTAAACAATTTTTATTTCCTTCAAGATACTCCTCTCCCCAATATGACTGAATGTTGTCAAATACAAACATCTTTAGTAATATGAAGGATATATTAAATGTATTAGGGTAGTATTTTTTAAGATACCATAATAAAAAACATTTGATACTATTTCACCTATCTCCATACAAACATATGTATGTTCAGTATACACATATTCATAGACACACCTTTAACTGAAACTAGCTTCAACCCTTTTCCATGACATGTTTGAATACCAGACTCCTTAAATTTGTTATTGAGTTCACAGTTTGAAAAACAGTTCTAGTAAACTTGTACCAATTCACTAAATTTTTAAAATATCCTAAAATGAGCTCTTTTAAATATATATATATTTATTTTATACTCAGGCTGTAATATAAAGTATTTTTTAAAAGGATAAAAGCGGCATGCTCCATCAACTTGTGCACAGAAATAATTAAATAAAATATTAACAGCTTTGGGTACTCTTTTTCTGACTTGTCTATTATCCAAATTTATAGTTTCTTTTGCATTGTACAGCTTATAAAAATTGTAATTAATAATCATAGTTAAGGCTAGGTGGCATGGTTCAAGCCTATAATCCTAGCTACTTGGGAGGCAGAGGTGTGGAGGATCATCATTTGAGCTGCACATACAAAAAGCTCAGTGAGATTCCATGTCAACTCAATGACTGGGTACGGTAGTGCATGTCTGTCACCATAGCTATATGAATAAGTACAAACAGGAACCCAGTCTAGATTGACCTGGGCATAAACCTAGATCCTATTTCAAAAATAATGTATGAAGGGCTAGCAGAGTATCTCAAGTTCTCAAGTGGCAGAGCACCTGCTTAGCAGGCAGGAAGCACTTAGTTCAAACCCCAGTACTGCTAAAGCAAAAAGCCAAACATAAAAACATTATGCCAGATAATGTAGATGTGACAGTCCCAGTGGCCAGGGTGATGTGCTATGAACACTGCTCTTTCTGATCCGTCCCCTCTGCTGGTTACATTTATTTCTGTAATATCCTAATCTTATTTATATTGTCTTCAGTTGGCAGTCATGAATTACACAGCACATGGACAAATCATTTTTTCCACTACTTTCCCCCTTTTTTTTTTGCCAGTCCTGGGCCTTGGACTCAGGGCCTGAGCACTGTCCCTGGCTTCTTTTTGCTCAAGGCTAGCACTCTGCTACTTGAGCCACAGTGCCACTTCTGGCCGTTTTCTGTAAATGTGGTGCTGGGGAATTGAACCCAGGGCTTCACGTATAGGAGACAAGCACTCTTGCCACTAGGCCATATTCCCAGCCCTCTGCTTTTCTTTTTATCCCCTCCATACCTACTGAAGCTAGCCTTGGGCACCTGGTAGGGGGAGCTGAGCCAATGCACAAGGTAGTGTGAGGTTGCACTGATGGGATTAGTTGATATACTAAGGTCCACATTAAGGCTATGTACAGGGTTCAAAGAATTCCGTTGTACAGCATGCAATTATGCTCTACATGGTTAAAATGAAATGCTGAGCCACTCTGTTGGGCGAGGGAGATGGGAACTACTCCCAATTATGTCACATGCAAATCTGTGCTGTTCGGTTTCAGCACCCAGAACTAAAAGTACAATCTCCAATAAGGAATGGGAAAATGGGCTAAAGAGGATTTGGAACCTTACTCAAAAATTGGCAACTACTATACACTCATTAGGTTAAGTCATAAATTGAATCCTAATCCTTACTGAGATGGTGTGGGGGGTTGAAGCCTTAGGGAGGGGAGTAGGCCACAGGGTTGTGCATGGGATTAGTGCCTTTATAAAAGGGATTATAGGAGTTCCTCTGTCCCTTATGTGAGATTATAGCTAGATAGCTGTCTATGAACCAGAAATTAAGTCCTCACCAGACATTGTCAGCACCTTGAACCTGGAATTCCCAGTCTCCAGACCAATGAGAAATAAAGTTGCTGTCACTAAGCCACTCAGTCTTTGGTACTTTGCTATAGCAGCCCAAACAGACTAAGCAAGACTGAAGTCTACTTTAGGTAGAGCCAAACAGGATTATATGCTGATTACAAGAAGATGAAAACCAAATATTTAAGAGAATTTTTTTTTTTTTTTTTTTTACTAAAAATAAAGTGAAGTTGCTTCTAGGGTAAATTATCACCATGGGAACCACCATGATGAAATGTGTTAAAAATCTTCTTCAGTCATGGTTGTCTTTATCCCATATATTCTAAGTTTTAGTCAAAAATCCCATTGTAATGAAAATAAAGTGAGATCTGATCCTCTCTTCAGTCTGAAGATAGAACTGGGCTGCACTGTGATGGACACTCCAGGTGCTGCAGGTGAGTGCCTACCAAGGGTTCACGTGTCAGGAACTCAGGAGGGTAAGAAGACACAAAGGCTGCAGGCTGTAGCTCAGGCAGGTCCAAAGATCCTGGAAGAAAGAATAATCCCTAAGTCCCACTGATGCTTAGGAATCTTAGAAGTGATTTGTTCAGACATATACACCACCTTTAATTTTTTTTTTTTTGCAAAATTCAGTCCAATTCTTCCTTTAGCTGGTAAAATAGGACAGATATTTTTATCATGGAGAATAATGAAATTGTTCTCTGAAAGTGACTTTGCTATGGCTACATATGATACACAACTCTCTAGGACCCAAATATGCCGGATCACTTCCCATTTGTGAGAAGGAATGTAGGAAACCTCGGCAGAGCCATGGCCACTCCTTCTTTGTTATCACCTGAAATTTCTCATACAGTAAACCTTCCCATTTTGTACTTAGATTTTACTCAGGTTAGAGAATAAGATATTGCAGTGTGTCAGGGTTCCTTGGCTTGCTCTGTAAATTTGTTAGTAACCTAGGAATCTAGGCAGTTGGCACATCCCACTTTGATTTTACACTCTTTATGACTGGATCACGAAGTGCTTAAAACATTTATTGCCCAGACATCTGATATCTGGGGTACCCAGAAATGTGTGAGGAGAGTAAGTACTCTAAAAATGATCAGTTTTCAATCTAGAAAGGCAAGAAGATACCTGGCAGAATGGGATCATCATTATCTTCACCAAAAGTCTGTTTCTGAAAGACTTCAAAGCTCATAGCTATCTCATTTTCTGGTAGCCCCTCTTCAGGTTTGCATGCATCAAATTTCACCAGCTGGTAACTGCAGGATCAAAAGGAATCATGTATGAGTTGTCTGCTAGCCATTAATTCCTAACTTCAAAGGGGTCAACTTTATTTTTTCATTAGTTCTTTCCCATATATAAACATTTTAGGTAAGAAAGCAAACCAAATGTCAGAGAATTCCAAACCACTGCAAAGGCTCAACCTTTTTAATCACTCAAAGAAGGCTACAAGTGAAAAAGCCCTACCTTGTATTTGGTCACAAGTTAAAATACAGTTGTGCTAAAAATATTTATCTAAAAGTACCTTTAGGACATATGAACAAGGTATGGAGCATGAATGGATTTCTTGTATAGACTTGGCTCTCATCCCCAACTGCCTCATTATTATATGTAAATATTCCAAAACTAAAAAAAATAAAAAAATCTTAAGTACTTCTTGGCCTAAATATTTTAAATAAGGCACACTCAACATGTAATACAGTATATGGGGATCCTGGTTCCTGCTCACCTGTGTTTAGAGGCATGATAGTGTGGAAGCACACATGCCTTGGACACACTAGCTCAATAAACATGAATGGAAAAAAATATGAACAGTCAGTTTAGTCCCTGTTGGTTGACCACTGAGCTTCTACCAATGAAATGAGTTTGCCCACACTTACTTGACACATTTTTGAGCTTCTGGATAACTTTGGATAAGGTTGTGAATGACTGGATGAGAAAACCCGAAAAAGTCAGCTCCAGATGCAAGCAGATTAGGCATTATTTTTCCCCTAAACAGGAGAGGGAGAATTTTAGCTTGAGAGCTTAAGAGGGAGATGTTTGAAGGATACAGAATTGGTTCCTACAAAACAAGGGATCTCACTCAAAGTCTCACTGTACTGACATCCTTTTAGCCTCCTTCTAGCTATTGGCCAACTTACGTTGTAGCACTGATGGTTCTAAGCAGTTTTTCATGACAGGCATCTGCAGAAGAGCCAACAATGATGTTCTGGGGATCATCTTCTGGAACAATTTCAAACTGAGAACAACAAAGGAATGATCAATTCAATCTGTAAGGGAGAAGCAGAATCATAGCAGTCCTAGAAATATTTCTTCCCTCTAGAGCTTGAAGCTGCTGTATATCAGAAGATGGGTACCAAAAATCTCCTACAGTCCTGTTAAAAATTCAAAATAATCCCAAGTAAACAGAGAAGGTCCTTTGGCTGTTTCTTGGTTGACTATTTTCCAGTGGTGAACACTTTATCTCTTCTATGCTTTTCTAGCCCCTTTCCTATTCCATTTACTACATCCTTAGATATGTTTCCCCACCCCATCCATTTGGGGTTCTTCAGGTTTTCTTTCTAAGACTATTGAGCATTTTTCTCTACATTTTTTTAGACAAACACTTGTATATAATTACAGCATATTGCATGACATTTTGATGTATATATCCATAAAAATAGTAAAGACAAATGAAATCACTGTCCATGTTCACTATTATATGTCATTCCTTGTTCACTGATCTACATTCCTTTAGGTGATCCAAGATCACCTAAAGTATCCTGGGTCAAGGACACAAATACTAAAACAACTAGCATCACAAGTTGTCCTCCCAAACTACCAATGTTCATTCTTATTAATGTACTTGTTTTCCTAAACCCTGGTCAATATTGGATATTATCAAACTCTTTGACAGTTGTCTATAGGCAAAAATAAGGTCTCATTTTTTAATATACTTACTTTTGATTGAATTTGTTAATGTGACAGAGTTCTTGCACTGCCAAACAATGCCTGAGAATCCAAAAAAAAGAAATGGTACAATGGATAGCCACATATACCATATGGCATATCAAAACTTGATTTACGTGCATTTGATAATTTCATGATCATTTAAAACATTGCAACAAGAGTTGAAATTTAAATTTGTTGCAGGTCTCTACGCTTCTAAGCATAGTATGCCAGAAAGCAAACTGCCTCATGGTTTTATCAGTTTACTCCTCAATAACACAATCTCCAACAAAATTCTGTGTGAAGACGAATACTTCAAGGAGAGAGTGGCTCTGGGTTTAGGAGATTTTTTTTTTTCCCAAATGAAGTCTTTGGTTTAACCTGTTTCTCATCTAGCCATTCAAGGTTTCACTTTTGTTCTATCTGCATTTTATTTTATTCCATAGCACCACTTTATTTGTACATGAATCCCTTGGGGATTCGTGTGTGTGTGTGTGTGTGTGTGTGTGTGTGTGTGTGTGTGTGTACTTTTTTCTTCCTGTTTGCTCTTTGTCCACTTTGAGCATGGTATCTTTCCATCATTCAGAAGTGTTTAAAATTTTAATAGTCCAGTAGGTTACTCTTTTCCCTCACAGTTTCTGCCTTTCATGTCGTGCTAAAGAAAACCTTTTCAGCTGAGTGCTGGTGACTCATGCCTGTAAACCTAGTCACCCAGGAAGCTGAGATATGAGGATCACAGTTTGAAGCCACCCGGGTAGGAAAGTCCATGAGACTCTTATCTCCAATTAACATTGAAAAAACCAGAGTGGAGCTGTGGCTCAAGTGGCAGAGCACTAGTCTTAAGCCTAAGAAGCTCATGGACAGCATCCAGGCCCAATGTTGAAACCTGAGGACTGGCAAAGAACAAACAAAAAACCTCTTTCAGCTTGCCTTAAGGTTATGAAACAAACGTTCTTTTACATTTTCCTTTAACATATCTATAACATAAACACTCTAAAAAGCTAAAGTCGATTGTATTGATACTTACCAACTAATATACAAAACAGAACCACTGAGAAACAGACCCATTCAAGTACTGTATTTAATTTAGAAAGTGACTTGATTGCTAGTTGGCAAAAAAATTAAATTCCTACTTCGTGATATACTTAAAAGTATGTTAAGTTAATTAGCTATGTTAGTAAATACTTCATGAGTTATTCTTTTTCAATAATGGTTAAGCATGTCTTTCAGAGGAAATTAAGAATCAGTCTATCAATTTCCATTAAAATTTTAGTAGTATCTTGATTAGATTTGCATTGCTTTTATAGTTCTGGTATGTCTATTTATTTGTATTTTAACAATGATACAATAGTGAGTCTATTAGGACCCTTTCTGCAGAGCATTACTGTATGACCAAGTTCACCTGAACTCTTTGACAGGACTGATGCAGTATTACCAACTTACATCAGGTAGGACTGATGTTCTCCCACCTGCTCAAAGGTTCCTCATCTTGCATCTATATCCTTCCACCCAATTTCTAGTCATCTGTCACTTTATCAGACAGTGAGGCTTGGAATTCTGAAAATGGTCTAGGCTTTTCCTGAAGACCAAGAGATGAAGGATTGGAAAAACGAGCTGCCTTGCATTTTAGTATTTAACAAGAATGAGATTTGGTGTTTCTTAGTCCTTACATACAGCCAGAAACTGTGATTTTTTGGCTACCTCCACACAGACCAAACCTGAAACTAATCTTCCATATACTAAGCCTGTACTTAAAAGAAGCAGGTTTGTTCAAGCTTCACATAGTCAAAATATGGACAGTAGTATTGTTCAAGTAAAGTAGTATCATTTAAATGTCAGTTTGAAAATTAAGATACAGATTTGTATCCAAGTCTGACTTAGAGTCAGACACTTTTTCTGAATCTTGTGAGTTGATCAAATGGCAATGATATCACATCTATCTTGTAAAGTGTCAAAACAGGTAACACATTTTAAGTGTCTAAAACAGAGAAAGCTCCCAACAAACCCAAACCAAAGGAACAAACAACAAAAAAAGCCAAAAGAAATAATTATATTCACATGTATACCTGAGGCTGCATACCACCATCCTTGATCTGACAGGTATATAGACACTCTTGGTCTGGGCACTTCATGCTGGTATACAGTCTTGTACTATAGTAGCCCACAGGGTAGATGGCACACTCATCATGGAAGCCAGGTCGGTCGGTGATGATCTATAAAAAGATTCCCCCATCCCTGGGATTGAGGTCACTGAAGAATTTAAAAGTCCAGTTTATTCTGGTTGCCTTTAGAACCACTTTGGGGCTACAAAGTAACACATCACACAGAGTGACAAGCAGTAAAGCAGGTAGAAGCTGACCTGTTTTTGTAGGGACTGGAGGTTTTTCTGGGACTGGTATGGATCAGCAAGGGGGTGCTGCTGATGGGAACAGGGAGGGATAGCTCAACCCGCTGCCATATTTCCCTGGTTCTCCTCTCTGTATGTAGCTGGTCTCACTCACCTCCCCCAGGCTATATACTGTTAGACCCCCTAGTCCGATGGGGAACACAGGCCGTCCTGTGGGATCCAGGGCAATGGGCTGAACCAGCTTGCGAGCACCTCCCTCCATTTTCTTTTTCTTGGATGTTTTCTTCAGAACTGAAACGCAAATCTGGGGTCATCCACTTTAGGTCCCTCCCAGTGCCCAGGAGAAGGAAAACATTTACTTGTGAGCTAAGGGCAGTAAGTCAAGCTTGGTTTTCTACGGATACTCCTTGAATCACCTTGGGCTCCATATTGATAAGCCCATCTACCAAACACTACAGCCAAGCAACCTAGTATACCACACAAACCCAGTTGTTTCTTGTGATTGTGTGGAGCTGACTGGGAACTGTGGCTTATTTCTGTTGCCCAGTAACCAAAGAGCATCATACTGAGTATCATTATCCTAGGAAAAGATAACACAAAGCATGGTTTCTATTGAAGGTACATTTAGCTTTCACACTTTGGTGAAGTTGAAAAAAATCATTAAGTTGAACCATTCTAAGACAGGAATCATCTGTATTCACAGAGTGAAGATAATAGGCTTTTCCACAGAGCCCCAAGATTTATTTAACCTGCCCACTGGTGGTACTCAATACATTTTGAAGTCCTCTTCAATGAGTTGTCAGATGAGAAATTTCTCAATCTACTCATATGCTCAAAATGTCACCTACTCCATTTCTTTGCCTTTTGGAAAGACTTTAGGAAAATGAATGCAACTCAAGAGTTAAGGAAGGATATAAGTCTGAAGTCTGTTCTCTTCATATTTAGCCAAGTCTGGCTAGAATCTCTCCAACTGAAGTGGCTCTGATAAGATACCTGCTTCTCAAGGGGCTTTCAAGTCCCAAAACTTTTGAAAAGACCTTATGAGCCTTTAAGAGTATATGACCACATGTGTTTACCAGTTAGTAACCAAGTTTTTGTCATAAGCAGTTGAACCACTGTGGTAACTGATATATTGTCTCTCAAAAGTACCTTCCAATTTGTTGTTCTCTTTGCCTTTTTCTCTTTTCTCCTTCTTGGATTTCTTCCCAAATGGTTCCTCAGCCCCTGTGCTGGGCCCAGAAATGGGCCCACTTCCCTGTATAGCACCCACAGAACTGGCCACACCATAAGTCAGGGGCAAACTGGAGCTGTGGGAAGGAGGTGCAGCCTGTACTTCCCCTTCAGTTAGTGCCTGAAGTTGGAGGAGCTTCTTTAGCAAGTACCTGAGGTCAGGAAGGAAAGGGAGCAGAGGTATAAACTTGTATTTCACTAAGTACTAGAAAAAAAATCCAGAATTATGTACAGAGATTATCACACTCATAGGGTTCTTTTTGGCTCATGGGAATGATGTCTCAGAGAAAAATGAAACTTCAAGAAGCCATATCTTAGCTTTTCCCCCCGTCTCTCTTGAAGCTGGGGCACCCTCCTACATTTGTTAGGTGTCTGAATGGCAAATGTCATGAATTAGGATATACCCACTGTGCTTAGCTTAAAGTAGTACAGACAATAAGTATTTGTGGAATGAAAAGTAGTTTCTTTTATCCCTTGGCTTTTATAACTGAGAAGTTATAATAAAGATTACTTTGAGGGCTTTCTCAGAAAGATAAATAAGGGCCTGTCTTCTCATCATAGTCCAATATGACTTGGGTATGTGGGGACCAATTCCATAGTTTATAAGTTTATCTATACTTGCTATGCAATGCACAAAAATTCCACGGGAGAAAAATTCCCATAACAACAATCCTGTATCACTCTCCAAAAATGTTTTTCTGAACATAAGATGAAACTAGCTCACCTTCTTTCTTCTTTTGCTTTAAGAAATTTTTCTTCAAGACGCGCAATTTCATCACAAATAGCAGCATTTTCCTTTAAGAAAAAAATTGAACATAATCATATAAAGTGAATAAAAGACCATGGTGCTGGGAAGAGGATATATCTATATCTATCTATATGGATACACAGTGTTTCTAGGTAACAAAGAGCTATTCTACCCAAAGCATCCCACCTAATAATATCTTAGAAATAGTGGATGGAACTAGGTTTGACCTCGGGGCCTTATTCTTGCTATGAAGCACTCTACCACTTGAGCCATATTTCTTGCCTTTTTGCTTTAGTTTTGGAGATAAAGTCTTCTGTTTTAGCTCATACTGGCCTGGACCACAGCTTCCAAATTTACACTTTCTCTGTAGTTAGAGGATAGAGACGTGCAATGATAC
This sequence comes from Perognathus longimembris pacificus, assembly GCF_023159225.1. Lineage (NCBI taxonomy): Eukaryota > Metazoa > Chordata > Mammalia > Rodentia > Heteromyidae > Perognathus > Perognathus longimembris. The sequence continues at coordinate 108,451,943 of NC_063163.1, forward strand.
CCAGCTGTTTGTGGAGGAGGAGGTTTTGCTAACTTTCTACCTGAGCTGGTTTAGAAAGGTGCTCTTCCTGATCTCTTGCTTTCCAAGTAGCTGGGATTACAGGCACCATGCCTGGCCTACTGTGTACAATTCTTAAACTTTATAATTTACTTGTATACATTCAAGCGTCATCTTTCTTTACTGATTTACTCAATCTCTCTCTGAAGCACGAGTACTGAAGAAAATGCTTCATAGGTAGAACTTCAAACCAAATGATAGAAGAGAGAATTTAAGATGCCTTGGCTCAATCTCAGTTGCTGGATTAGTACCACTAATTATAAATATAATATATATTATATAAACATATATAATAATATATAATATATACACATATATTAGTGTATATATTGGCATATATATAAAGAGGAGAATCATTGATTTTAGACATAGGAGGGTATTTGAGGACTACATCCTTATTTCTAAGCATTCAGGCAAAACATTCAATAAACTTGACTGGTAAGACTGACTGGAAAACACTGTAAGCGTGAGTGAATGTATAACGAATGTAAGCTAAGAATAAAAACAAAGCAACCAACCTCAGATGTCTCTACAATAAAAGAAGCAGGGGTTATCCAACCCCTCTGTAGCTGAGGGGTTCCTAATATGCTGGAGGCCCAGGGTTCCAACCTCAGCACGGAGGACAAAGTACACACACATACACATATTTGCCCATCACTAGTATGGTCGGGATTAGCAGCTGCTAGGGAAGAGGCTGTGTTGTGGAAACATAAAGCTGCAATCAAGGTTATTTAAGTTGGAGTCAGGGCTCTGACACTGTGCCCTTGAGCAACATTAATCTTCCCTCTGGGCCTCAGTGTTGCATTTTTAAAAGTACCTAATTTTCAGGTTATCTCGAACAAATCACACTTCTGAGTTTTGTCATGACTAAAGTTTCGTGGGAGAACTTCCAGGCATCAAGCACTTTACTTTTCTCATTGAATCTTGTGGGAAGGTCAAAGGTCTCATTTTCAAAGGAGGAAATTCTAACTTGTCCGAAGACGAGTAGAAGTGTCTATCGAGAAACCGAACACCGTATTTGCTACTGTCTCTCAGGGAAGGGGAAGACCTGGGTCGGGGGAGGGGGGAATTCGAGAGGAAACAGTATCCCCCGCGCCGATGGTCACTCACAAACACCGTGGCTTTGGCCGCTTTGCGCAGCCGCAAGTACTTCAGCCGGTACTTCTCGTTCTGGCTTTTCTTCGGAAACTTTTTCATCCTGGCCTTGTAGGAGAACCACGGAGCCCCGTGGAGCCCGTGGCTATGAGGCGAGGCCGCCCTGCAGGCTTACATTCCGCCCCACTAGGGGGGCTTCAGGACGCCGCCACCGGCATCGGTCCCGAGGGCGAAGGGCGGGTCGGAGCCCGGTTATGGGGTCGGCTCTGGGCTGGCGGAGTCGCACCTCTGGGACACCAGCTCCCCCAGAATCTCCCCAAACCGATAGCAGAGCTAGAAAACCTACAACGCAACCCAACGCCAGTACATCCTAGTACTTCCGGGACGGAAGTTTAGCTACGCCGGAAGTACGCGGGCGCGCACGCGGTGCGTAACTTCCGGCGTTCGGAGATAAGCGTGGTTCTGGGTCCGCAGAGCCTGTGATGGACCGGAGGGAATCCAAGACGGGCGGGAAGTGTAGGTCACCGGGCGGGGAAACGGGTGGGGAAGGACCGCGTGGGGCTCTCGAGTCCTAGCGGAGGACTGTTACCAGCTAAACGGGAGCAAACAAACGTTTTACGCACGTGAGCTCTGGTTCGCCTTCGCCACAGGCCCGGGCGCTCCTCCCGGGCCGTTGCACTCCCCTAGCGTTTCACGTGGTTTTTTCCACACTTTTCACAGACTGGCTCTCCAGGATTGTAGGACACACTTGAGTTCAAGTCCGGGTACTACTCCCCTCCCCCTTCGCATGCCCTCCCCTCCCTTTCCCTTCTCTTCCTCTTCTGTGGTGCTGAGGTTTGAACACAGTTCCTTGAGCTTGCTAGGCAGGCGCCCTACTTCCGGAGCCTCTGCCTCAGCCCTCTAATGCTCTTTTTCTTTATAAAAATTAAATGAAAAAAAAATTCCTTCCCCCCCTTTCTTTTTTTGTGGTACCTGGGCCTTGAACTAGCGAGGTAGGCTGTTTACCATTTGAGCTTCCCCCCTCTGCTTTTCTTTTTAAAAATTATATATACATATACATATGTATATGTATATATATATTGATTTTTTTTTACTACTTCTTTCCCTCCTCTTTTTAAACTCTTCCCCCCCCCCCCCATGTTAGTCGCGGGGCTTGAACTCAGGGCCTGAGCTTGCTCAAGGCTAGCATGCTACCACTTTGAGCCATGGCTTCACTTCTGGTTTTCTGGTGGCTAGTTGGCAATAAGAATCTCATGGAGCGCTGGGGATATGGCCTTGTGGTAGAGTGCTTGTCTCACATACATGAAGCCCTGGGTTCGATTCCTCAGCACCATATATATAGAAAAAAGCCAGAAGTGGTGCTGTGGCTCAAGTGGTAGAGTGCTAGCCTTGAGCAAAAATGAAGCCAGGGACAGTGCTCAGGCTCTGAGTTCAAGCCCCAGGACTGGCAAAACAAAATAAAACAAAAATAAAAGAGGCATCTCATGGATTTTTTCTGCCCAGGTTGGCTTTGAAGTGAAATCCACAGATCTCAGCCTCCTGAGTAGCTAGGATTATAGCTGTGAGTCACACAGTGCTAGGTTTTTTTTTTTTTTTTTTAAATGCAAGTATCACAAATGCTTCACCATAGTAAATAGATAAAAAAAGCCTTGGCTTTGTGTCAAAGTTTAGAATGTAGCTAGGAAGATAGAATGTTTAACATGTTGGCAAAAAGTGGGCACTCTGTAGATGTTTCCCTAATGAATCTAAATGTGTTTTTGTACATATAACTGTACTTTTATAGTTCTAACTTTATAACTAAGGTCACTTAAAGTCATCAAGTAAGAAAAACAAATCTTTAGGGTGCAAATTTTTAAGTGTCCAGGTCTGGGTAGAAGATTACCATTCTTTCAGCAGTGCTACTAACTAGTTGAGAGTCTTAATTCACAACTGTATTCTCCCAAAACAAGATAAATATGAAGTTATTGGGATATCTACACTGTAAAGTACTAAGCTGATATATAAATATTTAAAATCCTAGAGTTGTATAAGGATATTTAGGAAAATATGTTACATAGTTAATCATTTCACCAGAATCACTGGTGTGTGGATGGAAGCAACAGGAGAGACTGAAGTAGTAGGCTGAGTCTAGATCACCAACGGAAGAGTTGAACTTTAATTACAGTAGGTGGTCGTTGATGGGCATCAGTATATCAGCTCTTTGCTTGTTTTAGGTGAACATTTGAATGTGTCAGCGGCAATGTGACTTCTGTTTACCTATATGAAGAGGCTTCAAAATGGCTTGTGGCAAACCGTTCAACAGGTGCATGTGTTAGGCTGGGAGTGTAGCTCAAGTGGTAGAGTGCTTGCCAAGCAAGCTCAAGGCTCTGGATACAACCAGTACTGCAGGAAAAAAAAATGACACGCATAATGTCTGGCTTTAAAAAAAATACACGGCAAGAGGAGGCATGGTATTGTGGGCTGGGAATTATTTTTGCAGCCAGATCAAGACTTGCATTAAAGTCAGGCATAAAATTGAAAGTTAAATGTAAGGACTGAGTAATGAAGCAGAAAAAGGTGGGGACAGCTTAGTCACACTTTTCCACCCCCCTTGTTTAGTTCTTAGTGGTTGCTCTTCAATAATTAGCTGTAAGTGAAGATATAATATCTTTTTAAGTATCAAAAGCTTAGTGGTAGAGTGCTTGTCTAGTGTGCATGAAGCCCTGGGTTCAATTCCTCAGCACCACATACACAGAAAAAGCAGAAAGTGTCGCTGTGGCTCACGAGGTAGTGTTAGCCTTGAGCAAAAAGAAGCCAGGGACAGTGCTCAGGCTCTGAGTCCCAAGCCCCAGGACTGGCAAAAAACCAAAAACAAAACAACCCCAACATACTTGGGGCCACTAAGCATTGTAAAGGAGGTCACAGTTTATAAACCCTTGGTAAGATGCATTCTTGGGTTATATGATTAAATGAATGACTAATACTCTGCTTATGTCCTAAACCCAAGAGCAGATTACAAATTATTATTAATTATTAATCTTTATTAATTCCTTACTAGATTTCTATACTTATTCTTGGAATAAGCCAAGTATGGATCACATAGGGACCATGGAGTGAATGTAGTGAGAATTTCCATAAGTTTTCTTTGCTTGCAGAACATATGGACTTTTATTTATGTTTACTTTATTCATAGGTGCTCCAGACCTCTCCTTTCAGTTCTTTGATTCTTCAGTTTGAACTTTACATTTAGTTCCTTATCTTGATTTTATCTTTGTATAGATACAAGATAAATAACACAAGTGAATCCAAGCTTAGCATATCTAAAGTGGATTTGTGTGTGTGTGTGTGTGTGTGTGTGTGTGTGTGTGTGTGTTATTCTGTGTAGCTGGTAAAGGTAAGAGACTTAGTTTTCACAAAGGTTCTCAATCCAGAGGCTTCCCTCTGCCCCCTTAGCTATAAGTGTTCATCACATACACGTTGTGTGAGATGTTTAGGTTTTGAAGGTTCTAAGCCAGCCAATAAAGTCATAAAATCAACCACCGTGTCAATGTTATGCTTCTGGGTGGTTGTGTCCTTCAATACGCATAAGACACTCAACCAGCTAAAAGAAATGAGCTCAGAGATATTGGCTCGGAGGAAAAGAAGGATCACATTGAGGTCATTGATAGGGCATCCTAGCATCTTTCTACTGAGGAGATCAAAAGCTGGGAGCATCTCATAGATGGATAGGAGTCGTTTGTCCCACCTACATAGCCGTGTGAGGTTGTATATTATCAGTGGAACCAGTAGGGTGTATACTACTACAATAGAGAGGCTAACAATCTGGAAAATGGATAAGGAGGTCAACCTGCATGTGATCAGATCGGGGACATAGGTCTCATCTTGTAGCAGTTCTGTCTTGATGGAACAGCTGAATTCTTTTTGGAAGAAGATATCCAAATGGAAGTGACCAAGATACAGATAAGTGGCTGAGGTGAAGAGGAGCAAGAGGGAATTCCTCAGGAGATAGATGGCCACTAGTGAATGTGAGCGCTGCTTGCATGCCAGGTACCGTTCTAGCAAGGGGAATTCAAAGTATCGTTCTTTCCGGGCCCTGGGCAAGGGAAGAAAGAAGGCAAGGTTAGGAAGTGCCATTGAGAACCACATCCTTAGAATCATGAAGGAAAGTAACAGATCTGTGTATCCAAAATGACGTTTGGCATACAAGAAAGTCTGTCTTTCCCAAGCATAATCATGATTTTTCTAGTGAAAGAGCTGTGTAATTATTCTCCAAATACTGGCTGCAGTGTGATAGACACAGGAGATGGTTAATGAATAATGAATGATCTGTAAATTTCTGCCTAGGAAGGCAGATTTTAACTCTAAGCTAAAATGGAACTCTTAGGAAGCAATAGGCTTAAGAAATTAGCACTGGACTGGGAGTCCAAATAAATGCATTATGATTCTTGACCTGTATACTCTTGAATATGATTTTTTTGGTCTGGTTTATTAATTTTGTGTGTGTGTGTTGCTCATGGGCCTTGAACTCAGGGCTTGGCCACTATCCCTGAGCCTTTTTGGTCAAGGCTAGCACTTTGTCACTTTGAGCCACTTTGCCACTTTCTAGTTTATCCATTTATACAAACAAATGTGGTAATATGTGGAGAGCAGTGATGTTGAGGCACAGATAAGCCACTCTCTGCCTTGAAGAAGGGGAGTGTCTGACTTATGGAGAAGGGGCAAATAAAACATGGACATATGAAATAAAATGAATATTTGACTTGTTGCCAAATGGATGAGCATGACCCATACTATGACCCATAGTAGTTGCAAATGTTAGCAGATGGAATAATGTTCAGAAATATTTATAGAGAATGTTGGCTTGAAGTTGGGCTCCAAAGGATAGAGAGGATATAGTATGCACAGAAATATGGAGAAAATATGATTTCACATCTTGGTTGAATTATGTATGCCCTTATTAGGGCCCACCCTAGTTGCCTTACTTAAAATGGTACTGCTCTTTGTCCCTCCAGCTCTCCAGACTTCCTTTCCTCCTGTTAAGTTTATCTATCTATCTATCTATCTATCTATCTATCTATCTATCTATCTATCTATCTATCTATCTATCTATCTGCCAGTCCTGGGACTTGAACTCAGGGCCTGAGCACTGTCACTGGCTTCCTTTTGCTCAAGGCTTGCACTTTACCACTTGAACCACAGATCTACTTCCATCTTTTTCTGTTTATGTGGTACTGAGGAATCGAACCCAGGGCTTCATGCATGCTAGGCAAGCACTCTACCACTAAGCCACATTCCCAGCCCCACTTTTTTTTATACTATGCATCATATATTAATGTATGTTTTACCTATGAGCCATGGTTATTTGTTGTCTTTTTTCCCCTCAGAGAAGGTAAACCTTACCTAGGTAGGTTTATCTTTGTCATCCCTCTTGTCTGTAACAAACTATTATATGAGAAGCACTAAGCATGATACCTGGTACTCTGATAAATGACTAAATAAATACATTATCTGTCTAGGGAAAAGGTGGACACTGCTTGGATAGAGTGGAAGATTTCTTTCACTTACGGTGGATTGAGTATCTCTTATCTAAGTGCCTGGGAGCAGAAATGCTTAAAATTTTGGAATTTTTAATATTTTGCAATATTTACATTATTTATAGTAGCCAAAAGGTTGAAGTGACCCAAGTGTCTACTTGCGAATGATTTCTCATTTTTCATTTCTCTGTCTTCAGCAACAATGTGAATGGCATTCTAATATGCTACAACACTTTTACTTATGCTGAGCATCTTTTGGATTCTGCAACACTCTGGAGTTTGGAATTCTGGATTAAAGATACTCAATGTTTAGTTAGAAGTTTGAAAAAGTAATTGCTGACAGCATTTTGGGGCCTTAGACAATAGAATTGCTAATGGAAGTTTGTGAATAGGGGATTAGCATACAGAAGTGAGAGTAATCCCTCGTGGCTTAGTGTGTTCGTTTGGCATAAAGCATAATTTAAAAATTAGTATTAATAGATATTATTGTAATGCTCAACAGAATCTTTCAGAAAAATGGTAGAAGAGATAACTCACTTCTCCAGTTCATCCCAGAAGACATGGGGGTCAGAGCTCTTCTGCCGGATCTTCAACATGTGCTGCACTAGGCGGATGGAGCGATTATAGGATTTGTCCAGTTCACTGATGATGAACAGCAGATCTGAGCTGAGGGCTGGGACAGCTGTATACTGCCACAACAGTACTGGCAGGTACATAGCCACAGCTAGGGCCATCAGGGAGTAGGGGAGAGCCTGCAGGACAAAAGTAGTTTGAGAAGGGAGCCCAGAGTGCCGGGCCTTGATTGACAGCTCAGTTTCTGTTTCAGAAGGAAGGACAGTGTGCATAGTGGACCACCTAAGGCTGCTGATATAGAATATAATGAGGCTCTATAGAGAAGAGACGGCAGATTTCCATGTTCCTCCAAACCAAAGTCCACAGTATTTCTATACTATCATCTGCCTGGGAACTTAAGGAGAGAAAAAGCAAAAATGAGGGTGGAGGGAGGAAAGGAGATGTAGAGAGAGAAAGGGGGGAGAGAGAGGGAGAGAGAGAACATGCAGGGAGCTCCTCCCACCCCCACTCAAAGGTGTATGTTGAGCAGTTAGTCTGATATCATGGCCAACAGAGGCCTCTCTTAGGGGAGAGAAAATCCTATTTCTTCCATACAGCCTTCTCAGAACAGAGTTCTTGGAACCAAGCTTAGTTTTTTTTTTTTTTCCTCTCCCATTGGCAATGCTAAATTTGACAAGCCTTGCCTCATTAGTTACTCTATGGATTGAATTGTGGTTGTTTCATATCTCACTCCCACTGTGCAGAAGTCTTAATCATTGGTATCTTAGAATGAAATTATATTTGGAAATAGGATCTAAATAACAAATTGTATCAGTTAATTTAAAATGAAATTATGGAGGAATAGAGTAGGCCTCTAGTCCATTATGACTTATCCCTTTAAAACATACACAGACATACAGGCACATACTCTTTATGTGAAGAGGGAGACAGGCGGACATGGAGAATATCCAGGATGATGTGACCACAAGCCAAAAAGAAAGGCCTGGAAGATCTGTCCCTTGCATCCCTGAGAGGAGCCTGATCTTGGATATCTGGTCTCTGTTGCTGTGAGATGATACATTTCTGTTGTTTAAGTCACTTAGTTTCTTTTACTTTGTCATGGCAGCCTTGGAAAACTGATATAAGGACTTTCTTGTGTTTCCTTATTGTACCAGCGTTTTGTTTGTAGAAAAATGGCTATTTGTAAAGACTTTCTAAAGTTACATATTTGCTAGACGCTTAACAAGCCTTATTTGATTTTACAAGGATACATTCAGGTAGGTATGATTAATGCCTCTACAGATAAGTTAGCTGAAGCATGGAAAGGTTAAATACCAGTATAGAGTTACACATCCAATAGGAGAGGGAGCTGGGATTTGGAAGATGGTTCCCTTAATGACTACTTGACCTGTAGATTCTCCTTAACCAAATATGTTCTTTTAGAGGACAGTTTGGAGGAAAAGGGAAGAATACCTATTTCTACATATTTGATTTCATTTGGCTAAAGAGAAAAAGTGTGTGTATACGTTGTGTTGTTTTTCTGAACTAAAAAAGAAAAGACGGTTTAGAGAAGTGAGGGTTAAGAGTTATATATGTGTGTGTGTGTGTGTGTGAATTTGATGTAAGGACATTATATCCATGCATACAGTTATCACCATGAAGCCCCTTTGCAAATAACTTTATGCTAATAAGTTACTTTTTAAAAAAGACATTAGGATAAGTGATCCCTGACACAAGTGAAAATTAGAACTTTTTGTCCTTGTCTAACAAATAACATTGGACAAGTTATTTGTGCCATAATTCTTCACTCTCACAGTGCTTCCATATGTTTGAAGTGGAGCAGAGCTTGGGCTTAGCACTTCCTGGTGATCTTGATGATCAAGCATGTTGACCCTTTCCTGACATAGGATTCTCTTCTGTGAACTTGTTAATAACGTAGGTTGTGCTTCATCTGTGACAGTGACTCAGTGACAGAGACCTCATGAGTTTTCTCCATAGCATTCCTGGTCATAGAACTATGGCATTTTGAGGTCTTGTAAATAATCATTCCTAGAAAATATCACAGTGACTTCTGATTAATCATAGTGAATTGAACAAATGGTTGCTATGCCTTTATAAGACCTGATAGGATGACAGTAAAAGACAAAATGGCATAGTTTTCTAGGATGGAAGAGAGGAGACAAGAGAAAAGACCAGAGCAATAAAATATGGAAATATACTAGAAGTTACTGTCTATAAGGAAGGTTAGAAGGCAGGGATAAGCAAGCTATTTAGAACCACAAAGCCTCAGGAATCAGAAATAAAGAAGACCTCAGAAAACCAGCATGTAGAAAAATTAGAAAATCTGGGGGCTGGGATTATGGCCTAGTGGTAGAGTGCTTCCCTTGTATACGTGAAGCCTTGGGTTTGATTCCTCAGCACCACATATATAGAAAAGACCAAAAGGGGTGCTGTGGCTCAAGTGGTAGGATGCTAGCCTTGAGCAAAAAGAAGCCAGGGACAGTGCTCAGGCCCTGAGTTCAAGCCCTAGAACTGGCAAAAAATTTTTTAGAAGACTACATGAGCAACAAACCTTCAGATCTTTTCTGTAATGTGATACATTCAAGCTTCTTTTCCTGATAGAGGCTTGAAGCTTATTTCCTGAAGAGATTGAATCAGATTAAACTCTGCACTTTAGTAACACAGAGGGCTGGCTGAAGACCATTCTGAGTTGGTGATTGACTGAATGAATAATGAATGGGCTGCCAGCTAAGCTTATTACAAATCTACGCCTTGCTTCTAACCATAAATTATGGACTGAGTGACTCAGACTAGCCAGTCCAAGAGAAAAGACCACAACAGACTCTGATACTATAGATTTTTCTTAATGAAATAGACCAAAGGGTTCACCTTCACTATATCTGTCAACAAGTCTCGCCCATAGGAACAAAGTTTCCTGATGAAAGAGGGCACATGAAGATCAGTAGGCATTTGAAGACAGCCAGGAACATAAATATCAGCAATCAAAATAAACATGTATAGTAGGGGAAGTAGACCGATCAGCATACATTGTCCCTTTCCACTCAGCCACAAAGCTAGCCAAATAGAATCTCTGCCTACTTTACCTTGTGAGGCCAGAGAGGTTTGATCTTGTACTGGCCAGCCTCATCCTGTTCATGGTGAATAAGTGAATCCCAACAAGAACTGTCCACAAACGCCGCCTGCCGAACGCTGAAGTTGCTTGGAGAGAAGCAACTAATTGGAGACCCTGTAATAGGAACACAGCTTTGACACAACCTGGAATTGGAGTGGAAGAATGGGAACTCAGCCCAAGAGGCCACAACCCTGCCAATGTCAGTGTCTTGCCACTGTCTTCTTGTGCTTGTTTCCTGAGTTTGGTACTGCTATGTCATGGATAGTCAGGGCCTGATGGGATAGCACTTACTGTTTGGTCTGTGGCACTAATGTACTGACGGCCTTTTAGTACTGGTGGTCTTTTCCTCTAAGAGCTCCCCTGAACTCCACTATAGGTAGACTCCTGCAATTTGGCACCAATAGTTTGGCATTTCATAGTGACATCTTTGTTCTGAGAGAGCTGACATCTTTTAGATTCTAAAATATAGAGGACTAACTTCCTGAACTTCTGCATCTACCTTAAGAGAGAGGTCAGACCAGTGGTCTTGGAAGGAAAACAGATTTGGAGGAATCTGACTTTTCTGGTTTTTCATCAATCTCTGAATAAAGGCAGTGCTAGGAACCAGCACCTTTCCCCTTGTTGAAGATGAATGAAGAGATAATGGGAGGTTATACATCTCACTAAGAAATGTAGTAAGCTTATGAGCACAGCCTATGAAGAAAGTTGCAGATACCAGTTCTGAGGGAGTCCACTTTCAACAGAAGGAGTAGCTTTGCTGAGTTAACCCAGTGACTATAGCACTGCATATGCATGGGTGTTATTGTCTATGTATGCATCTGAAGTTTGTGGAGAGGAAGCAGATGGCTTATTCAGCATCTTCAAACACTGCTCTTAAATATATATTCTCACTTACCCTCAACGTAGGGGTGGGAAAAGGGCTCAGGGAAAACAAGACTTCGTAGCACAGTTGACTAAGACAAAGAAGTTTCATATTCTGAAGACATTATGGCACCTCAATGTCTCTTATCGCTATAGAGGTTCAAATAAAATGTAGTTATTGCAATGACATACAGTATATTAATTTCAACTAACTGAAATTTCAACTCACTATTTTATAAAATTTTCAGAGTTGACTTTTAACACTTTTTGGTGCCTTTGCTTTACTGGTAGGATACCCATATTTAGGATAAATACATGTACAGTCTGCTCTTTGGGTGATCCAGCCTAGTCCAAAGTGATGAAACCTAGTCAGTGTGGATGCTATCTCACTTCAGCTATGAGACATGCAAAGAAATAAAGTAGGGTCTCTCATCATTTGAAGCAACTTACCAGAGGAGAACTCCTGGGCAAAAGCCAAGGACATCAGCAGCAAAGGGAAGCCCACAGCAACAAACTTGACTATCTGGTCCAGGGGCAGTTCCAGGCGCAGTCCTTTGAGACGGGAGCCCCTGTGGTCAGGCAGCAGGGCATCAGAGAGCATATACTCAGCAGCTGTGTGTGCGAGCGACATGATGCTTCAGAGCTTGGGGGTGCAGAAGTGGCAAGAGATGTCCTGGGATAGTGGAGTGAGAAGATTCTAGCTTTGGGAAGCAGGCTGTGAGGAGACTGTGCTTCAGCACCAGCTTCATGGATATCTGTGCTAGGAGCAGACAATGATTCTCTAAATAACTGCCCAGGCCCTGAGCTAGGCACCGTGGTAATTAGAGGGAGGTCCAGCCTCAGTGGGTCCTTGCTAGAGGAGGGTCGGGCTTCATGTGTGGCTGGTGCCAGGCTGTTCTCTCTGGATTGTCTCTGAGTAGATGAAACCTGTGGCTTTATACTGCCCTCTCATTAATAAAGTATTTTCAGCTGAGTGGTGGATAGAAGGAGGGCCGTGGAACCAGATCCCCCATATAATTGGTGTGGAATTTGGGTGGGGATTGCTTAAATGTGCTAGAGGCCCTCATTTTGTGGTTTGGGGTGGGAATGGAGCCCCTAGAACTCAGCTAGGATTGCTAACCTTATAGAGTAGTCTTTGTTCTAGTAATGAATTTTGCTCTGGGCCCCAGGTCTTCCCCAGAAAAGTCTCTGGATTCGACGTTAAATTTTCTCCCCCCACCTCTGGTCTTCTTCCAAAACATTCAACCACATATTTACAATGTTTGATTCCTTTTTTTAGACCCTTCTGTTCTCTAGGAAGCTGGGTGATGCATGGTAGTGTTGAGTACTGGAAGGATCATGACCTATGAAATTTGGAGGGAAACGTTCTCCTTTGGACTACTAGGAATGCTAATTTTTAAAAAATGTGTCATTTCAGGCAAGTCATTTGTGTCGGTTTTTTTTTTTTATATCTGAAGTGGTAGTATGATCCTGTCAAAATTGTGGTTTGTTTAGGAGTATTGTGTGTGAAGGTGTTAGGTAGACCGTAACATGCAGGACAGGTGCTATGGTTTGGTGAAACATTAAGAGGCAGGACCTAGTGAGAGGAAATAAGGTCACTGGAAGAATGGCATTGAAGGGGATATTGGGACTCTCAGCACTTCCTCTCTCTCTGTAGCTTTCTGGTTGGCTCAAGTTAAGCAGTTTCTTTTGCTATGCATTTATGTCCCGATGTACTGTCCAACCACAGGCCCAAAGGAACAGGGCTGAATGACCATGAACTCAAACCTCTGAATGCGTGAACCAAATAAATATTCCCCCTCCTTTATTTCCAGTGCTGGGAATCAAACTTAGGACCTTACACATACTTAAACAGCATTATACGACTGGACTATACCCATAGTCCAACTTCTTCTTTTAAGTTGATTATCTCAATTATTTTTTTAATCACAGTGACAGAAAAGCTGACTAACACACAAAGTGTCATCTCCGTTCACTTTGGTGGGTTGGGTGGAAAATAAGGCACTTTGGTTTTTCTACTTGACAATAAAGGCCCTTAACTGGCCTTCACTCTCTATGTTCTTCTTATAAGGCAAGGGATCCTTGGGCCAATGGGATGTGTCATTCTGAGCCTGTACAGAACCTGTTCACTATCTCAACATTTCTTTTAGCTCCTTGACTATAATTCCTGCCTGTGTCCTCTCAGCCTGTTTCTAGGACCTACGGGATCCTTTTCTTCAGGTACTCCTTTTAAGTGAAGATTATGTTGCTAGTATATATTCCAAGGTCTAAGGAATGGCTGCATATGGGTGTTTAGAAAGAGTTTTAAAGTGTAGAGGTGTTCTCACATGCAGTTGTGAGGCATTTTTATTTTTATTTTCTGAATTAGGAAGTGAAGGAGATTGAATCAGGAGTCTGGGGGTAGTGTGGACAGTCTACATTTGATCCTGGCATTCATGGTCATTATGAAGGATGTGTGTGTGTGTGTGTGTGTGTGTGTGTGTGTGTGTGTGTAAGTAGACAGGTAGAATATTTATTCAACAGTTTGTTAACTTGGTTTATTACTTTTCATTTAAAAAAGATACATCATACACGGTAAGTTCTATTTGAACTTTCCCCTTGCTTTGACATGTTCAGGCCTGGCCTGCCTCTCTTCTCATCATCCCATGAGCCAGAGACCAACTAGGGGTGCTCTATATATGCGTAGTGGAGTGATCCTGGCATGGGAACAACACAAGGGAGCCTTTCTTCCCTATCACCCTGTCTGCATTCTCATTTCTGTATCTTTTAACTATGTTTTTGTTAAGTGTTTAATGTTGGTTTGTATGCATGTAGTCCAATGAGTAATTAAGTGTGGTTAGGCCTGTGTTGATTTTAGGAAGACTCAGGGTACATTTAGATTTCCCCATTTGGAAGCCTGAATTTTCCAAGTTTTTGGTTGAAAGCCTGTTAGGTCTTCAACTTCTCTTAGGCTGTGAGAAATACCTATCTCTTCAGAGGATATCCATTTAGCTGCTAAGCCTCCTAATTCAGGGAGCTTCAAACCCCAGCAAATGTTTGGATGGCTTACTGAGTTTGTATCAGTGATCTTGGTGTTATCTCCTCCTTCTGCAGTGTTGTTTCCTAAGCACCATAGGGAGCGTGTAGAAGACTTCACTTCACATTTTACTCTGGTTCAAGTCCACCTCTTTACAACCCCAGAGGACAGAAAATGTCCTGTGGGGAAAACTGACCATGTGTTTGAAGTTCCTCAAGTTTCCAACTGTTAGTCTACCCCACTGATAACCATTGAAAGCTCTAATGGTTTATTTATTTATTTGATGGTAGAGATTAGAATCTCCTAGGTTTTCCTGCCAGGAATCACTTAGAACTGTGATCCTCAGATATCAGCATTCTTTACCAGTGGATATGACCCACTGGTGCCCAGCTCTCTGCTTGGACCAAGGCCTGTGGTGAGTTGGTGTTCAGAAATAGAAGATTCTTCCAGGGTAAAATTCCGCTGGAGATTGTCATCTTAAAAATACTACTGTCCTGTCTGGAATTTCAATTCATAACTATTAATAGTCATAAAATAAAATGTTAGTAATTAGCATAGCTTTGTGTATCATGTTGGGAGCATTTTCCTGCCACAAAATATTGTATTGTTTTTTTTTTTTTGGGCCTTGGACTCAGGCCCTGAGCACTGTCCCTGGCTTCTTTTTGCTCAAGGCTAGCACTCTGCCACTTGAGCCACAGTGCCACTTCTGGCTGTTTTCTGTATATGTGGTGCTGGAGAATTGAACCCAGGGCCTCATGTATACGAGGCAAGCACTCTTGCCACTAGGCCATATCCCCAGCCCCCAAAATACTCTATTTTACTCAAGTCTGTGTGTTGCAATTTTAACATTCATAGTGATGTTTTTTTTTATCTGTCATTAAAAAAAATTGTCCTTGACTCTCCAAAGCCAATCTAGATTGCTATGTCACAGCTAATCTGTTGTTTCTACTGCTGCAATGTACTTTGAACATTCATTTTACTTACACTCTTGTAACACAAATAACATTCATTTCCCCTTATAGTTACAAAGAGTTTAGTTGGGATGCATATGCAGAACTAAAATTTGTAGTTCCGATGAGTGTACTAGTCTAAAGTAATATTTCTTTCAGGCTAACTCTACTCCCCGAGCCACAGCTCTACTTCCTACTTTTTCTGTGATTAATTGGAGATAAGAGTCTCACGGACTTTTCTGTGTGGGCTGGCTTTGAAACTCGACCCTCAGATCTCAGCCTCCTGAGTAGCTAGGATTATAGGTGTGAGCCATCTCCGCCCAGTTTAAAGCAATATTTCATTATTTTAATTTGCAGTTCTCTTGAAAACTAATGAGTTTCAGTGTCTCTTCACAGACACTTTACTTTGTAACACATTACTCTAAAATGTAGCACTTTAAACAGTAGACATTATTTCTTTTGGGGGGGTATTTACTGTCATTTATTAGCTTTCTACCAGGTAATTCTATAACTTCAAAATCTTTCTCTCAAAATTAAGACCAAAAAGAATTTAAAGTTTAGAACTAGATCACTTGGCTCTTCTCTTTTTCTTTTCTTTTTTTTTTTTGTTCCTTGACCAGGAAGGCTAGCACTCTACCACTTGAGCCACAGTGCCATTTCTGGCTTTTTCTATCTATGTGGTGCTGAGGAATAGAACCCAGGGCTTCATGTATGCAAGGCAAGCACTCTACCACTATGCCATATTCCCAGCTTCTTCTCTTCTTGTCTTCTCCCAGTTCAAAATGCTCGCATCTCGTAATGGCCAGCATCCTCTTGGATTCTGCAGTTAGGCTCAACACATTCAAGCCTCAGCATGATCTTCTTGGTCGTTTTATCCCTCTTTTGGAATATTGCCTTCATTTGCCCACCATAGCCGCTTTGCCTCTGATCATAGTGCCTCTTCCCTTCCCTTCTTGTACTGGGTCACTTTGTGAGGCTTGGCACACTTCTTACAGAAAATCCTTTTGGTACATTGTCTATCTGTGTAGTAGAGCTGTCAGGAGACTTGGAGACCATGACATGCACCTCACACTACTCTGAGCCATTTATGATTTCTTAATTTCTAGAGATCAGGTAATAGTTTACAGTTGTATGCATACAGAATTGCATACAAGGTTCAATTTAAGAGATTGTCTTTGTTGACTGAAGGCTTGGCCAGGGTTGGAAGATTCATATCCCACATAGCTCACAAACATGGCTCAATCAATGAAGTGTGTGTGGTGGTATACACCTGTTATCCTAGCTATGCTAGAGATCTAACTAGCAGGACAATGGTCCAGACTGGCCTTGGGCAAAGCCTTAGAAAAAAATCATATTAAGTGAAGCAAGCCAGACCCAAAGAAACATAGACCCCATGGTTTCTCTCATTTGTAATAATTAGTATATGTCTAGGATAGTCCTAGAAGAGAATCACAATAACTCAATAGCTAGGTACATATGACCATATTAGATGATGTTAATGGAAATGAATTCCAGGATATGGAAATAAGAGGTTTTTCTTTGTTATTGTTTTTAATGTACGGTGTGAAGTTATTTCCTTTTTCTTTCATTCCCCTCCCCCCCCTTTGGTTTATCCCTTGTTGTCATTGTATTTGGTTTTGGTACCCTGTGTCTTATATATGCATTTATCTGAATTGGGGAAGGGAAGAAGCACAGGGGGAGGGAAAGTGGGAGGAAAACAAGGGAGGGGGTAATAATGTTCAACCAGAAGTGTACTCATTACTTTACATCTGTAACTGTAACCCCTCTGTACGTCACCTTGACAATAAAATTTTTTAAAAAGACACTATCTGAAAAATAAATCAAAAGAGGCTGGCAGCAGTAGGAGTGTAAGGCCTGAGTTCAAACCTCACTATACTTAAAAAGAAAAAAAGAAAGAAGAATCCATCTCTTGAGATGAGTTTTCTGCAACTATTCCCCCACAGGTTGGAGGCCTGCGGAAAGACCAGATGTAAATACTACTGAACTCTAGTTGAGGACCAGGGGGTAGGAGGAGGGAGCAAGCTCCTGGAGCTATGTCAGCAGAAATGGCAGAGCAGAGAACTCTACCCACAAAGGCAACAAATAAACCTGTTAAAAAGTTTTGGAGCCAACTTTGTTAGGACTCTGAGTACTGATATAAACCACGCAGCAACCAGGGGAATGCATAATTAAGGACAGCGAGCTGAATCACAGTAAGAGCTTTGTGGCATTTTATCTTCTCCTGGATGCCTTTCCTGCTTCTAGCTTGCTGGCAGCAGCCTTGAAAAAAGCAGCCCACATTCTTGGCACAAAGTCTGTGGAGGGAGCATAACAAACCTTTGAGAAAAATCTCAAAAAATAAAAAAGAATGTGAATTGCAGAAGGTGAACATAACATGATTCCCCCCCCTCAGGCTTACAGCTTTACCATGTCACGTTTATATTTTCATCATCTAATTGACTGCCACAGACTATCACTTCTATTCCTTCATATTCTTTAATCTACAGTTTTAACATATTTGATTGATATAGCAATGGTATACATTTATGGGGTACTAAAATAGCATTTAAATGCATGTATACAATCATCACTTCATATCTATCTCTTCACACAGTATCATGTCTTTGTGTTGGGAACATTCAAAACCTTTTCTGCTCACAACTTCAGAATAATCTTTGCTGTAAAACACTGGAAGTTGTTTTGCCTAACCAACTGTGACCATATACTCAATAACAATATATATATATATTTTATATATCCAAGTATAGTGAGATGGTTTCTACTGCAAAGCTACTTAACATACCCATCATCTCACAGTTATCATTTAAATTTTTTTTTGTAGTAAGAACATCTAAACTCTTCTTTCCAGTGAAATTTCCAGTTTACAATACATTTTATTATTAATTAATTAATTTATTTTTTTGGCCAGTCCTGGGGCTTGGACTCAGGGCCTAAGCACTGTCCCTGGCTTCTTTTTTTTTTTGCTCAAGGCTAGCACTCTGCCACTTGAGCCACAGCGCCACTTCTGGCCATTTTCTGTATATGTGGTGCTGGGGAATTGAACCCAGGGCCTCATGAATACGAGGCAGCCACTAGGCCATATCCCCAGCCCCTACAATACATTTTATTAAACTGTACTTCTGCTACGCATTATTTTTCTAGATTCATTTATTCTGCATCACTGCAACTTTGCACCTTTGACCTACATATCCCATTACATGTCCTTGTCACCTCCATTCTGTTTTTATGATTTCCACTTTCTCTTCTGTAGACTTCACCTATAAGAGAGAGCATGTGTATCTTTTCCTTTCTGCACCTGGTTTATTTGGTTAAGCATAATATCCTCCAGGTTTATGTTCCTCCATGTTGTTGTAAATGACAGAATCACTTTTTAAAAATTATATTTAACTGAAGTGAGCCAGACCCAAAGAAACATGGACTCTATGGTCTCCCTCATAGGGAATAATTATCACAGGTTTAGGCTAGTCATAGCAGAGGATCATAAGAGCCTAATAGCTTTGCCTTTATGAATGCATGATTCTAAGTGAAATGAACTCCATGTTATGGAAACGACTGTTATATCACTGTTATAAGTACTTTTAACATGCCATGTGAAACCATAGCTTCTATTGTTGATGATCCTCTTGTATCTCCTGTGGTTGTACTCGCATTATCACTATATCTCATCTGAGTACCCTGGATACTGTATTTACTGGTATTAGAACTAGGGAAGTGAAAGGGAATATCAAAATCGTGAGACAAAGGATAAAAAGACAAATGACTCCAAAAGCAATACTTGCAAAACCATTTGGTGTAAACCAACTGAACAAGTTATGGGAGGAGAGGGAGAGGGGGAGGGGGAGGGGGAACGAGGGAAGAGGTAACAAACAGTACAAGAAATGTATTCAAGGCCTAACGTATGAAACTGTAACCTCTCTGTACATCACTTTGACAATAAATAAGAAAAAAGTATATTTTTCTTATCTTTAAGTAGTTGTACAAAGTGGTTATCATTCAACAGGTCAGTTTATAAGTATAAGACATCTTGATCGATATCATCCCTCTCAACATTCTTCCCTATCCCTCCCAACACAACCCTTCCCTTAATTTTTGTAGTTTCATAGGACATGCATTGAACATTATGATTGCATTCTGTCCCCCTTCCAGAATCTCCTTTTAAAAGGCAGAATTATATTCCATATACACATATATATCTTGAAATGTGTGTATGTATACAATATATACTTTATCTAGTCCTCCATCAACAGAGACCAAAACAATTAAGGTTGTTTTTCCTGCCTCTCTGGTGGTGCTCTGAAAGAAGCTCAAAGGGTTTACCTGGAATGTTCCCAGGGCTGAGCTGGCTTTGAGGGGGTATTGGATGGGAGTAGGAAGATGGGACTTATTGAAAGTATCAAAAGGCAAATAAATTAGCCTGAAATAAGGCATAGCAACGAGGCAAGCAATTGATTAACAGTAAAGTTTGGGAGGAAATCCTGGAGAGTGCTTTGGGAAATAAGGACTTTGCAATGCTCTCATGATTCTGGAAGCTAGAAGATCACATGCAAGCAATGGCTGGGCACTACTCAGGAGAGACCTGAAAAGGTCCTAAGTTTTCACCTTTGCTAACCTTCAGTGAACATTATTTATAATGGCCTAAAAGGGAAGCAATTAAAATGGTCACCAACTGATGAATGGATAAATAAAATGTATATTAATACAAAGGGATATTATTCTTCCACAAAAAGGAATGAAGTACTAATACATGCTTCAACATGGATGGATCCTGAAGACCTTACGCTAAGTGAGAGAAATAGAGCATAGAATGTCACGTCTTGTTTAAATCATTTTATTTTTCTATTATAATTTGTGTGTGTGTGTGTGTGTGTGTGTGTGTGTGTGTGTGTGTGTGTGTGTGTGTGTGTGTGTGTCCTAGAGCTTGAATTCAGGGTCTGGACACTGTCCCTGAGCTCCTTTGCCTCAAGGTTAACGTTCTACCACTTTGAGCCACAGCTGTACTTCTGGCTTTTTTTTGTGTGTGTGTAGTTTAGTGGAGATAAGAGTCTTACAGCCTGTCCTGCCTGGCCTGGCTTTGAACTGTGATCCTCAGATATCAGCCTCCTGAGTAGCTAGGATTATATGGGTGAGTCATCAGCAAGCAGCTTCTATTATAATTTCAAAAATTATCTTCAAATAGTTGTACAAAGGAATTTCAATTCAACATGTCAATTTATGAGAACAGAGCATCTTGATATAAAATGTCACCTCTTCCATCTCTTTAAATCGATTTAGGTGAAATGTCATGAATAGGCACATGGATAAGAGATAGACAGCAGGCTAATTGTTTCTGGGAACTGGAGATAAGAGGGAACAGGGAGTGATTGTTTATTAAGCAGAAGGGTTCTTTTTTTCTCCTTTTAGTAATTATAGATATTGAACTCAGAGCCCTGAATTTGCCAGATAAATGCTCTACCACTTGAACCATGGCTTCAGTTCTTTTTGCCTTGTTTGTTAGATAGGGTCTCAAGATTTTGCCTGGGCTGGCCGTGAACTGGCATTCTCCTATTTCTATCTCTCTAATAGCTGAGATTATAGGTCTGCATCTCTATCGATAGGTTTATGGTTTCTTTGCAGGGGGTCATGGAAATCTCTGGAAGTAAATAGGTGGATTGTTGGCAGCATAGTGAATGTGCTAAAAACCTATGTATGTAAACTTCAAAATGTTAAAAGTGATGAATTTTGTTATGTGAATTTTATTTCAATCAGAATAAAAATAAGAAAGCAAAAGAGTGCTCTAATAATTTTGATATATCTTTGAGATGATGTCTCCATGGCAATAGTCTCCGTGGCAACAACTCAGAGGAACTTTCCCTGGTGTTGCATCATCAAGGTAAGAATCCTCCAGCTTTCTCAGAGAAAAGTGAACTTCTAATTAGTCTCTAAGGATTTGCTCTTGAGTGGCAAGGAGAGTTGGCCTTGTGGGGTTTCTTGAAGTTTGTCATAATGAATTGTTTTTTTTTTTTCTCTGTAACTTTTGTGCCCTGGGATTCTAAATAGGGATTGGGATTTATTAGTGATTCTGAAGCATGTGGCAACATTTGAAGTGGAGAATCTGTAAAAGAAGCATTGTTACTACCTCTGAGCCTTAGTGGAATATGGACCATAGGGAAAGATAAGCCATCACTACTAAGTCTGTCTAGAACATAACATGACACAACATAACATAACATAACACAACATAACTGGCCTGTTCATTTATGCATTTATGAAGTCGGTCCATAAAATAAATGGACCTTGCTAGGAAGAAGTTAAGCTTCAGCTTTTATGTGATGATCCCATTATTTATACAAGAGGAGAAGTTCCAGCTTTTAGCTCTAAAAATATATAACCTATGTGCTAACCGAGGTTTGAATTCCTTCAAGAATGAAAATTTTCACTTTAATTAAAAAGTCCGTCCTCAAATATTATTAATATAAGTCTAATATTACTTTATAAAATAAAAATAATAAGTGTGGAATGAAAGTGGCCACATACTACTTTTATTGTTGAAAGAGTAAGTTTTTATCAGATTGCTTCCTGAGGCTATTACATAATAAATGGGATTGAACTCAGGGCCTTGTGCTTGCAGGTATTCTATCACTGAAACCATAACTCCAGCTTTCTTGTTCATTGATTACCGGAAGTAGGGTTTTGCTTCTTTGCCGGAAGTGTCCTGGACTGCAATCATTTTACTTGTGCTTCTTCCTGCATTACTGGGACTAATAGGTGCATGCCATTATGCCTAACCATTGTGCTTCCCTTGAAGCTAGATAGCAGGCACACTCTACTTTGCCAAGCCAATGACTAAAATAAAGGCTGATGGACTTTAAGCATTTTAAAAATTGTTATTATACAGGTGATGTATAGAAGGGTTACAGTTTCATAAGTCAAGTAAAGAGCACATTTCTTTTTGGACAACGTCATCCCTTCCCTCCCATCCAAGTTGGATAGTTCATTTTCAATATAGTGTTTAGTGAGTTCCATTGCTGCATTTGTTCACCCTTTGTTCTCCCACAGACCCTTTATTCTCCCACAGACAGATAAACAAACAAGACAAAAAGAAAACAAAAACAGCAACAAAGAAATAAATCCTTTTATTTCCATTTCCTGGAGTACATTTTGATTTTCACCCTTTTTTTTTTTGGCGAGTCCTGAGCCTTAAACTCAGCTTGGACTCAGGGCCTGAGTACTGTCCCTGGTTTCTTTCTTTTTTTTTCTCAAGGCTAGCACTCTGCCACTGGAGCCACAGCGCCACTTCTGGCTGTTTTCTATATATGTGATGCTGAGGAATCGAACCCAGGGCTTCATGTATATGAGGCAAGCACTCTTTCCACTAGGCCATGTTCCCAGCCTCTGGACTACATTTTGATAAATATTATATGATCAGATGCACAGAGGCATTGTGCCTTTGTATATCTCTCCTAAGTATCCTCCTTTGATTTCATTGTGTGTGAATGTCTAGAGTCCTAACTAATTTATCATGTCTCAATGTGTTGGGGATTCAGCTTGGCCTTGAAGGAGGAAGGGCGATAAGAGCGCTCCCCAGACGCTGCCCTTCCCCCAGCCCTGGGGGCGAGCACATGTTGTCACCATGGCGGCCAGAGACCAGAGGCCCGGTCCTTGGGGGGCTGTGGTCTCCGCCCTTAGAGGAAGTTCCGTGACATCACCTGATGGACAGTCCATTAGCCAATTGTTAATATCCAGTAGTCCCTCTCCTTCACGTGCCTCTGGGGGTATAACTGTTAGCCCCTCCCTTGAATAAACCAGAACATCCTTTGAGAGTTCTCCGGGACACCCACGCCCCCGTGTCTTCCTTGGCGGGTATGGGGGGTCTCGTGACCACGTGCCAACCGAGGCTACCCATGGCCTCCGCTCCCACAGTTAATTCCCTACTGGCCAGGGGGATGTGAGAGAGTGGCAGAGGACCACACACGGAAGAGGCAGAGAAGCCCAGGACCCCCACGTGGATGGGAGGTAGAGCAAAGCCCAGCATCAGTGTATATTAGATCTAGCTTCTGAATATGAGAGAAGACACGTGCTATTTGTCTCTCTGAGCATAGTTTCCTTCACTTAACATGATTTGTTCTAGGTTCATCCATTTACCTGCAAGTAACATAATATTTTTTCTAATGGCTGTGTAAAATTTCACTGTGAATAGGTGTCATATTTTTTGGATCCATCTATTGGAGCATACTGGGCTGTTTTCATAATTTGGCTATTGTGAATAGTGCAGCAATGACAATGAATGTGCAAGTGTCTTTATGGTCTTCTGAGTATGTTTCTTCTGAGCAAATGACCAGGAGTGTTATGGATGAATTGTAGGGAAGAGCTATGTTTAGTTATCCAAGGAGCCTCCAGACAACTGTCCAGAGTGGTTGTACTAGTTTACATTCTTACAAACAGTGGTCTCAGGGACTTTTTAAAATGCCTTGGCTGGCCTTGAACTGTGATCCCCTGGATCTTATCTTTCCATGTAGCTATGATTGCAAGCTTGAGATATCATGCCCAATTTCAAATATATTAATAATAGTTATTAAAGCCCAAATTGCTAATTCTATTTTCTGGGATGTTTCTGTTGAAGTACTTTTTTTTACCTAGCCATATTTTCCTTTTCCTCGCATATCATATCTAGTAATTTTCAGTCATGTTATGTTTTTGTGTGCTTGAGTACTGGATTTTTATTACATTCCTTTAAAGTAGGCACAAGCTTTTTAAAAAGGCTTTTTAGGATCTGGAGAGACAGTTTTGTCCTTTAGAAGTTTGTTTTAAGCTTTTCTAGAGTGTTTCTAGAATAAGACAGAGAATATATTCCAGTATACAGTGTGATTATTCTGGGTTCCTTATATGCCTCAAGTGTTTACTGTAATGTCTTCTCTGTGGCTTGTAGAAATTTTTATTTTCCAGCCATAATTTTATATGGTTTATTTTTGTTGGTTGTGGGGCTTGAACTCAAGGCCTGGGCACTGTCCTTGAGCTCTTTGCCAAGGCTAGCACTCTATCACTTTAAGGCATGGCTCCACTGGCTTGTAGGAACTTGAATGATTCCTGACTTGCTTTTGCTTCTAACAAATTGCTCTAGCAATTGATTTTGTAATACATAAATAGTTTCTTCTTTTTTTTTGTATTGTTTTTGCAAGTAGCAACAAAAAGTGACAAAATTATGTGTCAGTTGTTTTTCCATATTATTTTACTTTCTCAGAGAAATGACTGAATGTTTGTGAAGAAGTTCTGTTCTATGTGGAGTTCTTTGTGTAACTTCTCCAGTTTTCCTATCCACAAATTCAGGATTTGTTGGTTTTCCTCAACACTAGTCTGTCTTCTCAGGTCAGTAAGACTCTTTTTGTTTCCCTATTCTTTCATCCCTGTTTTGAAATTGTAACCAGGCAGAAGGTCACCTTTGCTTTTCTACTTCTCCCCTTGTAATTGCAGTTCTCTGCTGCCTTTTCTCAATGTCTGAAACCATTTTTGCATATAGTCTGTTTGGTTTTCTAGGGACAGAGGATAGAGGAAAAATCTGAGTCCTGTTACGACTCCATCATGGCTAAGAGAGAAAATCTCAGTCTCTTTCCCTTTTGAAGTATCTTGCTGTTTTAATGGGCATTTCTTATATCAGGAAGGTTGGGCATTCTGCATCTTTCAGAGCCATCAAAATTTGTTTTCTCTGAAATATTAATTTTTTAATCTATCTTTTACTTTGAGTTGTAGGTCTTCTTATTGCAAATTCTGGAAGGTTAAAAGGTGCTTGCATTGAAGATTTCTGCTATAATTTTTCACCATTTTATTATTTATCTTTTGACTTTTCTAATGATTTTCTTCCAGGCAAAAAGTGCTTTAAAAAACAGCCACATTTATCAATATTTTATTTATATTCTCTAGGTGTTAAATTACATTCTGCCAAGTAGTCTGTACTTCCAAATTATAAATAACTTCACCTGTTTCATGTTTCTCTCCAGAACTTGAATCATTTTAATTCT
Source organism: Perognathus longimembris pacificus (assembly GCF_023159225.1). NCBI lineage: Eukaryota > Metazoa > Chordata > Mammalia > Rodentia > Heteromyidae > Perognathus > Perognathus longimembris. Next base: position 108,477,133 of record NC_063163.1, read on the forward strand.
TGCATTTAGATGCATTTGTAATTGATACTATATATGGTGTGAGAATGGATTTTAAAAAGTTACCAAAAAAGTTATCCCATATACAATGCTCTCAAAAAATGATGACACTTACCTTCCCTTATTGATTCAAGATGCTACCTGCGACAAATGTTGACTCAATTTGTTTTTGAGTTGCTATCCAGTTTTATATTCTGTTCCAGTGATTTACCATTCTGTTCATGTGCCAACATCCTCCTTTAATTAGAGAAGCTTTAGAGCGTCTCCATATCTGTTAGAGTTACCTTGTAAATGTCATATCTTCTTCCTTCTCCCTAGACTTTCCATGGTATTAGTTCTTACTTTCTTTCCTATAAACATTATTATTATTATTAATTTATTGTAAAGGTGATGCACAGAGGGGTTATAGTTACATAAGTAAGCAAATGAGTACAACTCTTGTCAAACACTGTTACCCACTTCCTTGTCTCCCCCCTCTCTTCCCCAATTCCCCTCCCCAACAAGGTGTAAACCTCATTTCCAACATATTGTCATGTGAGTATCATTGTTGCATTGGTTTGCCCTTTGTTCTTTGTCTCATCATTTTTGTGATTCCTCTTCCCATCGCCAAATCAGATAAACTTATGTATAAGACAAAGGGTACTGGAATAAAACAAAACAGTGACAACAGAGGATAAGCCAAAGGAAAAAAAATGAAAGAAAAAAGAAACAACTGCAAAAATTAACGCCTATAAACTTTAAAACCAGTTTGTATCCCCATATGGAAAAAAGGTTTAATGCTACCTCTATTGAGGTCACGTATAATGTGATTTAGAGAACTTACAGAGAATTGATGTATTTGGGTTTTGAATCATTACCATGGGAGAACAGGAAATGACTTCCCATTAATTAGATCTGCTTTTGTGGCCTGTAGGCATTTTTATACTTGGAGTGGTATAGGTTTTGTTTACTTCTTATTTAACTTATCTAAGTTAAAAGAAATTTAAAATTTCTATGGTGGCAAGATGTAATGTGACATGTTATACACTTAGTGTAAGGTGTTAGCTTTCTATTATTATAACAAAATACCTAAGATAATCAACTTAAAAGTCAGAAGGAATGACTTTGGCTCACCGTTTGGAGGTGTTTAGTTGGCCCTATGGCCTCATTGATTTGGGCCTGTGAGAAGGCAATGCACCATGATTGAGTGCACAGCAAGGAGAAAGGGATAAAGAAAGAAGGTGATTCTAGGGGCCGAATAGACCCTTCAAGGGCATGCCCCTATGATCTCACAGCCTTTCACTAGGCTCTGCCTGGTATAGTTCTACTATTTCCCAACAACATTATAGGCTTGGCACTAAGCCTTCATCATACTCATCTTCAGGTAATATTCAATATCAAAATGTAGCAGTATTCTAGCAGGATGTTTTTACATGGAATATATCGATTCCTGACTTTACTCCTACAACTTAACTTGTTCTTTTTGAGTTTCTCATGAATATATAATAATGTCATCTGCACAATCTTACCTTTTAAGATTTAAATTTTTTCTCAGCTTGCATTTTCTTTTTCCTTTTCTGTAATCTTCAGTAATAGAAAATGGTAACAGATATCTTGTCGGGTTTGTCTCAATGGGAGTCCATCCAGTGCCTTTACACTAAGAACATCTTCACATTTATCTGAACAAAATGTCCATTAGTTTCTATTTTCATTAGATATTTAAAAATAATTATTGGGAATTGAATTTGGTCAGATGTAATTTGATGTGAATGTGCATTCTAGATCCTAACTCTTCCCAACCCCTTTCATTCCTCCAAAAGTCCATTTTATTTCTTGATCTTGAATCTTCTTTCTTCTACTAACTAATTTCTTTTGGACACAAACATAACTATTGCCTTTATTAGCCTAAGAACTTTCCCACTAATTCTCTTCCTTTATTGCAATTTGTACATGTATTTTATATTTGTATTTTACTTCTACATTTGTATTTTACTTATACATGTATTTTACTTCTTGTTTACATTCAAGGAATGGTGCTCACTTTTTGTTATCTTTAGGTAGTTATAAAAAGTAGTTTCCATTCAGCAAGTCAGTTTACGAGTACATTGCATCTTGGTCAGTGTCACCTCTACCATCTCCTGCCCCCCACCATCTTTTCTGGCCACTCTCATCTACTCAAGTGATGTGGTTCCATTTTCACATGTGTTCATTGAATGTAATGACCTCCCTTCATCTTGATTCCTCTGCCCCTATGTCTTCACTTTTAAGAAAGTTATATGATTTCTAGCTTCTTTGTATAGCTAGTGCCACAGCAGAACTCTCCTTCAGTTTTACAAGGAATACCTGTAAAATCTGGCCTTTCGAATATTTTACAATGTACTGTTTAATTGTATGGACTTTTCTGGAATATAAGGAGCTGCTGGAGCAAGTTCCTTGGTTCCTGTCCTTTGATTTTAGACATTTGGCCACCAGGTGGCAGTAGCAGAAGGAATCATCTGATCTGACAGTGAGGATGTTCAAGCCTTTGGTGTTTTCTTCCTCTTCCTCCTCTTTCCTTTTCCCTTCCTCTTCCTTCCTGCTGCTATTTGAAGGTGGTGGAAATATTTATGAGATGTGACACAGTGGAAAGGTCTAGGTAATGAAGGGCTTGCTCTTTTTTTTAAAGTTTTCTTTTTAATTAAAATATTGTAAAAGTGATGTGTACAGAGGGGTTGCAGTTACGAAAGTCAGGTAATGAGTATATTTCTTTTTGAACAGTGTCACCTCTTCCCTTGCTTTCTCTCAGTTTGTTTTTCCTTTACAACCCCACTCCCCTCCCTCACAAGTTGTATAGTTCATTTTCAACAAAGTGTCTAGTGAACATTATTGCTGAATTAGTTCACCCTTTGCCCCATCATTTATTTCTGTGCTTCTCCTTAACTTGCCCAAATCAGATAATTTACATACAAGACAAAAGGTACAGAAATAAAAAAGTGACAAAGTGGGGGGAGGGGAGGAACAGAAAAAAGTCACAAAAAATCCTCATGTCCATTTCTTGGAGTTAATTTCACTAAGCATTATATGATCATATGCACATAGCTATTGAGCCCTTGTGATCCTCTCCTAAGAATATTCTCTTTTGGTCTCACTGAATGTTTAGAGACCCATTTAATTTAGCATGTCTAAGTGTAATATTTTGTCTTTACTCTCCATTGTGTTTACTTGTAGATTTATAGGCACATTCTAATTACTACAAATGAGGGAAACTATGTAACCTATGTTTCTTTAGGTTTGCCTTATTGAAAGGGCTTGCCCTTAAAGAGGGTATTTTCTTCTCTCTCTTTTTTTTATTTTTTTTTATTTTTTATTTTTTTGGCCAGTCCTGGGCGTTGGACTCAGGGCCTAAGCACTGTCCCTGGCTTCTTCCCGCTCAAGGCTAGCACTCTGCCACTTGAGCCACAGCGCCGCTTCTGGCCGTTTTCTGTATATGTGGTACTGGGGAATCGAACCTAGGGCCTCGGGTATACCGAGGCAGGCACTCTTGCCACTAGGCTATATCCCCAGCCCTTCTTCTCTCTCTTTGATCAAGAAGTGAATGAATTTCCTCTGTCACACTCTCCTACCATGTTTCTACCTGAAAAAACAACTGAACTGTGAGCCAAAAAAAAATTTCTCTTTCTAAAGGTGATTATCTTGTGTATTAAATACTAACAGAAAGCTGATTAAATCACTCCCCCAGTCATTTGTGTTGTCATTGGTGCTATTTTGCATCACGTGATTTTTGAATGTCTGAAATCCTGCTATTTCTTGGACTCTTTATTTTATTTTAGTTATTTTTGAGATAGGTATCAAACATAGGGCTTTGCATGTGTTAGGCAAATGTTCTACCTCTGAGATACATCTTTGGCCTTTTTCTTGGACCTCTAGGTGAATGTATATAGTCCCTAACCTTCACTTCCAGAGCAAACCTGTTTTGTTGATACTAAGTATTCTGACAAATATTTCTCATTCATAATTGTTATGTGTAGCTCTTTCTTAAAAGTTTTTACACCTTCAATATTAGCATTTGCTGCCACATTACTGACATTATGAGAATTATACCTTTTAAAGCAGTGTGTGCATGCGTGCATTTGTGTGTGTGCGTGTGTGTGTGTAGGATCATTGGGCCAAGTTTCTTAGAAAGAATTCTTTGGGCTGGAGGTGTGGCTTAGCAGTAGAGTGCCTATCTACAAAGTGTGAGACCTTGAGTTTAAACCTTAGTACCACCAACCACAGAAAGTAAAATAAAGACTTGTCTACCTGGGATTGTCAGTCGACTAAGAAGTATGTACTAATGTATAAATCTTCTATCCATGGGGAAAGTAAGTTTTCTTTTTTTTTTCAGTCTCTTTATGTTTAAAATTTATTTCTTTATTAAACAAAATTTTTTTTGACAAGGTGCCGTGCAAAAGGGGTACAGTTACATAGTAGGGCAGTATGTACATTTCTGTGTTATCTTACACCGTGTTTTTCTTTCCCTTCCCTAGGTCAGGTAGACATATATATAATACACAATGTACCAAGAACATATACAGTAGCCACGTGGCTTACGCCAAATAAAATTCACCTAGGTCTTTAAATGTAATGTCTACAATAGACAGTATGTCGACAATAGTCTTATATGAACGTATATACATAGCTTTTGAGCTATTGTGATCCACTGAGAGGTCAATTTTTGACCTTTATATGTTGAGTAGTTGTTTGGTTTTAGTTACATAATGTAGGATCGCTGACCTAAATCTGTGGGAAATACCATTTGACAAGAGGTTTTTGGTTTCAGAGACCTGGTCTCTACTGTCTCCCCATCACCCCATCTTAACAGTCATAAATCAGGGAGATCATGCCCCTTTGTTTTCTGTGTTCTAGGCTTGTCTCGCTCAACATTATTTGTTCAAGTTCTGACCATTTCCCTGCGAATAACAATATTTCACCATTCCTAATCGCTATGTAGTATTCCATTGTGTATAGGTACCATATTTTTTGGATCCATTCATCTGTGGAGGGCCATCTGGGTTGTTTCCGTATTTTGGCTATTGTGAATTGTGCCGCGATAAACATGGAAGTACAAATGTCTTTTTGATATCTTGGGACCTGGTGTTCAGGATAGATGCCTAGAAGTGGTATGGCTGGTTCATAGGGTAGGTCTATATTGAGCTTTTTGAGAAACCTCCATACTGTTCTCCAAAGTGGTTGTACTAATTTGCACTCCCACCAACAATGGAGAAGGGTTCCTCTTTCCCCGCACCCTCTCCAAGCATTTGTTGTTGCCTGAGTTCAGAGTATATGCCATTCTAACTGGGGTGAGGTGGTATCTCAGGATTGTTTTTATTTGCATTTCCTTTACTACCAGGGATGTTGAACATTTCCTCATATGTTTCTTTGCCATTTTGATTTCTTCTCTTGTAAAGTCTCTCTTTAGCTCCTTTGCCCATTTCCTAATTGGTTTATTGGGCTTGGAGGGGCTTAGTTTTTTGAGTTCTCTGTAGATGACAGATATTAGGCCTTTGTCTGTTGCTGTGCTGGTAAAGATCCTTTCCCATATGGTTGGCTGTCTTTCTGTTTTGGTGGCTATGTCCTTAGCTGTGCAGAAACTTTTTAATTTGTAGTAGTCCCATTTGTCGAGTCTCTCCCCTATTTGTTGTGCCCCTGGGACTCTATTCAGGAAGTTCCTTCCTGTGCCTATAAGTTCTAGCATGTTTCCTACTCTGTCCTTCAGTAGTTTCAAGGATTCAGGTTTGATATTGAGGTCCTTGATCCATTTTGAGTTGATCTTGGTGCATGGTGATAGGCTTGGATCTACTTTGAGTTTTCTGCATATGGCTGCCCAGTTCTCCCAGCACCAGTAGTTGAAGAGGCTATGTTTATTCCATTGTATATCTTTAGCTCCTTTGTCGAATATCAGCTGACTGTAAGAGTGTGGTTTTATTTCTGGATCTTCAATTCTAATCCATTGGTCTTCAGGTCTGTTTTTATACCAATACCAGGCTGTTTTTGTTATGATGGCTCTATAGTAGAGCTTGAAGTCTGGTATTGTGATATCTCCTGCACTGCTTTTTTTTTTGCCTAGAATTGCTTTGGCTATTCTAGGTCTTTTGCTGTTCCATATGAATTTATGGATTGCTTTCTCTATTTCAGTGAAGAATGTAACTGGGATTTTGATAGGGATTGCATTGAATTTGTATAACAATTTGGGCAATATGGCCATTTTCACTATATTGATTCTGCCTACCAATGAGCATGGGAAGTCTTTCCATCTCCTTGTGTCTTCTTTGATTTCCCTTATTAGATTTTTATAGTTTTCATTAAATAGGTCCGTCACGTCCTTGGTTAGGTTGATCCCTAGGTACTTTTTTTTTTTTTTTGGCTACTGTAAATGTAATTGTTCCCATAATTTCCTTTTCTGCTGGTACATTGCTGGTGTAAAGAAAAGCTGCTGAGTTTTGTGGATTGATTTTGTATCCTGCTACTTTGCCAAAATGGTTTAGTAGGTGTAGGAGTTTGGGGACTGAGTTTTTTGGGTCCTTCAGATATAAGATCATGTCGTCTGTGAATAGGGATAGCTTGATTTCTTCCTTGCCAATGTGGATCCCTTTGATGTCCTCCTCTTGCCTTACTGCTATGGCTAGGGATTCCAGCACTATGTTGAAAAGAAGTGGGGAGAGTGGGCATCCTTGTCTTGTTCCTGAGTTTAGGGGGAATGATTTAAGGTTCTCTCCATTTAATATGATGTTAGCAGTTGGTCTGTTGTATATGGCTTTTATTGTTTTGAGGAATGTTCCATCTATTCATGTTCTCTCCAGAGCTTTTAATAAGTATGGATGTTGTATTTTGTCAAAGGCTTTTTGGGCATTGACTGAGATAACAATGTGATTCTTGATTTTAGTTCTGTTTATGTGGTGAATTACATTGATTGATTGACGGATGTTGAACCATCCTTTGTGACTGAGGGATGAAGCCTACTTGGTCATGATGTATGATTTTCTTGATCGGTTTCTGGATCCTGTTAGGTAATATTTTATTGAGGAGCTTTGTGTCTGTGTTCATTAATGATATTGGTCTGTAGTTCTCTTTTTTTGTTGGGTCTTTGCCTGGTTTGGGAATGAGTATGATAGCTTCATAAAATGAGTTTGGGATTTCTCCCTCTGTTTCTATTTCGTGGAAGAGTTTGAGGAGTATTGGTATTAGCTCCTCACTAAAGGTTTTGTAGAATTCATTGGTGAATCCATCTGGGCCTGGGCTTTTCTTTGTTGGGAGGTTCTTGATTACCCCCTGTATCTCGCTGTGAGTTATTGGTTTATTTAGTTGATTTATTTCTTCTTGGTTCAGTTTGGGCAGTTTGTACTTCTCTAAGAATTGATCCATTTCTGTAAAATTATTGTTTTTTAGTGAGTAGAGATTCTGGAAATAGTTCCTTATGATTGTTTGAATATCGTGTGTACTTGTTATTTTTCCGGTGGAGTCCCTGATTTTACGTATATGAGTCTCTTCTTTTTTTTTTGTAAGTCTTGTGAGGGGTCTGTCAATTTTATTTATTTTCTCAAAGAACCAGCTTCTAGTCTTATTTATTTGTTGAATGGTCTTTCTATTTTCAATCAGATTTATCTCTTCTTTAATCTTTGTGAGCTCTCTCCTCCTAGTCATTTTAGATTCGATCATTTCTTGTTTCTCCAGTTGTTTTAGTTTCATCGTGAGGTTATTCACCTGCTCTGTTTCCATTCTTTTAATGTGAGTGCTGAGGGTGATGATCTTGCCCCTCAGTACTGCCTTAGCTGTGTCCCATAGGTTTCTTTGTGATGTATTTTCATTGCCATTGTGGCTTATAAATTAGTTAGTTTCATCTTTAATTTGGTCTGTGGCCCAAGTGTTGGATAACAGTGTGGGGTTTAGCCTCCAAGAATGTGTATAGCTTCTGTGGTAACCATTGTTATTGAGGGTTACCTTTAATCCACTGTGGTCAGATATAATACATGGGATGACGTCAATACTTTTGTATTTGTTGAGGTTCTTTGTGTGGGCTATGACATGGTCTATTTTGGAGCATGATCCATGGGCTGCTGAGAAGAAGGTGTATTGGGTCTGTGTAGGGTGGAAGATTCTGTATATATCTGTCAGATCCATTTGGGATATGGTGTTACTTAGGTCCTCAGTTCCCCTGCTAATCCTCTGGGTGTTGGATCTGACTCTTGGAGAGAGTGGGGTATTAAAGTCACCCACTATGATTGTGTTTGCGTCTATCTTGTTCTATAATTCTGTGAGAATTTTCTTGACATATGTGGGGCCTCTTTTGTTTGGTGAGTATACATTTATCACCGTGATGTCTTGATTCTGGATTTTTCCTTGTATTAAAATGTAGTGACCTTCTTTGTCTTTTTGAGTTGATTTTAATGAGAAGTCCAGCTTGTCTGAGATCAGGATGGCTACTCCTGCCATTTTGGTAGGTGCATTTGCTTGGAAGATCTTGCTCTATCCTTTTATTCGGAGCCTGTTTTTATCCCTTGCTGTAAGTTGGGTCTCTTGTAGACAACAGATGGCAACTTTTTTTTTTGCGGATCCATTCTGCCAGTCTGCTCCTCTTTATTGGAGAGTTTATACCGTTTATATTCAAAGAGATCAAGGATAAGAGTGTTTTTTCTCCTTCCATTTTCTTGTTGGGCTGTTTTTCCTCTTTATTTTTTTCTTGTCTTTAGTGAGTTGCTCTTTCTGTTGGGCTCTGGCTATTGTAGTTTCTTTCTGTTTCTGTCTGTGTGTCCTGTTCGGTTTCTGTTGGGCGGGTGTCCCATCTTAGAATTCGCTGTAGGGCTGTTTTTTATTCACATACTCCTTTAGATCCTCTTTGCTATGGAAAGATCTGGTTTTCCCCTCGAATATGAACTCCAGCTTTGCTGGATATTTTATTTTAGGTTGGCAATTGTTGTCTTGTAGGACCTGGATGGTGTTCTTCCATTCTCTTCGCGCGTGGTAGGTTTGTGTGGGGAGGTCTGCTGTTATTCGGATCCTCTTCCCATTGTAATAAATTTCTTTCTTCGCTTTGGCTGCATTGAAAATTTGCTCTTTATTCTTGAGATCTGATGTCTTGAATATTATGTGCCTTGGTGTGGCTTTTCTAGGATCTGGTCTGCCAGGTGGCCTATAGGCTTTGGTTACCTGGATGGGGTCCCTTGTGAGATTGGGGAAGTTTTCTGCAATCACTTTATTGAGAATATTTTGAAGCCCTCTGCTCTGGTATTCGGCTCCTTCTTCTATTCCAATTATGTGCAGATTATATCTCTTGTCTTTGTCCACTAGCTCCTGGATTAGTCTGCCCTGGAGCTTTACCGTTTCTTGGAGTGTGGTAATTTTCTGGTTCTTATTGGCTGCATCATCATCCAAGAGAGAAATTCTGGCTTCCATATGGCCAATTCTTTGTGCTGTGGATTCAAGTGCGGAGTTTATGGATGTCAGAGAGCTATTTATGGTTGCCAGATCAGCTCTGATCGTGGAAATTTCTTCCTTTAAAGAGTTGTATTTTCAATCTATTTTTTCATGCATTTCACTTCTCAGGATGTTAAGGTCTTCTTTGACGGAGGTTTGCACTGTATCCATTTTTGCTTCCATTTCTTTCTTGGCTTCCTGGATGTCCTTTGAGACTTCCACTCTGAACTCATGGAATTGTTTTCTGATTTCGTTTCTGAGGCTTTCCATCATTTCTGTTAGCATAGCCTGAGTTTTTTTTTTTTATTCTCCATCTCCTCTTCAGTTGTGCTGCTTTTTGGAGCTGGCGAGTTGGCTTGCCCTTTGATGAAATTCGTTATATTTCTTTGTGATTTGCGCATCTGGAGTTCTGAGGGTGGCTTCCCTGGTTTGGCTTTGTGCTGGTTCCCGCTGGTCCATCAGTGGTAGACTTGCTTGTGTCCTGGCTCTGGGTTTGAGTTTGGCCGTTGAACCTTACTGCCCAGTGGGTGAGCGTGCCCGACTCGGTTGTTGCCATTGTGGTCACCCTCACTGCACTTGGGGGTGGGTAGGTTCTGAGTCTTTCTCTATGGGATAGTGTCCTGCCACTGTGTTGTGCTGACCCTAGCGTGCCCCTGGTGGGGGTTTGGTGGTCGCTGATTCAGTGTGGTGTGGAGGCTTTTCTCTTCTTCGGTTCTTTTTTCCACTGGGTACCTTGGTCAGAGGAGCTCACCTCTCAGATTGAGAATTGCCACTGAGAGGCGGCCTGCTCCCCTGTGTGGAGTGCGCCTACTGTGGGTGCTGGCTGGGGGGCCCTGCCCACTTGTGTGGCGCGCGCCTATCAGAGCAGGCGCTGCCGTGTGCCCATCTGTGTGGCGGGTGTTGCAGCTTGTCTGCTTGTGTGCTCCCGCAGGGGGTTGGGCAGACGATCCTCCTGCTGGAGGACTAGCACGCTGGCCCACGCTGGCCCTCCGGGGGTCACATGTGTGTGCACTCTAGTGCTTCCTTTGGGGGCGTGTTGACCCGAGTTGTTGGAGAGTGCTTGTGCCCTCTCGCGAGTTTGCTGTGGGGGGGCGATATGGGTGGGCCCCGGTAGGATCAAGTGTCCGGGCACAGGTTGGTGCCCACAGACTCTGCACCTCCGCTGTGAGAGGGGCATGTGATCGGACCAAGATGTCCCTGCTGGGCTGGTACTGTACACCCACGAGTCTGTGGTTGTTCAAAAAGACCGCGAGGACCAGGCGCCTCAGGTGGGGCTTCCAATGCCTACCAGACCCTGGGCCCCTGCTGGGGAGGGGGCAGGGTCAGTGAGGCCAGGTTCTGGTTCCTCTGCTGGGGGTTTGAGGGGGGTGATGCCTAGGTACGGCTCCTTTGTTCCCTCGGGGTAGGGAGGGGGAGGAAGGGAGCTCTAGCTTCTTTGTAGGTTTTGGGTCTCTGCTAGGGCTGGTCTCCCATTGCGGGGCGGTGGTGGGGGGGGCAATGGGGAACTTACTGGTCCTGGATTGTGTGTGTGTGTCCCGCGTTGCTGTGGGCTTTTCGGGGCTGGGTGCCGGGGTGTGGCGATCGGTCGTTTGGTGGTGGCGGTTCCAGCACTCCCCGTCTGCGCTGCCCGGTTCCGGGTTGCTTGGCCCTGCGCTGCTGCCACCGTCTGTCTCAATTGGTCTGTGGTCCATCTGGGGTCCGTGGAACGCCTGGCGTGACTTTTCGGCTGTTGCTTCTCTGGTGGCTGAAGGTCTGTGGCCCCGCTTGCCGGCGCTGAGTCCCCTTTTCCAGCCTGGCCCTATTCGGGCCAGGGTCGGTGGGTGGAGGGAGGGTACCCTGGACATTTTCTGGCTCCGTGTAGGTTATAGGCTCTTCTTCTTCTTCTTCTTCTTCTTCTTCTTCCTTCTTCTTCTTCTTCTTCTTCTTCTTCTTCTTCTTTTTTCCCTGTGTTTCTCTGTTGCTTCTGGTTGTTGGGTTTGCTGGGTTCTTGATGGGATGTTGGGTGCTGGAGTTCCCAGCTCGCTATTCAGTTGGAGTGAGTTGGGATACCTCCTTACTGTGGTGGTGCCATCTTCCCTTCTCTCCAAAAGTAAGTTTTCTATACTGTCTGGATTACCAGCTCATTTCTTCATGATGACTATAGATTTAATCAGTGCTGATGATTTCATTGTATCACTGATCTATTTGTCTGCCTGTCTGTCTGATTATGGGGATTGAATTTAGGATATTATGCATCCTAGGCAAGTGTTTTAACATTCAAGTTATCACCCACTTGTTTTTGAAACAGGGTCTTATTACCTTGTTACATTTTCCTGCTTCCCTTCTCACATCTCTCACATAGCTAGGATTGTAGGTGGATAGCAACAAGTGCCTGGCTGCTTGTTTTACTTTGAGATAGTTGGGACAATCAATTGTGAAAGTCCTAACTTGCATGTGACAGTAATTACTGGCTTTCTGCCTTCATGTTGGGCAATTATCTTGAGTTTCATCTCAAGATAATTTCCCAACAGAGGCAAGAGACACAGATGGTTGTTTCATAGACATGATAGGATATGAAAGCAGAAAACAAAAATGCTGGTGACACTGTAGAGTATCAGTTGTGATCCTATTACTGACCGGAAGCTGTGTCTCACTGCCACTGCTCAGCATCATGGTAGCATCCTACTGCATATGACTAAGCAGGGAGAAGATCAAAATTCCAGAATCAAGAAACAGGTCCCTAATTACTCCCAGTGAGGGAAACCATAGAGTCCATGTTTCTTTGGGTCTGGCTCACTTCACTTAGTATGATTTTTTTCCAAGCAGAAGATCACAATAGCTCAATAGCTCTGCCCAAAGAAACAGGAACTCTATGGTTTCCCTCATAGGGAATAATTAGTAAATCTTTAGGATAGTCATAACAGAAGACCACAATAGCTCAATAACTATGCCTGTATGAACACATAAGATGATGCTAAGTGAAATGAACTCCAAGTTATGGAAATAAGTGGTATATCATTGTTGTAACTATTTTCAACATGCCATGTGAAACCATACCTTTTTAATCCCCTCTTGTATTCCCTTCCTGTGGTTTTACCCCTGCTATTACTGTAACTGATCTTAGTACCCCAGATACTGTATATACATGTATTGGAACTAGGGAAGGGAAAGGGAACACCAAAATTGAGAAACAAAAGATAAAAAGACAAACCATTGCAATAGCGATACTTACAAAACCAATTGGTATAAACCAACTGTACAACTCATGGAGGGGTGGGGAGGAGGGAGACAGGAAAATGAGGGAGGAGGTAATAAGTTGGATAAGAAATATACTTGCCTTACATATGAAACTGTAACCCCACTGTACTTCACTTTGACAATAAAGAAGAAGAAAAATAAATAAATATAGAGCTAGGCACCAGTGACTCATGCTTGTAATCCTAATTGCTCAGGTGGCTGTGAACTAAGGAGCATGATTTAAAGCTAGCCCAGGCAGGCAAGTCCATGAGACATTTATTTGCAATTAATTACCAAACAGCTAGACGTGGAGCTATGGAGCTATGAGCAGGAAAGCTCAAGGACAGCACTCAGTCTCTGAGTTCAAGACCCAGTAACAACACAAAAATACACACACACACACACAACACTGTACTACATGTTCCATGTTAAGTAGCAATGATATAATGATGTCTTTTATTAGATTTGGAGTATAGTTTTGGGAATGTACTAAATTATTTTGAGAAGCTTCCCAGTAAATTTTGACCTCATATGTTTACAAATATCTGTGTTATAAGCAAACATGTTTTCAGTTGTTTTGTTTTATTGACATTGGGGCATTAATATTTGTTTTCATCTCCTAAAATGTAAGTCTTGTAAGACAAATCAACCACGCACTTCTCCATCATCTTTCCAAAGATGCTATTCTCTGGAAGAATAATAATGTATGAAATCTGCTCAGTTCATACTTTTAGTTTTTTTTGGCCTCAATACAACAGTGAAAAGAGACTAGAAAGGGGAAAACAAGTATAAATACAACACAAATAAATACTGTGTGGAGTCCAGAGGGAAGGTCTGTTTTAGCTTTAACAAGAGGGTGGTGGAGGAGGTTTGTGACCAGCCATAAGAGTGTGAACACCCTCCATCCCACTCTGTCTCACTTCCTCAGCTCTCCATCTGGCTAGCTTCTGTTATAGTCAGTGATGGTTTTTCACTGTAAAATACAGAATCTGACTCTGGTGAACTTTGGTAGGAAAAAATTCATTGGAAAGATTAGAGGCAAATCCAAGAATTCTAAAGAGCTTGGGAAGCCAGATTCAGAGAAGAATTAGGACCCTTGGGAAGCCCTTGGGCCAGAATCACAGCTAAGGTTAAAAGTAAGGAATGTACTGCATTAAAGATGAGCTGGCAAGTGGCCATTGCCACTGGTCCCACCTGATCTCCTATATAACACTGCTCATTTTTCAAGGGTATCATGTTTGTCTTTTCAGTTATGGACTAAAAGTGATCCTTGATCTTTTTCTTATGCTTGCTCAGAACTATTGTCCTTACTTAGAACTCAACCTTTATCTAATGACATAGGTTGAGTGCTTCTCTATGCCTTCCCTATGGGATACATTCAGGATACAGCTTACTAGCTGTGCCAACTAGTTACCAAGTTGAAAGCTTCAAACTAAGATTCAAACAAGGACAAATCCTCTTGATGGAGCAGCAAGTACTAATGCTTTTAAGTCTTTGAAGTCTACTTCCTGAGAGAGGCTCTTCCTGACACTTGAAATTTCAGTTCAGTTTGCCTCCAGTGACTATTTCCATAAAGCCCTGTACTTTTCTCTGGAGCATGTGCTATACTTAAAATTCATTGTTAGAAATAATTCAAGGACCTCTTTATAAGTGTTTGTCATGAGGTTTAAAGATATAGAGTTGTAAATTTCAAGTTCATACATGTATGAGTACTAGCTTGGTTAGGAATTCTCAGGATTTTTTTCCCCTTAGCGTGCTACACACTCAGAGCTTATTCTGAAACCAGACTCTGTCTGTATTGTAATCATAAGTGAGGCAATTCTTTCACTTGCTCAGATTTCACGTTTTTGCGCATGAATTTTTGAGGGCAATGGGGAGGAGACGTGGTCTCTATTCTCACTTCCATTTGCCTCTGTTCTAGGCTTCCTCTCTTGCTCTTCACATGTGAAAACCCAGTTTCTAGGCCTCCAGGGCTTGCAGATGTCCCCAAGTCAGTACTTGCTGTAGTCTTTACTTACTGTCACTTTACTTAAATTTCAACTTGCTTTTCTCCCTCCCACAACCCCATAACAATTTTCATTACTCCCTTTTTATAAAATATATGGTGCAATCCTTATTGCATCATATTGGCTTTACCTTTTTTCTTTCTTTTGGCCAGTCATGGGCCTTGAACTCAGGGCCTGAGCACTGTCCCTGGCTTTTTTTTTCTTTTGCTCAAGGTTAGCACCCTGCCACTTGAGCCACAGTGCCACCTCTGGCTGTTTTCTATATATGTGGTGCTGGGGAATCGAACCTAGGGCTTCATAAGAGGCAAGCACTCTTGCCAGTAGGCCATATTCCCAGCCCAGCTTTACCTTTTTTGGTGGTAGTGGGGTTTGAGCTCAGGATCTTCTACTTTCTAGGTAGATGCTCTACCACTTGAGCCATATCAGCAGACCTATTTGCTTTGGTTATTTTTAGGATTTAGTCCTTTTATTTTTTGTTGACCAGGGTGGACTGGAAAACCATCCTTCTACTTCTACTTCCTCTGTAGCTGGGATGACCAGCACATGCCATTGTGCAACAGCTTTTTACTGGTGGAAGGTGGCCTTGAACCATAATCCTCCCTATCACCATCTCTCAAGTAGCTAGGATTATAGGTACAAGCCACTTCATCCAGCTGCATTAATATTTTTAACCTGTATTTTCCTTCTTTTTTCTTGAGATTCCCTTTGGTTAAGTACAAAGGAGTGAAATTGCTGGATTGTATTATAAAACTTTAATTTTGTAAGAATGGCTAAACTATGTGACAATTTCCACATTAATAATTAATTTATAAATAATTAATTCTATATTAATATTAATACATCTAGACACAAAATAAAGAGATCAATAAGCTTAATTTGTATTTGTGACTTTATTTTTCAAGAATATAACCTATTATTTTTATGTATGTTCTAGTGATAGAAAGGGCTGTTTCACTAAATATTTTTCAGTGTTGTCAGTGAATAAATAAATGATTTATCTTTAAAAAGCAGAAACATTTCTTCCTCTTCTTGCTCTTCATATTTATTGTTCTGTACTTGGTGAATATTATGTATGAGTGGGAGGGAAAAAAGGAAAAGGTCATTTTTTAAAATATACTAAATTTGGCAGACATTTTGACCCTTGGGAGGGAAGAAACTGTTGGACAAGTAACTATGTCTCTGTGTCATGAAGACCCCAGAAGACCTCTGCTTTCTACTTCATTCTGCATAAATGACCATAGTCTTGCTGGCCTATGGTGCACCTTGAGAAAAATCATGCATTTGGCCAGCAAGAGAAGTGATTGTTTCCATCCTTGCTAGTGCTGCACTTAGCATTCAGAGGGCATCCTTCTGTACTTATAACCACTTAATCTTACACTAAGAAAGATGAATATTTGCATAAAATGAATATATAATTAGAATTGGAAGCAAGGTTAAGGTTGTATCATAGATCCACCTGTATTACTGAGTGAGAAGTTAATCTCTACATCCAAGAGATGAATAAATTAATGATATTGATTCCAAACTTGATTGTGAAAACATATGGGACAAAGGTTTTTAAAAAAAATCTTGTTTCTTGTACTCATTACCTTACTTATGTAATATTAAGAAAAAAAACTTACTCTAATACTAAGTTTCTGTAAGCATGTGAGTTGTAATAAAGTGTTCCTGCATTCAGTTGGTTAATTTTGGTTTTTCTCATTCGAAGGATTTTCTTGCTCTTTTTTTCTTTTATTACCTTATTTCATTTTTATGATGTGTTTTTAGCTCATCTAGGCATAGCTATTTATTAATTTTAAGCTTATCTCTGTGGCTTACTCCCTGTTTTGTCTGCCTCTACATGCCTTTCAGCTTGACTTTTGGTATACATGATGAGTTTTATGCAACAAAGAACACCAATAATATGTCTTAAAGAAAGATAAATATGCAATGGGAGAAGAGATATAATACAATGAGAGAACATTCTATATCCAAACATCATATATAATACTCCCCAACAAATCATATGAAAGTATATCAGCATCAATGGAATAAAATGGGCAAGGCACATAAAATACCCAGTTTATAGAAGAGAAAGACTAATGCGTCACCAAGCACATGAAGAGGTTCTCAAAGCAATTACTAAAGATAGACATGAAAATTAAAACAGTGGTATAGCTTCTTACAGCTATACAGTGAGAAAAACCTTAACTTCTGGATAGTGACACGTTTCAGTGAGGAGGTGGGGATTTAGGAACTGAATGTGCACTCTGGCTGTTCTGGGAAGCAGAAGGCATTACTTACATGGGATTAGTCAAAGTATTAATGGGAACTCAGCAATTCTGGTTTGGGATGTCTGTCTGTCTATCATCATCTATCTGTCCCTAACGCATTGTCTTCTAGGCCTCTGAGAGTACATTTACAAAGATATCTATTATGTTATTATTATTATTATTTTAAATATTTTTTCTTTATTGTCAAAGTGTGGTACAGAGGGGTTACAGATTTATATGTAAGACAGTGAGTACATTTTTTTTTTTTTGGTGCTGGAAAAATCAGATGCAAGATAGGAACATTTAGGAAAGGAAGCATATCAACTATGGTGGAGACTGAAGCTGTTAGGATTAGTCATTGGCAGTGTAGCTATAGTGCTTAGTGAGAAAAGCAAGAATATAGAAGTAAGATATAAAATGCAATACTATTTATGTGGATAAAAATTATATTCAATAACACCCTTTCCCAAATTGCTTAGACCACAACTTCCACAGAATTCACATTAAGTGGTTTGGTATTATTTACCTGAAAATAGCATGCATGGAAGTTGAGATTGGGGAGAACCAAGATAAATCAAATTCTAGGCAATAAAACACAGTATAAAATGTTAAAAATAGAAATCATTTAATATTTAGTTTTATGCTACAGTTAACTGAAAATCAGTAACAGAAAGGTATTTGGAAAAAAATCAACACACCTAGGGATTAAACAACACATTTGTTCTAAGGAATATATGGGTCAAAGAAAAAAAAGATCTTGAGAATTTTTTAAAAATTTTGAACTAAATGCAATGTAATGAAACTCATCAAAATTGTGGTACATATTGAAAACAGGGCCTAGAGATAAATGTATGTCAGTAAATACATATGTTAGAAAAGAAGAAAGAGCTAAAAATTATTATCCAACTATTATTATCCAATTATTATAGATTGGAAAATAAGAAATATTGAGGGGATGCTTGAGGTTGGGAGAGATGGGGGGAAATTATGAAAGGGGTACATTGATCAACTTCTTTGTACAACTATGTAAAGGTAATAAAACATTTAAAAGAAAAAAGGAAAGAAGAAAAAAGTAAATTAAAAAATACACTTGTAACTCTCATTTATTTAAAGAATCAAAGAAAGAGTCAATTTTTTTTTAAAGAAGACCACCAGTGCTGATAGAACCTTTAAACACTGAAGATGAAAAAGAAGGTGGCAATATAAAATCAGAGTTTGAGAGAGGAAAAAGTACAAATTGGAGAATTACAAAACAGAGGTAATACCATATAGGAGAGCAACAATGAGTTGCTTCAAACAAGTGTTTTGTTTTTGGGGTTTTTTTTTGCCAGTCCTGGACCTTGGACTCAGGGCCTGAGCACTGTCCCTGGCTTCTGTTTTGCTCAAAGCTAGCACTCTGCCACTTGAGGCCACAGCGCCACTTCTGGCCGTTTTCTGTATATGTGGTGCTGGGGAATTGAACCCAGGGCCTCATGTATACAAGGCAAGCACTCTTGCCACTAGGCCATATCTCCAGCCCCAAACAAGTGTTTTTTTTTTTTTAAAGAGATTAACTGATATTTAAGGACTGAAGTTTTTCCCCTGAAGCACCCCCAAATAGAAGGACACTGGCCAGTGAAGTATCTGAAAAGGTATGGGTAACACCCAGGAGCAGCTATTATTAGCTGTGCGACTGTTGGCAGATTGCTTAACTGTCTCAGTATTACAATCTGAAAATCAGGGATAATGATACAAAAAACAAAGGTATTTGTGAGGAGTATATATAGCCTTAGTCAATTTGTCAAATATGTGTAGAATAAAAAAAGTTTCACAGATGTCACAAAAGGAGAACATTGCAAGTGTGAGGGATACTATATTCCTGAGAGTCCAATAGGCAGAATTGAAAATGAACTTTGATTAGATTAGGTGATTAGCCAGCACAAGAGATTTTACAGAGATTTCAGTTCAGTCATTCTTTTTTTTTTTTTTTGCCAGTCCTGGGCATTGGACTCAGGGCCTGAGCACTGTCCCTGGCTTCTTCCCGCTCAAGGCTAGCACTCTGCCACTTGAGCCACAGCGCCGCTTCTGGCCGTTTTCTGTATATGTGGTGCTGGGGAATTGAACCTAGGGCCCCGTGTATCCGAGGCAGGCACTCTTGCCGCTAGGCTATATCCCCAGCCCCCTCAGTCATTCTTATACAGCCTTGTGTGTACTTAACTGAAAGACTAACAGGGGTAGAGATTTCTAGTATTTCAGAACTCTATCCTAAAATAAGGTAAGAAGAATAAGATTAGGAAAGCTACGTAGATATGCCTGTTTTAATATCTCATTGACTTACCTTCTAGTCATGGTAAAAAGCTGAAAACTTCATTTTCCAGATTTCCTTGCTGCAAACCCAATGGAAACAAATACATTTACACTAATTAAATGGACGTTTGTGCAGTTTAGAAGTTGGCAGTGGAGAGGCCCTCCCTCAGTATAACCAGAGTTCCCGATTGTTAAAATTGCAATACTTTTGCAGTAGGGTCTGAAAATTCACATTGCTAACAGGTTTCTAAGTGATACTCATCCGGGGCCCCTCTCATTTATTTCCTAGTCTCATGAGTAAAGGTATCATTCTTCATGGGGGCAAAGTTGACAGTGACGGATAGAACTTCTGGACTTCAGGGTCATATCCAATATGGAACACAACTGGAGGCCACTCACCTTTCCATCACTCCTTCAAAACTGTGAGTCTATAACTTCACAAATTACATCTCTTTTGAATAAAGACAACTAGCTATTTCTGCTTCCTGTGTGAAACATTGATTGATGCAGTATTATAGTCAAATTTGTTATATATGACAAAAGAATGTTCAAAAATCCTTCTTAAGCTAATATCTCATTTATATCAATATAAACAAGCAGGGAAAGAAA
The DNA here is from genome assembly GCF_023159225.1 of Perognathus longimembris pacificus. Lineage (NCBI taxonomy): Eukaryota > Metazoa > Chordata > Mammalia > Rodentia > Heteromyidae > Perognathus > Perognathus longimembris. Next base: position 108,496,907 of record NC_063163.1, read on the forward strand.
ATATTGCATGGAAGATGCACTTATTGGCTGTGCTTGGTAGAAGACTAGTGATTAGGCAGGACAAGTGATTTTGCAGCAGTGTAAAATATTGGGTGATCAGTCAGCCTGATGAAATTTTCTTTAGTCATCTTGAAGACGTTGTGAATAAAGAAGAGGTTCAGGGAGATGAAAAAAGGATATTTCAGAAACTATCAGGAGGCATTTGAAATTGGTAGAACATAATTAGTGCCAGCTTAAAATGTTCTTCACTGGAAATGTTAGCATATAGGCAAGGGAACAGTGTGTGAATATTCTGAGTGTAGGCTTGAAACTACTGACTCTGGAGTTCCATCCCAGCATTTACCTACCATCTGTATATCTTGAGCAAGTTACCAAGCCATCTCTCCACATCTGTATGGTAGGGCCACAAATGTACCTATGCATCCTCACTGTAATTGAAATATAATGAAAGCACCAAGAAGAGTTTCACTGAAAACATGGTAGGTGATTGTTTATTATTATTATTAATTATTATCATCATTTTACTTATTTTATGCTGATACTGGGGCTTGAACTCAGGACTTGGGTGCTGTTCCTGAGCTTTTCTGCTCAAGGCACTTGAGCCACAGCTCCATTTCTGCTTTTGGTGGTTAATTGGAGATATGAGTCTCATGGACTTTTCTGCATGGGCTGGCTTCAATCTGCATTCCTCAGATTTCAGCCTCCTGAATAGCTAGGATTACAGGCATGAGCCACGGACATGTAGGTGTTATTATTGCTGTTATTCAGAAAGTGACATAAAAGGATGAAGTAAAAATTTCTAGACAAAAATACTACAGATGAGAAAGAGAAGAAAGGAAAAAACCTGCATGAGAAATCCATGGGAAGACATCCTAGAGCATGGAAGATGTTGAAGAATCTCAAGGATGAAGCCATCCTAGAGTATATAGTGAGACCTTGTGGCAAAACAAACAAACAAACCCAAAACAACAACAATACCTCTCCCCCCCCAAAAAAAACCAACAAAAAAGAGACCAGGGATGACTAATTTGTGACTTTTAAGTTCTACTGTAATTGCTTGGTATACTCCCAAAGTAAAATTTTTAGTTTTACTCCAAAGTTAAAAAAAAATTTCCTATACTTAAGGTAATAAGACTATGAATGACTCCCAAACTCTGTTGATATTAAATTTAATATTAGAATTTTATGTCAGCTTAAAATTAATATAGAGAATGTTAGCCATAAAGCTAAAGATGAAAGGAGTGAAATATCAATGAAAGAAAAATAAATTTTAAGTCATATGTTCAAACAAAATGTGAAAAGAGAGAGAGAAGGAAGAAGAAGATAAGCATATATTTGGTCATCGGGAGAAGCATGTTTCCATTCACCTGGGATGACAGATTGAGGGCAGCCTTGTAGGGGTTTTGGGGGTGTCACAGCCATTTGCTCTTACATTGAGAAAGACTAGCATTTGCATCAAATGAGTTTTCTCCTCAGTGTTTTGTGTAGGGCAGCCTTTACCTCCTTGTTCCTCAGGCTGTAGATGAGGGGGTTGAGCATGGGGATCACTGTGGTGTAGAACACAGAGGCCACATTCTCCTGGGCCAGGGAACTGGCAGTGGAAGGCTTTAAGTACATGAATGCAGTGGATCCATAGAACATCCCCACAGCTGCAAAGTGAGAGCTGCAGGTGCTGAAGGCTTTGGCTCTGCCTTCAGTAGAGCTGATGCGGAGGATGCTGGACAGGATGAAGGCATAGGAAACAAGAACCATTAAGCTGGTCAGTATAATGTTGAATCCAGCTATAAAGAAGACAACAATCTCCACATCATAGGTGCTGGAACAGGAGAGCTTCATGAGAGGGAGGATGTCACAGAAGTAGTGGCTGATGAAGATGTCACAATAGTGCAGTTTTAACATGAGGCCAGTCTCTATTGTGGACCCAATGATTCCCATGGTGTAGACCAGAGCCACCAGCAGGCAGCAGAGAGTATGAGACATGATGATGTTGTAAAACAAGGGATGGCAGATGGCCACATAGCGGTCATAGGCCATTACCATGAGCATGTAACACTCAGCAATGACAAAAACAAGGAAGAAGTAGAGCTGAGACATACACCCTGTAGAGGAGATGATGTTCTTCTTGTTGACAAAGTTGACCAACATTTTAGGTGTGATGACAGAGGAGTAGCAGAGATCCACAAAGGACAGGTTACTGAGGAAGAAGTACATAGGGGTGTGAAGCTGCTGGTTGAGACCAATCAGGGTGATCATGCCCATGTTCCCCAGCATGGTGACCACATAGATCCCCAGGAAGAGGAGGAAGAGAGGGATCTGGAGCTCTGGCCGGTTGGTTAATCCCCCAAGAATGAACTCAGACACTGTGGAGTGGTTTTCTGTAGCCATTTTCTTTGGGCAGGAAGCCTGTGGTGATGGGAGAGAAGACAACTGGTGAAGGCGGCCCCTCCTCTGCTTCCTTTGGCCTTTGCCATCTCATGAGCCAGCCTGGCTGGCTGCAGGACTGATGCACCCTTCCTCTCCTCCTGTTGCTTGCTGAGAGCAAGACCAGCAATGAGTGTTTTAGATGGTAAAGGTGAGAGGAGAGAGGGAAAACCTTGTATCTCTTACCTGTGTTCCTATGTCCTAGATAACTGGTTCTCAATGTATCTCCAGTGTCCCAGCAACATCACCTTCACGTTGACCTTGCTTAGGATGCCAGTTCTTAGGTCTCACTTCCCCGGTACTGAATCAGGTACACTAGGCTGGATCTAGTGATTTACTCATTGTTTAATCTAAAGTTTGTAAACCTCTTCTTTACAAAAGATAGATAATATACCATATTTTGTTGGTGGTGACAGAATGTTCTTCAAGAATGTAATTCCTCTTTCATCTATTCAATTCCTAATATTCAATGATATGGAACATGAATATTGAAATTAATTGTCAGCATGATATAGTTACAAGCAGTGTCACTTAAGAAGTCTATTTTTATATTTAGTAGTGTCAATTCCAAGTTGGTTGTTATAATGGAATTAGGACAATATATTTGGCAATCCTTGTTTCAAGTCCTAAATTCTCATCAAAATGTGAGTTGTCGTTAAATGTCTGGGATTGTTGTTAGCCATTCACTGGATATGTTCTTAAGGTAGGTTTTTTCAATATTAGGTTTATGTGACTGCTTAGAAAATTTACAAAACACTGATGTCTAGGTTTTATTCACAAACATTTTTTGTTCATCTGTGGTTCAGTTTGTGCACTGGCACTTATCATCATCCTCAGTAGATGAATATTCCACTGATAACTTATGATTATTATTACTCTCAGAATGTAATTCCAAAACATGACATTATTTCATTGCTAATGACAAACAAATTATAGACATGAACATAGGAAGCATGCAGCATTATTGGTAGATATGACACATATAGATACTTCATCCGTGGGATTTTTTTTTTTTTTTTGTGCCTGTCCTGGGGCTTGAGCTCATGGCCTGAGTACTGTCCTTGAGCTTTTGTATTGGCATTCTTCCATGTGAGCCACAGTTTCACTCCCAGCTTTTTTGATGGTTGGTTGGAAGTAAGAATCACATGGACTTTCCTGCCTGGGCTGTTTTCAAACTCTGATCCTCAGATCTTACCATTCTGTGTAGCTCACTTACTGGTGTGAGTCACTGGTACCCAGAAAATGGGGTATGTTTATTTCAAGGTAATTAAATTTCACTATATTAATTATTCCTGAAATCATTATAAGCTTTTCTTCAATGGTTTATTTTTTTTTCATGTTCTTTCAAAGTCAGTCTCAGTAACTTTTGAAAACAGAGGAAATGTGGACTTAAAATTTTTGATTCTTTGAGAAAATTGATGTGCCAGATACCAAATGATCTGCCTACGGCCTACTACTGACAGATGATGTTCAGGAGAGAGTTCTCTCTCTCCTGGCAATAAGCTTCTTGCCTTTCCTTCCATGTGAAAACATCTAAGTCAGAATACCTATATTCTAACAAGTGTGATTGAAACATGTTTTATGTTTGACCTCTTAGTATGTGCATAATATAGAAAAAAGAATACTATATTTTTAAACTACACAGTACCCAGTAAATTGAAATTAAAACAATTCAGGTGGCTAACCAATTTCTTCCAATCAGAAAAGGTACAGATATTTTTTTTTCAAATTTTTATTATCAAACTGATGTACAGAGAGGTTAAGGTACAGATATTATACTACATTTTAGGGATCCTGAGCACCAACCTGTGTTGACTCTAATAAACTTTGTTATTTGTTATAAACTATGTTTGTGTTATTGCTTTATTAATAGTAAGTAAAATGTTATTATAATATTGAAGGCCATGATACAAATTTCAGTTTATATAAAAGCATTATAGTAAATTAGAAACATAAATAAGCAGTTAGATTAACCCTTCCCACATTTTCTGATATTTGTTGTCTAACACTGAGAGTGAGCATCTTTGTTGGTATTTCATCCTTTATAGGCATTCATTTACAGCCATATTTTGTAACCTATTCTTTTTTTTTTTTTTTTTTTTTTTTTTGGCCAGTCCTGGGCCTTGGACTCAGGGCCTGAGCACTGTCCCTGGCTTCTTCCCGCTCAAGGCTAGCACTCTGCCACTTGAGCCACAGCGCCACTTCTGGCCGTTTTCTGTATATGTGGTGCTAGGGAATCAAACCTAGGGCCTCGTGTATCCGAGGCAGGCACTCTTGCCACTAGGCTATATCCCCAGCCCCTGTAACCTATTCTTAATGCCATGTTACAAAATAACTTTTTGTAATGTGATATTACAACATCAGTTAAATTCATCTGATTCCTGCAATAATAATGATTGCACTAACGATAGTCTTCTAATATATGAGTTCTTAATATTCTTAGTTGATATAAAATGTGTGGACATTAAATTAAATGAAATAAGCCAGTCACAAAATACAAAAGACAATTCTGATCTGAATAAAAGAAAATATGCATTAAATTGTATTTTATATTTGAACTCATTGGTAGAGAGATATTTAACTCTGTAATCAGTAGCATTTGAAGTAAATGTGTAAATATTAGCTACATTTATACAAATACTTTGTCTAGATGGTAGCTTAAGTATATTCTTTTTGCCCAATCTCTACCTTCAAAATGATTAAAAACATACAAAATGCACCTTGAATAACATTTTCATTGATGCAAGTGCTTTACAAAGCAGGGTAGGCAGTATTATTTACCCAGTGAGGTACAAATGAGAATACTAATGTGTAGAAGAAACTTGGATAAACTGGATTTAATTCCTCATTTCCCTAATCTTGTAATAAGTGAATAGGACAAGCAGGAATCCTGTATTTACTATGGATTGCTATAGCTCTTAATTCTATAGTTACCAGTCCATCAGAGGTTCAGGATTATTTCCCAGAGAACATAGGAACCAAAGAACCCAGTACTTGGAGATGAAAGTCCACATGTGGTCATAAATTACCTGTACTATAAAAAGAATTCAAGGAAGAAAGATTTTTATTATTCATTTTTAAAGTTATGTAAGGAAATACCTGGGCTGAGGAAAAACGAACTTCTCTTGGAAATTTTGATGGATAGCTTTGCTTTCAGTGATCAATAAATGCTAGAAGCATGTAGATTCATATCTAATGCCTGCACAGTTAGGAGGAATGAATCACAATGAGTCTCGGTTGTGCTTACATGTGTGTGCATAGACCATCTCTTGGGGTATATAGTCCACTCTAGAGACTCTGGTCCTTTCTAAGGAACAATTAGATATCTGCTCTATGAATCATGATTTTTTTCTCCCAGTTGTATTTATTTTTAATTCTACTTGTAGAGTCAATGTGTAGTTACAAACACTTAATATGAACATTGTGATATTTAATATCAACAGCCTCATTATCACCATCATTGCCACCGTCATCATTATCAACACCCTTCTCTTCCCCATCTCCACAATGATAGCAGTCATTCCTATCAACATCATCAATTACTCTATTATGATTATTACTCATTATTGCTCATTAACTAACATTGGAATTATTTTGAAAACAAATAAAATATTTTCAAAGCCAAACTCTATAGTTTTAGTAAAGGAAGACTGAAGGTGATAGACACATGAGTCTATCATTTTACTACTATACTTGCAGACTGATACTATAGAATAGCAGGGAAGGTGGATTCATAGATATTCTTTATTTCTGTGTGATCATTTATCAGGGAAGTTTACTCTTCAACCATTTACTTAGTGCTTTATTACAAATTGATGTATTTGTGGCACAGATTTTTCTTTTCAGTATATTATATTTCAGTATATTGAATAACTAAAGTAGTTATTCAAAGCAATAAGTTTTCTATGCATTTTTCCTGTATGTATACACGGTACTTTGTTTTATCCCCTGTATTCTCCACACTTGTCCTATCTTTCTCATTGTCCTCTGATTCCTTTCCTATCCCATCGTAGTCCCTTCATACTTTCATGGTTTTAAAAAAGTTCCACATATGAGAGAAAATATTTGATACTTATCCTTCTGAACCTGGTTTAGTTCATTTTCATCTACTCTCCAGTAAATGACATGATTTTCATCTTATTACCCTTTTTATATTGAGGTTTGAACTCAAGGCTTTTTGCCTAATATGCAGACGCTTTAGCACTGGAGCCATGCTCCAAGCCCATTTTACTTTCATTGTTTTTTTAATAGGCGGTTCCTTAAATGCACATATCTAACATGGACAACAATCCTTCTGTTTATGCTTTCTGTATGGATAGGTTGAAATTGAATTGAACCAAATTTTTTTTTTGATTAAGATGAAAGCTTATGAATAGTTTAGACTTGAACACTGAACTTCTTGATCTCTGCTTTCCGAGTAGCTAAGGTTACAGTGGGGAGCCACCATACCTGTCTGAGTTTGTTGTTTTTAATGGCAGAATAATATTCCACTGTGTATGTAGCTACACTTAAAAATCTATTCGTCTTTAATGAGTGTGTAGGCTGCTTCCATGGCTGCATTATTATGAATAACGAGTCTTTATTTAGAGACAACTACAGATTTGTATGCCTGAGAGATAAAAATTACAGTGAGATCTAATGTTTTAATATCTGTTCTTTAAACATTTGGTACCATCTTACAAAAGCAATTGTATAGCATCACATGCAGGATACTGACATTAACATACCTCCCTTTTTCTTAGAGTTCCTGTTTTATCTAGTTCCTCAGTTTTCACCTGTTTATGTGTATATGCTTGTATATTCTGTTCTGTGTGCTATTTTATTAATTAAACAAGTTTCTGTTTCCACCACTACAGTGAAGGTAAAAATGGATCATCATTTTCTAATTTGTAAAATAATCATTTGGTCGCCTATTATCCTCTTAAGGTGACTTACAATATTTTACTTCAGTATCATTCTAAACTTCTCAATTTAAACATAATTACAGTCGATTTAACAAAATGATTACATTGTTGACCCAAATTTTCTGTCTTTGATCCCTGGAATTTTCTTCAGTTTGTCATTTTTACTCAACAGTAGTAGTCCCTAATGCCTTTGTTGTTGTCTGATATGACAAGACATCCTGATTACTCTTCTATTTGTTATTCCTTAGACAAAGAGGCAGTCATTTCTCCAAGACACTTGGTTTTTGTAGAGGAGAAATGATATTTCCAAAATACTAGGTGTTCGTTGTGCACTATAACAGTGGAGAAACTCCCTGTGTATATATTGATTTTGTTTCCTTGTGGTGTTTTCAAACAGAGCTTAGAAAGTAGGACTTCATAGTTCTTCAAAAATCTCGTGTTCCTCCTCTTTAAATGAAAATGTCTCGTAACTTTACCAGGCATGTTTTATTGGTTTTGGAGGGATGGTTTCCTTAGTTGTCATGTCTCCTCTCCTATGCAACTTAATTTATATGTACATTTATGTAAAATTATTTATATAAAGTTATATATATATCACTAGGAATAGTTATTATTCCCTGTATTCTCTTGGCCTCTGTGTCTCTATTGGGACTCACCATTATGCTATTTCTTTATTTTTAAATTATAGAATGTGGTTTATTAATATTCATATATTTTACTAATATCACACTTTTTTTTTTGGCCTGTTCTGGGGCTTGAATTTAGGGCCCAGGCACGTTTCCTTAGCTTCTTTAGCTCAAGACTAGCACTCTACCACTGGAGCCACAGCACCAATTCTGGCTTTTTTATGTGGTACTGAGGAGTAGAACCCAGGGCTTCATGCATTCTAGGCAAGCACTATACCACTAAGTCACATTCCCAGCCTCTCAAGCATTCTTTTGATTCCAGGCTTTATACATATGATCGTATATAATCTATGGCCCTATTATTATTGTTAGTATATTTAATCTTTTCTTTTTCAGTTATTTGTTTATTATATTTTTAATTGTTATTTTAGAATTGGTATACAGAGTGGTAGCAGTTACATGAATCAGGTAATGAGTAATTAGTACAATTTGTTTTGAACCGTGTTTCCCTTTCTATCACACTCTTCTGGTTTTTAACTCCTGTTCCTACCCACAAGATATCCAGGTCATTTCCCACATATTGTCTAGTGAGTATCATTCTTGTATTTGTTCATCTTTCTTCCACATTTTCTGTGCCATCTTTTACCCTCCCAAAATACAAACAAGACAAAGGAAAAGGAAACAAAAACACAATGGTAACTGAAAAATGTCTCTTGTTTCCTTTTCTTGCAGATAATTCATAGAATATTATTTTATATGCTCATAGGCTCATAGCTATTGAGCCTTTGTCAACCACTCATATGCATATCCTCCTTTGGCCTCAGTGTGTGAATGTCTAGACTCGTATATAATTTATCATATGCCGTATCTTTGCATATGTGTATATATTTCAATCATTGAGTGTTTCATTATATATTTATAGGCAGATTCTAGTTACTAAAAATGAGAGAAGCCATGAAGGTTATGTTTCTTTCACTCTGACTTAATTTTCTTTATGTAATTTTTTTCAAGTAATTCCATTTCGTTATAACAACCCAGAAGTCCTACTCCTGGGCATTTATCCAATGGGCCATAAACCAGGCAACACTAAAGCCACCAGCACAACCATGTTCATTGTAGCGCTGTTTACCATAGACAAGATATAGAATCAACCTAGATGTCTCTCAGTGGACAATTGGATCAAGAAAACATGGTATATATACACAATGGAATCTACTTATCTATCAGAATGAATGAATGATATTGTACCATTTCAAGGAAATGGAAAAATATGCCATTTAGAAATTATTTTTACCAAGTTTCTGCATTTTTGTTACTTCCCATGAATTCTCTTTATTACATCTTTTATTTTTCCTTTTTACTCTCTTCACTTTATACTTCATGTTTGTAGAACTACCTGTTATTTCAGCAAAGAATTAAAAAATATGCCTTGCTGCCTGAGATATGCTGGCTTTTCTTCCCTTCTCTTTTTATCTGGTCCTTTTTTTAGTTTTGACTCTGTTGCAGATATGTTGAGCTTGCACTTGATTCTCACCAGGTGACTCTTATAGGAAGCATTGGCTGACTTAAGAGTTTATTGTGCTAGAACTACTGTAGCCCCTTCAATCTAACCATGGTCTCATTCAACTTTACCCACTGGTAAAGGATTTCAACCCTTACCATGTTAGGCACTGTTTCCAAAATGGTTTTAGTCAGTTGGGCTTGTTATGTTTAACAGATGTCTGGTTGCATCTTTCTGTTTCTTCCTGTCCAGCTGCCAATGCTATGCAGATTTTAGAATTTGATGGCTTTAATCCATCTGCTTCTGTGACTAAAGGGGTTAACATATCAACTATTTTTGTTACAGATGCTATTCATGGGATTGGGCTGTTCTATTCAGTTGTCTTTGTTTTTTAATGAAGGTATTATAGGAATTCATGAAATCATTGTCTCAAAATCTTCCAAATATCCCTTTATTATCACATAGTAAAAAGAGAAAGCAACAGCAGTTATAGCTTAAGAAAGTCATTTTAGGCACATATTACATAAGAAGGATGTATCTTTTTGGGTATATCTAAGAGAATATGGTCATTGGATAGTTTAAAGATGTATTCAATAGAGAATATTTAACAAGAATGTATTCTTCAGGGGTTTGTTTTTGTTTTTGCCTATAATGGGGATTGAACTAAGGGCCTGGGTGTTGTTCCTGAGATTTTCTAATCAGGGCTAACAGTCTACCAAGACTTCTTACTTTTTGGTGGTTGACTGGAGATGAGTCTCATGGACTTTTCTGGTTGGGCTGGCTTCAATCCTCAATCCTCAGCTTTCAGCCTCTTGAATAGCTAGGATTAGAGGCATGAGACATTGACATGTAGGTGTTATTATTGTTGTTATTCAGAGAGTGACCTGAGAGGATGAAGTGAAAATTTCTAGGGAAGAATAGTAGAAGTGAGAAAGGGAGGAGAGGCAAGAATCTGCATGAGAAAGGTATGGTAGAGTATGCCAGAACATGGAAGGTGTAGAAGAATCTCAAGTTTGAAGTCAGCATAGATTATATAATGCAACCTTGTGGTAAAAAATAAAATACAAGCATAAACAAAGAAAGAGACTATTACTTATTTATGACTTTTAAATTCCACTGAGTTGCCTTATAAAGGTTTTAGTTGTTACCCCAAAGTAAAAACTGAATTGTGCAATATTTCCTGTACTTAATGGAGTAAGACTATGAATGATTCCCAAACTCACTGCTGATAATTTTTTTTTAAGGATAAAATCTCAGAGTCTTTATTCGAGCATTAGGAGTCTGCAGGCAGCCAGTTGTTACAAAGGCCTGCAGCCTGCAAGTACCTTTAGCAATGCTAGGAAACAGGCAAGGAACGTAAAGGTAGAACAAAAACGATACCAACAAACCAATTGAGCTCCAATGGAGATCTGACTTGGAATGCCATGGTGACCAGAGATGAGCCAGGAGACAGGACACAGGATGTGAAGATGGAGACATGTGGCATGGCATCTTACTCCTGATAATTTAATACTCATGTTAAAATCTATGTCAAGTCACAATTAAGCTAGAAAATGTCAACTAGAAGGCTAGAAATACAAGAAATGGAAGTGAATGAAAGAGAAACTTTAAGTCAGATATTCAAGCAAAATGTGAAAAGAGAAAGAAAAAAGAGGAAAGAAGATGAAGCATATATTTAGCTATTGGGAGAAGCATGTTTCCATTCACCTGGGATGACAGATTGAGGGCAGCCTTGTCGGGGTTTTTGGGGGTGTCACAGCCATTTGCTCTTATATTGAGAAAGACTAGCATTTGCATCAAATGAGTTTTCTCCTCAGTGTTTTGTGTAGGGCAGCCTTTACCTCCTTGTTCCTCAGGCTGTAGATGAGGGGGTTGAGCATGGGGATCACTGTGGTGTAGAACACAGAGGCCACATTCTCCTGAGCCAGGGAACTGGCAGTGGAAGGCTTTAAGTACATGAATGCAGTGGATCCATAGAACATCCCCACAGCTGCAAAGTGAGAGCTGCAGGTGCTGAAGGCTTTGGCTCTGCCTTCAGTAGAGCTGATGCGGAGGATGCTGGACAGGATGAAGGCATAGGAAACAAGAACTGTTAAGCTGGTTACTATAATGGTGAATCCAGCTAAAAAGAAGACAGCCATCTCCACATCATAGGTGCTGGAACAGGAGAGCTTCATGAGAGGGAGGATGTCACAGAAGTAGTGGCTGATGAAGATGTCACAATAGTGCAGTTTTAACATGAGGCCAGTCTCTATTGTGGACCCAATGATTCCCATGGTGTAGACCAGAGCCACCAGCAGGCAGCAGAGAGTATGAGACATGATGATGTTGTAAAACAAGGGGTGGCAGATGGCCACATAGCGGTCATAGGCCATAACTGTTAACATATAACACTCAGCAATGACAAAAACAAGGAAGAAGTAGAGCTGAGACATACACCCTGTAGAGGAGATGATGTTCTTCTTGTTGACAAAGTTGACCAACATTTTAGGTGTGATGACAGAGGAGTAGCAGAGATCCACAAAGGACAGGTTACTGAGGAAGAAGTACATAGGGGTGTGAAGCTGCTGGTTGAGACCAATCAGGGTGATCATGCCCATGTTCCCCAGCATGGTGATCACATAGATCCCCAGGAAGAGGAGGAAGAGAGGGATCTGGAGCTCTGGCCGGTTGGTTAATCCCCCAAGAATGAACTCAGACACTGTGGAGTGGTTTTCTGTAGCCATTTTCTTTGGGCAGGAAGCCTGTGGTGATGGGAGAGAAGACAACTGGTGAAGGCGGCCCCTCCTCTGCTTCCTTTGGCCTTTGCCATCTCATGAGCCAGCCTGGCTGGCTGCAGGACTGATGCACCCTTCCTCTCCTCCTGTTGCTTGCTGAGAGCAAGACCAGCGATGAGTGTTTTAGATGGTAAAGGTGAGAGGAGAGAGGGAAAACCTTGTATCTCTTACCTGTGTTCCTATGTCCTAGATAACTGGTTCTCAATGTACCTCCAGTGTCCCAGCAACATCACCTTCACGTTGACCTTGCTTAGGATGCCAGTTCTTAGGTCTCACTTCCCCGGTACTGAATCAGGTACACTAGGCTGGATCTAGTGATTTACTCATTGTTTAATCTAAAGTTTGTAAACCTCTTCTTTATAGTTTGTAAGTAGTTTATGTCACCTCTTGTTGATAGAAATAGACTAGATTGTAATTCTTTCATCTATTCAATTCCTAATATTCAATGATATGGAACATGACTATTGAAATTGTCAGCATGATATATTCACAAGCTGTGTCATTTATTAAGTCAGTGTTTATATTTAGCAATATCGATTCCAAGGTTGTCATTAAAATGACACAGGACAATATATTTGGCAATCCTTATTTAAATTCTAGATTCCTGAAAAAATAATGCATTGCTGGACATCAGCATCTAACATTTGTATTCCTAGCTACTCAGGAAGCTGAGATCTGAGGATCAAAGTTCAAAACCAGCCCAGACAGGAAATTAAACATTTTTGTTGGTATTTTCTAGATATTCATTTACAACCATGTTTTGTAACTTGTTGTGTTTTGATTTTTAAAAAAATTATTGTAAAGGTAATGAACAAGAGGTTATAGTTACATAAGTATGGTAATGAGTGCATTTCTTTTTAAACACTGTTACCCCCTCCCTCATTTTCTCCCCCTTACCACTCTTCACTTCCCTCCCCCTACAAGTTGTAAAGTTTGTAACCTGCTTTTTAATGCCATGTCAAAAAATAAATTAAATCCATCTGATTCCTGAAGTAATAATAATTATACTAACTGTAGTTTTATTATATATGAGTTTTTAATATTCTTATATGGTATAAAATGTGAGGACATTAAGTTAAATGAAATAAATCAGTCACAAAAATAAAAGAGAAAATTCTGATTTGAATAAAAGAAAATGTACTAACTAGTATTTTATACTTGAACTTATTGGTGGAGATATATTTAACTTTGTTATGGCTAATTCTTCAAGTAAATATGGAAATATTATTTACATTCAAACAAATACTAGATGATCACTTAAATGTATTATTCTTTTAACCCAATCTCTACCTAAAAATGATTTAAAATATGTAAAATACATCTTGAATAACATTTTCATTGATACAAGTGCTTTACAAAGCAGAGTAGGCAGCATTGTTCACCAAGTGAGGTACAAATGGGAATACTAATGTGTAGAGGAAGCTAAATAGAAGGTTTTAAATTTTCATTGCCATACTCTTGCAATAAGTGAACTTGGTAAGCATGAATCCCATATTTACTATGAGTATTACAGCTCTTAGGGCTGGGAATATGGCCTAGTGGTCACCTCGTATATATGAAGCCCTGGGTTCAATTCCTCCACACCACATATATAGAAAAGGCCAGAAGTGGTGCTGTGGCTCAAGTGGTAGAGTGCTAGCCTTGAGCACAAAGAAGCCAGGGAGAGTCCTCAGGCCCCGAGTTTAAGCCCCAGGACTGGCAAAAAACAACAACCAAAAAAACAAACATACAGCTCTTCACTCTAGAATTACCAAACTATCAGGGCTCAGAGTTGCTTCCCAGAGAACATAGGACCTGGAGAACACAGCACTGGAGATGAAAGTCCACATGTGGCTATCAATCACCTGTTGTATAAATGACAATTCACAGAAGAAAGACCTGTATTATAGAGTTTTATGGATATGCAACTAAATACCTGTGTTGAGGAAAAACAAACTTCTCTTGGAAATTTTAATGGACAGGTTTGCCTTCAGCCATCAGTAAAAGATAGATGCATGTCGATTCATATACTATTAGCACAGTTAGTAGAAATGGGTCCATCTCAGTTATTGAGAGTCTGGGTTGTTTTTACATGAGTGTGCATAGAACATCTCCTGGGGTGTAGTAGACTCTAGAGACTCTGGTCTTCTCTAAGGGACCAATTAGACATCAACTCTAAGAATAATGATTTTTCTCCTAGTTGTGTTCATTTTCCTCTTATTTATACAGTCATCTTGTAGGTATAAGCACATAGAGTCTGATGTGAACATTGCCATATTTAACGTCAACAACCTCTATCATTATAACCATCATCACCATCATTATCATTATCAAATCCTCCTCTTCTCCAGATCCATAACTATTAAGTTCATTACCAACAACATCACAATCAATTCCTCTATTATGGTTGTTACTTATTATTTATCATTATTCACCCATTAATTAACAATAGAATGATTACTTTGAAGGATTTTGAAAAACAGTTAAAAGATTTTCAAAAGCAGACTCTATGTGTTTAGTAAAGGAAGACTGAAAGTGATAGACATGTGAGTATATCTTATTTCTATACCTGCAGACAGCCATATAGAATGGCATGGGAAAGTGGACTCCTAGATACTCTTCATTCCTGTGTGCTCATTCATTAGGGAAGTTTATTCACCAGGAAGTTTAGTCTTCACCTATTTTCTTAGTGCTATATTACTAATTGATGTATTTGTGACACAGATTTTTCTCTTCAGTATATTTTTCATTAATTATTCAAAGCAATATATTGTACTATGCTTTTTTTCCCTACAAGTATACAAAGTACTTTGTTTTATCCCCTAATAGCCCTACTCACATACATTCTATTTTTCTCACTGTCTTCTGATTCCTTTCCTATTCCCCACCCTCTTATACTTTAATTCTATATATGAGAGAAAATATTCGATACTTCTCTTCCTGAATCTGGCTTAGTTCACATAAGATAAATGAGGGAGGAGATAACAAACAGTACAAGAAATGTACCCAAGGCCTAATGTATGAAACTGTAACCTCTCTGTACATCATTTTGACAATAAATAAGAAAAAAAAAGATAACTTCCATTTCCATCTACTCTCCTATAAATGACATGGTTTTCATCTTTCAAAATATTTTCTTTTTTCCTTTTAAAAAATCTTTAATGATTAATCTTAATGATTAATATTAACTTAGGTCACACATTATATATCATATAATGATAAGTAGGTTACTAAAAGGCTAAGAAAGGAATAAAATGGTTGTTGGTTCAAAGAAGCCTCACTGATGGCTCAACATGATTTTGCATTTAATTCTCTGATGCATCATGAATTAATCTTATATGGTCTGAGATTAGTGTTCATTTTTTTCTCTCTTTTTCTTCTGAGCCATTCATTGAACACACTACCCTCTCACTGTATTGCAAATCAACTGATGCTTTGAGTTGGTTGATTTCTAGATACTGTGCTCCATTCATTTATTTACCTGGTGTACTTCACTACTTCTATACTTCTTGAGGTCACAAATCAAGTATCTGTGACTTCAGTACCCAATTTCTTTTAATGGGACCATCACAAATATGTAGCTCATCATTGATTGAGATGCAATGCGGTTCTTAATTGCACTGTTTTCCAATCCATAACTTCGATCTATCTTTCTATTTATATAACATTTCCAAATATTAATTAGAATATTTTGTAGTTCAGTATAGAAGTCATATATACCTTTTGTTAAGTATATTCCAAAGTATTACATTCTTATGTTAGTGTAAATGGTATTTACATGGTATTTTCTTTTATAATAAGTGTCTGCTAGCATATAGAAATGATATTAATTTCATGTTATTGTATCCCATAGCTCTAAGTTTCCTTTAAAGGCTATAGTTTACTTAAAGATTTACTTATATTTTCTGTGTACACTTAGATAACCTTGTGCTTTGCATTCCAGCTAAGTTGAAGGACATAAGTTTATGGATGTGAGTTTGGAAATGTAGACAGTAAGTCTGTGATCTTAGGAGAATAATTTTACTTCTTTGGAACACCATAGTGTCTTTGTCGTTAATAGGAGAATAAATATTAGTTGTGCTAATTCATAAACTGCTGGCACTGGAAGTACACAGAAAGAAAAATATATAGCACCCATGTCCATCTATACCCATAGTTTCTGATCCCAAATGTTTGAGTTAGCCCTATGTTTCTTCTCAACAATCCTTGTAATTGTGGGCTACTGTCAGGTTTGAGAAATATTGGAGTAGAGAATAGTTTGAGTCTCCTCAGGTTTAAAATCCTATGAGCTTGTTAAAGAAAGGATTGTCTCTAAGAGCCAAATTAAGCAATTCTAAGGAGTAAACAAACATTTCTTTCTCCTTGGGGAAGGCCGTCTCTGAGGAAAGGGCCTTAAGAGAGCCCCAGTCCTCCTGCTCAAGTCACTGAGATCTGTAATTCACAATCATGCTCTTTATTATGTGTTATCCACATGTTAGGAATAGGTTCTATCTCATTTTGGGAAGCAGGAGGGCCTTTTCTGCAAATTAACACCTGTAAATCAAATTCTTCAGAACAGAAAGAGGAGATAAATTAGAGATCCTGATGCTTGACTCAAGCTGTGGCAGAAGGCTCGGAGCTCCAAGCTATCCTCTTTTAATCATTGCATTTTTATGCCTCCCAGCACTAATTTTGACACCAGACAGTACAGTATTAGGGATCTATATAAAGGAAGGTAAGTACTTATCTGACCCTACTTGTAACTCTTGTAGTTTTGTGGCTTTTGGCTAATGACATGATCTCAATTGTCTTATCTATCAAATGTGGTTGGTAATCTTGTCACATAGATCTTAGAACAGAACTTCTCACAGTAGCCCTAAACAAGTGTTAGCCTTAAAATGTTATTATCAAGTCTACTGATGTTAAGAGATATTGGAGAAACATGACCTCCCCTTCTTATCTGACAGGATAACCCAGAACCATGGTGACTTCTGCCTGTTTGTCAGGATTTTAGCAACTGAAACAGAAGCAGGAGAGGGGAGGACATAGTAAAGGACTGAAATACACATATACACACAGACGTATTAACAAAGTATGGTACATACAGGGAGGATTCCAGTGGTATAACTCCTTTGAACAACAAACTTACAGTTTAATGAATATCAGGAAACTGGAACATGTGTTGGTAGGGAGGGGTGAGGTCCAGGGTGGCAAGAGTGGTCACTCTTGAGAGTGGCAGATGAATGGAGAGAGGAAGAGTGGGCAAATGTAGTCATAATATTCAATGTACATATGTGAAAATGAAACTAGGTAAATTGAAGGGATAAGTGGGGTTGAGAAGGATGGGGGAGATCAATGAAAGGGGTGACATTGACCAATATGCTTTGTACATTGGAAACTTGCATGTTGAATTGAAACCACTTTGTACAACTACTTAAAGATAACTTTTTAAAAAAGACACCTATCTTGTTTTTGGTAGCCCCAAAACAAGAAGTACCAGTTCTCACTACGGAGGCAAAGTTTAGCCTGTTCTTTGCTCAGGAGATTATCTTTACTTGGTAGTTTGCTACTGCCCATAGAAATTGGTAAAAATAAACAAAAATGAAAACAAAGAAAATCCCCAGCTTCTTACCAAAGTTCAAATACTTCAGTAGATTTTTTTTTCAAGAATAAGGGATGGATATGGGAGAGTGGTTATGGTGTAATTCTGTCTTTCTAAGTAGTTCTATTCTCTGTTTCCAGAGACCTCCATCCTTAGAGGATAATGGAAACCAAGAATTCTTCTGTGACAGAGTTCATCCTTGCGGGCTTAACAGACCAGCCAGGACTCCGTATCCCCCTCTTCTTTCTGTTTCTAGGTTTCTATGTAGTCACCATGGTGGGAAACCTGGGCTTGATCACTCTGATAGCTCTCAACTCCCACCTACACACGCCCATGTACTTCTTCCTCTTCAATCTTTCCTTAATAGATTTCTGTTACTCTTCTACCATCACTCCCAAAATGCTGATGAGTTTTATCTCAAAGAAGAACATTATCTCCCATGGTGGGTGCCTGACTCAGCTATTTTTCTTCTGCTTCTTTGTTGTCTCTGAGTCCTTCATCCTGTCAGCGATGGCATATGACCGGTATGTGGCCATCTGTAATCCCCTGCTGTACACAGTCACCATGTCTCCTCACCTGTGTTTTCTCCTTTTGCTGGGTGTCTACGGAATGGGATTTGCTGGAGCCATGGCCCACACAGGAAGCATAATGAGTCTGACCTTCTGTGCTAACAACCTTGTGAATCATTTCATGTGTGACATACTTCCCCTCCTTGAGCTGTCCTGCAACAGCACCTATGTAAATGAATTGGTGGTCTTCATTGTGGTGGCCATTGACATAGGAATGCCCATCGCTGCCATCTTTATTTCTTATGCCCTCATCCTTTCTAGCATTCTTCACATGCAATCCAGAGAGGGCAGGTCCAAAGCCTTCAGCACCTGCAGTTCCCATATCATTGTGGTTTCTCTTTTCTTTGGTTCTGGAGCTTTTATGTATCTCAAGCCTCCTTCCATTTTGCCTCTTGATCAAGGGAAAGTGTCCTCTCTGTTTTATACCATTGTGGTACCCATGTTAAATCCATTAATCTATAGCTTCAGGAATAAGGATGTCCAAGTTGCCCTGAAGAAAACTTTGGCAAGGAGGAGGTAACAAACTACAAGAAATGTATCCAAGGCCTAACGTATGAAACTGTAACCTCTCTGTACATCACCTTGACAATAAATGAGTATAAAAAAACAAAATAAGAAAAAGAAATGAACTGTATTTATACAAGGAGAAAATGGTTCATTTGTAAGTATTTATGTTTGTAATGAAGGATTAAAATTTTAATTTTTTCCTGTCTTGTAGACAGAATTTTAAGTCTCTACATTAAATTGAGTGTTAAACGCAGGTTTATTCTTTCTGATGTTTATTCTACTTCAACGATTCCAAGATTTCTTAATTATATGCATACTTTTATACAATTATAGATCATTTATCCTGAATAGGCCTTATAAATCATTTAATCTAGCCTCCTTACCTAAGAGATATTAGAAACTTGAAAGTACTTTGTTACTTAGGGACACAAAATTATCTGTTATCATGCCATGCTTTCTTCCTTTATCACTGTGTTGTAGATTTCTTTAAAAATATGATAAAACACCAAAATGGGATTATATTCACAATATTTTTTAAATTTAATTTATTTATTAATTGAACACAAATTTTTTTGACAAGGTGTTGTGCAAAAAGGGTACAGTTACATAGTAGGGCAGTGTGTACATATCCTGTGATATCTTACGCCCTGTTTTTCTTTCCCTTCTCTAGGTCAGGTAGACATATATACAATACACAATGAATCAAGAACATATACAGTAGCCACGTGGCCAAGCCCAAGAAAATTCGCCTAGGGCTTTAAATGTAATGTCGATATTAGACCATATGTCGACAGTAGTCTTATATGAACGTACATACATAGGTTTTGAGCTATTGTATTCCACTGAGAGGTTGATTTTTGACCTTTATATGTTGAGTAGTTGTTTGGTTTTAGTTACATACTGTTGGGTCGCTGCCCCAATCCTGTGGGAAATACCATTTGACAAGCAGTTTTTGGTTTCACAGACCGGGTCTCTATTGTCTCTCCGTCTCCCTTTCTTAACAGTCATATATCAGGGAGATCATGCCCCTTTGTTTTCTGTGTTCTAGGCTTGTCTCGCTCAACATTATTTGTTCAAGTTCTGAGCATTTCCCTGTGAATAACAATATTTCACCATTCCTAATCGCTATGTGGTATTCCATTGTGTATAGGTACTATATTTTTTGGATCCATTCATCTGTGGAGGGGCATCTGGGTTGTTTCCATATTTTGGCTATTGTGAATTGTGCCGCGATAAACATGGAAGTACAAATGTCTTTTTGATATCTTGGGACCTGTTGTTCAGGATAGATGCCTAGAAGTGGTATGGCTGGTTCATAGGGTAGGTCTATATTGAGCTTTTTGAGAAACCTCCATACTGTTCTCCAAAGTGGTTGTACTAATTTGCACTCCCACCAACAATGGAGAAGGATTCCTCTTTCCCCGCACCCCCTCCAGCATTTGTTGTTGCCTGAGTTCAGAGTATAGGCCATTCTAACTGGGGTGAGGTGGTATCTCAGGGTTGTTTTTATTTGAATTTCCTTTACTACCAGGGATGTTGAACATTTCCTCATACGTTTCTTTGCCATTTTGATTTCTTCTCTTGTAAAGTCTCTCTTTAGCTCCTTTGCCCATTTCCAAATTGGTTTATTGGGCTTGGAGGGGCTTAGTTTTTTGAGTTCTCTGTGGATGACAGATATTAGGCCTTTGTCTATTGCTGTGCTGGTAAAGATCCTTTCCCATATGGTTGGCTGTCTTTCTGTTTTGGTGGCTATGTCCTTAGCTGTGCAGAAACTTTTTAATTTGTAGTAGTCCCATTTGTCGAGTCTTTTCCCTATTTGTTGTGCCCCTGGGACTCTATTCAGGAAGTTCCTTCCTGTGCCTATAAGTTCTAGCATGTTTCCTACTCTGTCCTTCAGTAGTTTCAAGGATTCAGGTTTGATATTGAGGTCCTTGATCCATTTTGAGTTGATCTTGGTGCATGGTGATAGACTTGGATCTACTTTGAGTTTTCTGCATATGGCTGCCCAGTTCTCCCAGCACCAGTAGTTGAAGAGGCTATGTTTATTCCATTGTATATCTTTAGCTCCTTTGTCCAATATCAGCTGATATATCTTATATTTTATATCTTGATCTTCAATTCTAATCCATTGGTCTTCCGGTCTGTTTTTATACCAATACCAGGCTGTTTTTGTTATGATGGCTCTATAGTAGAGCTTGAAGTCTGGTATTGTGATACCTCCTGCACTGCTTTTTTTTTTTGCCTAGAATTGCTTTGGCTATTCTAGGTCTTTTGCTGTTCCATATGAATTTATGGATTGCTTTCTCTATTTCAGTGAAGAATGTGACTGGGATTTTAATAGGGATTGCATTGAATTTGTATAACAATTTGGGCAATATGGCCATTTTCACTATATTGATTCTGCCTACCCATGAGCATGGGAGGTCTTTCCATCTCCTTGTGTCTTCTTTGATTTCCCTTATTAGATTTTTATAGTTCTCATTAAATAGGTCCATCACGTCCTTGGTTAAGTTGATCCCTAGGTACTTTATCCTTTTTTTTGCTACTGTAAATGGAATTGTTTCCATAATTTCCTTTTGGTTTGTATATTGCTGGTGTACAGAAAAGCTGCTGACTTTTGTGGATTGATTTTGTATCCTGCTACTTTGACAAAATGGTTTATTAAGTGTAGGAGTTTGGGGACTGAGTTTTTTGGGTCCTTCAGATATAAGATCATGTCGTCTGCGAATAGGGATAACTTGATTTCTTCCTTGCCAATATGGATCCCTTTGATGTCCTCCTCTTGCCTTATTGCTATGGCTAGGGATTCCAGCACTATGTTGAAAAGAAATGGGGAGAGTGGGTATCCTTGTCTTGTTCCTGAGTTTAGGGGGAATGATTTCAGTTTCTCTCCATTTAATATGATGTTAGCAGTTGGTCTGTTGTATATGGCTTTTATTGTTTTGAGGAATGTTCCATCTATTCCTGTTCTCTCCAGAGCTTTTAATAAGTATGGATGTTGTATTTTGTCAAAGGCTTTTTGGGCATCGACTGAGATAACAATGTGATTCTTGATTTTAGTTCTGTTTATGTGGTGAATTACATTGATTGATTGACGGATGTTGAACCATCCTTGTGACTGTGGGATGAAGCCTACTTGGTCATGATGTATGATTTTCTTGATCAGTTTCTGGATCCTGTTAGCTAATATTTTATTGAGGAGCTTTGCATCTGTGTTCATTTAGTGATATTGGTCTGTAGTTCTCTTTTTTTGTTGGGTCTTTGCCTGGTTTGGGAATGAGTATGATATTAGCTTCATAGAATGAGTTTGGGATTTCTCCCTCTGTTTCTATTTCGTGGAAGAGTTTGAGGAGTATTAGTATTAGCTCCTCACTAAAGGTTTTGTAGAATTCATTGGTGAATCCATCTGGGCCTGGGCTTTTCTTTGTTGGGAGGTTCTTGATTACCCCCTGTAACTCGCTGTGAGTTATTGGATTATTTAGTTGATTTATTTCTTCTTGGTTCAGTTTGGGCAGTTTGTACTTCTCTAAGAATTGATCCATTTCTGTAAAATTATTGTTTTTTACTGAATAGAGGTTCTGGAAATAGCTCCTTATGATTGTTTGAATATCGTGTGTACTTGTTGTAATTTTTTCCGGTGGAGTCCCTGATTTTACGTATATGAGTCTCTTCTTTTTTTTTTGTAAGTCTTGCAAGGGGTCTGTCAATTTTATTTATTTTCTCAAAGAACCAGCTTCTAGTCTTATTTATTTGTTGAATGGTCTTTCTATTTTCAATCAGATTTATCTCTTCTTTAATCTTTGTGAGCTCTCTCCTCCTAGTCATTTTAGATTCGATCATTTCTTGTTTCTCCAGTTGTTTTAGTTTCATCGTGAGGTTATTCACCTGCTCTGTTTCCATTCTTTTAATGTGAGTGCCGAGGGCAATGATCTCGACCCTCAGTACTGCCTTAGCTGTTTCCCATAGGTTTCTTTGTGATGTATTTTCATTGTCATTGTGGCTTATGAATTCGTTGATTTCATTTTTAATTTGGCCTGTGGCCCATGTGTTGGATAGCAGTGTGGCGTTTAGCCTCCAAGAATGTGTATAGCCTCTCTTGTAACCGTTGTTATTGAGGGTTACCTTTAATCCACTGTGATCAGATATAATACATGGGATGACGTCAATACTTTTGTATTTGCTGAGGTTCTTTGTGTGGGCTATGACATGGTCTATTTTGGAGTATGATCCATGGGCTGCTGAGAAGAAGGTGTATTGGGTCTCTGTAGGGTGGAAGATTCTATATAGATCTGTCAGATCCATTTGGGATATGGTGTTACCTAGGTCCTCAGCTCCCTTGCTGATCCTCTGGGTGTTGGATCTGTCTCTTGGAGAGCGTGGGGAATTAAAGTCACCCACTATGATTGTGTTTGGGTCTATCTTGTTCTGTAATTCTGTGAGAATTTGCTTGACATATGTGGGGCCTCTTTTGTTCGGTGAGTATACATTTATCACCGTGATGTCTTGATTCTGGATTTTTCCTTGTATTAAAATGTAGTGACCTTCTTTGTCTTTTTGAGTTGATTTTAATGAGAAGTCCAGCTTGTCTGAGATCAGGATGGCTACACCTGCCGTTTTGGTAGGTGCGTTTGTTTGGAAGATCTTGTTCCATCCTTTTATTCGGAGCCTGTTTTTATCCCTTGCTGTAAGGTGGGTCTCTTGTAGACAACAGATGGCAACTTTTTGTTTGTGGATCCATTCTGCCAGTCTGCCCCTCTTTATCGAAGAGTTTATGCCATTTATATTCAAAGAGATCAAGGATAAGAGTGTTTTTCTCCTTCTATTTTCTTGTTGGGCTGTTTTTTCCTCTTTTTTTTTTTCTTGTCTTTAGTGAGCTGCTCTTTTTGTTTCTGTTTCTGTATGTGTGTCCTGTATGATCTCTGTTGGGTGGGATTCCCCTCTTAGATTTCGCTGTAGGGCTGGTTTTTTATTCACATACTCCTTTAGGTCCTCTTTGCTATGGAAAGATCTGGTTTTCCCTTCGAATGTGAACTCTAATTTTGCTGGACATTTAATCTTAGGTTGTATAGTGTTGGCCTGTAGAACTTGGATGGTGTTCTTCCACTCACTTCGCACTTGGTAGGTTTGTGTGGAGAGGTCTGCTGTTATTCGGATCCTCTTCCCATTGTAATAAATTTTTCTTTTTTTGGCTGCATTCATAATTTGCTCTTTATTCTTGAGATCTGAAGTCTTGAATATTATGTATTCACAATAATTTAATGTAACTTCTCAATAAGCAAGTTTGGAAATATATTTTTGAAGGTCAGCTGACAGCTGCAGAATAATTTTGGTATAGATTTCTGCAATAGCAGCAGGAGTTTGGAAGGGTAGGAGGAAAGAAGCAACATTTACCTCCATCATGTGACTGTAGGAAAAGGCAATGGAGATGACTGAGCCATCCCAGAAAGTGTGCTCAACAAGCATATAGCCAGGGGAGAGAATGAGACCTCAGTTCCAACATGGCCAACATCCTCTTTGATAGAGGTTGTAGATTTGCTGAGTTAGAATCAAAGGAACAGATATACCTGTTTATATTTGTCTAGCTTGTGTTTTGGAGGGAAACAAAGGGAAATAGAGAATGAAAAAGGAAGTACAATGAGCCACCACCTGTTTTGTGGCAGACATTCACTTAGGTGATATAGTCAGGATCTTGGAGGTGAAGAAGGAGGTAAGTGACTTGCTTATTTATTCAAGTAACTGTAGTAACTCAAGAGACAATATTCTATTCTAGATGGACCCTGACCTTAGAAGAACAAAGATCTGGCAAACCACTAAGTTTTCTTACCTGGAAGTTACTTTTCTATAAAAAGAAAGTAAAAGTAAACTATGTCTTATTGTGCCACAATATCTTTGAATAAGATATGCTAGGTATTAGGAGGCTCAGTGAATATTTTAGTCCAATTTTACTTGATCCAGGAACCAGATAAATCCCTTGAACTATTCCATTTCCTTTCCCTTCAGGAACTTCACCTTGGATTTGAAATTCAAGGTGACTCCAAGGTGAAGTGCCTTAAATCTAATTTTACTTGGAAGTTAATTATTATATTATTTAATGAGAATTATTCTTTTTTTAAAATTTTTTTATTGTCAAACTGATATACAGAGTGGTTACAGTTTCATACGTTAGGCATTGGATACATTTCTTGTACTGTTTGTTACCTCCTCCCTCATTCCCTCCTCCCCCCTTCCCCTATCCCTTCCCCCTTCATGAGTTGTTCAGTAGATTTACACTAAAGAGTTTTGCAAGTATTGCTTTTGTAATCGTTTGTATTTTTTACCCTGTGTCTCTCGATTTTGGTATTCCCTTTCAGTTTCCTAGTTCTAATACCTGTATACATGGTTTCCAATGTACTCAGATAAGATACAGATACAGTGCAGGTACAACCACAGAAAGGGGATACAAGAGGATCATCAACAATAGAAGCTACAGTTTCACATCACATGTTGAAAGTAATTACAACAGTGATGTAACACTCATTTCCATAACATGGAGTTCATTTCACTTAGCATCATCTTATATGTTCATAAGGGTATAGCTATTGGGCTCTTGTGATCCTCAGCTGTGACTAGCCTAAACATGTGATAATTATTCCCTATTAGGGAGACCATAGAGTCCATGTTTCTTTGGGTCTGGCTCACTTCACTTAGTATAATTTTTTCCAAGTCCTTCCATTTCCTTACAAATGGGGCAATGTCATTCTTTCTGATAGAGGCATAAAATTCCATTGTGTATATGTGCCACATTTTCCTGATCCATTCGTCTACTGAGGGGCATCTGGGTTGGTTCCAGATTCTCGCTATGACAAATTGTGCTGCGATGAACATTGTTGTGCTGGTGGCTTTAGTGTGTTCTTGTTTGTGGTCTTTTGGGTAGATACCTAAAAGTGGGGCTGCTGGGTCATAGGGGAGCTCTATGTTTAGCCTTCTGAGGAATCTCCATACTGCTTGCCAGAGTGGCTGAACCAGTTTACATTCCCACCAACAATGAAGTAGGGTTCCCTTTTGGCCACATCCCCTCCAACATTTGTAATTGTGAGTTTTCTTGATATAGGACATTCTTACTGGGGTGAGATGGAATCTCAATGTTGTTTTGATTTGCATTTCTTTTATGGCCAGTGATGTAGAGCATTTTTTCATATGTCTCTTGGCCATTCTCATTTCCTCCTCAGAGAAGTCTCTTTTTATGTCTTTAGCCCACTTGATGAGGGGGCTATTGGTTCTTTGCGGTTTTGTTTTGGAGGAAAGTAATTTTTTTAGTTCTGCATATATTTTAGAGATGAGGCCTTTGTCCATTGAATGGCCGGTAAAGATCTTCTCCTAGTCTGTGGGCTTTCTGTTTATCTTGCAAGCTATGTCCTTTGCTCTGCAGTTTGATGCAGTCCCATTTGTCCAACCTTTCTTTGATTTGTAGCCTTTCTGGGTCATTGTTAAGGAAGTTCCGTCCTGTGCCAAGGAGCCCAAGTGTTTCTCCTACTCCTTCCTTTAGTGTTTTCAGGGTGACTGTTTTGATTTCGAGGTCTTTAATCCATTTGGAATTGATTTTGGTGCAGGGTGATATATAAGGATCTAGTTTTAGTTTGTTGCATGTGTTGAGCCAGTTTTGCCAGCACCATTTGTTAAAGAGGCTATCTTTCTTCCAAACTATTGTTTTAGCTTCTTTATCAAAGATTAAGTAGGCATAGTTCTGTGGGCTCATTTCTGGGTCTTCAGTTCTGTTCCATTGGTCTCCAGGCCTGTTCCGGTGCCAATAACAAGCTGTTTTTATTACTATAGCTTTATAATACTGCTTGATGTTGGGAATTGTAATTCCTCCAGCACTGTTCTTTCTGTTTAGGATTGTTTTTGCTGTTCTGGATCTTTTATTGTTCCATATAAATTTCTGGATTGCTTCCTCTATTTCATTAAAAAATTGTGTTGGGATATTAATGGGTATTGCATTGAATTTGTAGATAGCCTTTGGCAATATTGCCATTTTGATTATATTAATCCTCCCAATCCAGGAGCATGGGAGGTTTTTCCATTTCCTTAGTTCTGCCTTAATTTAGATTTTCATGTTTTAAAAGTTCTCATCATAGAGGTCTTTCACTTCTTTGGTTAAGGTTATTCCTAGGTATTTTATGATTTTGGGGGCTATTGCAAAAGGAGTTGCGTTCCTGATTTCAGCCTCGGTCTTCGGGTCGTTAGCATAGAGAAAGGCCGTTGATTTTTGAGGGTTTATTTTATATCCTGCAACTTTGCCAAAGTTTTGGATCAGCTATAGTAGCTTGGGATTAGAGTCTATGGGATTCTTTAGGTATAGGATCATGTCATCTGCGAAGAGAGAAATTTTAACTTCATCTTTTCCTATTTGGATCCCCTTTATATTTTCTTCTTGCCTAATTGCTCTGGTTAGTAATTCTAGTACTATGTTGAAGAGAAGGGGAGAGAGCAGACATCCCTGTCTTGCTCCTGATTTTAAAGGGAATGGCTTTAGTTTTTCACCATTTAGAATTATGCTTGTTGTTGGTTTGTCATAGACTGCCTTTATTATATTCAGTAGTGTTCCTGGAATCCTAGTTTTTTTAGGGCTTTTAGCATAAATGGGTGTTGAATTTTATCGAATGCCTTTTCCGCATCCAGAGATATAACCATGTGGTTCTTTACCTTGCTCTGGTTGATGTGGTGGATTATACTAATTGACTTGCGTATATTGAACCAACTTTGCATCCTTGGGATGAATCCAGTTTGATCATGGTGTATGTTTTCTTTGATGACCTGTTGAAGTAGATTGGCCAGAATTTTGTTGAAAATTTTTGCGTCTATTTTCATCAGGGAAATCGGTCTATAGTTCTCTTTCCATGATGAGTCCTTGCCTGGTTTTGGGATGAGGGTTATAGTGGCTTCATAGAATGTGTCTGGTAGTGAACTTTCTCTCAATTTCATTGAAGAGTTTGAGAAATATTGGTGTGAGTTCTGTTTTGAAGGCCTTGTAGAATTCTGCTGTGAATCCATCTGGACCTGGGCTTTTCTTGGATGGGAGGTCACTTATTGCTCTTTCTATTTCAATGCTGGATATGGGTCTGTTCAGAAGGTTTAAATCTTCCTGGTTGAGTTTGGGGATATGGATTTTTTCTAGGAAATCATCCATTTCTTCCACGTTCTCGAATTTGTTGGCATAAAGGTTTGCAAAATAGTCCCTTATTGTGTTCTGAATTTTGGTTGTTTCTGTGGTGATATTACCTGTTTCATCTCTGATCTTGTTTATCTGGGTTTGCTGCTTTCATTTTTTGGTCAGGTTTGCTAGGCGTCTGTCTATCCTGTTAATTTTTCAAAGAACCAACTCTTTGTTTTGTTGATTTTTTTTTTTTTTTTGCCAGTCCTGGGCCTTGGACTCAGGGCCTGAGCACTGTCCCTGGCTTCTTTTTGCTCAAGGCTAGTACTCTGCCACTTGAGCCACAGCGCGACTTCTGGCCGTTTTCTGTTTTCTGTATATGTGGTGCTGGGGAATTGAACCCAGGGCCTCAGGTATACTAGGCAAGCACTCTTGCCACTAGGCCATATCCCCAGCACCTGTTTTGTTGATTCTTTCGATGTTTTTTTTCGTCTCTAATTGATTTAATTCTGATTTGATTTTAATTATTTGCTTCCGTCTATTGACTTGGGGTTTGGCTTGTTTTCTTTCGAGGAGATTAAGGTGCTTCCTTAAGTTGTTGAGTTGCTGTTTCTCCAGTTTGTTGATGTATGCACTCAGAGATATAAATTTCCCTCTGAGTACTGCCTTTGCTGTGTCCCAACGGAGCTGGTACTTTGTGTACTCATCTTGGTTGAATTCCATAAACATTTGAATTTCTGTTCTAATTTCTTCAATGACCCACTGATGGCTCAGCAGTGTGTTGTTTAGTCTCCATGTATTGTAGGATTTTCTGTGGTGGCTGTTTGAGTTGAGCTCTAATTTTATTCCTTTGTGGTCTGAGAGAATGCAGGGAATGGTTTTGATACTTCTGAATTTGTACAGATTTTCTTTGTGCCCTATGATGTGATCTATTTTGGAGAGTGTTTCATGAGCTGCCGAAAAGGATGTGTATTCAGTTGTTGCTGGATGGAATATTATGTAGATGTCAGTTAAGTCTAGTTGGTCTATGCAGTTGTTTAGTTCTGTGGTTTCTTTATTCAGTTTTTGGCACGTTGCTCTGTCCAGAGGTGATAGTGGAGTGTTAAAGTCCCCAACTATCAATGTGTTTGGGTCTATTAGTGTTTTTAGAGTCAGTATTGTTTGTTTGATGAAGTTGGGTGCTCCTGTATTTGGTGTGTAGATATTTAGGATGGTTATATCCTACTGTAGGAGAGATCCTTTTATTAGAATGTAGTAACCTTCTTTGTCTCTTCTTACCGTTTTTAATTTGAAGTCAATTTTATCTGATACTAGGATTACAACACCAGCCTGCTTATGGGGGCCATTTGCTTGATAGATTTTATTCCAGCCTTTCACTTTTAGAAGATGTTTACTTTTGCTGGATAAATGTGTCTCTTGGAGGCAGCAGAAAGATGGATCTTGATTTTTGATCCAACTTATGAGCCTATGTCATTTGATTGGAGAATTAAATCCATTAATGTTGAGAGTTAGGATTGAGAGATAATCGTTTGTTCCTTTCATTATATCTATCTTGTTAAAAGCTGTTTCTTCTCATTTCTTGATCTAATATTCTGGTTTTCTATTCAGGGTTCATTTCTCTGTATTGGGATCGTGATTATTTTCCCTGTATAGTACATGTTTGAGGATTTTCTGTAAAGCTGGTTTGGTGGAGATATATTGTTTCAGTTTTTCCTTACTGTGGAAGACTTTTATTTGACCTTCGGCTATGAATGAGAGTTTAGCTGGGTACACTATTCTTGGTTGGTAGTTATTTTTATTTAGGGTTTGGTATACCTCATTCCAGGCTCTCCTTGCTTTCATGGTCTCTGCTGAGAAGTCTGGGGTAATTCTGATTGCTTTTCCTTTATATGTGATTGTTTTCTTCTCCCTAACAACTGTAAGGATTCTTTCCTTGGACTCTATTGATCCTGTTTTGATCACAATGTGTTGGTGGGATGTCCTATTCTGGTCTGTTCGGTTTGGGGTTCTAAATGCTTCTTGTATCTGTATAGGCCTGTCCTTCTGGATATTTGGGAAGTTCTCAGCTAATATTCTGTTAAATAGGTTGCCTATTCCATTAACTTCTTTCTCCAGGTTTTCCTCAATACCTCTTAGCCTTCAATGGGGCTTCCTGATTGTGTCTTGGATCTCCTGGAGTGATCTGTTTTGTCGATTGGATTGGTTTTGTATTGATTTTTGATCTTTCTCCATAGATTCTAGGGAATCTTCAGCTCCTGAGATTTGATCCTCTGCTTCAGTTAGTCGGGACTGTAGGCTAGCTACTTGATTTCGAATCTCTTTTTCTTCTGACTGGACTTTCCTGATGATTTCCATGTCCTGGCTATAATTACCTCTTTGGTCCTGCATGGCCTTCTTTATTTCATTAACTTCATTAATTTGGTTTTGAGTGCTGTCTCTCAAATCCTTTAGCTGGGTAAGCTATCTTTTCATTTGACTCTTGAAGTTCAATTATCTTTCTATTTGTGGAGGCCATGAAATTCTCCATTAATTTTTGCTTTGCCTCCTCATGCTCTAGAATAGTTGACTGAAGAGATTCAAACTTTTCATTTATCATTTTTATCAGTAGACTTTGTAGAGCATTTTGAGGGTTCTCTTTTATGTCTTTGATTAACTGCTCTGCTTCTTGCTTGTTTTGAGTGGGAGATGAGACTCCATTGTTTGCCATCTTTCTTGTGTTTTTTCTGCCCATTTGGATTGGGAATGCCAATCTACAAGCACTTGTGAGCACCGTTTCAGACCCAAAGCAGACCTTACCAATTGCTGTTGTGTAAATCTTAGAAGTTCACAATTATATATAGATACCTTGTATACCTGTATATAAAATTAGATTTGGTGTTCCTAAAGAATACAATTTTGATATAACAACCAATCCTGAGCCCTGTATTCAGTAATTACTTATTTACTGTTACAACCCTATGAGCAAGTTTTGTTCTTATATTAAGTTCTTTTTGGACTGGATGGCTTTGTCTTTGAACCCCTTTGATTCACTCTGATTGAGCAGAGATACACTCTATCCAATAACCAGGGGTCAATGGAATCTGGAGGTCCCGGAAGTAAGTCAGGAGGGTACGTTAGAGGTAGTAAAGAGAATAAAGTGTGTGTGGGGGGGGTGATGATTTGGTTTAGTTTCAGTGATGTGGAAATGTGGAGAAGAGTAGAATCAGTAGAAAGAACAAGGTTAAAATGCTAGACAATGGAGTGTTAGCAGAAAATAGTGGAGGTATTATTCATAGGAAAGTAAAATTTTAAAGAAAAAGAATGTGAAGAGAGAAATAAAGAAAAAATACTGGAAGACAAATGCACAAAACAGGGAAAAGTTATTTAAAAAAAGAAATAAAACAGAAAAATGAACAACAACAAAAAAAACTTGATAAAACAAACAGGTAAAAATGGAAAACAAAAAAAAATGACGTTTCAGAAATGGAAAAAAAAAGTTTAAAAATGTTTTGAAAAGAAAAAAAAAAGGAGTGTTCCTTGTTTGGGTGGGCTTTCTATAGTCTCTGGTTTCCTTGCGATGGTCTGCAGTCTATTTTGCTGCTTGGCTGGTTTGACTTGCTTTCAGTTTGCATGGGGTGGATCTGTTCTGCCCCTCCTCCCCTGTTAGTGAAATCCTGGGGCTCTGTGGTTCACACAACTTGCAGGTAGGCCTTGGGCATCCACTGTAGATGGGGGCACGTGAACAGTCTTGGGAACCGTGACTCCTCCCGTCTGCTGTGGGGCCACTGCCTTTAACACCTGGCTTTGAATAGGCTGTGGACTCAGCAGGGCCGGGCACCTCTGGCCTGGTTTACTTGGCTGAGAGATGCTTGCCTGGGGGAGGTTCCTCCCTCCTGGGTGGGGCAGCCTCCTGGGTGGAGTTGGCTATGAAATTCAGCTCCATTTCAGGCTGGGAATTGGGCTTCCTCTGTGATGGGACCGTTTATCTGTCTCAGGAACTGTTTGTTCTCCTGTCTGGTTGTTCTGTGACACCAGTACCTGCTCGCTGCTTTTGGTTTTAATTTAGAAATTCCGGTGGACAGGGCGGGGCATATCTGGTTGAGTTCACCTGAGTGTGTGGCCCAGGACAAGCCTCCCACCTGGGCAGGGGGCATTCTCTTGGGTGGAGCTGGCTCTCACTGATTGGTCCCTCTTGTTGCCCGAGTCAGAGATGGCGCTTTTCTCTGGTGGTGGGGGAAGGGCTACCTTCAAGAAGCTGCTCTGTGGGCGCGAGTGAGAATGTCTTTTGTGGGGTATTCATGCTTTCTCTGCGATTACACCTCATCCGTGCTCAGCCTTCGATCCGCATGTGTCTGCCGCTGTCTGGAGGATTTCTTCCCGGTCGCCACTGTGTGCTCTAGGTGCACGGAGTGGGGGGTGCTGTGCCGGCACCAGCACTGGTGTGGTGGTGGGACGCCGCCCCGAGCTCAAATCTGTGTTTTCAGGCCAGCAAAGTTGATTTTTCTTTCCTGGCCAGAATCCCTGTACTGTTTTAACTTACTTGGGCTGTCTTTCTAGGAGTAAAAGTTTCCCTGGAGTGGGAAATCTGTGATGTCGGAGGGAGTTCAGCTAGGGCTCTGCTGCTCCTTCGTCGTATTCCTGGAAGTCCGAGAATTATTCTTTTCACTTGGATCTCAAGAAGAACACACTGTCATGTATCAAACCACAGTGATTCTAAGTTGAATCACAACATCATGCCACAACATGTGGCTCTGTCATAGTTTTCTGTTTCTATAGACATATAAAACCTTTGGACTGATTTCTTTGCCTTTAGTCTTTTCCTGTTCCACCTCATCATTGAACTTTTATCCAAGGATATTGGCTATTCATATTTTTATAAACAGTGGGTGCATTTTATTTATTTAATAAAAACTTAAAATGAAGGTAATATATTCAAAGCTGGTAATTTAAAAATAATAATAGTGAAAGGAGGTAAAAATTTGTGTCACCTTTGTGCCAGAAGGTGTATCATTTAATCATTAAAACAATCTTTGGAGTTGTAGTTATTTTCCTCATTTTTCAATTAGAAACCTCATAGAAAAGTCAAGCAAATTTCCCAAGCCATACAGATTTGTGTTAAGATTTACAAGCTTTCAAAGTTTATGCCTGCAATACTTGTTTTGTTAGGCTACATTTTAGAGCAAAGGGAGATGAGCTACTAACAAAATTTTCCCTGGAATAGAAGGTATAACTTGATACTACCCCCCAAAAAACAAGAATTAGAATAGGTATGTACTCAACACTGTACATTGTCATTACTGGTTATACCCAATAAATAATAGGAACTGTTGAGAAGACATCTTTTGGAAAAAAGTGTTTGTTCATCTTTGTATTCAAGTTTCAAGGTGGATGTAGAATAGCTTTTAGAATTACCTAGAAAAATGTTGGACACATGGGGAAGAAATTTAATAGAGGATTAAAAACTAAAGATACAACAAATCTAGAGCCCTTCTTAAGGGCTCTATGTTTGAAGCAAATGAGCTCACCAACTTTTTTTTTCTTCTAGTTCTGGCGCTTGCTCTGGGCCTGGGCATTGTCCCTGAGCTTCTCTGTGGTCAAGGCTAACACTCTACAACTTGGCCACAGTACCACTTCCGGCTTTTTCTGTTTATGTGGTACTGAGGAATTGAACTCAGGGCTTTGTGCAAGCTAGGCAAGCACTCTGCCACTAAGCCACATTCCCAGCCCCAACATTTTAAGGAAGCAGAAAAAGTGGAGCAGCTTAGGAATGAGACACTAGTAACTAAATTATGAAGGAACAGACAAAAAAAGAATATGGAGGGCTGAGAATGTGGCTTAGTGGTAGAATGCTTGCCTAGCATGCATGAAGCACTGGGTTTGATTCCTCAGCACCATATACACAGAAAAAGCTGGAAGTGGGTGCTGTGACTCAAGTGGTAGAGTGCTAGCCTTGAGCAAAAGGAAGCCAAGGACAATGCTCAAGCCCTGAGTACAAGCCCTAGGACTGGAAAATAAATAAATAAATAAAATAAATGAATATGGATGATGCCTCTAAGAGACTAAAAGTTTCTTTTCTTTCTGGACTATTACATTGCTAATTATATTTACTAAAATCAATTTAACATAACATATAATGTTAGGTTATGACATATGACTGTTGATAGATTGATTATCCTTATTTTCTGAAGAGCTGATGGGAGGCTATGTTATTAAAGTTCCCTCTCTGTCATTACTTTTTTTACATCAGCTGTGTGCTTCTTACTAAAGTTGGAATCCCAGTGCTGTTAATGGCTGGCTCTGAACCATACTTCTGCAATTTAATGATTTATCAGAAGTCTAAGTATTAATGCACATTCACGAGAGATGTATGCAAAAAATTTGGTAGTATGTAAATCTTCATATGGTTCATGTGTTATAAAAATGCATTGAAACTAGAAAGAAATAGAAAGGAAGAAGGTGTTTTTCTGAGTCTCAAAGTTCTGGAAGTTGACAGTACACAAAATGGGAAAAAGTCAAAATATTTGTTTTTGCATGCTGCTGTCACTGGAGCTAGTCATTAGGTAACAGGGCTTTAAAGAATCCTTGCTTATGATTCATTTGGAAATGAGGTTGCTGTGGCTCTGTTCCTGAAGTAACAGACAAAAATCTTACAGCTTCCAGTGAACCTCCAACGCCTTCCTTACTCTTGGATCTCAAGAAGAGCCTGCTGTTTGGGCTTAATTTTTCTTTAATGAATGTGTTTCTACATTTCTTTGTGTAGTGAAATTAGGATTTATTAGTCACTGAGGGATGTAGATCATTCTAAGTGTAAATTTTTCATTTTATTTTATTTTTTTGGCCAGTCCTGGGCCTTGGACTCAGGGCCTGAGCAGTGTCCCTGGCTTCTTCTTGCTCAAGGCTAGCACTCTGCCACTTGAGCCACAGCGCCACTTCTGGCCGTTTTCTGTATATGTGGTGCTGGAGAATCGAACCCAGGGCCTCATGTATACAAGGCAAGTACTCTTGCCAGTAGGCCATATCCCCAGCCCCTCTAAGTGTAAATTGAACAATGAACCATTGTCATTGCTGAGACTGAGTGTAGGATAAGCAAGTCCTTGAGGTTGTATGTGCACATCTTTAAACATATACACAGAGCTGGGCACAGTGGTTCATGCCTGTAATCCTCACTACTTTGGAGGGAGAGAGACAGGAGGAGATCGGTCTAGGCCTGATTGGAAGCAAAGAAGGTTGGTAGTGTAGTTCAAGTGGTACAGTATCTACCTAGCATCACCATATACACACAAACCAAAACCAAACAAAATCAAAACAACAAAGAGAAAGAAATGTATGTGGGCCTGCATGCCATAGTTTGAGTTGGACTTGCCTAAAAAGAAGAAGGTAGACAACAGGGAAGACAACTTCCTGGTCTAGATGAGACTGACAGATCTTTTCTAAAATGTACCATTGCTGTGTCTATCTTCAACCAATTATCAATAGCCTGAGGAATAAAGTTGCTAAACTTTTCCAAGAAAATCCCAAGCAGAACTATTTTCCCTTCCACTAAAAAGAAAATGTGAACAAAATTTAAAGGATCTTTTTTATTAATATGCTTTAATTGTGCTTATTATTTTTCCAAAAGAAATTCAAATTCAAGTACTATTTTTTTTAGTACCAGGGTTTGAACTCCAGCTTTGGACTTGCTAGGCAGGTGCTCTATGGCTGTGCCACATTTCTAGTGCTTTTTATTGTACTGGTCAGTTTTTGAAATAGGATCTCACCATACCTGAGCTGCCATTCATCTATTTTATGCTTCCTATATTAGCTGGGATGGCAGGTGCATACCACTGCAATCAGCTCTTGCCTGAAAAAGTATATGCCCAGGCTAGCCTGCAATTATGAGTCTCTAGATCTCAGCCTCATAAGTAGCTAGGATTGCATGGGTGAACCACCAGTGCCCAGCTTATAGAGGAAATGTAAACTTTTTTCTCTAGGTCAATTCATTGTTTTATTTCCAATTGCACCCTTCTTTTTCCTACTTTCTTTTCCTCCTTCTCCACCTCCTTCTCTTCCTTCTGTGTGTGTGTGTTTGTGTGTGTGTGTGTGTGTGTGTGTGTGTGTGCAAAGTCTCTATACCTATGGCCTATTTAATGCTTAATGGAACCCAGGAATCATTTCAGTCAGCTTCTTTATGTATTTTATTTACTTTGGAGAATAAGAAGTATTCATAGATTATCCAAGTACATAAAACCATCTGGTGCCAGGGTTGGAACTTGAATTCCAATCCACTGATGGGTTTTCTTGCTGCACTTTTTGTCTTTGAAGATTTCATTTCAAATGCTAGTTAACCTACCATATTTGTTATGGATATATTCACATAATTTCATGCTATTTTTCACAGGATAATTTTAATATGTCACACTTTGCAAGAGTGTAGGAGGTGAGAAACTTCCTTGAGTTTGTCTTGGCAAAATTACAGGATCAATATTTGATGGATTTTGCTCAGTTTCATATGGAAGCAAGTATGATGCCTACTGACTTGATCGGTAGAGCCTTAGGGATACAGTCTAGAGGACTATTGCTTTTAAAGGAGGGATACCAAGATTTAAGGGGCAGAAAGATGTGGAGTAACAGTGAGGTGATTGTGGCTCACGCCTCTAATCCTAACTATTCAGTCGGCTGATATTTAAGAATCATAGTTCGAAGCCATCCTGGGCAGGAAAGTGCATGAGACTCTTATCTCCAATAAACTATTCAAAAGAAAAGCTGTGGTTCAAGTGGTAGATTGCTCGCATTGACAGGGGTAGTGGTGGTGTGTGTTGGGGGGGCGGGGAGTGGAGCTCAAAGACAGATCCCAGGTCGTGAGTTCAAGCCCCAGGGCCAGTATGAAAACAAAGAAAAAAAAAGGTTTCAAGTTTAACAGAGACAGAGTTTGGAGTATCATTGCAAGGGTTAACTTGTGTGCTGGGAAAATGCATGGTTTAGAGCAATTCAGGATACACTGTCCAACAAGGTAGACCATTAATGAGTCCTTGAAGTGCACTCATTCATACTGAGAAATATAGTAAGTGTAAAATACACATTGGGTCTGTGAAAGATATGAAAAGCAATGCAAGATATTTCACTGATGACCTTCTGAATATTATATTAAATTATTTTCCAGTTTATTTAATATATATAGCCCATAAATAGTTTGCTTCTTTATTTTCAGTATTGAGTTCAGAGCCTCACACCTGCTAGTCTAGGGCTGTACCCTTTGAGCTAGTTCTACTTTTGCTGATTATTTTAGAGATGGAGTCTAAAGAACTTTTCTATCTGGGCTGGCCTTATACCATAATCCTCTGGATCTCAGACTCCTGAGTAGCATTATAGTAGCATTATAGGCACCCAGCCTGGAATTTTTGTATGGAATGTTTTTCATACCTCTATCCCCTTTGTAATTTTGATCTTATTTCTTTAGAAAGATTATATAGTATATATATATATATTATGGATTTATTTGAGATTTATACATTACAAACATTTTTAAACCAAATTTGTGATGTAGCTTTCAACTGCTCTTATAATTCTAACTTATTTTTCATTAACTTTATTAACAACTTATTATTTATGGCATCTTAATATTGTTTCTGATGTTTTCTATGCTCTTGCAATATGAGCAATTCACTCAGCATTCTATAATATTTGTATGAACTAATTTTTTCACATGTACATATCTGATCTATTTAGAAATTGTACCAATGTATGGTGTGAGGAATAGATCCAACTTTATCCTTTTCCATATGGCTATCCACTTATTCTATCACCTTTATAAAACTGTCCATCTTTTCCCTCATTTTGAGCTCTTGCCTTTATCACATAGTAAATGTCACAGGCAGTTGGGCTATTTCTGTGTTTTCTGTCCTTTCCCACTGGTTTGTCATTATATCCATAAGCTATATAGAAGTTTCATTATGATTTCTTATCTCAAGGATAGTTTTGTATACATTCTTTATTCAGGTTTTGTTGGGTATTCAGCAACATAACTTTATACTTAGCTTAGTTTCAGTAAAAATGCTGATGATATATTGACTATATAGACATATCCAAGCATGTGCCTTAAATTTGTAAGTAAGCCTAGGGAGTCTTGTTGCCTCTGATCTCAAAGGTTATGCATCATTCCATGTTTTTTAAGTCTACCTTAGTATCTTTTGAGAGGCTTAATAATTTTCCTTACCTCCGTTCTGCACATTAGATTTATATTTGGGAATTTTATTTTTGTGACTATGATGAGAACCTTATATTTCATTGTATCTTCTGATTATTATTTGTATATATGTATTGTATTGGTTATCATACCTTAATCTATTTTGCAATGTAACTTATTTATAGAATTTTGTATTTAAAAATATTATTAACATAAGAATTGCACATATTTACGGAGTAAATGTAATGTTTCAACTTATTTATGCATCGTGTAATGATCAAGTCAGGGTAATTCATATATCAGTATCTTAAAATGAATCATTTCCTTGTGTTAAGTACATTAAAAATCTGTAGAGGTTTTTTTATCATTAATTCAGATTTTCTAAATATGTAATAAAAATCTCTGAATAGTAATATTTGTACTTATTTCCTTCCAGTTGTTATGTCTTTTAATCTTTTCCCAGTTATAACTCCTTTTTCTAATAAATTTAAGATTGTTAAATAAGAAGGAAGGTTGTAGACATCTTGGTTTTGCTCTGAGTTCCAATGAGGAATGATTTTAGTATTTTCAAAATAAGCTATGGGGTTTTGACCTGAGATTTATATCTTTGACTATTAATATGGTTTGTATCAGAAATGACCCCCCAAAGCACATATGTTAAATCACTGATCATCAAAGTATGGAGGTATTGGGAGCTGGTAGGACCTTTAGAATATGGAGGAAGTTAAGTCATTGGGACTATTACCTCAAAGGGTGTATTGGGACCATGGCTCCTCGTCCTCACGCTTTGCTTCTTGGCTGCTATGAGGTGAACAGGTCTCCTCCACCAGGTGCTCCTACCATAACTTGTGTGCTGCTATATAGGCCCAAAACAACAGGG
The DNA here is from genome assembly GCF_023159225.1 of Perognathus longimembris pacificus. Classification (NCBI taxonomy): domain Eukaryota; kingdom Metazoa; phylum Chordata; class Mammalia; order Rodentia; family Heteromyidae; genus Perognathus; species Perognathus longimembris. Next base: position 108,535,923 of record NC_063163.1, read on the forward strand.
CTAAGTGACCAGAGACTAAAACCTCTGGAACTATTACAACATAAGTCCAGCATCACAAAGAATCACACTATCTAAACTGAATGGATTTTTAGTGAAGCCTCTGTTCTGATGTAATTACAGATTCACACACAATTGTAAGAAACACGATAAAGAGCCTACAAACCCTTCACCCAGTTTCTCCCGGTGGAACATCTTCACAAAACTCTAGAACAACCAAATTATTGATTCTGACCAAGTGAACATGAGTAAACATTTTACCGCCACAAGAATCTCTTATGTTCCCTGTTGCCTTTTCGTATCCAAATGCCCCTTCTTTAAAAAGGAACTAATTATTGATAACACAACTTGGGTAAATCTCAAGAATTATGTTGCCCAAAAGAAGTTCCATCACAACAGAGTCCCAGGGGCACGACACAGAGGGGAGAGACTTGACAAATAGGACTACTACAAAATAAAAAGTTTCTGCCAAGCTAAAGACATAGCCACTAAACTAGAAAGACAACCAGCCATATGGGAAAAGATCTTCACCAGCACAGCAACAAAGTCCTAATATCCATCATCTACAGAGAACTCAAGAAACTAACCCCCTGCAAACCCAGTAAACCAATTATTAAATAGGCAAAGGAGCTAAAGAGAGACTTCACAGGAGAAGAAATAAAAATGTCAAAGAAACACATGTGGAAATGTTCAACATCCCTGGCAGTAAAGGAAATGCAAATAAAAACAGCCCTGTGATACCACCTCACTCCAGTTAGCATGGCCTATACTCTGAACTCAGGCAACCAACAAATGCTGGATATGATGTGGAGAAAGAGGAACCCGTCTCCACTGTTGGTGGGAGTGTAAACTAGTACAACCACTCTGGAGAACAGTATGGAGATGCCTCAAAAAACTCAATGTAGACATACCCTATGATCCAGCCATACCACTCCTACGCATATATCCTGAACAACAGGATCCAGGATACCATAAAGACACATGCACATCCTTGTTTATCACTGCACAATTCACAATAGCCAAAATATGGAAACAACCCAGATGCCCCATGCAGATGAATGGATCAAAAAAATGTGGCACATGTATACAATGGAATACTACATAGTGATTAGATATGATAAAATAATGGCATTCACAGGGAAATGGTCAGATCTTGAACAAATAATGTTGAGCAAGACAAGCCTAGAGCCCAAAGAACAAAGGCACATGGTCTCCATGATATGTGTTTGTTGGGGGGAGGAGGAGTACAGTAGAGATCATGTCTGTAAAACAACAAACTTCTTTTCAAATGGTATTTCCACATGTTTTGGTCAGCAACTTTACATTATGTCTCTAAAACCAAACAATTACTGAATAAGCATAAAAAGGTCTAGGATAGATCTATCAAAGGTTCACAATAGCTCAACAGCTACGTACATATGATTATATAGGATGAAGCTAAGCAATATGAACTCCAAGAGAGGGAAACAGGAGGATTTTATTGTTGTTGTTAGGTTTTATGTACTGGGTAAATTTCCTATGGCATATCCCAGGTGGTTACTGTATATGATTTTGGCACACTGGATATTGTATATATGCTTATCTGAACAAGGGAAGGGAAAGAAAAATGAGGGAGGGTGTAACTAATATGATAAGAAATGTACTCACTACCTTATTATGTAACTGTACCCCCTCTGTACATCACCTTGTCAATAAAAATAATTTAAAAAAGAAGTTCCATCACAATGATCAAATATATTTGATTCTATCATGTGGCACTCTTGAGATGAAAAAAAGAGATGGAGAAAATATTAGTGACAGTCTAACCTGAATATCAGTGTTCTGCCAACAGTGGCTTTTTTTTTTTTTTTTTGGTTGTTGTTGTTGTTGGTCGTGAGGCTTGAACTCTGAGCCTGGGCGCTGTCCCTGAGCTCTTCAGCTGAAGGCTAGTGCTCTACCACTTGAGCCACAAGACCACTTCCAGTTTTCTGGCAGTTAATTGGAGGTAAGAGTTTCACAACTTTTCCTGCCTGGGCTGGCTTTGAACTGCAATCCCCAGATCTCAACCTCCTGAGTAGCTAGGATTACAGGCGTGAGCCACCAGTTCCTAGCTAACTGTATCTTTTAAACATGATAGTTCTTATGTTTGTGGGGAAAATGTGCAGCATTGTTTAAGAAGGTAAGCTCAAGTTAAAGAAAACAGCATGATCACTTAGTTAACACCATGTTTTGGAAGAAAAAAATTTTTTTTATAGCAATTGGGTATCATTTAAATTTATATTCGGGCTGGGGATATAGCCTAGTGGCAAGAGTGCCTGCCTCGGATACATGAGGCCCTAGGTTCGATTCCCCAGCACCACATATACAGAAAACGGCCAGAAGCGGCGCTGTGGCTCAAGTGGCAGAGTGCTAGCCTTGAGCGGGAAGAAGCCAGGGACAGTGCTCAGGCCCTGAGTCCAAGGCCCAGGACTGGCCAAAAAAAAAAAAAAAAAAAAAAATTTATATTCACTTTCAGAGGCTGAAAATATGAAAGTATGGAGTAATGACTGAATAAAAGTATGAATCATTCATATAGTGAACTATATCTTTGCCAAAATAATAGAGAATATGTACAGATTCTTGTCTGTACATATCTTGAGGTATCTTTAGGGAAATGTCACCATGGTTAAGTGTGATTTTCTCCTGCTGTTTCTACCCAGCATATTGCTGCTTCCATACAGTCGATGGTAGGTGACATTAATTTCTTTTCTCTTTGTTCTCATGGACAGGTTTTAAGCCGTTGTGGGACAATTTCCATTGTTACTTGACAGAACAGAATCTTTGGAAGCTTTGAAAGTTTGTAGAGAATTTTCCTGAAAAAGGTGTTAGGATGAGGTGCTATGCTATGGTGGCTATCTTCGTATCTAACTGATTGCTGGCCTACACATTATATCACTGAATATCTCTTTCAGGGATCCAGTGCAGAATTTCCAATTAGACTCAACCTTATACTCTAGTCTTGGTTCTGGAAAGAAGAGTTCTTATTTCTAGCCTGAGATAAGCAGTCCTTTTGAGCAATAAAATTTATGCAGAAGTAAAAACTATACTCCGTGTTTGAAAAATACATTTTCTGTTTATTATAGAAACTTCTTGTAGGAGAGTGTCTGAAGGATGTCCCTATCCCTTTCTTTAGGTTCCTGTGAAGGTCTCTGACCTACACAAGTGTAAGAGAGACCTCCCCTTACTTACTTACTTGCTTAATTTGTAATAGAAACATTTGTAAGGAAAAGAACATGCTTTCAATAGACTGAAAATGAATCATCTCCTTTATTCATTTATTTTTTTTAACTCAGTTGTAGACTTGAACTCTGGGCCTGGGTGCTATCTGGGAGCACTTCAGCTCTAGGCTAGCACTCTACCACTTGAGCCATGGCACCACTTGCAAGTGGATCATCTCTAGAGTGAGAATGACAATGATTTTTAGCAAGGCATAAGGTTTTCTTTTTTTTGCTTTTTTTAAAAATTAAAGTCCAAGAGGCTTAGAGCATTAAGTCCTTCCCCAGGACTAGCCCACAGGGCAAAGTAACTATCTCAAAGTTCAAGGAGGTTTGTTGCCTTCATTGGACCTCTAATGCATGAATTACAGGGAAGAGGCTCAGTTAGCTAAAGATCTGTTATTATGAAAAATACTGATTGACCCATCTTAGGCTAGAAAGAAGCCATTTATTAATCCCTAAGGGGTGGGATACTAAAATAAAGGCATACTGTGACATTCAATGACCTTAGTGGGCTACATAGGGTGGTCATTTGTTTGTTGGTAAGTTAATTACAATGTTTTCTGTCAGAGACCTTTTGGGTTTTATTCAAATTTATTCATCACTCATGGATAATTGTTACCTAGTAATCCTCAGGGACTTGAGACCCTAAAGTCTCCTAGAGAAAGAAGTTGAAGCCAATCTTTGGCTAGTTCCTGCTGGTTTGAGGCATAGGCCTAGGTCAGAAGTATCTTGAACTCGCTCTCTCAATGGGGACAGTTGGGATTCCAAGTGAGAGAGATGATCTAGGGGATCCTTGCAGCAGGGGATTCTTTGGGGACTGTGATAAGGGGGTAGTTGTGTTTACCCTCCAAATCCATCCTTTTCACTTGGGTTCCTGCTCTGTTCCCTGGAATCTGGCTGATCAGGGCTGCAGGTTCTCTTAGAGGTGAGTGAAGCAGGGTATGCATTGGTCAGTCCTGTCCCTGAGGAAATGTGGTAGGCTGTGTCTATTACTTGGAGTCTCCTGGCCAAGTGACTCAGCTCTTTCCAGGCATCACTTCAGATTTCATGGTAATGATGTCGCTATATAAGACTTTGGGATTGTCCATGGTCTCATGATTTTCTTTTCTTTTTCTTTTTTTTTTTTTTTTTGGCCAGTCCTGGGCCTTGGACTCAGGGCCTGAGCACTGTCCCTGGCTTCCTTTTGCTCAAGGCTAGCACTCTGCCACTTGAGCCACAGTGCCACTTCTGGCTGTTTTCTGTATATGCGGTTCTGGGGAATCGAACCCAGGGCCTCATGTATACGAAGCAAGCTCTCTTGCCACTAGGCCATATCCCCAGCCCTGGTCTCATGATTTTCTTACATTCTACACATACATTAGAAGTAGTTGCTATTTTCTCAGGTTTGTGCTTCTCAGGACATCTTGTACATAAGAAGCCTCAGCATCTGGCAATAGAATCCGTTTTCTAAAACTTCATCTGGTCAATTTCTTCTCTCTTTCCTCACATAAACAGTGTCAGGGTTGGGTGCCCTGTGCCTTCTGTGAGTTCAAAAATATTATTGCAAGTAGAAAGTGCTAATGAATAGTTTTACATCAAACCCTACTGTTTTGCTTTTAGATGTTTCATATGGTATGGGAAAGTAGACTTTTAAAACAGCTTACATTTTAATTACCCAAAGATTACATAGCATGTCCTAGGTCCCCCATAAGCAGGGTAGGAGACTGATTAGTACAAGAAAACATTTGGGCTGAAGAAGAAGTTAAGTCTGATAGATAGCTCTGTTGTCTAAATTTTTTTTAAAATAATGTTTCATGATACAAATTCTCAGAGAATATTGTCATGGGATTTAGGTCATCTATGAAAAATGTACTAACCACTATTTTTCCTTTTCCTTCTTACTTTGTACATAACCACATTATTTCTCAAAGGCTTGGATTGGTGCACCTACAGCAGTATTTGCCTTCACAGTTCTTATTTCTTAGTTGTGCCAGGCACTGTCCATACCCAGCCAATCAATCACTCTCCACTCAACCACCCTCTTGTCCCTAACTTACTGTAGTTTTTTTTTTTTTATAAATTAATCTACATTGTTAACTACTTTCTCTAGTCCAAGACCTCTGAGAAGTAGTTGCCAAGAAAAGACTAAAGGTGCCTTGCCTGACAGGGAAAATGAGAAGGAACTAGAAGAAACTAGGAGAGCAAGTAGACTGACAAGGATGATGGCAACACTGTCAGAGAATTATTGGTCCAAAAACTATGGGAAAGTCTTTCACTTGTCATGAATAACCCTGCTTTAATACTGCTATTCTTTCTGCTGCTGCCTGTGGAAAGCCTGGCCTCTGCAAGTGTGGTATTTTACTTCAGCAGAGTAATCTATCACCCACACTTCCTCAAGTAGTGTATCTGAGAATCACATCTTTATGATCACCGTAAAGAACACAACTCCTAATGTGCATTTCATTCAAAAGTTTCTTAAGAGACTGGCAAGTTAAACAAAAGGAAAGAAAATAAAATTCCAAAATGTATGTAATTTTGTCTTCTACAGAGTTGTTACAACTCTTTATGGTAGCTTCTGCTTAATCTTAGTTCATCTGCCTATTATAAACATTCTTCTAGTCCTTCTCATGGCTGTAATGTTTCATATTTTCATTTGTTTGGTTTATATTCACTTGACTAAAAAGCTAATTAAGTATTGGCACCTATTATAGTGCCTAACACACTCTGGTAGAATAAATCGATCTTGACTATGTAAAAATAACACAGACATGGGTTGGCACTACTCTGAGGTAGATTTTCCTGAGGAACTTTGACGTAGGTCTGAAACCTATCACTAGAGACAGTGTTCTTGCCAGATTCCTTGCCATCAATGCTGGAAACTTAATTTAGCAAACAATTTGATCATTTGTGACTAACGTCGACACTAGTGAAAATATGTCCCACATTACATTATATTTTCACCTTTCTTGTATTCCTTTGCTATCAGTCTGCTTGCTTATCTAACCACTAGGCCAGGAAAAAATTGGCTTTTTTATTTCCTTCAACATAGATGATTGTCACAGAACTTCCTGTCAGTAGAGTTACACAGAATAAACCCTTTATGTTTACCTTATGTATCTCAGTAACTTTTCACATTTTATTTGTTATTACTAAGTAAACAATTTCACTGAATAAAAATATCACTGTCTTTACAAAAAAAGTTCCTTAAGAGACTCATTTTAAAGCACAAAGTTAGAACTCCATAACAATGTTTATTACATGGTAAAATAAACTATTTAACAAGAATAACACAAAGGATGGGAGGAAATGGAAGCAAACTCTCATACATTTACTTAGATAATGCATAATTGTTAAAATGTTATTTTAAGATAAATCTTGATAAGATAAAGCCAGATATTGGCAATACTATTAGTACATACCAATAAGATGAGATACAGTTATGAAGTCCACAAATGCTATGCAACCAAATACTAAAAAGTACAAAAAAATTTAAAGGAAGGCAAGAAAAGAAGGGAAAAATTAACCAAGACCGGACCAGATGGGAAGAATAGAAAACAAATAGCAATATGGGAAGCTTAACTCAATAATTACATTAAATATAAGGACTCTAAATATGCCAATTTAGAGATGGAAAAAGTTAAACAGGGTGATGGAAAAAAATAAAAATCTAACTACATTCAGTTTAAATGAATCACACATTAACTTAAAAAACAGATTTTAAAAAAAATTACAGCAAACAGTGTGGAGATGCCTAAAAAAACTAAAAATAAAACTAACATATGATTCAGCATTCCCACTACTGGGTATCTATCCAAAGGAAATGGTATTATTGTATCAAAGAGATGTTTATTACAGAACTATTGATAATAGCTAAGAAATAGAGTTAACCAAGGTATCTATCCATGGATGAATGGATAAGAAAAATGTGCTAGATGTATGCATTGGAATATTAGTATCATTAAAGTAATTAAATCCTGTCATTTTGGCACAATGGATGGAATTAAATGCTATTGCATTAAGTGAAATAATCTTGTCACAGCAATACCATGTGTTCTCACTCATTTATTGAAACAAAAAAAAGTCAGTCTCTTAGAACAGAATAGAAAAATGGTCATTAGAGACAGAAAAGGGCAGTGGAACAGAAAGTGTTATACAAGGGCTCTCAAATACAGTTTGATAGGAAGAATTACTCCTCATTTTCTACAGCCTAGGAGTGTAATATTTTCTACATCCACATGCATTTATAAACTTCTTTGCTAAGTGGCAACCCCTTTGTACTACTACTTAAAGTTAATAAAAATAAAAAGATTATACCAATCTATGATGCATCTCAGAATAGCAAGAAGACTATGGAAGTTCCCAGAAAGATAGAAAGGATAACATTCAAGGAGCTGAAAATACCAACACCCTTACTTAATCATTACAACATCATGTATGTGTGTCTAATTATTATTTGAAATTCCATAAATAAGCACAAGTATGTCCCAATTTAAAAGTAAAACAAAAAGGGCATATTGTGCAAGAATCACAAGAAATCAAGAATACTCATATTGCTTTCTGATAGACTTCAGGGCAAGCAATATTAACAAAGATTATTAGAGACATTTCATAACAATTCAAGCATCATGTAATAGAAACCACATAGCAATCCAAATATGCACTGACTTCATGAGAACATCAAATAATTGAAGTGAATGCTTCCAGTAACTAATGAAACATGTAGAGAGAAAATCATTACTGACATAGAAGACTTGAACAATACGATCAACTTCCATGAACAAACTGACATTTATAGAACATTTTACCCAAAACAAAACCCACAGATTTTCCCCCACGTGTACAGGGTAAATCACCAAGCTACACCATATGCTGAAGCATTAAACATATTTCAATAAAATGAAAAGTACTGAAAACACACAAAATATGCTCTTATTGCTGTGGAACTAAATAGAAACTAAAAACAGAACTCTGAAAAATCTCCAAATAAATGGATAACAGAACTCATACCTCTAGATAATCCAGATGCTGAAAGAGAAACCACAAGGGAAATTAGGAAATAATTCTGACCCAATAAAAGTGGGAATAAAATACTGAGCACTGTATGATTTCTCTAAAATAGCCTTTGTAAGGAAATTTATAAATTTTAGACATCTATGTTATAGAAGAAAAGTTTAAAATGAGTAATGCACATACTTACAAACAGAAAAGCCAATTGCTCAAAGCAAATACAGGGAGAAAAGAAATGATTAAGATGAAATACAAATGAATGAAATAAAAAATCACAACCAATAGAGAATATCCATGAAAACAACCTAGGTTTTTAAAAAGATTGATAAAATTGATAAAAATTCTAACTAAACTGCTCAAAAAGATCTAAAATGGAAAATTTTTAACAGCAATAAAGAAAAAAGGTCAATCAGTGCAGATTTTATACACTTTAAAATGGTTTTATTGTTATTATAAAGATGATGTATAGAAGGGTTACATAATCCAGGCAAAGAGTACATTTCTTTTTGGACAATATCACCTCTTCTCTGACTCTTTCCCAGTTTATCCCTCTCATCCTCATTCACATGTTTTGCAGTTTATTTTCAATATCGTGTCCAGTGAGTACCATGGCTGCATTTGTTCACCCTTTATATCCCTCCATTTTTGTGCCTCTTCTTATATAAACAGAACAGAAAAGAAAATAGAAACACCAAAAAAGAAAAAAGCCCATTATTTTCATTTCTTGGAGTTCATTTTGATAAATGTAACTTTGTATGTTCAGATGCACATAGGCATTGCCCTTTGTGCGAATGCCTGGAGTCCTGTCTAATTTATCATATCTCAGTGTATTTTAGGTATAGCTTCTGAATATGAGAGAAAACACCTGGTGTTTGCCTCTTTGAGCATGACTTCCCTCACTTAACACAATTTGTTCTAGGTCCATCCATTTCCCTGAAAATGACATAATATTCTTTCTAATGGCTGTGTAAAATTCCATTGTGTATAGATAGCACATTTTTTATTCACTCATTTATTGCAGGGCATCTGGGCTGTTTCTACAACTTGGATATTGTGAATAATGCAGCAATGAACATGGATATGCAAGTGTCTTTATGGTCTCCTGAGTAAATGCCCATGAGTGGTATGGCTGAGTTGTAGGGAAGGTCTATGTTTAGTTTTTTTTTGAGGAATGTCCAAACTTCTGTCTAGAGTAGCTATACTAGTTTACATTGCCACCAACACTGCAATAGGGTTCTTTTTTCCCCACATCCCTGCCAGCATTTGTTTTGTGTTTTTTTAAAAACAGCATTTATTTACATTTCATTTATTTTCACAAAGATGAAAGAGGTTGAAGGAAATATATATATATATATATACACATATATGTGTGTGCATGTATATTTAGAGTAGTCTCATATTACTTAATTCAGTTATGTTTTTCACAAAACCAACAGACTCAAGTTAGGTCTAAAGGGAATCAAAGAATTTATCATTCAGCTTTCCATCCTTAGCAAAGACTGAAATTATTCCATTACAGGCGGATGCAAATCTCCCACAGTGATAGGTAAATGCCAATTCATACATATGTTGCTAAAGAACCAGCTTCAGTCAAATCTGTCATGACAACCAACAAATCCACAATGAAAGGCACAATCATCACAATATGGGACAGTAAGTTTTGTGCAACATTTAAGAAATGGAATTTACACAGGAGAAAACACAACTGGCTCTTCAGTCAACATCATCACAGTAGCAATATTCAGTGTCTGCTCATTCAAGTATATACATTATTCTCAACACTGGACTTCAGTACAATAGTTACAACAGACTTTGTAACTATGATATCCACAGATCATTTACAAACACATGTAAAACAAAACATAAAAAAAAATTTACCCCAAGATTTTGTAACAATTCCAAACCTGTCAACAATGACCACTATCTATTTTGCTGGTAATTTTATTGGTTTAAACAACTTTAAAAATGACATTGAGTTTTATTTTAAAAATTAACAAAATACTGACAATGGCTCAACATTTGAAAAGTCATATCATCTGCATTGTCTCTATTTCAGTAGTTTCTATTTTGTGAGTTTCTTTCTTTCACCACTTTCTCCATCAGCAACAACCCCCAAATCTCCAGTTCTGCTGCTGTGGACGTACCACATCTGGAAACTCCAAGTCCTCTGAAATGGCGGGACCGGCTTTTTCAGGGCCCACATGAACAGCTGTGGTCTCTGCGTTTTTCAGAAAACAGAAGTGCTTCACTCTCTGGTGTAGGAAATCGTTCTTGGTAGACTTCAGGATAGGATTTCTGAAACTGCTTCAGTTTCTTCTTCCTCTCTTTGCTGGAGAGCTTGGCATCCACTATGACTTCCTCCAGCAAGGCAGCCAGTGGTTCCTGAGAGCCATATGCTCTCTGGTATTCAAATGCCTCAGGGCTGATTTGATGGCAAAATGAAGGAGCAGATAATGTGACATACATATCAGCTCCTGGGTATTTTATCTGGACTCTTCATAGATGAGCCACATGCTCCTCTATGGACGCCTGCAAAGCCAAAGGGACTTTCAGAATCTTCTGGTAATTGTCCATCAGAAATGTCACCAACCTAAGCAGCTAATAACTCATCTAAGTCTACTTCATCCTTAGAACACAAGACACACCGGGAAAATGTCTGAACCATCAGCGTCTGAGTGCCGAAACCATCACACAGTGGTGGCATCTCTTCGTTTAGGCAGATCCTTGTCATCATCCTCATGAGCAGCTCCTGCCAGCATTTGTTGTTGTTCGAATTCACAATGTCAGCCAATCTAACTAAGGTGAGATGGGATCTCAGAGTTATTTTGATTTGCATTGCCTTTATGGCCAGGGATGATGAGCATTTCCTCATGTGTTTCTTTGCTATTCTTAACTTTTCTTCTGAGAAGTCTCTCTTTAGTTCCTTTTCCCATCTAGTAATTGGTTTATTAGCTTGGGGAGGGATTAGTTTCTTGAGCTCCTTGTATATTTTGGATATTAGGCCTTTTTCTGATGTATTGCTGGTAAAGACTTCCTTGTCTGTTGCCTGTCATCCTACTTTAGTAACTGTCCTTTGCTGGGCAAAACCTTTTCAGTTAGATGTAATCCATTTGTCAAATCTTTATAGACTTTCAAAAAATAAAATAAAATATTGTGAATAAGTTTATTCTAGTTAAGTTGACCACTGAAAAGAACTGGATAATTCTTTCAAGCATACAAATTAATAAAATTTACAAACCAGGAAATAGAAACATTAAGTAGCTCTCAATGAATTAAAGAGTGCATTATGTAGCCCAGGCTGGCCTGGAACTTGCCACTCGCCCATCAAAGCTTTTTGAGTGCTAAGATTTACAGCATTAACTACTATGCCCAGAGGAATTTGTTCCTAAGGACCTTTGCAAAATAAATTTCAGCTCTTTAAAAATGTCTTCACTGTGCAATTCTTCAAGACATCCCATGTTCAAATACAGATTAAAAAGTGATATCAAAGAGGAAAAATAGAGTGCAAGAGTACAATTTATTTAAAATCTTTTAGTTCTCTCCTTTGAGTGTACAGAAATATTTATCGTGATTGAAGTTCTCTTTTTGCAGGGAGAACTTCTGTCAACTTTATGGTCAATCAGGCCACGCCTGTGACTTAGACCATTTTAACCATGCATACCTTTCTCACACACTGTCCCTGGATGTCTGTCTGTTTAAAAGTGTCTGCACTCCTGAAGTTGGTTGAAGACACACTGAAGCTTCCTTCCCATGGCTGCCATGTAATAAATCTTTCTTTGTCCTTTACCACATCTCTTTACTTGATGTATGGGAACATGGGAGACTTCTAAAGTTTGGGCATGGGGGTCTAAAAATCCAATGCCAATTAAATGCCTTCTTATTTAATTTTATGCTCATTCTTAGACTCTAATTGAACTTACTCCAAATGAAAATATTTAATTTGCCATTTTGTCTTTCTGGACAAGTTGACTTTTTTTCTTTTTTGCTAAAATTGTGGTTTGTTCTTGGACGTTTCTTGTGTGGAACAGAAGGGAGTATCTTCAGCTCCACCTACATGCTATTTGATAGCATACCAGACACTTGAGGGTGAATGCATGCACCACATATACACAAATCTTGAGTTTATATACATCGACCCATGAATTTGCTACAATCTATGTATCACAAGTACTCAAACCAACAGTAAAAAGACTTAGAGAAACCCTGGCTCACTTGAAAAATCTTGATGAATTGAAAATGAAATTGCCATGGAAACCATCCCTGAAGTGGTCTCTCTCTCTCTCTTTCTCTCTCTCTCTCTCAAACACACACACACACACACACACACACACAACATACACTAAAAATAATCTTGCAAAGCTCTTAGAAGCAAGCAAACATTTAATGAACTCCTGAGGTCCTCTTTGCTTTTAGTCTCAAGAAGAACTTGCCTTGTGGGGCTGATTTTAAATTTTTTAATAATTATTTGATAGTTTATTTGATAATTATTTGATAGTGTGTGTAGTGAGATTCAGAATAGGATATAAAATTTATTAGAATCCTCCTGAGATGTGGAGTGTTATAAGTTGGCACATGAGACATCATCATTACTGAGATTAAGCTGAGCATGACCAAGCTATGTGCAAGTATGTAAAAGTACTGAAAATCATACACAAGCAGGATATGTGCAGTGTGGTTAGTTGAGGTTGGTTAGAAGAAGATGGACTTTAAAAAAATGATTTTTGTAGTGTTTTCAAGAGTATTTCATCCTTCATTTGGACCAAAAACGTATATAAGTCATTTGCTAGCTAAGGCTTTAATTCTTCTGAATTGAAATTTATTTCTTGGTTACAAAATTTGTTATCCTTCATATAAGAAAGTCTCATACAGAATTTAGAATGAAAGTTGCTACCCAAAACTTTATTAATTCTTATAATAGTCTCAACCAATGATGTAGGCAATAAGACCTGTGATTTTCTAAATTTTCAGCCAGGTCTTTACCCTCCTACTACATTCAGAATTTTCTTGCTCCAAGCCAGTGATTTGAATTAAAGGATTACATTTCAAGATCAGGGCAAAAGATGTGACTCCATGCATGGTATTAAGCCACGAATTACTGATCTCATTGAGCAAAGCTTCAAGTCTCTTTTGACTACTTGCTCCAAAAAAGTATTTGTTTATTTGTCGATATTAAACTATTAAACTGCACGAACAGGCAGGAGATTATTTTTGAACTTGAAGAATTTCAAATATCTGGATAAAATAATGAATTCCCCTTTTTGATGTTTAGTACTCCCTAGTTTGACCTTTCTTGGCCCTAACGCTCTCCATTTGCCTTTAAAATTACTTGCTTTTATGAATGAAGAATCCTATTGTAATTAAAAGAACTGCTTCAGAGAATTCATTTTCACTCATAGGGAGGCAGTATAGCCAATAATTAAGACTAGAATATTGGAGTTGGACAGACCATAGTTGACTCAAGATTAGCTCCTGATTTAGTAAAGAATTTTAAATTGATAGATAATATCATTTATATTTGTTGTGCACAGGCATTTGAAGCATATGTAAATAAACATAGCTAGTCAATAAATGCATTGCCTTGCATACTTATTTTTGTGGTGAGAACACTTAATATCCATTCTTTAAGAATAAAATATATCATCATTAAATATAGTCTCCTTGTTTTAAAAACAAAAATTAGCAGATATAAGTTATGAGGTGACTGTGAGTAACAAATGATGTAACATTTGTACATTGCTGTTGGATTCTCAGTGGGGTATTGGGTTGGACACATTGTTGAACATACAGAGAGGGTCAATACAAGTTACTAAGAATTATTTTCCCCCACTGTGCTTTGTTTTTAATTGTGCCTAAAATGATGCAACTTAAAGGTTAAAAAAGATCACTAAAAGCATGTAAAGCTTATCAAAAGTACATGGAATCTCTTCTGGTTGAGTCAGACTCTGGGGCAATGGTCCTGTGGGAGCCTCTGTAACACGCTCACTAAGCTCGCTAATAAAAGATCTTCAGTTTCCTTCTATCCATGGTGCTAGAAAAAGATGCTATCCCTCCCCTGGAAACCCAACAGGAGCTTCAGGAGGCAACCAGACATCGTGCTGTGCAGCACCAAATAAACTAGCACAATTGACTCTAAAAGTGGAGACGCAGAAGCAGAGTTGTCTGCACTCCAAGTTGCCCAGTTCTTTCCTTTAGATTCATTTCCATCTTCAAGAAAGAGATGGATGGGAAGAAGTAGAGAACAGCAGTGTGGCTCAGGCTGAAGCAGGTGAGTGCCTGACCCACTATGTGCTTCATAGAGTTACAAGCTCCAAGCAGAGAGGCTAGATCATTGGAGTTCATCTACTGTAGTAAGTCAGTAGTACTGGGATTTTGTGCAGATTGCTTAGGCCTAGGGTCCTCACATGTAAAATGGGGACTGCTGTAATGCCTCCCAGCAGTTGGAAGAATACCTAGCCCCTAGTCAGTGCCACAGCCTGTAGATGTCTTTTTTCTTCTTCCTTTACCCCCATAGATTCCGTGAACTTCCAAGGTGTGTAGCCAGCAGAAGTTGACTCTTTTCTTTTTCCTTTCATAGACCCTCCTAGAGGAGAATGTCTGCAGAAAACTCCTCCTTTGTGACAGAGTTCGTCCTTTCAGGCTTAACAGATCAGCCAGGACTCCAGATGCCGCTCTTCTTGCTGTTTCTAGGTTTCTACATGGTCACTGTGGTGGGGAATTTGGGCCTAATAGCTTTGATTGGGTTGAACTCTCACCTGCATATTCCAATGTACTTCTTCCTCTTCAACCTGTCCTTCATAGATTGCAGTTACTCCACTACCCTCACCCCTAAAATGCTCATGGGTTTTGTCTTAAAGAAAAACCTCATTTCCTATGCTGGGTGTATAACTCAATTCTTTTTCTTTTGCTTCTTTGTCTTTTCTGAATCCTACATTCTATCAGCGATGGCTTATGATCGCTATGTTGCCATCTGTAAACCACTATTGTACAAGGTCATTATGTCTCCCCAAATGTGTTTCTTCCTTTTGGCTGGAGTCTATGGGATGGGGGTTTTTGGGGCTGTAGCCCATATGGGAAATATAATGTTTATAACCTTTTGTGAAGATAATCTGATCAATCACTACATGTGTGACATCATTCCTCTCCTTGAACTGTCCTGTAATAGTTCTTACATACACCTACTGGTGGTCTTTATTGTGGTGACCATTGGCATTGGTATTCCCATTGTTACTATTTTTATTTCTTATGGTTTTATTCTTTCCAACATTCTCCACATTAGCTCCTCTTCTGGCAGGTCCAAAGCCTTCAGTACCTGCAGCTCCCATATTATTGTGGTATCTCTTTTCTTTGGGTCCGGAGCTTTTATGTACCTCAAACCACCTTCTATTTTGCCACTGGACCAGGGAAAAGTGTCCTCTATCTTCTATACTGCAGTGGTGCCCATGTTCAACCCATTAATCTATAGCCTGAGGAATAAGGATGTCAAAATTGCCCTGAAGAAAACCTTAAGTAGAAATGTCTTCTGAAAGTGATTGAGAAGAAGAATCCAAAACTTTATGAGAATTTTCTTTATTTCCATTTTCAGTGAAGGAAACAAAAATCAATGCTGTCTGTTCTCTACCGAAAAGATCTTAAATCTTATTCTAGGTCCTTGAATTTCATCCAGTTTACTGTGCTTCCCTTTATTTCTGCTATCTTGTTGCTTTTTTTTCCCCCTCATGGCCAGTTTCACTTCTAAGTTTATTGTTATTTGTTCTTTTTGTTTTGTAATTTTCAAGAAGTCTATTCACAGTGATGCTATGTGACTTTACATGGATTAATTTTTGGAAGATCACTTTTGAAAGTGCTGGAGATGAACAATTTGGTTGAATCATGGAAGTTTGGGAATCATTTTTAGCATGTGTCTATATGCACATGAGATATGATTTGCTATGTTGATCCCTAGAAATATGATGTGCAAGCAATTCCTGTGAATGGTTACACCTTTGACCAAAAGTAGATGATTTGTCTTTAACTGGCTTGTTGTTCCATGTCCCAGCAGGCCAAAGGATGGGATAATTCATTTTAAAAAATTAATGCATTTTTATTCAAGTACTGTTTTTTTCACATTATAAATATAACCCATCCTTAAGGATTTACTTCTCAATTTGTTTTTGTGCTACATTACAATATGAGTTATCATTTAAAAATCAATATTTACATTACAATGTTGGCAGTAAATAATACTCATCAAAGCAAAGTGTACCCATTTGTATTTTTACATTATGTAAGTGCAACTTATTCTTTCTCAATAGATCTATTCTCTCAAAATATAATAAACTTAAAGATGGTGAAATGGATTTGTTGGTATCCAATTATCCAACATTTTCTGTGTAAAATCTAAAAACCCAAGAATTGTTTGCCATGAAATACATGAAATTTACTTTACTACATCAATTGTGTTACTGACATTCTCTCTAGGAGATCACAGTAAGAGCGTGTATGATGTGCTCCCTTCTCTTGTGGAGGGAAGGCCTGAAGTTTTCTATCTCTGCTTGTACCTGGGTTTATAAAATTTATATGGAGAGTTAGAAGGAATTAGCAAGTTGTGTGGTTTCAGATCTAAGCTCTTCCTTCCAACTAGCTTTATTCACAGTAAAATCCGATCTTTAGATCCCCTTATATATCTGCCTTCCGTGTTTCATTTCTCACACTGCTAAGGAAGACTGACAGTCATTTTCATAATAAGTCCTCTCCCAACAGTATTTTCTCTGTCCCTTTACACATCAACTGATTCATCCATTATTATCATCTTCCTCTTCCCAAGGAAGAAGGCTTTACTGGACATCAGTAAAGCTCCCAGTTTTGTTTACACTGATGCATTTCTGCCTGGAATGATCTGCCTTCTTTTCTTCAGGTCAGTTTCTTAATTATCTTTCAGGACTCATAGCAATTAGTTACCAGCATAACATAAATTTGACCTCATGTTTCCATGGTAACATGTTAGGATAGGACTTGGTTTCAAAGTGAAAATGTAGACTGAAGTAAATATATAATAAATAAACTATCATAGAAGCAAAAATACATCACACATGGAAAACCATGTGTGTATATGTGTGTGTGTGTGTGTGTGTGTGTGTGTGTGTGTGTGTCTGTCTGTCTGTGTGTACCTGTCCTGGGGCTTAAACTTGGGGTCTGGAAGCTATACCTGACCCTTTTTTTTTACCCTTCAAAGCTAGTGCTCCACCACTTAAGCCACCGCTTAAGCTTCCAGCTTTTCAGTGATTCATTGAAAATTACAGCTTCACTATGGACTTTCCTGCCCCAGCTAGCTTTGGACTGCAATCCTCAGATCTCAGCCTCCCGAGTAGATAGGATTACAGGCAGGAGCCACTGGTCCCCAGCTGAAAAACAATATTTTTTAACAATTAAAATTAGGTCCCTAATTTTGTAACATGGACAATAAACTACATTAAGTTGATTACTTACGAAATCTCAGTGGATATATTTGTAAAACATAGCCCATGAAAAATAGAACTTTGGGATAGCATTGATCACTTACATTGTCAAGAATATTTATGTTAGCTAAACATTAAATTATTAATGAGTTTTAACAAAGTTAGATGTTAACTGATGGAGTATTATTTTATAAAACTTTACAGAAGATATTCAGTGGATGCATTTATTCCCTATATAGCTGATTTCTCTCACTCTTTGTTTTTTGTTTGTTGTTTTGTTAATACTGGAATTTGGACTCAAGGTCCTTGAACTTGAGATAAGCATTTATTTCCACTTGAGTCATGTCTCCAATAGGGTGAAATAGTTGATTTCTAGTTTCATTGAAAAAAAAAAGATGGGGGCTGGAGGCATGGCTTACAGCACCAGCCAATGAGTGAAAGCCAATGTCAGATACTGAGTTTAAGTTCTAGTTTAAAAAAAAAAAGAAAGAAAAAATATGGATATGATAACTAATCCAAGTTAAGTTTTTTAAATCTATTTACCCTCTTTTTACAATTTAACTTCTTGCTTTGTCTTCAGGATATATATTCAAACAAAGCTTTTTAAAATTATGGGTTGCAAATCAAAAGTGGACCATGACAACTTACCAGAGGAAAACTATTGGGAAAAAGCCAAGGATGTTTGTTGATACATACATAAAGGGAAGTCTGAAACTATGGATTTGAAAGAACCAGGGACAACTCCAGGCCCAGCCCCTTGACGTGGCTCCCTATATGTGGCAGGAGGCTGGGCATCTGAGAAGCTGTGCTCCTTAGTTGTATCTGCAAAAGACACAGTGTTGCTGTTGCCATGCTTTTGCTGCTGCTGAGGCAGCAGAGCCATCAGGATAGAGTGGGGGACAGGTAGAGTGATCACGGAAAGGCAAGCTTCAGGTAGCTGGCTCTGTGCAGAGGAACATCTGCACTAAAAGCAGAAGTAATTTGTCAGGACACAGGCCAAGACACAGGTAATTATAGGGAGTCTTGCATTTGAATAGGTCCTTACTGGTGGATGATGCAGACCTAGCACTTCACCCAGGATGGGTGCCAAGTTGCTCTCTTTCGTCCATCCCTGAGTGGGTGGAGCTGCGTGGTTTTATGCTGCCCTGTCATTACTGAGGTGTGGGAGGTTGTGTGTGTGTGGGGGGAGGGGGGGAGTGCCTCAGGAACAAGCCACACATTTAGTTGGTATAGAATTTGTTTTGATTTCTTTTTAAAAATGCATTGAAGGTTTTTATTTTGTTGGAAGTAGAGATACAAGACTCAGCTATGATTGTGTCTCTTCATTGTAATCTGTGATCTGAAGATCTTTCACTCTGGGCCTTAATTCATTCATGCAAACTTCCTTGCATTTAGTGCAGCTTTAAAAAAAAAAAATCCCTGACCCTGGTCTTTGTGCAAAATGTTTTGATCTCACTAGAATTGTCTTTTTTTTTTTTTGCCAGTCCTGGGGCTTGGACTCAGGGCCTGAGTACGCAAGGCTAGCACTCTGCCACTTGAGCACACAGCGCCGCTTCTGGCCATTTTCTGTATATGTGGTGCTGGGGAATTGAACCCAGGGCTTCATGTATATGAGGCAAGCACTCTTGCCACTAGGCCATATCCCCAGCCCCTGGAATTGTCTTTTTAAAAAATAGTTGAGTTGGTTGGCGTTCTTAACTTTAGAAGTCAATTCTCTTTTATCTAGGCAACCTCTAAATGTATGCCAGGACTTGCAAAATGAAGGCTGCATAATCCTAAATCCAGGTAGTGACAGTGTGCTGTGGATGGTGGAGTGTGACATTTGTAATTAGATGATTAGGCCTTGAACCCCCGTTTTATTTTTGAGAGTGATGAGTCAATGTCTTTACTTCTAAAATGAAGAAATAAATCATATAAACGCAGGACTATTTTGAGGGTTATATAGGATAATAAATATAAAAATTCTTTCAAGTTTTAACCTCCTATCCTAGGGTGGATTGTCATCTAGGCATTTGGATTTATCTTTATTTATATATTTTTTTAGTTCTGTGCTGTTTTCTTTTGTCTAATTAACTTTTTAAAAAATATCTTTAAAATTGTTCAAAGGCGTTTTCAGCATGTCAGTGTATGAATAAAACAAATCTTGACTAGCATCACCCTTTCCATCACTCTTTCCTCTACATATACCTATTCCAAACCCATCCACCCACCCCGTTACCTAGTTCTATTTTCACATGCATATATTGAGTATTAAGACTGTGTCAGCCCCCTGTTCCACTCTCTATCTGTCTTCACCCTAAATTCTAGGGCCCTTAGATAAAACAAATTTCAGCTTCTTTAAACTAGGGTTTGGTATTTTTAGAAGCTCAGATTTTTTATTTAAATGTAGATTTTTTTTTCAGTCCATACAACTAAAATCTTTAGCCCTAAGCCTAGCTCCTCCAACTTGCCTCTTTATTAAAATTATTCTCTAGGAAAAAAATCTGCAGAGGAGGCTTAAAAAGTAGTGCAGTTTTTTTTTGTTTGTTTTTTTTTACAGTGGGGTTTTGGTGGCTTTTCTGACTGGTAAAGATGTTAAAAAATAGCATCCTGCAATTAGGGTTTCTGAGACATCTCGATCCAGCAGAGAAAGTCTGTTCCTTTGTACAGGATCAGGGAATGTTCATTTAAAATTTACTTTTTAAGAAAACTTTCACACACAAAAAAGAAAACTAATTCACATACCCAGTGACATGTAGAATAATGTTGAATTTCCCTTCAACAAATGTCCTCTAAATAAGGTCAAGTTATTCTTGTATTTTCTACCTCTAGCACAATCTTGGAATGTGATGTTCTTTTAACACACCTTGAAAGTATTTATTTTGCACTGCTAGTGTACATATAATTTGCTTTTTTATAGCACATACATTCCTGAGATGAATGTCACAAGATGGATTCTTATTTTAAGAGTCCTAAACTTTGTGCTAGATTGAAACTGAGCTCTGGGAAGCTCTGAACTTTGGAATTCTTTGCATTTTGTTCTGTCACTGAGTAACTTTCCTTTGCTTGTCCTTAAAATGTCAGGATGGTCCTATGAATCTGCAAAAATCCATATCTTAAATGTGATACTTGACTTTCTGAACACTGTAAGTGTCAGCATATTTAAAAATCTCACAAATCCTTACAGTAAAGATAGTTATGTATAATCTATGCTTTTACCTATCTTTTGGAAATGAATTTACCACTGAGCTATTTATAGAAAATTTCTGATGAATTTTTCAGTATTCAAAAAAATAAAAATATTATTGAATTTGGACTTTTGTTAAGTATACTTATATTTATTTATATTGAACTTAGTAGATATTAGTGAGGAATGCTGCTATCTATTATACTTTACTAAAAATTAAGATTGTTCCTAGCAGTTACAAAATGTAACATAGTACTACTGGCATTAGTAATTTTTTTTGTGTGTGGCAATACTGGGGTTGGAACTCATTTGGCTTGCTTGGCTGGCACTTTACCACCTGATCTACACTTCCATCCTGCTCTCTACTATTTATTTATTTATTTATTTATTTATTTATTTATTTATTTATTTATTGCCAGTCCTGGGGCTTGGACTAAGGGCCTGAGCACTGTCCCTGGCTTCTTTTTGCTCAAGGCTAGCACTCTACCACTTGGGCCACAACGCCACTTCTGGCCATTTTCTGTATATGTGGTGCTGGGAAATTGAACCCAGGGCTTCACGTATACGAGACAAGCACTCTTGCCACTAGGCCATATTCCCAGCCCTTCTATTATTTATTTTTGAGAACAAGTCCAACACAACTTTTTGCTCAGGCTGTCAGAAATCTTTGAACCTCTATTTCCTGGGCAGCAAGGGTTGCAGGCATGAACCACCAGCACCCAGTTATCATCAGTACCTTTGAATCTACTGTACAATATTTTTAAGCATGTCAAGTGCACTGTATGTAGATTACTAATGTTGAATAAATGATGTAATATTTTGTAAAATTTCCAGTATAGTACATAAGTATTTAATACATGATGATTATTCTCTAAAACAGGCATTCAAAGTCTTGTCTAATTTTAGGATTCTATTTTACATGCAAATATCAATTATGCATATGTATAAGATGAAGAGATGCTTAATAAAAGTAAGTCAAGATTAAATATGCAGCAGAACCACACACAAAAAAAAATCCTGATATTTGCTTTCTTGGGAACTAATGAAGGCCATTTCAGATGAAGATCTTTCAGTTGCTATCTTTTGTCTCTGGGCACATTTAATAGGTTTTTATGAACCCTATGTTTGGACTTCTCTAAGGTATGGTGATGGGCAGGTGCCCTTGGGCCCACCTTATACCACTAGAAGTCTGAGAGATAATGTCTGATAGACTTTATATTGCCTTTCCATGTACTACACAATACAATAACACAAATAGAAAGTAATAAAAAATAGAAATAAAGAAGCACTATACAGAAATCCAACTTTTAGAAAGAGGGCAGCTCTGCAATAAAAGGAACAGAATTAAGAATAGTTCTTCCTACACTGCTTCCTGCTTGGGCTTCATCTGCTCGGTAGGGAACATGACTTTAGTGAAGCCCCAGATGAGTGGATTTTGAGACATAGTTCCCATGGCAACAGTCTCTAAAGTGACATAAACCCAGAAGCACTTTTCTTGGTTGTTCTGTCATCCCAATACAAATCCTCTACAGAGCCTGGAGAAATGTCAACTTTTAATGAAGCTTGAATCTTCTTTGCTTCCTGTGCCCCAAGGAGCCCCTTTCCTGTGGGGACTCATTTCAGGTTTGTAATAATGATTTATTTTCTTTAATTGTGAGTTGACTCCAGTAGGACTGAGAGCAGGGTTTGGGATTTATCATAATCACCAGGGTAGTGACAAATTTCAAAGTGTGAGATTTACACTTGAGACTTCTTGTTACTGATTAGAGACTGAAATACATTCCACGTGTGGGAAATAGCAAACATGGTCTATGTGCAAATGTCACTTAACACACCCAACACCAGATACAACATATACATGTATATGCAGAAGTGATGTAGGGTTGCACTCAGCTTGCTAATGGAGGACAAGCAGCTGCCATTGTGACTCTTGCAGTCCACTGCATAATGACCCTGGCTGTCCTATCCTGACCAAAACATACGACTTGTCAACTGTGTACTCTATGAAATGTCAGTGTTAGAGACTTGCAATTTTAACTTAGCTAAAGCTTTTGTCTTCACTATTTTCTTTTTAGAAAATGCCTGGAAGAGAGTAGAATGTAGAGGCTCCCTAGCAGGCTTTAGTAAATCATGTGTTGATCAATTTGTGAGAGCCAGTTTTGACAGAAATCGGAAGGTAAAATAAATATTTAGGCCTGTGAATTTTTGTAGGATAGATTTCCGCCCCCCCCTCCCCGGAACTAGAAATGGGTACAGAAAAAGGGAGGTTGGAGGCTGTAAGTGGAATTTCAGTTGGTTCCATAATTTGATCTTTGTGGTGTGGCAGAACATGGAGATTTGAAAAGAGGGCATTGATGGTAGGGTAGGAAGCAGGGATGGAGTAATTTAGAATGGAATGAAATCAGACAGTTTGGGGTGAGCCTGTTTTCTTCAGGTGGACTAAGGAACATTTTGTCCAGACCTGGTCTAAATATTGTTTTAAGAATACCTTAATTGAAGTCTCCACAAAAAACCATCTGGAGACAAGGACTTGTGTGAAGGTAGCTTATTTTAGAAATGATCCCAGTGAAGAACATGAGTGAAGCAGGGAAAGATGAGGAACCAATGAAAGTATGCATTGATGGTTACCTTAAGGGGAAATTCAGGGTTCATCCCTCTGAGGCCCTGAGATACCGCAAAGCAGAAATCACTAAAAGTACAGAAGAAGGTAACATTTTCCACTGGCTCCTAGGAGTGTTAACTCTTTTTAGTTAAGTATTATATGTGCATTGGACAGGCTGAGCTGCTTCTCACATACATTTCACATTGTGATGACAGAGGTGTCCTAGAGCAGAAAGCCGAGGTAAAGTGATGCAGTAGTGGAGTGGTACTGTTTGGCTATAGCTGGATGCAGCTTGATATCATGGCAACAGCAGAAGCCCCGAGGACAAGCTGAGTAATATGAAAGGAGGCATAAAAGATGTTCCCTGGGGAACAGCTGGGAAATGGGTCCTGAACTTAGGGCCATGTAAAAATGTTCACAGAAGACAGTACATGGATCACTGCTGTAAGGAAGGGTTAGTAGTATGAGTTTCTAATACAAAGCTTAGAAAGATCTTCTGTTTACACATTTTACATTTTCTGAAAATATATCTCATATCTCTTAATTTATTGCTAGTGCCTTGAGTTATTACATCTGAATTATAAGTTCAACACAGCACCTGGAAGGACCCTTGCCATCAATTCATTGCTAGCCATTATATTAGCTGGTTTTCTCAGCACAGTCCTGTCAAGGTCACTTCCTTGATGCATATGATTCACACTCATACATTTCCTATCGCATCACTGAAGTCTCTCCTCAGAATGAACACGGGTATTATAGCAGGAATAATGCCCAAGTGGGCCTCTTGCCTGCATTCTGCATTTCAGCCAACAAAAGGCCAACAAAGATTCTTCCATGACAGTATAACTAGAGATTTTGGAGACTCATTTTTGTTTTTTGTTTTTGTTTTTGTTTTTGTTTTCTTGTACTCTACCACCAAATAGTTCTGCTCCTAGCAAGTCCTCAGTTTTCCTGTTGAATAATAGTATAGGATGGTGGGGGGGGCTGGGGATATGGCCTAGTGGCAAGAGTGCCTGCCTCATATACATGAGGCCCTGGGTTCGATTCCCCAGCACACCACATATACAGAAAATGGCTAGAAGTGGCGCTGTGGCTCAAGAGGCAGAGTGCTAGCCTTGAGCAAAAAGAAGCCAGGGACAGTGCTCAGGCCCTGAGTCCAAGCCCCAGGACTGGCCCCCCAAAAAAAACAAAACAAAAAAAATAGTATAGGATGGGAGCACTAGATCAATGACTACTTGGCTAAATATCAGGAAATTTAGAAAAGAAATTCAGATTCTAAAGTTCATCCTTGGAGATTCTGATTTATGTTTGCGTTGTGGCACAGGATATGTACTTTAAATTTTTTTTTTTTTTTGCCAGTCCTGGGGCTTAAGCTCAGGGCTTGAACACTGTCCTTGGATTCCTTTTGCTTAAGGCTAGCACTCTACCACTTGAGCCACAGCACCACTTCCAGCTTTTTCTGTTTATGTGGTGCTGAGGAATTGAACCTAGGGCTTCATGCATGCTAGGTAAGCCTCTACCCCTAAGCCATATTACAAGTCCAGGATATATACTTTAAATAAGACTATAATCTCCAGGACTGGGAGATGATTTTCAATTCTGTTTCAAGTCTAGAAAGTCCAAGAGTATGAATTGTCACTAAGCTTAAACAAGGTTCTAAAATCCTGGGGTACAAAGAAAAAAGGTGGATTTTTTTTTTGCCATGATATAAGAGGATTTAGGAAAAGAGCAAAGCAACAAAACAAGAAAAACAAATCTACAATACTGTCAGGCTCAGTATGAAGGTCCTGGGAGCCTGAAAAGATCAAGGATGGAAAGGGGGCAGCAGGGAAAATTCTGATAATGTATCCAAACAAACAAAAAAGCAAAAAGCCAAAACCAAAACTAACCCCCTCCAACTCAACAAACCTTTGGGTTTTTTTTGCTAGTCCTGGGGCTTAGACTCAGGGCTTCAGCACTGTCTCTGTCTTCTTTTTGCTCAAGGCTAGCACTCTACCACTTGAGCCACAGCGCCATTTCTGGCTTTTTCTATATATGTGGTGGTAAGAAATCGTGTATATGAGGCAAGCACTCTACCACTAAGCCACATTTCCAGCCCCCAAACTGTTCTTAACAGAAAGGAATTGTTGTTCTTTGATATCAAGCTCACATTCAAATAGAGGACAACTTGGTTTTTTCTCTGAAGACAACATTTGAAAATTCTTGTTATAACTGAAATGTATTTAACAACACCCCTATGATGTGGTATAGTGTTTTATTTTGCCTTTTCTGGATAATCTCAGTCTCTTTCCTATATTTAGGTATATTGTAACATTTTCAAGGCATGGTCAGAGCCTTGAAGGCAAAGACCCTACTTTGTATCTTTTATTACCTTCTATAGGGAGTTATTAAAGGCAATTATTACATTATATTTAGAGTAAAATGTACCTATAATTCATGTGGATTTAGCAATGTGTATGTGCTTACATGTGCTGGTACTAGGGCTTTAAACCCAAGGCCTTAAATTCTTTCTTGACTAGCTTGCTCGTAGCTATATTCTACCACTTGAGCCATACCCCCAGTCTAGCATTTTACTGGTTAATTGGAGATGAAGTGTCTGGACTGTCTTTAGCTCTCCATCCTCCAGGTCTCACCCTGCTGAGTAGTTAGCATTACAGGTGTAAGCTATAAACAGATAGCTTGGCTTTAGGAATGGAACAACTTGGGGATTGCTTTATCTCTAAAATGGAGATAATAAAACACAGTGCATAATATTTGAGGAAGAATGAAAAGGAAACATTGCTTATAAAGTGATTTTGGATCCTGTATGTTAAGATTAGCATAAGACAGAAATAGTATACTTTAAGTGTTCACATGGCAAATTATTTTTGCACAATTCTTTGTGTATTGTTTGAACTAATGTTTTTTTTTTTTTTGCCAGTCCTGGAGCTTGAACTCAGGGCCTGAGCACTGTCCTTGGCTTCTTTTTGCTCAAGACCAGCACTCTATCACTTGAGCCACACACAGCACCACTTCTGGCTTTTTCTATATGTGGTGCTAAGGAATTGAACCCAGGGCTTTATATATGCCAGGCAAGCACTTTACCACTAGGCCATATTCCCAGTCTGAAATAATGTTTTTGTTTCTGAAAACTCATTCAAATATTGTCAAGAGTATAAGCAAAATATCCTTCTTTTCAAAGTTACTGTCTAGAGCCATGATCCCCAGAGAACCTTGGGCTTTCTGCATCTAATCATGTCCCTAGATCTCTAAACCCAGCATAAAACTGCTCAGTCTCCTTGCAAGCTAGAGCTTCAGAGAAAAATACCCCCTCTACATCTGTTCTCCAGCTCAGGAGAACTCTGACAGCCTCTATGAGGAGTCTGACTCTCCCATTAGAAGAGGGAGTAGAGGGGTTTGTGACAATTCCTTCCACAAAAGCACCACTGCTATTAATCTGTCTGAACAACTGAGGTAAGGGTTTGGGTGAAAGATACAGCAAGCACCTGGGCTCTGGGCTGAAAGAGGGTGTGACTGACTTTAGGTGAATGGTCTGAACTCAGTTCTAAGTCCTCAGCGTAGGGTACTAAAGTAATGAATAAAAACAACAACAAACAAACCTAGTTCATCCTCTTGCCCTCTCCAGGATGGTCAGAAAGTGGACATTCTCTTGCCCAATTAGACTAGTCCCTAACCTCTGAGAGAACTCTTCCCAGAGATAGATATGTTTTTTGTAAGCCTGAGAAAAATCTGGAGACATGAGGAGTTAACAAAATAAAGACTGGAGACTCCTCAGAGGCTTGTTGGGGTCCTTCTCTGGCAACATCTGCTCTACACTGAGGCAGGTTTGACCTGCAGGGGTTGCTGCAGAGGAAAAGTCATTGGGGCCATGAGAATAGTCTCATGATCCAAACCTCTGAAGTTCAAAAACCTCTGCACACATCCAACTTGAAATGAACCGAGGAGCTGACTGTCATCTCCCTTCTCCCTTCTCCTTTGTCCCTACAGAATGTTTTATTTGAGAATGGCAGCTGAGAACTCCTCTTCAGTGACAGAGTTCATCCTTGCAGGCTTAACAGACCAGCCAGGACTCCAGATCCCTCTCTTCTTCCTGTTTCTTGGTTTTTACATGGTCACCATGGTGGGGAATCTGGGCTTGATCACCCTGATAGGACTGAACTCTCACCTGCACACACCCATGTACTTCTTCCTGTTTAATTTATCTCTCATAGACTTCTGCTATTCCACTGTCATCACCCCCAAAATGTTAATGAGTTTTATCTCAAAGAAGAACATCATCTCCTACCCTGGGTGTATGACTCAGCTCTTCTTCTTCCTTTTCTTTGTTGTTTCTGAGTCCTTCATCCTGTCAGCGATGGCATATGATCGCTATGTGGCCATCTGCAATCCCCTGATGTACACGGTCACCATGTCGCCTCAGGTGTGTCTACTTCTTTTGTTGGGGGTCTATGTAATGGGTTTTGCTGGGGCCATGGCCCACACAGCGTGCATGCTGAGACTGACCTTCTGTGCCAACAACCTTATCAACCACTACATGTGTGACATCCTTCCCCTTCTGGAGCGCTCTTGCACAAGCACCTATGTGAATGAGCTGGTTGTCTTCATTGTTGTGGGCATTGACATTGGTGTGCCCACAGTCACCATCTTCATTTCTTATACTGTCATCCTCTCCAGCATCCTCCGCATTCGCTCTACGGAAGGCAGGTCAAAAGCCTTCAGCACCTGCAGCTCCCACATCATTGCAGTTTCTCTTTTCTTTGGGTCAGGGGCATTCATGTATCTTAAACCATCTTCCCTTTTACCTATGAACCAGGGGAAAGTGTCCTCCCTATTCTACACCATTGTCGTGCCCATGCTCAACCCACTAATTTATAGCCTGAGAAATAAGGATGTCAAAGTGGCTCTGAAGAAAACTTTGAGCAAAACTTCATTCTCCTAAGAAAGGAACAGTGCTTTGGGAAGGACCCACTTTTTTTTTTCTTGCACAGTTGAATCTATATGTGTAGGATAGATGGAAGAAATTTTAACTCATTCTACAACATTAGTCTGTCTTTGCCATCTGAAGGGTTCTCTAGAAGATTCTTAAACTTAAAGATTCTTAAAAATACATTTACTGTGTCCAGACGGTCATCTGTACCAGTTCCCTCATATGTCCAAGAAGACACAGGCTTATGACCCTTCTAAGGGGTTCAGCATCTTAGCCAAATAGCAACCCAAATTCAGGTTCTTTCTTTATTTCTTTCCAGTATGTGTCCCATTATGGCTAACTTCCTTCCTCCTTCAGGCCTTGAAGGCAAGAAAAAATGAGCTGGCCTCAGATGTTAGAATCTTGCTCTGTCTACAGAACTTTCATGTAACTTTTCAAGGGCTAATTTTAAGTTAGCACATTTTTGCAAGAAGGTAGGAGGTATAGGATTTTGCTGAGATGATCTTGGCTAAATGACCAGAGAAATTCTTGAAGCATTTTGTGGAATGTGGGGGAAATGTGTTAGGACCCAGAGAGCAGCAAGTGTGCTAGCACCTGGGAGAGTGGTGTGGTATTGCAGGAGACTGGACTTACAAGGATTTGGTGATGGTGGTGGATTTAAGAACGAACAGAATGGGCTGGGAATATGGCCTAGTGGCAAGAATGCTTGCCTCACATACATGAAGCCCTGAGTTCGATTCCCCAGCACCACATGTATAGAAAACGGCCAGAAGTGGCGCTGTAGCTCAAGTAGCAGAGTGCTAGCCTTGAGCAAAAAGAAGCCAGGGACAGTGCTCAGGCCCTGAGTTCAAGGCCCAGAACTGGCAAAAAAAAAAAAAAAAAAACCCGAACAGAAAATGCCATGGTTCTGAAGAATAGAATTTGGAAATTATTTCATACATATCCATTCTCTTGTTTTCAAATTGGGCTTTTAAAGGCAAAAGTAGAGGACTCTACAGCTGGGGAAATCACTTTAGCATGTGTAGAATACTTTAGAACCATAGTTCTTTCATTATTCCTAGTCATAATCGGTTAGCAGCCAACCATCATTGGAAATGCCTACCAAATGCTATATGGTATACAACAGAGACTAAGGTAGAATATTTTCTCTCTATCTTCTCAGATTAATTTTCTGCTCCTTGGCACCTCTTCCCAATCTTTGAAGAAATTCCCTAATCGATTTCTTTTTCCTCTGGGTTTTTTTTTTTTGAGGTAGGCCAAAAGGAACCTTGGCAGAAAAAAAATCAGGGAGCAGGAGAAAAGTGATATGGTGATATTTATTCCTGAACATCCTCCCAACTTGGCTAAAATGGCAGTAACTGAATCCTCTGTTCCACATGTGTTTACAGTAACTGTTCCCTCCCTTGTTGTTACTTCTTGCCAAAGGCTCATTAGGTCTCCCTG
Organism: Perognathus longimembris pacificus; assembly: GCF_023159225.1. Taxonomy (NCBI): domain Eukaryota; kingdom Metazoa; phylum Chordata; class Mammalia; order Rodentia; family Heteromyidae; genus Perognathus; species Perognathus longimembris. Next base: position 108,565,714 of record NC_063163.1, read on the forward strand.
ATGTTAGCTTGACATTCTGTGGTTCCTACATCTGTATAAATAGTTCCCTCATCATATTTGCACAATTACTTTGTTTGGCTCTATCTTTTATTTATTTATTTTTGTTGGCTTTTGCTGGGATACTGATATACCACCCAGTAAAGGGGAGGACACATTAGCATGTAGATAGATGTCTACATGTTAATGGGACTTTAAAAGAAAATTGTAATAGTAAATTCTTTTGTGAAACAATGACATATAAAATGCCATGAAAATGCTTTGTGTTAGGAAGTTATCTTTAGAAATACTCTCTCCTATGTGAAAAAAACATAGTTTAGATAGATGTATAACTTTTTTTGGTGCTAATCAGTAACAGTGAATTCAAAAGGATGTTCTTGGACAGGTGAACAGTGTAAAATTCAAGTGATTGAGGCAGGGAAAGGCACAAAGAATTAAAGATTTAGAAAGAGCAGACTATGGAATGGAGAGTATAATCAAATTTCAATCCCTGCTTCTACCCAGTAGTTGTGTAATTTTAAGCAAATTGCTTGATGTCTCTGAGCATCATTTATCTTGAACTTTTTTCCAGGGTTCCAATGAGAATTTAATGCCTGACACTCATTAACTTTGGTTTCATCCCTGCTAGATCCTCTTTCTTCTAATATCAACACTTCCACTAACTTATTGTTTAACTTTGGGACAATTGTCTTATCTTTCTAGGCCCAAGATCAAGTTATCAACAGATTCATGTCCTGCTTCAGAAATGAAAGAAGTAAGCAGTCTCTCTTAGGCCTCTTAAAAGGGCACTAATTCCTGAGGGCTCAACTCTCATGATGTGAGCACCTCCTAAAGACTGTTGCTCAAAGCACTATGCTTTCAAATATAAATTTTGGGAGAGTAAAAATATTCAGTATGCAGCAAACATGTACTAAGTGATCAGTACACCTAGAACTATATATTGTCAATAGAATGTAGAAACAACATGGTAGAACATACTGTTTTTTCATATAAGCAAGCATGGGCTTAGAAAGATGCTGGTGTGACCAAGTGAGAGGAAGAAATGGGCTGTGGAGGAAAGGAAAAGATAAGCCCTCAGGGACTCAACTGTAGGATTTTGTTGAAAATGACTTCTATTGAGCTTCTTAAAGGTATGGCCACCTGTCTCTTTTGGTCCCTTCATTCATGTTGAATGTTTGCAATGACTTCCACTCCAGATCCCTTTTAACTTTGCAGACTACTGTGATCTGAATGTGTAAGTGATATATGTAGGCAGGAGCTTTACATGTAAGGCTTCCATCGTTTCAAAAAGCTGCTCTTGGATCAGTACATACATTCCCCTTTCATCTTTTCTCAGTGATCTGAGATCATTTCTCATATTTTATGGATGTGCAAACCCAGTCCTTAAGAAGTTGAAGAACTTGCCTAGGATTGCACAGATAATAAGCAGTAGAGTTGCAGATTGTATTTTGATGGTAGAACTCCAGAGCCCACACTCTTCACACTAGCCGCCTTCTGAAGAGTTCAATATGGGTGTGAAAGAAATAGCACATGTGGTGCATATATATTCACCTGGTTCCATCCCCAAGTGCTTGCTGTCTGCAGCTGAGTAAGTCCCTACATTTATTCTCACTTAGAAACCATTTGCCAGCACATATGTCAAGAGAAAAACACTGAAGATTTTACTCCTTTTTAAAGGCACTGAGCTCATAGAGTCAGGTGTGTGTGTGTGTGTGTGTGTGTGTGTGTGTGTGTGTGTGTGTTGCAGAGCTATTGTTCAATGGGCTGCACAGTAATATATTAAGAAGCTGTTTAATTAGGGCTACCTTCTCTAGTCCAGCCAGGGACTCTAACATATGCATGGAGTTTAATGCCTGGAAGATATAGAAGGTGTTAAATACATGGTGAACAAATCCCTAGTGGGGTTTTTAAAATACTGTAATTATGCAGTACTTATTTTAAATTATTTTTAAAAATAATTTTTCTTAAATTTGCAAAAGCTACACAGTGAGGTGGAAACATGTGAGGTAGGACTGTGTAGAGATAAGCAAAAAAGTTTAAAAAATACCATGATCCCCACCATTCAAAGAATACCACTTCTGGCATTTTATCTATGTTCTTTCAGAGTATTTTTCTGTGTGTATGTGTTGTAATTAGAAGAGTGTAGATCATTTTTAAAAATATCTCTGCGTATATACAAGCAGATTATCATATTAAGTACTATTTTGTAATTTTGTTTTTATCCTGTGAACATGTAAACAACATTGCTGTAATTAAGTAACTGCTAAAATGATGTTGAATGACTACATTGTTGGGTTTAAGGCTACAAGGGCATTGGAATAATGCAAAAGATGTATATTTGCTAAGTACAAAGACAGTATTGCTCTCTTCTTTTCCTAAGTCCTTTTCTAAATTCTTTTTTAAAAAACAGAGGCAGCATCTTGCTATGTAACTCACTGTGTAACCTAGGCTGACAGGCTGGTTCAAACTCACAACCTTTCTGCCTAGTGTTTGGATTATAGGCATGTACTGCCATGTCTAGCTCTCTTTGTCTAAATTCTAAGAGGAGTTTTCTCTTTGATTTATCAGTAGTTGTCAAGTTCTGCATAGACCTCTTACCACCTTGGTTCAGGTTTCTTTTTTTTTTCTTTTACATTTTTCCCTTCTTTCCTTCCTTCCTTCTTTTCTTTCTTTCTTCCTTCGTGTGTGTGTGTGTGTGTGTGTGTGAGTGTGTGTGTGTGTGTGTGTGTGTGTGTGTGGTGTACTGGTATTTGTGTTTTCCAGGCAGGCACTCTACCACTTGAGCAATGACTTCATCCCCTTTTGTTCTCATTATTTTCAAATAGGGTTTCCCTCTACCTCTCCAGGCCAGCCTGAACCATAATCTTCCTATTTATGCTTTCTGTACAGTTAGTACAAAACGTGTGAACCACTATCCCAAGCTTGTTATTAATTGAAATGGAGGTCCTGGGCTGGCCTGCAATCTAGGTCTTCCCAATCAATCTTTGCTTCCTCAGTAGCTAAAATTCCAGGTATGAGCCACCACACCCTGCCATGGGTTCAGATTCCTTGTCTCCAGTGCTACCCTTCTCATTTCCAAGGTTCAAGATCAAGACTCTCTCATCTTACTGCCTACAGTCAAATACATACTGTGGTAACAACCTAATTTCATTTCAATTCTAGCCTTACTTTTGCTTCCATTCACTTCAATTTCCTTAGAGAGGGAGGTGCTACTATACCCCTGCAGGTAAGTAAGGAAGTAACACATTCTCTTTTCTTCTATGCTCCCCACCACACTCCAAAGAATTTCTGGCTCGTATGGCTCAGCTCCCTTCCTACTGTTTCCACCTTTATTTTCTAGATAGGACAGGCACATTATCTGGGCCCCCACTTAATTCTTCCTTTGTAGGGAAGACTGGCTTCTGCCCAGCTCTGTTTAGAATTCACAGATTTATTTCACAGATGTAATCTGAGGGCATTGTGATGTCTTATTCATAGGCTTTGAAGTGGAGACTTCTATAAGTAATAAAACTTTAAAATAAATTTCCTGTACCTGATTCCTGTGTGTAATTTTCTCAGTTATTTCTGGCCAATTAATTGATACTACTAACCCACTCTAACAATATCCTACCTCTCGCTGCTGGACATAAAATGAATTTATTCTTAATATCACTTTCCATTCCCCCAATTTGCAGTAGTCTTCCCCTTTATGTACATTTGGATTTCCTGTTGTGATTTCCTGATTTTCTCTGTCGTTAGTCTACTTGTTATTCAAGATGGATGAATAGCAATATAGTTCTAAAACTATATAATAAAGCAGATTGTGCATTTCCATGGTAACAATGCAATAACTGGAGACTGCCTCTGAATAAAGAGTTAGCATAAAATAACATTATCAATTCAAAGATACACTTTCTATAATAACCTACAGTGATTTTTGTGGGAGCAAAATTTTCAAATTTTAAGAAGAAATACTTGTTTGAAAAAGTATGTGTGATAGTTATTGATTTTTAAAAAGTTGGGTAAGAATTTATTCTAGGTATTGATCTTAAAGCTAATACAGTAAATTTACAGCACATACACAAATCAATACTATCACAACACTGGGCAATTTAAACATATACTATTATTTAACCAATAATAAAATTAATTATTGAGTTAGTACCTTACTTAGATATTGAATTATCTTTTATTTTATTTTTATATAGGTTACATTCTATTTAAGAAACTGACCAGAAAATTTAGTGAATGCATTTCTCTTTAGTCAAAAAAAGAAGGTTAACTTCCTGTGGTTGTACCTACACTATCGCTGTAATCTTATCTGAGTATATTGGAAACAGTGTTTATGGGTATTGGAAGTAGGAAATTCAAAGGGAATACCAAATTTGAGAGACACAGGGTAAAAAAAGAGAAACAACTACAAAAGCAATACTTGCAAAACTGTTTGGTGTAAGTGAACTGAACACCTGGCGGGGGGGGGGGGGGGGGGGAAGGGAAAAGGGGGGAGGGAGGGGGGTATGAGGGACAAGGTAACAAACAGTACAAGAAATGTATCCAATGCCTAACGTATGAAACTGTAACCTCTATGTACATCAGTTTTATAATAAAAACTTAAATAAATAAATAAAAATAAAAAAGAAGGTTAAATCCATTCATTTATTAGCAAATTTTTTTTTTGTTAAAGAAAAAGGAAACATAATGAATCAAAGATGTTAGGAACCATTGCAAGGAGTGAAGAATAGCAATCTCCGGACTCTGGGTGCTTGTTCATTTCAAGCTACACTAAAATATTGTCCTCTGTGGAGAGAAAGTCATTCCAAACATAGTGAAACTGCAAAAGAGGTATTTGTTGCTGCTGCTGTTGTTGGCAGTCCTGGGGCTTGAACTCAGGGCATGGGCACTGTCACTGAGCTTCTTTTTTGCTCAAGGCTAGTGCTGTACCAGTTTAGCCACAATGCCACTTCTGGCAATTTCTCTTTATGTGGTACTGAGGAATTGAACCCAGGGCTTTTGCATGCTAGGCAAGCACCCTATCACTAAGTCACATTCCCAGCCAAGAGTTTTGTTATCCTCCTCCTCTTTTTTTTGGGGGGGGGAGGGGGAGCTGAGGATTGAATCCTGAGCCTTGTGCATGTTAGGAGAGCACTCTACCATAGAGCTACCCTCCAGCCCTTGGATATTTGAGACAGGGTCTCACTATGTAGTTTAGGTCTTTTTGCTTCTGATTTATCAATGCAGGAGTTACAGATATGTGCCACCAAACCTGGATGTTGTGCTTATTTTTGTGTGGTGTGTGTGTGTGTGTGTGTGTGTGTGTGTGTGTGTGTGTGTGTGTGTGCGCGCGCGCGCTCTCATCTAAACCATTGGGCAACTTTCTGCAAAGCCATCTTTATTTCTTGCTTGTGGCCTTCTTAAATTCAGTATCTATTGCATCTGCAGAGATCTTAGCTGTGAGTAGTGGAAGTTGATTCTGGTTAATTTAGTAAGAAGGGGAGTAATTAACAAGAAATGGGCAAGTTCACAGACATTTAAGACATGCTTGGAAACCAGCTGGTGAAGTCAGGCAGCACAGGAAAGCCAAGTGGTAGAATTATGGGCAACTTATTTCCTGAAACTGTTCATGCACCACCAGCATCTGACATTTGTCTTGGATGAATAGGTTTTTTAAATTGTCTTTTTCAAAATGGATTAATAAATTTTATTTGTGTCACACTCAGCATCCTGCATGGGAACTCAGATGGTGGCATGCAGGTCTGATGTTCTCAGGAATCTGCCACAGAAGGATTAGGAGTCTGGATCCCATCAAGACTAGATCACATGAGGGAAATATCTTCACACGTGGAAAGAATTCAAAGGTTGTATTGCCACAACCAGCAGATTATCTCTATTAACTTTTCAATTTTGAAACTGAATTTCACTTTCTTAGCAAAGTCTTTTCAGACATTCAAGACTCCATAGAGCCTTATTTATGGCTTTAGACATAATCCCATAACCTTTCCCTGGCATACTTTTGATATTTTTCCTTTTCTTTATCCTTTCCCTTCCTCCCTCTCATTTTCTTTTCTTTCTCTCTCCCTTTCTTTCTTTTTTTTCTCTCATTCTTTCTTTTTTGTGTTGGTATTGACTGGTGCTTGAACTCAGGACCTAGACACTGTCCCTTAGCTTTATCACTCAAGGCTGGTGCTCTACTAATGAGCCACACCTTCACTTCTGGCCCTTGGTAGTTAATTGAAATAAGAGTCTTCTGGGCTTTCATGCACAGGCTGGCTTTAAACTGTGATCCTCAGATCTCAGTCTTCCCCAGTGTGAGCCACTGGTGCCTGGCTTACTTCGGATATTTCTAATCAATCATGTGCATCTGTTTTTCCTTAGATTTCACCATTAAGATGACAAGTTTGGATGGTGTGAATTTCAATTCAATTGTTGCCTTGTTTCTTAGAAGAAAGCAATGGGCTGAGTTGTGTTAAATGCTCTCTGTGTGAAGTTGTCCTTTCAGAATCCCCAGGGCACTGGTTCCAAAACAGGTGTCCAGATCAGTCCATGAACAAGACTCTTAAATAAGATATTTGCTAGCCTTGAGCAAAAAGAAGCCAGGGACAGTGCTCAGGCCCTGAATGCAAGCCCCAGGACTGGCAAAAAAAAAAACCCAAACAAAATATTTGCATATAAATTACACACATCTTCCTAGACATATTACATACTCCAGATTGCTTACAATAGCTATATAGCGGCAGTGCTAGGTAAATAGTTGCTCTATTGTGTAATTTGGGAATAATGAAAAAGTGTTTGTACATATTCATTATAGATGCAATTCTCCCCTTTCCCACAGTATTTTTGAGCCACTGTTGAGCCATTGAATCTGCTGATTCAATGGATATTCCATGAAAATGGAAGGATGGCTTGTCCACTGGTGCATCTTATTAAACACTTCTTATATTGTGTTTCTAATTCATAGTCTCCCTTACCTGTGCTGACTTGTGGACAATTCCTTTAGGCCTACCTTTAATTTAACTTATTATAATTTTAATTCATTGTATTCAGAAGATTGATTGATGTTTATCCTGTGTTTTCATTCCTAAAAGTTTCATTTGATTATTTAAAATTTTTGATGGCTCAGTGGTACTCACTAGACACTATAGTGAATACACACACACACACACACACACACACACATATATATACAATGTGTGGGTGGATATGGAAGAGAAAAACTAGGAGAGAGGGAAGGGGTGACATTGTCCCAAAAGAAATGTACTCTTTACCTGGCTTATATAACAGTAACCAAATTTTTAAAAAGTTAAAACTTAGGTGGTTATTTTGATTGTTTTGCTTTCTTTATTATACTTTCATATTATTATTATTTCATACAATTATTATTATGAATTATACTATTATATGGTTCCTGACATGCCTGATAATTTTTCAAGTATGGCTGTCTAGCCTTATTTTTGTCTTATTATCTGTGGTGGTTATCCATTAAGGTGGTTTTATGTTGGGTTAGTGATCTACCATGGGCTCATGGTCTTTGGATGTTTTATCTGGGAAAGTAACTCATTAAACCTAAATCCATAGTACCCCAGAAATACACTAGCTCTCTCCAAAGCAAATAGTCTAGTGTCTATCCAACCCAGATTTGTACTTTCTTAGCTTTATTTTATTAGAAAAGATTTTTCTGATGAAGTTTGTTGCTGAAAATAGCTGGCCTTAATAAATACTTGTTGTTTGAATAAATTGACTTTTACATTAATGCACAGTGATCATTCTTCCTCTTCCATTTCTGGACCAGTGCTATACCACCACTAAATTCAAAATAGGGAATACAGTGGGAAGGAATTAAGTGTACTAAAAAGAAATGCCATTTTCTTTACAAAACAAACTTCAAGACATTATTCATATCTAAAATTGAAGAAAGACATTTTAGGTTCTACGGTAGAATTGAATAAAGTAATCCAGACCTATACTGGCAAGTTCCTTGGCCATTTCATTGATTAGTATGCATAGCCAAGGGTGTCTATTCTCCTTTGTTGCCAGGAAAATGACCATAAACATGTCATCCTGTAGTATACTTCATGATTATGTCAGAGTACTCCAAATATGTCTTGAAGGCTAGGGCTGACCAAAATATGTGTGTGTGTGTGTGTGTGTGTGTGTGTGTGTGTGTGTAAGAGAGGTAGAGAAAGAAAGAAGTCTGTATTGTTTTATTTTGTGATTTCACGTTGGACATTACATAGCAGCAGTACTTTGTACTGATCAGTACTTTGTTGGTTGAAAGAATCCCCAAGACCCTATGGACATGAGGATAGGGAACAAAGACTCCATCTATTGATCAGGAAAGCTCTTGGTCTCACTACTCCAAGAGCATGTGGGATGCAAACTATATGTGTGAGTAAGTGTGTGTGTGTGTGTGTGTGTGTGTGTGTGTGTGTGTGGTATCGTCTTCTTTGGAAAGGACAATCTGCCACATGCATCCACATTCTATAGCTGTTATAAACATATTATTCAATTAGGAAACACCCAGAATGATGCCAAGGACTATAGCTGCTCCATATGCATTCCTTTTCTTTTCTCTTGTTTTCCTCCTTGCATATAAGAAAAATATAACAACTTTTCATTTTAAGGCACACAAGACGGATGAGAAATAAAAACTGTTATTTTTCTTGCATCATCTGCTATACTGAGTTGTCAGGTCAGTAAATACCTATTTTACAAATGAGAGACTTATGGCTTGACAATGCTTAGTAATTTTTAGTCTTAAACTTGTTTGGTAGGATGATTTATTTTTTGTTCTCCACTCAGGCTTTAAATAAACTTTTTAAAGTATGGTATAAAGATATATAGCTTGATGAATGTTTTTTATAACTAAATACATCTGTGTAACTCATATATTTTTCAGAACCAGAGAATTATCATCAACCCCCAAGAACTTTTTATATAGCTTTCAAGTTACAAGCCTCTGACTGCCTGGCTAAGAGGAACTATTGTCTGATTCTCAAGCCCAATTTTACAATTTCATATATGTGTGTTAGTGTTACCATTGTTGTTATCAACTACCTGATGGAAACAACTTAAGCAAGGAACGATACATTTTGGAGATAGTTTCAGAAGGTTCAGTTGTGGTCATTTGGTTTAGAGGTCCCTCAGTTTATAGTGGGGTAGAAAAATCATAGCTGTGGGATCCTTCGAATGAGAAGGCTGTTCACCTAATGGCAGACAGGAAGTAGAGAGAGAGAGAGAATTACTTGGGATCAGATATTACCCTCCAGTGACCTACTTTCTTTAACTTGGCCCATCCCTAAAGTTTCTACCACCTCCCCCAAATAATGCCAATATCTGAGGATGGAGCCTTCAACATGTGAGTCTGTGGAAGAACATTTCATATTCAAAGTAATAATATAGACATACTTTTGTGTATGCCATTTATTTTCATGGTTTAATAGAATTTCATTTAAATTATATTTTGTTATTTATTATTGCTATATACAATTAGTTTTCATGTAAATGATTTCAATTTGGGGCTAATATATACAATGCTACTATGAACATTCTGTGTGGCATGTCTTTGGATCAACTATGTACTTTTTTCTTTTCTTTTTTTCTGGTCCTGGGACTTGAACTCAGGGCTTGGGCTCCATCCCCGAGCCTCTCTATGCTTGCTGCTAGCACTTTACCACTTAAGCCAAGTGCCACTTTTGCCCCTTTTCAGAGTAGTTTATTAGAGTTAAGAGTCTCACAGACTTTCCTGCCTAGGCGGCTTTAAAGTGTGATTCTCAGATTTCAGCCTCTTGAGTAGCTGGAATTAAAGGCATGAGGCTCCAGTACCCAGCTTATATACTTATTTTTAAAGAGTACACACCTAAATGTGGGATGATGTTTCAAAATATATAAATATTCAAGTTTGTGTAATAGTGCTAAGCAATTTATTACAATGCTATGTGTTGTACAAATTGTATTCTTAGTACAGATCTAAGTTTTTCTTTTTTTTTCTTTGTCATCTATTTTAGTCAACTAGGGTTTGATTTCTTTGCCTTAAGGTTTTTGGTTACAATTAATGAGAAAGAGCTGGTACATATACACAATGGAATTTTATGCCTCTATCAGAAAGAATGACACTGCCCCATTCATAAGGAAATGGAAGGACTTGGAAAAAATTATACTAAGTGAGGTGAGCCAGACCCAAAGAAACATGGACTCTATGGTTTCCCTCATAGGGAATAATTAGCACAGGTTTAAGCTAGTGACAGCAGAGGATCACAAGAGCCCAATAGCTATACCCTTATGAACACATAAGATGACGCTAAGTGAAATGAACTCCATGTTATGGAACCGAGTCTTATATCACTGTTGTAATTACTTTCAACATGCCATGTGAAACTGTAACTTCTTCTGTTCATGATCCTCTTGTATCCCCTTCCTGTGGTTGTCCCCGCAAGCACTATCACTCTATCTCATTTGAGTACCCTGGGTACTGTATACACTGGTATTAAAACTAGGGAAGTGAAAGGGAATACCAAAATTGAGAGACAATGGATAAAAGACAAAAGCAATACTTGCAAAACCACTTGGTGTAAACCAACTGAACAACTCATGGGGGGAGAGAAAAGGGGGGAGGGGGAGAGGGGAATGAGGGAGGAGGTAACAAACAGTATAAGAAATGTACCCATGACCTTATGTATGAAACTGTAACCCCTCTGTACATCACTTTGACAATAAATAATTACTAAAAAAAAAAAAAGAGCTTAGTATATTCCTTTCCTATTTTCAAAGTCAAGGTCCACCAAAGAGATACTATTGTCTCTTCAGGAATAATAGATTCAGTTAAGGAGGACTTAGAAGGTACAGGAGGTGACAGACAGACTGTTAGAAAAAGGGATGAAAGCCAGTGATCTAGGAGACTATGGGAGCCAGGAAGTCTGAATAGATGTTTATGTTCTTTTTAGTAGAGTGACCGTAACATTTGTAACCCAAATCCAAGCACTTTTAAGAGTAAAAGAGTGTTATTAATAATCATAGTGCTATATTATACAAGGATAATGGATGCCATTCAAGACTATCCCAGGATGGTTTTAGGCAACCCTTCTAGAAATTTACAAATGGAGATGCTCAAATGTTCTGCAATTTTTTTCTGAGAATATTAACTTAGAAGATCATATGAAAAGCAAATTTGTCATCTGAAGAATGGCAGGATCAAATCCTCAGGTACATTACCCATTGTACTTGGATCGATTCTAGCTATAGATTCATGTGCTACCTTTTTGTGTATATTATATTTTGTCTCCTAACAGATAGTCAAGGCTTGTTTGTGCCATTTAGTAGAGTTAAGAGTAGTAGGTGGTATTTGCTGTGACAGTTTTTTTTTTTTTTTTTTTTTTTTTTTACTATTCTGAGTAGCTCATGGTCCTGGAAGCATTTTCTATGAGGTACTCTTGGAATATCTATCACTTTAACATAAACTATTTGCTTGTTTGTTTACATCCTCCTCTCAAAGCTTTCTATGAAAGTTTTGAAATGATAAATAAGTTTGAGACTATTTTCCTTTAAATACAAGCATAGGCCCATGGAATAAATAAAAGGGGAAAAAAATGAGTCTTTTAAACCCATCACTGAATGACATGGAACCCGTAGGGCTGAAGGGAAGTTTGTGTTGAATGTCAGTTCCCCAAGAGAGTACATAAATATCTAAGGCAGGGCGTAAACAAAGGCAGTGCCATCTCTTCCCAATAGACACAAAGCTCAGAGAAATTCTCTGGGGAATCTGTGCCTAATCAGGTCCCCAAGACCTGATGGCCAAGAAGTTCAGTTTCCCCTAATATTCCAGCTGGGGTTCTGGTGAACCAATTCATTCTCCTGAAATTCATAGAAACCACCTGAGACAATCCACACACAGAAACAAATGACAGTTTTTTCCTCAAGTACCTTGGAGAATTTGGGTCAGTAAAACCTCTGATTTCATAACACCACGAGAATCAGAAGAGGTAACATGCAAAGCTGCTTACTATATGCTTATCAGTACTCTCTTCTCCTTCTGACTAATGAAAAGAGACCTCGTAAATCCCAGCACTGAGAAGGACCAAAGAGAAGGAAGGAAGGCAAAGGCCCCAACCCATCTTTTCTGATAGTTTTCTTTTAAATCCATATCCAGGAGCTCTGAGAAGTATTGATCCCTCCCTTGCTGTCAACACCAATTCTGAGGTGAGACTAAAGAGATTTAAAGGAACCAAGAAGCCTTTAGAGAACAAGTGGGAGATACTCTTAGCTTTTGGCTTATCTATCTCACTACCTAGGAACTTCATATATGTTTGGGAGAGAAAGGAAGAGAATGAGAAGACACAATAGTGGCATGAGAGCGCTTGTCTCCTCCTAGCACCTGAGGCAGGGGACAAAGCTTATTGGCTTAGATCTTTTGGAGAGTCTTTGGTTGTCTCCAATGGAGTTGTTTTACTACTTTATCTCTCAAGTGGGGCCTAAATCATGCTAACAGACAAGCTTGGATTTGTGATCAGCCTAGGGGAGCTGTGATGCTATATCAGAGTTATACTGTCAACAGCTTGAGATGAAGGATGAGGAAGGCATCCATGTATGGCCTTATATTTCTACAGCCCTTTCCCACTATTAATGTTTGTGTTTGTCATCATCTTGTGTGTTTTATCCCTTGTTTCCATAGATGACTTACCAGAAGAGAATGACTCTGAGAAACAGCTCCTCGGTGACTGAGTTTATCCTTGTGGGATTGTCAGAGTATCCAGAGCTCCAGATTCCCCTCTTCGTCCTGTTCTCAGCAATCTATGTGCTCACTATAGTGGGCAACTTGGGCTTGGTCACCTTAATTGGGCTAAATTCTAGCCTTCATACCCCAATGTACTTTTTCCTCTTCAACTTGTCCTTTATAGATCTCTGTTACTCCTGTGTGTTTACCCCCAAAATGCTGAGTGATTTTATGTCAGCAAATATTATTTCTTATATAGGATGCATGACTCAACTATTTTTCTTTTGTTTCTTTGTCAATTCCGAGTGCTATGTCTTGGTATCAATGGCCTATGATCGCTATGTGGCCATTTGCAGCCCTCTGCTCTATATGGTCACCATGTCCCCTCGGGTCTGCTCTCTGCTGATGTTGGGTTCCTATGTAATAGGTTTTGCTGGGGCCATCGCCCATACTGGAAGCATGCTGAGATTGATCTTCTGTGATTCCAACATCATCCATCATTACCTATGTGAAGTCCTCCCCCTCCTAGAGCTCTCTTGCACCAGCACTTACATGAATGAGCTTGTGTTTTTCATTGTTGTTGGAGCTGTCATCATTGTATCCAGTGTCAGCATCTTCATTTCTTATGCACTGATTCTCTCTAACATTCTTCGGATTCCCTCTGCTGAGGGCAGATCCAAAGCCTTTGGTACATGTGGCTCTCACTTGGTTGCTGTTGCCCTGTTTTTTGGGTCTGGAGCATTCACTTATTTAACAACCTCTTTCTCTGGGTCAGCAGGACAAGGAAAATTTGCCTCAGTCTTTTACACCAATGTGGTTCCAATGCTTAACCCTTTGATCTACAGTTTGAGGAATAAAGATGTCAAACATGCCCTAGATAAGACCTTGAAGAAAGTGTTCTTCTGATGGGTCAGTTGGTGTTATAGGCAATCAATTCCCAGTAAACATAATACTCAAGTACTTTTTTAATCCACTGAAGGAGGAATTTCATTTTTTTCCCTAAAACAGAGTCTTCTCTTTCCTTTTAAGAATCAAAAATCTCATCTGGCATGGTGGTATGTGCACCTATAATTTCAGTACTTGAGAGGTGGAGGCAGGAAGACTGCAAGTTCAAGGACAGTTTGCACTACATAGAGAGTTGTTTCAAAAACAAACAGAAAAGTGAACAAAAATCTGCACTTTCTTGCCTATATTCTCCTTTAGGATTATGCCATTTTGTATCACTTCGCATGACCCTTAGTATTTATAAAGTGCCTGTTATTTACTGCATTCTAGTTTCGATCCAAGAGGTGAATAACCTGAAATATCATGTCTTCCACTTCTTTCATGGTAGGCTAAATGGGTTTGTCTAGGCAAAGGGTTTTCAGCTGGGAGTAGGAGAATACTGTGGTATGAAATCTCAGAAATACTTTTCTTCAGTGATGTGACCAGTCTTGCCAAACATCAAAGGCAGATTTCTGAATGCCATAGGTAACATAACCTCTCAACTTTTAGAAACATTGCCTGCTCAAGTTGAGCAGAAATCTTCCTTTCCAGGCCCGTCTGTTGCATAGCTAGTGAAGATCTCCCAATCGGTGGGCTTTCTGTTTATCTTGCTAGCTATGTCCTTTGTCATGCAGAAGCTCTGCAGTTTAATGCAATCCCATTTATCCAGCCTTTCTTTGATTTGTTGTGTTTCTGGGTCTTTATTTTAACCTGGGTCTTTATTTTCAACCTGTGTCAAGGGGCCCTAGTGCTTCCCTTATTCCTTCTTATAATATTTTCAGGGTATCTATCTGATCTTACATTGAGGCTTTGGATCCGCTTGGAGTTAATTCTGGTGCAGGGTGATATATAAAGATCAACTTCAATTTTTTACATGTGTATAACCAATTGTGCCAGCACCATTTGTTGACCAGCCTTTCTTCCATCCTGTTTACTTTGTCTCCCTTATCAAAGATTATGTGGCCATATGTCCGTGAGTTAATTTCTGGGAATGCTAGCCTTAAGCACAAAGAGGCTCTTGGACAGTGCCTGGGCTCTGAGTTCAAGCCCCAGGACTGACAAAAAATTCTTTTATTTATTTGTTCTAATGGGATATTTTTTCCAGACAAAGGGCTCTCTCTTTGGAACCAAGGCTGGCCTCAGATTCCTGACCCTCCTGCCTCAGCATCCTGACTGTTGCTATTATAATTTGTCTATTACCATGCCTGGCACTCTTATTTTTAAGTGGATTTATGTTTTACACTTCTCCCTCTCCCCATCTCTCTGTCTGTCTCTGTTATAGACAATCTTTAGAGAATTAGGAAGAAAATGGAGTCATAATTTATTTCTCATTCTCAGACAGGGTGGAAGGGATCTGTATTTGAATGCCTAGGATGACTCTAGGTTAAAAGTATGAATAGTTCAACATTTGAGAAATACATACTCATAACCAACATGTATGGAGGAAAGTGAACATGGAGCCCAACTAGCCCGTGTGGAGGAGTGGAGGTGAGGCCTCACATTGTGAGCAGAAGAGTGTGCCCTGTGAGCAAAGGGTAGGATTTGGGATGTTCTAGGGAGGCTGTTAAGAACACTAGTGTTTTTTTTTTCTTTCTTCTGGACATGGAGAAAGACATACAAACTACTAAGTCTATATCTTCTACTTTGTTTCTGTCATTCCAAGCCTTCCCTAATACTGGATAGTTGTCAATACAAGAGATAAAGCAGTGAAGGAAAGTGAGCCCTCCTTCATGTTCTCTCTCTGATGTGAAAACAGCACCATCATACTGAGATGAAGGCAGCCCAGTGTTTCCAGTGGAGTGAAAAGCAAAATGCCCTGAATTGTGAGCAGCGCAGAGAAGAACTCGTTGTGTGGGGCAGATCAATAATGAGATGTGAGGCAAGCTGAATTTTCTTCAGCTATGCAAGATTTTTGAAGGAGAAAACTGCTGATACGTGGATTGTATCTTGATTATGACAATACTTACATTTACTGAGGCTATGCTATAATATTGAACCTTTGCTGGTCATCCTCCTGGACCTGACTAAACCTTATCATCCCCAGGACTGTATGTGTTTAGGTACAAGGAGATATTAGGAAAGGCCATGGGCTGGGGATTCACACCTGTAATCCTAGCTACTCAGGAGAATGAAATCTGAGGATCATGGTTCAAAGCCAGCCAGGGCTTGTGACACTCCTATCTCCAATTAACCACCAGACAACCACATGTGGCACCATGGCTCCAAGTAGTAGAGCACTAGCTCTGAGTAGAAGAGCTTATACCCTAAGTATGAGCCCCATGACCAAAAATAATAACAAAAACAAAAAAATACCCCAGGCCTAGGACAGGCAGCTAGGTGGTAGAACAGGTGTGTAATCCTAGTACTTTAGAAGCTGAGGCCGGAGGAGTGGGAGGTGGAAGCCAACCACCTGCCCCATGAGGGGGAAAAATGAGACACGAGAGTAGATCTACTTTGCTATTGGTAAAGGAAAAATGATTAATTACTACTGGTAGAATTGAGTAGAAGAACTCAAAAAAACAATGTTATGAAATAAAAGATCAATAATATTTTTCTATACATTCATTCCATATTGGCATTATAGTGAGCAGATGAGGAAGTCTAAGTTTGATTTAATAAAATCTTTTGAAAGTCAGTCTCTTTTTACTGAGGATCTAAAGTAATCACAGGGATGTTTTGTGGCCCTTGAACAAAAGAGAAAAAAATGAGATTCTTCTTGGTTCAGTCTGTGTTCTACTTCTCTTGGCTCTTTTGCTGTGGTATCTGACTGGCATGACTTCAATACCCATGCATTTCAGAGTGACTTCCAAATCCAAACCTCTGAACCTAATTTATGGCTCTAATTTGCAATCAGTTCTAAGTTAGAAGCATAAAAATGCTATCATTGTTGATGTCCAAACAGAAGAATGTAACAATTATAGGGTGCTATTGTCTTGAAGAATAGGGAAGAATACATTGTTCTTTCTTTCTACCTTTAGGGGAAATCTTGGGAAGGAAAGACAGATGCTGTCCGGTGTTCTGAGGAGTAGATGGAAAGGGCTATGTGCTAGACTCAGTCTTGGTACATATCACACTCTCCCCTCACATTTCTGTAAATGACACATATCACTTACTAACTGCTTCAGACCATAAAGCCTAACTGCTGTGGCATGAACACATGGGGGCTCAAGTGTTTTTTTTTTGTTGTTGTTGTTTAGTTTTAGTTTTTGTTTTTTTAACTTAAAAAGGATCTAGAAGTTGGCAGTCCAGGGCTAATGTGACAATGTTGACTCATCTTGGACTCAGCCTCCTTCTTTACAAGTGCCTAATGCCTTTATGGCATTGTACATACTTTAAGCAATAGGATACAGAAGAGAGAGGAAGAAAGAGAAAGCAAGCAAAAGTATGCTTTATCTATCCAAGGAGTAGTATCTACTGACATTTTATTAGCCACTCCCACTTGTAAGACAGACAAGGAAATTCAGTATTTAACCGGAGAACATCATAATTCCAAATAAATAAACAAAAATAGCAAATGAACTACAAAACCCTAGTGTTTTGTTGCTAATGAGAAAGAGGAAATAGCTGGTGTGTAAATAACCTGCAATCTCTACCAGAGGATAGTTTTTTACTTGCCAAGAAGGAGCAGTCCATTAGTGGGCATGTTACTTTCCTGTTTTTGCTTTCTTTCTTGGTCTACTCTAGGTGAAGGGGATAGATTAATTGGACAGGTGAGACTGAAGGAGACTGACAGGTTTGTCTTTGAATGAGATATTTCCAATGTCTTCATCTTTGGCCTGTTGTTGCTGAAGGGTGGAAAGCTCTCCACCAAGACAAGCCAGATCTGTCCTCTTTCCTTTCCACCTTGTCTTCCTGACTCCTATTGGGCTAATTTACAGTCCAGGTTCTAGGTGGGAGACTTGAGTTCTGACATATTTCCCTGTTTAGCATCATTATTAATAAAGGTGTAATTTAAAATATCCTCTTTTCAGCTCCTTAGCGTTGTTCTTACTACTCAGATCCCAAAGAGGAGAGTAAGTGGTTAATACTGTTAAGCCTCCCAGAGTCTTTGAATAAAGGACTTAATGATAACTGGAGCCATTTATTTATTTATTTATTTATTTATTTATTTATTTATTTATTTATTTTTTGGTCAGTCCTAGAGCTTGGACTCAGGGCCTGAGCACTGTCCCTGGCTTCTTTTTGCTCAAGGCTAGCATTCTGCCACTTGAGCCACAGCGCCACTTCTGGCCGTTTTCTGTATATGGGGTGCTGAGGAATCGAACCCAAGGCTTCATGTATACGAGGCAAGCACTCTTGCCACTAGGCCATATTCCCAGCCAACTGGAGCCTTTTTAATGATTTGCTCTGGTAGTGGATTATTGAAAACCATACTAATTCTTATGACTTACTCTGACAGTTGGTTATTAGAAGCATTATCAAGAACAGAGTTTCTGAGAGCACACAAAAAAGACAATATATTGTAATCAAATTTACAATGATATGCTGTAATAAAATTGTGGACATAACCATTCTTGCACTTTGGAGCCATTATTATGTAAAAATAAAGCTTTGTTTATTTTATTTTAGCTATATAAACATTGTAACACTATAACAAGTTGATACCCTAGATGGGTCTAAGTGACTAAAGGACAGGTAGTACTGATAGTGTAGTTACATTGAGCAAAGGATGATTCCTGTCTCAAGCATACTGGAGTAGGATGGCATGAACTTTCATCACAGTACTCATCGCTGCAACAAATTAAATTAGGAATTGCCCATTTATAGTATTTTTGAGTTAATATCTGTAGTGGACTGTGGGTAACTGAACCACAGAAAGTGAAACCACAAAGGGGAACTACTGTATATGAAAACCTAATGTGTGTATGTGTGTGTGTGTGTGTGTGTGTGTGTGTGTATAGTTCTGTGTTCTAGAAACTACAAATATACTTCCTTAGCAAAAGCTCAAGAAACAGTCACCTAAGCAGAACCGATTTTAGGCTCCAAATTCAAACATCAATACAAACATGCTATATTAGCAATAGTATAGTCTATGTTGTTTGATAAAACTAAAACTATTACATAATCAGAAGAAAAGAATTTTATTAAAATACTCTTTCAAGCTATGTTAGGTCAAAGAAAAATACATAAAATTTCAGAACATCTATAAAAAGGATATAACAAAGCGAACTTTACAATTTATGGAATGTGTACACAGATAAAGCAAAAGAGTAATCTTGTTTGTTTGTTTTTTTTTTTTTTTTTGTCAGTCCTGGGCCTTGGACTCAGGGCCTGAGCACTGTCCCTGGCTTCTTTTTGCTTAAGGCTAGTACTTTGCCAACTTGAGCCACAGCGTCACTTCTGGCCATTTCTGTTTATGTGGTGCTGAGGAATTGAACCCAGGGCTTCATGTATGTGAGGCAAGCACTCTACCACTAGGCCATATCCCCAGCCCAGAAGAGTAATCTTAAGCACTGAATTAAACAGAAAAATGAATTGGGTACTTACTAGATTTTGAAGAAAAACAACAAAATTATGAAAGAAAAACAGGGTAGGAATTGATAAAGCTATGCCCAGTAAATATTGAATTAGAACACAGAAAAATGGTAGCATTAGTCAATACACTAACAACTTGTTCTTTGAAAAATTAAGGAAATATACCAATAATATTAGCTGTTCTAGTTTAGAGAAAAAGGGAAAATAATAAAGAAAAATAAGATAAAAGGATGGAACAAATAATAGACAAAGAGAAAACAATAAAGCAAAGTACTTTTTCAGCACTGATCAAATGAATTAAAACAACATGGAGGCAATAGATCACTTTCTAGGAAAATATATTTTAATTTAGTTAATTTTCTATCAGATAAAAAAATCTAAAGAGTTCAGTTCCATAGAGGTAATAAAGTTGTCAAGGGGTTAATTCAGAAAGATTACAAGTCACAGATGCTTTCACAGAGGAATTCTACTGACAAATAATTCTACTGAAGATATATTCCTATACTATTTAGACAGATTGAGGGCCTAGAAACAAATATAAACTCCAAAGTTATTTTTATGAAATGAGTATATCATGGACTAAAAATATGAAAATGTTGTACATACAAGAGAAAATTACAGATAAATCTCAATTATGAATATCAATATCAGCAACAAAAATGACAGCATGTCATATTAAAGTAGGGTTTATTGTATAGATGCATGAACAGTTCAATGCCAGTAAATCTACTAACATTTAGTTAATGGTTTAAATTTCAGTGACATTTGATTAAATCTAATATTCAGAAATTAATATTTTTAATAGAGCTGAGGAGAAAAAGCATGATCATTTTCATAAACACTGATAGTTATTAAAATTGTTGGTGAAATTCACTTTACAAAAGAGGACTTGGTAGAAGTGTTTTGAAGGTTGTTCTTGATTCTATTTTTAAGTTAAAACTAAAATTCCAGTTGGCTCTTTCCCACTTATCATTTATTTCTAGAGATTTGTAATGTTCATCAAAGTACTCTTCATCCTTGAATCAAACTCAAAGGATTTTATTTTAAATACTATATTACCAACATAATGAAGCTATATTTTGTTAAAATACCTGTTTTGTTCATAGCTTCCAAGACCTGGATAAATAGTTATGGCTGTATGACTGATACAAGATAGCATATTGTTCATACTAAGGGCTGATGGGCTATATACAGGATGATGGGCTATATACATTGGTTTGATTAGTGTAAATGAAGACAATAGATCTTTTATTCCTAAAGTTGTGTGGAATGGATTGAATATTTTCTGGTACAACTCCCACTTGTCATTTGCTTCTTAGAGGGCAGAAATAACATGTCCATTCTGTGGGTTCTTATCTTCTACAGAAGAAGAGAAACCCTGAGAATCCGAGTTAAAGAATCTACTGAAGGGCACACGAATGTGGCAGATCCCACTTTGAACTTATGTTTATCTAGCCTCAACTGCTGAGATGCTTTGCTCAAATACATGTTGCATCCCAGGAAGGAAGGGAGGGAAGAAATAGGAATATAAAGTGGAGAAATGTGAGAGGAGAATGACAGTCTAGGGTAATACTGACAGTTAACACGAAAGAGAAGGTAGTCACAAAACTGGAGGCAGAATTGCTATTAGTGAGATAGGATCTGCTTTGATCAGGCCAAAGTGGACAATTCACATATGTTTAGGATGTTTGTCCCCAGAGATGCATGAGTAAAACTGGCTACAAAGAAACATTGAATCATGGTTTGTTTTAAATGTAACTCTCAAAAGGTTGGAGAATGGATCCGTTTTAGTCTGAAAATAATATGTCAGACTCTCCAGGGTGTTTAGTTGAAAAAATAATTTAAGCCTTGAGAGAAAGAGCTCAGAGAGAGCTCAAGTCCTGAGTTCAAGCCCCACAACAGATAAAAAAAATAAAATAAAAATAATTTATTGTCATATAGCTTTTCATATTAAAATACATACACAAATTTTATAGTGAAATTTATTAATGAACGTATTCCAGAACCAATAAAATGATTGTCTCTAGCTTCTAGACATAAATTATGAATTTTTTTATTATATACATATTTTTTTTGTTTATTTATTTTTTCCCAGTCCTGGGGCTTAGACTCAGGGCCTGAGCACTGGTCCCTGGCTTCTTTTTGCTCAAGGCTAACACTTGGCCACTTGAGCCACAGCACTACTTCTGGCCGTTTTCTATGTATGTGGTGCTGGGGAATCGAACCCAGGGCTTCATGTATATGAGGCGAGCACTTTACCATTAGGCCATATCCCAGCCCCTAACTTATGAATTTTTATCAGCATAAATAGTATGTATGAAGGGTTAAATTTCAGTGTTTCCATGAATACATATAATGTGCTTTGATTAAGGTTAGCTACTCTATTAAGACTTCTTACCCTCCCTTTTCCCCTTTTGAAGCAATTTTTAACCTGGTAAAAATAAGGCTTGCACTTAGGGCCTTGCACTCACTCAGCTGGTGCTCTGCTACTTGAGCCATGCCTCCAAACCATGCTTTTTACTATTGGTTTTATCTTGTGATCTTTTCTTACCCTCTGGAGTAGCTAGGATTGTACATTTGAGCCACTAGTACATCAGCTCAATTTTTAATAGATTTCAATATTTTACTTTCAAACATGCTTTCTGTGATCATATTCATTCTTTAAAAAAATGGAAAGTAAGCCTAGTTTCTTAGGGATATATGGCTAAGTCCTTGGCTAAGTTTTAGGGGATGTGTAAAATTTAAACTCTCATGAAGTGATGTTTTTCTTTTCTCAGTTGTGGGGCTTGAACTCAAGGCCTGGGTACCTTCCCTGAGCTTCTTTGCACAAAGCTAGTGCTCTACCACTTTGAGCCTCAGTGCCACTTCCAGTTTTCTGGTGGTTAATTAGAGATAAAAGTCTCACGGACTTTCTTGTCCAAGCTGGCTTTGAACCTTGAGCCTCAGATCTCAGTTTCCTGAGAAGCTAAGATTAAAGGCACAATGAAGTGATTTTAAGATGGTTACAAACACTGTTTTGTAGGAATATACTTAGACTGTTGCTCTTATTAGTAAGCATTTAAAACTAGAAGCTGCAAAAATTACAAGCATCTATTATATAATCACAAATTCATGAAGTCATTCAGTCATTTGGCAAATATTTATCATGTTGGAAGAGAGCAGTAAGCAACATGTCAAAAATACTTGGCACTAACATGTTAGCAATCTGTTCTATTAACATTATTTATTTATATTTGATAGATGATTTATAATGTGATTGTCATATCATATATATTCTTTTATACTACATAACGTAGTGAACAATAAAGTTTTGTAAATAGAATATATTCAGACTGTTTAATTTTAAATTCTTTTTATCCCACTACACAACACAGTGTCCAATAAAGTTTGCAAATTGAATATATTCAAACCGCTTAATTTAAATTTTGCTCTAAGGAACATTTTTTAAAGATTTATGTTTTTTAATAAGGCATTGGAATTTTTATGTAAGGAGTTATGTAAAATCCATGTTATACATTTTTAGGGGCCTGAAAAAGATGCGAAATGTGAATCTAGCATGAAAATCTGCTGATTTAACTATTGTTACTAAGGCATTAGCACAACCTGGTGGCTACTTATATGAACTGTCTGTTGGCTATTTCCCTTATGGGCTATACCCAGGTGCAATATCCTTTCTTGTACTGGCAGGTGTGTGTGTGTGTGTGTGTGTGTGTGTGTGTGTGTGTGTGTGTGTCCATATGTATATGGGTAAATTATAATGTCAAGACACTAAATTTTATTACTTTAAATTTTTTACAAGTATTGTATCTTGAATTTATATAACTTTTGGAAAACAAACAAGTATTTTCAAAATACTTTACGAACTGACCTTTTTCAAATTAAGTTCAACATGTCCATTTTTTCATGTATTACATCTTTATCAGTGTCAACCCTTCTGTCATTTTCCATCTATCCCAATCCAACCCACCCCTTCAAGTTATCTAGTTCCATTTTCACATATGTCTTTGAGTATTATTACTATTTTCCCACCATTCTTTGCTCCCCATTTTATCTCCTTCCCTTAAGTCCTACCTCCTCCGACAAGGCACGTTTCAGCTTCCTGGTACTCTTTTTTTTTTTTTTTTAATCAACTTCTAACAATGACTGTGGAAAACAGTGTTTCCTAAAATGAATGAGTGAATAAATTAAGCTAATTAATATATGTTAATTTTTGTGGGGTTTTTTTGTTTGTTTGTTTTTTGTTTTTAGCCAGTCCTGGGCTTGGACTCAGGGCCTGAGCACTGTCCCTGGCTTCTTTTTGCTCAAGGCTAGCACTCTGCCACTTGAGCCACAGCGACACTTCTGGCCGTTTTCTGTATATGTGGTGCTGGGGAATTGAACCCAGGGCCTCATGTGTAGGAGGCAAGCACTTTTGCCACTAGGCCATATCCCCAGCCCCAATATATGTTAATTTTTGATAGCACGAAAACAACCACAAATTCTTGAGTTATAATCCTGATTAGACATAGTTAATAGTATTTAAATTAAAAGTAGGGGCTGGGAATGTGGCTTAGGGGTAGAGTGCTTGCCTAACATGCATAGGGCCCTGGGTTTGATTCCTCAGTACCACATAAACAGAAAAAAAATGAAGTGCTGCTGTGGCTTAAGTGGTAGAGTGCTATCTTTGAGCAAAAGAAGCTAAGGGACAGTGCCTAGGAAAAAAAAACCCACAAAACTTTTGTTTTGTTTATTTTATTTATTTATTTTTGCCAGTCCTGGGGTTTGGACTCAGGGCCTGAGCACTGTCCTTGGCTTCTTTTTTGCTCAAGGCTAGCACTCTATGTCTTGAGCCACAGCACCACTTCTGCCAAGGAATCAAACCCAGGGCTTCATGCATGCAAGGCAAACACTCTACTACTAAGCCACATTCCCAGCCCTTGCTTATTTTTTTTTTTAACATTTGGAAGGGGAAACCTTGTATATATGGAAATAGGTGATTGATAAAAATGTAATGCAGTTGGGAAAAGTACCTTTGTGGGATTGGCAATACCAGTGGGTGTCCTGGGCCCTGCATGTGGCCCCGTAGGGACAATACCGATTTCTGCAGGCATCCTTCCCCATGGATGCAAATCAGACCATCTCACTGCGAATTCACAAAGCCTGCCACATCACCACGAATTCAGACTCTATGGCTCTCCTTTAAGGGGTTTATGTAAAGTGTTGGTTTTACTATCACTGGTAGATACCACATGTTTAGTGAGTTTTCTGATGGAAATATAAATGTAATCTAAATAAAAATAGCAAAAATAATAACAGTTCAAGTGATTCACAGAACTAAACCATTCCCCACACTATGTTAAAATATACATTTGTAAGTGATAATATATATCAGGCTTAATCTTAGGTTATTATTATTAGAGGCTACATTTTCCCACCAAGTCACAACTACAGTTTCTTATGGCAGTGTGATTTCTATGAATGCAGGAGACTCTACTTTCCTTTATTACATCTCCAGTTTAGCACCTGTGATGATGGGTTCTATTATTGAATGAGTCAATGAGTATGACCAGAATTATCTCCTTAGGCAGTTTGGGAGAGACATCAGGATAAGAACGATCTGGAGCAGTGAAATTCACTTAGTATTTTATTTCTAAATAATGGGAAGAAATCCTACAGAGAGCACAGCAAGTTTCTCAGGCTGTTTACCTTGTAGAGGGAGCAGTCTCTGTATTCTTCCCCAGTTATATGCAATTTCAAGTTCTAAAGTTTGTGTTCTGCTAGTTCATCCATATTCATTGCTGAGCTCAAAATAACTAGCATGGTGTCAAAAGACAAAATTGCAGTGAATTTGGTTTTAAGATCATACTTGGCTTTTATTCACAATTCGGAGCCCCAGGAGCTTTCAGAGCCAGAACAGACCAAAAAACTCCAGGACTGCCATGTGATCAAATGACATACTGAGAGAAAAACAGACTGTGACCACAGTCAAAGGGCAGTGTGTGTCTGGGGGAGGGGGAAGGATGCAAGAAACTTTTGCTGGTTTCACTCAGGCTTTCTGGGGGTTCAGAGGAATGGTTGAACTTTTACCTCAGTGGTAAAGAATTTTCCCTTCTGTCCTCTTTCTCCTGATAGAAAGGAGTATAGGCTAATAGTGGAGAACATGAATGGTACCACTGGGTGGTATAGGAAGGGGGTCAGGAGAGCTGAGCTTTTCCTCCATGCCCACTGTTTTCCCTCCAAGAATCCCTGTTTCATGCAATGTGATTCGATATAATACAATTTTAGAGAAATCCAGGTTCTTACATCACCCATTTAAGAGTTCTTGACATTTCTACTGGGCACTAGTGACTCACATCTATGATCCCAACTACTCAGGAGGCTCAGGTTAGAAGCCAGCAAACAAATCCACAAGACTCTTATCTCCAACTAACCAGCAAAAAGCTGGAAGTAGAGCTGTGGCTCAGGTGGTAGAGCCAATGTGAAAAAGTCAAGTGACACGCATGAGGCCCTAGTCCTAGCACAATGAATGAATGAATGAGCAGAAGAGCTCCTTTCTATAGACAATTTTTATTTTAATGAATCACCAAGTCCTTGTCATTGCTGTACCCTAAGGATAGTCTGTCTTGTGGGACACATTTTACATTTGTCCTGAGGAATTTTTGGTACCTTAGTAATTGGGAGAGGCCTAAGAACAATAATTGGGAATTATTTTAGCAATGGTTATGTTTCCTATGATCTTAAGCATAAAATCTGTGATTGGAGGATTTCTTAATTCTTTTATATATATATATATTTTATTAACAAACTGAATTACAGAGAGGTTACAGTTTCATACATTAGGCATTGGATACATTTCTTGTACTGTTGGATTTCTTAATTCTTTTGACTCCCTCTGTTGTTTCTCTGCATTTCTTTCCCTGGGTTAAAAAAATCCCATAGTTTTTAGTACCTATGGAAATGACCTCCACATCTTTTCTTAATATGCTGACCTTTTCCTCTAGGACTTTACTTAGCCTTATTTCTGTTTTTCCTTCTGTAAATGGTACTAGGGTGTAGTTTCAAACTGAATCTATAATTGGTACCAATATCTCCAGTCTTTCTCAGGTCTTTCTGGTTTACAATAACACACCAGTTGCCCATTCAGGTTGATGTCTTGGGAATTTTTTATTATCTATTGCTATCACATTTGTGAGAAGCCCTGCTGACTCTTCCCTTGCAATGTCTCTTGTATATGAGTCTCAGAGCAACTCATGGTGTTACTAATAATTAATGAATTAATATTTTATTTCCTTTTTAAAGAATATCATTCATTGACTATTGTAATAATCATTGCCACTCACCCTACTTTTGTCTCTAACGCTAGTCATTCACATTTTTGCCTTCTGTATTAATCTTTCTAAGTCAGCACTACAGTTATTTCCATCCTATTTTTAAAAGAAAGAAACGAAACAAAAACAAGCCTTGAATACTTCAGTGGCTTCTATTAAGAAAATAGATCCTTGCTTGACTTTGACATTTGAGAACTCCCATATCTGCATCAATGCAAATCTGTCTCTGATCTGATTCTATGCTTTTAAAATGGGAATTTACTAGTGTTTATTAACTGCAGAAGTTTCATGGTGTTATTTCCATACATGTTATACATGTTGTTATGAAAAAGACTTTGGGACTTCTCAGAGAGCCTGTGCAAATCCTCAGAGAGGAAGGAAATCTTAGGTTTTCTTTTCTTTTCTGAACTGAATAACTCTGACGTGGAGTGATCTTTGATGTCCTCTGAGAACTCAGTGTGGCCTTTACTTATCTCACAGATGGTTTCCTCCCACATTCTTGGCTACATGTATAAGTACTGGCACTGTATAAGCCTTTACCTATGGGACAAAAAGACTGCGGTATCTAGTATATGTTCTGGGAAACGGTGGCATAGGGCTCCTAAATTCGTTTATTCCTTTATTTTACTTATTCTTGAGAACTTACCGTATGTGTCAGGTATTGCTCTAGGTGCTACAGAAATAGAACTGGAGGAAAAAGACAAAACTGCCACTTTTTTTTTTTGCCAGTCCTGGGGCTTAAACTCAGGGCCTAGGCACCGTCCCTGAGCTTCTTTTGATCAAGACTAGCACTCTACCACTTGAGCCACAGTGCCAATTCTGAATTTTCCTGTTTATGTGGTACTGAACAATCAAACCCAGGGCTTCATGCATGCTAGGCAAGCACTCTATCACTAGACCAAAACTCTGCCATTTTGGAGCATACATTCAAATGTATGTGGATCCATGTATTAAGGGAAGATAATACAAACACACAGATGAATGGATAATATATCTAGTGGTGGAAATTAGGAAGTACACACTACCAGTAGAGGGTAGGTTTCCTTGCTTTGCTGTTTGGAGATGTGCCCATTTTGGTAAAAAGTCAAAATTGACATAGAATATCACTCTTCTAATAAGCCAATGTTGTAATTATGATCTGGGCTGTAATTGCAGGGTAGATAATTTTGTTTAACTCTACAGTCTAATCTCCAGGGAAAGAATTGGGATGCACAGGTCCCTAGCACTTAAAAGATCATAAAAAAAACCCTTGGATCATATAAGCAGATGGATCTTTTGACACCAGCAGATGTTATTTACCACCTGCTAGGCTGGAGAAGATACCGTGGCAAAACTGTTCCCAGAAATCATGATCTGTAACTCATGGCTTGTAAGAACCTGGGGGATTAAGTGCTATATTCTGGCTTGTTTACTCCAAAATGTATCCCTTACTCTCACTATGAATAACAGTAACCACAACAAAAACAGACTCTCTTTTCTGTGTTGTGCACTCCTAAAATTCTTCACTGGGATGTGCACTTATCCGTGATTGAGAATAGAGAAAGAGATTGCAAGGTCCTCTGAAGTCCCCAAGCAGAAGGGTAAGTGTTGGGTTGTTTGTACTTTGCTGCTATTCTTTAAACCTCAACTATGGGAGTTAGTGAGCTCTTATTATGTCTCTCATCCTCCTGCTTTGACCACCACCGACCCTGAGGCAGGTCATTAACTGACAAGGCAGAAGTGGAGTAGAGATGCTGCAGAGGCAAGAACAGCCATTGGCTTCTAGAATCTTCTTTTTATGGGATTCCATATACATATATATGGAATATATATTTATTTATTTTTATTTTTATTTATTTATTTTGGCCAGTCCTGGGCCTTGGACTCTGGGCCTGAGCATTGTCCCTGGCTTCTTTTTGTTCAAGGCTAGCACTCTGCCACTTGTGCCACAGTGCCACTTCTGGCCGTTTTCTGTATATGTGGTGCTGGGGAATTGAACCCAGGGCCTCATGTATATGAGGCAAGCACTCTTGCCACTAGGCCATATCCCCAGCCCCTGGAATATATATTTAATACTTGTCTTTATATGTTCTATCAAGTTTATAAAATTAATAAAACCATGGCCTAGATAAGGATGGGCTTGAGTTCATCCTTCTATTCTGAGTCTCATTATTATGATGGTGGGGTTGGGTGAAAAAGGCTGGAATCTCATTTTTCTGTTACTATTTCACCCATTCCCACAGACGTGGCCCAGGGAAGAATGATCTCTGGAAATAATTCTTTGGTGACTGAGTTTGTCCTGCTGGGCTTAACACAACAGCCAGAGCTCCAGCTGCCTCTCTTCCTTCTCTTCTTGGGAATCTATGTGATCTCTGTGTTGGGGAACCTGGGCTTGATGATTCTGATTATCTTGAATCCTCACCTGCAGACTCCTATGTACTACTTTCTCTTCAACCTTTCCTTCGTTGATCTCTGCTACTCCACGGTTATAATTCCCCAAATGTTACCGAGTTTTGTAAAACAGAACATCATCTCATACGCAGAATGCATGGCTCAGCTCTTTTTCTTCTGCTTTTTTGTTATTGATGAATGCTACATTTTGACAGCAATGGCCTATGACCGATATGTGGCCATCTGTAAGCCCCTGCTTTATAGGGTCATCATGTCCCCTCAGGTCTGCCTTAGGATGATGGTGGGTGTGTATGTAATGGGGTTTGTGGGTGCCATGGCCCACACTGGATCCATGCTGAGACTCACCTTCTGTGCTGGCAATGTCATCAATCATTACATGTGTGACATACCTCCTCTCCTGAAGCTCTCTTGCACAAGTACCTCCATCAATGAGCTGATGGTTTTCATTGTGGTGGGTGTCAATGTAATAGTACCTAGTCTGACTGTCTTTGTTTCTTATACCTTGATCCTCTGTAACATCTGCATCCGTTCTACAGAGGGCAGATCTAAAGCCTTCAGTACCTGCAGTTCTCACATAATTGCTGTTTCTCTTTTCTTCGGAGCAGCGTCATTCATGTATCTTAAGCCTTCTATTGGATCCCAGGATGAAGATAAGGTAGCGACAGTGTTTTATACCATTGTGGGCCCAATGCTGAATCCT
This sequence comes from Perognathus longimembris pacificus, assembly GCF_023159225.1. Taxonomy (NCBI): domain Eukaryota; kingdom Metazoa; phylum Chordata; class Mammalia; order Rodentia; family Heteromyidae; genus Perognathus; species Perognathus longimembris. Next base: position 108,595,250 of record NC_063163.1, read on the forward strand.
TTCATCTACAGTTTGAGAAACAAAGATGTCCACACTGCTGTGAGAAAGACTTTGAAGAAAAGGGTACTCACATAAGTCAAAGCTGTGATTGCTATAAATTTTAAATCTTAGTTAGGGTATATGATATTTAAAACTGACGTAAGTACTTGGGAAGTAACTCAGTGGTAGTGGCCCAACATGTATGAGGACCTGTGTTTGACTTCTATCACTATAAAACAATAATGAAAATGTCAACAATAAAATCCAAAGAAATAATGGAGAGACTAGTAATTATTATCAAGTATTTTATTTATCAAAATATTTTATTTTTCAAAATAAAATGCAAAATGATTTAATATACATAAAATCTCAATCATATCTATAGAAATAATTTCATAATTATTAGGGAAATGGGAAAGGAGTAGGTGGGGGAAAATGAGGGAGGAAGTAATAAGTTGGATAAAAATGGACTTGCCTTACATATGAAACTGTAACCCCTCTGTACTTCACTTTGACAATAAAGAAAAAAAAGCAAAACTTAACTAAAGAAATATAGGGAATAATTAGCACAGGTTTAGGCAAGTCACAGCAGAGGATCACAGGAGCCCAATAGCTATACCCTTATGAACACATAAGATAATGCTAAGTGAAATGAACTCCATGTTATGGAAACAATTGTTTTAACTACATTCAACGTGCCATATGTAATTGTAGCCTCTATTATTGATGATATTCTTGTATCACCTTCCTGTGGTTGTACCTTCTCTGTATCTTATCTGAGTATATTGGAAACCGGGTATACTGGTATTAGAACTAGGAAATTGGAAGGGAATACTAAAATCGAGAGACACAGGGTAAAAAAAGACAAACAACTACAAAAGCAATACTTGCAAAAATGTTTGGTGTAAATGAACTGAACAACTCATGGGGGGAAGGGAAAGGGGGAGGGGGAGGGGGAGGGGGGAATGAGGGACGAGGTAACAAACAGTACAAGAAATGTATACAATGCCTAATGTATGAAACTGTAACCTCTCTGTAATTCAGTTTGATAATAAAAATATATATAAAATAAATAATTTCACAAGTAAAGACAGTATATGGAAGAGAATTATCTCATCATCATCCTTTCAGAGAGGAAAAAGAAAAATTTATTCTGTCATCTTCCAATTTAGTTTCATAAATTAAAAGTTTTTCTTCTTCTTGCTGGACTAGAGATTGATTCCAGCCTGGTGATCATACTAGTCATAGAAATGATAGGTTTTACATACAAAAATTGAATACTGGGGCTGGGAATGTAGCTTAACAGTAGAGTGCTTGCCTAGCATACATGAAGCCCTGGGTTCAATTCCCCAGCACCACATAAGCAGAAAAATCCAGAAGTGGCATCATGGCTCAAGAGGTAGAGTGCTAGCCTTGAGCAAAAGAAGCCAGGGACAGTGCTCAGTCCCTGAGTCCCAAGCTCCAGGACTGGAAAAAAAATTTTGAGTGCTATGAATTCAGAAATGGTCAGGTATTTTTAATGTATTTTTTTTTTTTTTTTTTTTTTTTTGCCAGTCCTGGGCCTTGGACTCAGGGCCTGAACACTGTCCCTGGCTTCCTTTTGCTCAAGGCTAGCACTCTGCCACTTGAGCCACAGCGCCGCTTCTGGCCGTTTTCTGTATATGTGGTGCTGGGGAATCGAACCTAGGGCCTCGTGTATCCGAGGCAGGCACTCTTGCCGCTAGGCTATATCCCCAGCCCTTTAATGTATTTTTTCAGTGTTGAGGCTCATACTCAGTGTTTCAAGCATTGCTAGGCAAATGCTCTGTGACTGAGTTATATCATCAGCCTGGTTCATCTAGAATTTCAACTTACTAGTGCCATTAATATTTTAAATTTGATTGTCTTGTAGTCTGTAATTTGTTAATTCATTTAATAAATATCAGTTGCATGTTGTAGGGGATTTTACTTTGTAAGATTTCCTCATTTCTCTAAAGGAGAAAAGTACTGGTGTCAAAGGTGCTCTTATTCTGGTCCCTCCACTTTAGTCCTGAGGCAATGTGATAAAGTGTGGCTAACATGTTCTCATTATCCTAGTTTCTGATAACAATCTATAGCATCCAGGATTAAGGGAATCTACATTGGATTTTACGTCTTGGTCTTCAGAGAAGGAATGAGGGTATAGAGAAAATCTTTATTGGTAAGAATTTTACTCCAAAAGTGTACCAATTATCAGTAACGGTATTTCTGTCTTTTCCTTTAATAAATTATATAATTTATTGCATTAGTAGTCATTATTTCCCTTTAATACTTTCCATTTCATTTGTTCGAGAGTTTAACATAAAGTGAAACATTAAGTAAACTCTAGTTTACTTAATCAGAAAATATAAACAGCATCATTACTATTTTAGATATCAACATATCTAGGCTTCGTTTAAATATCAAAAATATAGCAGTCAAGGGGAGGAGGGAAGGTGGGAGAAAAATGAGGGAGAGGGTAACAGGTTGGACAAGAAATGTACTCACTACCTAACGTATGTACTTCACCTTGACAATAAAAATTTTAAAAATATATAGCAGCTAAGAAAGTCTATTCCCTCAGGGAGCTAATTGCCTATAGTAAGATTAGTAAGGTGCAAATGGTTTGCGAGTGGAAAGGAGAGATAGATAATGAGCAAGTACTCTCTCTCTCTCACACACACACACAATATGTTAGGAAAACACTATACAAAGTTATGTGATAATAGAGAGTAAATGTGTGCTTACTTTAGAATGTGTAGTCAGGAAGGGCTTTTCTGTTAAGTAGCATGCAAACTCAGAGAGAGTGATCCCCTCCCCATCTACAGTATTCCAAGCAGAGAAAGAGCTGAGTAGAGACCCAAAGGCAGTAACAATCTTGATGGTATTGAGGAATAGGAAACAAGTGGGTACGCTAGAGTATAGTAGAAAGAATATAAACATAGGAGATAATTTGGTATAGAAGAAAAGAATCAGGAAATATGGCTGATATATTCAGATTGTAAGGGAAAAGAATGAATGCTATCTAAATGGATATGCTAAAATAAAACCCATGTGTACATTAATTGATGCTAAAAAATGAATGGGTGTTATTAAAGCAGAGTAAAAATCCATGTGTTACAGACCAGATGCCCAATAATAAATGAATGAAAAAAATATGATATATAAATATACACAAAATATATTTCGATATATACATAAATATATCACAGACTATAAATCATTCACAGAAACAAAATTGTGTTATTTGTAGGAGAGTGGATAGAATTGGAGATCATCATGTTTAGGAAGATGAACCAAGCTCAAAAGTTCAAGTATGGATTTTGCTCATTAGTGGAATCTAGATCTAAAATGGTGATAATCATGATGATAATGAAATATAAATATAAAAGGCTTAATGTCTGCAGGTATCAGAGAGTGGGGCAGGGAGGAAAAGAGGTTACTGAGGGATAAAGATATCATGAAATCAATCAGATATGTATTGAAGAAGAAGTGAGGATGGAAGTGTAACAGAGAGGATGAAAATTTTCAATGTATGATATATACATCTATGGAATTATCATGGTGAACCTGTGATAATATATGCTAATTCAAAAATAAAATTTTAAAAATTCATGTGACATTAATCCTACAAATGACTTACCATTCTTTTTCCTTCTCTTTTTTGAAGCCTATCTATATCCATTTGTAACTGATCCAGGGTAAATGCTAAATGTTCCATGAATCATTTGTAGTCAAATTCATGAAGTAATGTACTTTGACACAATTTTTCATGTTCTGCAAGGAGTATGATGTTTCATTTCTTTTTTTTTCTTCAAATTTTTATTATCAAACTGATGTACAGAAAGGTTACAGTTTCATATGTCAGGCACTGGATACATTTCTTGTACAGTTTGTTACCATGTCCCTCATACCCCCCAATGATGTTTCATTTCTAATGTTACACCACTGAAAGAAAATAAATAAGAGACTACTAGATGTCAACTTAAATAGAAAGATGAGATAGGTAGAAGTCTTTTTCATCTTGTCATTTTATGCTTTCAACACAAACATTGAGGTAGAAATACCACTTCAATTAGAACCACGTGATCTGGTTTTGATCCTAGATTCTACAGATTTTGTGCTCCCTAGCTTCTCAGTCTTTGTTTCTACATGGCTAGTGTTAAAAAGGGCTGTGGTGCAAGTAGGGGACAATGGCTAAAGACTATGATTCTAGTTATTGGGGTGGCAGAGATCAGTGCACTGCAGTTTGGTGGCCTGGTGGCCAAGAAGTTTGTGATACTGCATCTCAACCAATGAAGGTGCATGGAATGTGTATTGGTCGTCAGTCACTAATGTTATACATAAGACCTTGTAAGAAATAGGAAATGGCTTGTCATCGCTATGGTATGAAGAAGTTGACATAAGCCTGCTGTGTTAGGTAAATATGACCAAGGGCACTGTGGTCCCTGCCTCATCTTTCTCTAGGGGGCTAAGGAATTTTGTGATCTCATTCTCATGATGTTCTCAGGGTTTTTTTTTTAATCCTCCTCCTCCCTTCAACCTCCCCCCCCTTTTTTTTTTGAGAGAGAGCAGACCTGGGGCTTGGATCTTAGGTCCAGTTTAAATAAATGTTCTTTTACGGAATTTAAAGGATATGTGGGGAAAAAAAAAACCCTTTGCTTTCCCATAGGTGAAAATCTCATCAGATTTTATCTAAATCTAAATTAGCTAAATGAATGCGTCTAAAACATGAAATGTTAACTACTTATTTTTTAAGGGACTCAAATTTTTTAAAAATATAACAAAATCTACTAAGTTTTACAAAAGCTTTTACTTTTTTACGAAGTTTTACAAAAACTTTTACTGAAAGTAATACATTACCTAGAATTTTAATGGTTGAATATTAGTGGCATTCATTAAGTTTGCATGATAATAAATGACAACAGAGGCTCTTATTGTCTATACCCAGGAGATTATGTAATTCCTAGTGGAAAGGTCACATCTATTTTGAATTAGGATGTAAACATAGACATCATTATTTCTTCCCAATTGATCACTTAGGAGATATTCTAGAGGAAACTTACTCCTGAATTTCTAAGCAGGTCCGAAAGAATTATAAGGCTTAAATAAATACCACGTGCTTTGTGATATGGTAGCTCTGGCTTCAAGTCTGTGGCTTTCCATCATATATTCTTGGTTAAATGATTAAGTGGAAATACGGTCGACACTTGGAGTGATTCCTAAGAACACTCCAACTATGAGGTTTATGGGTGCATGGTAATGTTAAAATAGGAATTTAGCAAAATGATTAAAGGTTTCCAGCGGATATGACCACTTTTCTAGGAAAAGTTTGAGCTGGATTCCCCATCTCACCCAGAATAAGGACAAGGCTGCTTGGCCCCACCTCTGCTTGTCAAGGGATGCTCATCTTCCCTTTTCTCTTTCTCCCTATTCTTGGTAAATTAAAAAACAACAACAAACCTTGCTGTACTTCCACTTTGTGAGTTTTATATTGGGAATCTCCTCAGGATTCTTTTTGTCAGAGATTGCATGTAACTATTGGGAACTGACTCAAAGATTTCTCCTCCCCCTCAGGGATGTCTTTACCCCATTCTTTTCTCAGGACAGGTTGTCACATTGTATTTCCTTTCTCAGGTGCTGTTGTTACATTGCACTTCCTTACTGCTGATCTCCCCAGATATATTCCTAATCTCAGATTCATCAGAGCAACCACATTCAAATGTCAACTGTATCCATTCATGCTTGTCATATGTTCTCTGTGAAATGGTTGCCATCCAGTTGGCCATGAGGATGTTAGAAAACTGTCTTCATCTTTATCCATATGCTTAGCATGTGTGAAGTCCTATATTTTATTCCAAGAATGAAAATATTATGATGAGAATATTGTTCTCTGGGTACAATGTATCTACAGAGATGTATAATTACACAATCAGAACATTTTTAGAGCAAAAATTTGCTATGTTTATTTAGTGTTTTGTGTTTTTTTTTGCCAGTCCTGGGGTTTGGGACTCAGGGCCTGAGCACTGTCCCTGGCTTCTTTTTGCTCAAGGCTAGCACTATAGCTTTTAAGCCACAGCGTTGCTCTGGCTTTTTCTATGTATGTGGTACTGGGGAATCAGACCCAGGGCTTCATGTATGCGAGGCAAGCACTCTACCACTAGCCATATTCCCAGACCCTGTCATGTTTATTATGCATAACTCTTTGTAGTTACTCCAAATGGGACACAGTAAGTGTAGGCTAGGCGACTAAAGAAATAGTAATTCAGAGTCTGGTGGCTCATGCCTGTAATCCTAGCTACTCAGGAGGCTGAGATCTGAGGATTTGTGGTTCAAAGCCCATCCAGGCAGGAAAGTCTGAGACTCTTATCTCCAGGTAACCACCAGAAAACGAGCAGTGTAACTGTTGAAAGTAGTAGGACAGTAGCCTTGAGCAAAATAACTCAGGAATAATACCCAGGCCTGAGTTCAAGCCCCATGATGGACAAGAAGGAGGAGGGGGAGGAAGAGGAGGAAGGGGAGGGGGAGGGGGAGGGGGGGGAGGAGGAGGAGGAGGAGGAGGAGGAGGAGGAGGAGGAGGAGGAGGAGGAGGAGGAGGAGGAGGAGGAGGAGAGAATGAGTGGCATGTATATTCAGAATGTTTAGCCCAAACTATTCTATCTCACTATCCCAGAGAAATGTTGACTACTCTAAGCGTATCAAAATGAGATATTTCATTGTATCTCACCATAAAGAACGGTGTTATATGTACTTTAAAATCGGACTTGTATAGGGTCTTTAGCATCTTATTACTTGAGAACCAAAGACTTGCTTAATTCAACCATTTGAGACTAGGAAATCTCTTAAAAGCTCTATTTGTCTGTAACAGATACTAGGTAAAAGTAAAGGACCACTCTTAGCACAAATTATCTAACTACTAGTAGCATGAGTAGGTAAGAGTTCACCATCCCCTAGACAAGTCAAGATATTTGATGATGAAGATTTGGATAGAAGAAATCATGAAACACCTTGAACCCACACTGGCTGGCTACAGATGACAATAGTGAAACAAGGTGAAAATGCTAAAGATTTGAGAGAGAACAGGACTCAACGGAAGGCTTGCATGGGGTTTTGGTGGTTTGTTTACTTCTAAAGTAGAATGGATAGAACGGATGTCAAGTTGAGGCCTAATCTCTAACATACAGAAATAAAACATGAAACAGGTTTCATTTTTTCTTTTACTTTGTTCATTTAAATGAACGTGATTGAAGTAATAACGTCTTTCTGTTTTCTCTTCCTTCCCTCTATCCTCCAGCCTATAATTTGAGGATAATTTATATAATTTATTTTGAGTTACTTTCTTCCTTATTTGAAATTTCATTTCATTTCTGTGATAAAGGTATCATGGATACGGCTATCATTTCTACATTACTCCAACTTTTGAACTATTTCTGAATATCTTATAGTTTTCTTATTTCCTTCAGAATTCTTTCTTTTCTTTCATTTCTCCAAAGGATGCACAATAACCATCCAAAATAGGATGCATCTCATTAGTTCTATGTCCTGAAGAAAATCACATAAATATTTCCTCACTGAGAGAACAGGATAGGAGACCTACATACATTAGGATTCATTTAAAAAATGTATTCATGCTTTGGAAGACCAAGTTAAATTATTCTTCTAAGAGAAACACTAGGAACATTACATTTTACATGTTGAAGCAATATGTATCAATTGGTCATGGCTTGTACCACATATTGTCATTTTCTTTATAACCTATTTTAGAGGATAATGAGGATTTAGCCAAGGACTTTGCACATTCTAGGATTGTGCTCTTGTACTCAGCTACATCCTCAGACCTTATGGCTTTTAAAGAAAGACAATAAAGTTTAAAAATATTGTTATTATAAAGGTAATGTACAGAGGAATCTTAAGGGAATGTCAGAAAAATAAACTTTTATTTTCAAAAGAAAATACTAGTTATGCAACTGAAGAGACAGAATATTGATACTACATAGATAGCACTTTGATCTATAGTTAAGGATATCACTTTATAAATTTTACACACACTGATGCAATTCATAGATACATGGGACAAAAATAGCCACAGCCTTAGTACTATTTGTGATCAAATAACCAGTATAATGTGTTTTAATGATTGAAAATAATATTTGAAATGATAGACTGAGTGGCAGGTGTGATCTATTTTCATACATCCATAAGACTAGAACATGAATTCAACGGAGCACCCAGATCTATTAGAAATGAAAGATTAAAAACACAAGCCAAACAACAATTGCAAACAGATTCCTCTAAAATTCTGGATGGTTTTGCTACTTTGTCATGTTACAATTTTTTTAAATCATCCTTTCCTTTTTAATGCAGTGATGAGCAATCAAGCTGTTGAAACAGAAATAACTTTATAAAAATTGTTTTAACAAAGAAAAAAATAAAAGAAATTATCAGAAAATACACAACTCCTTGACATCCTAGCATGTGTGTGTATGTGTGTGTGTGTGTGTGTAAATAGTGTTACTTTTATACAGGAAAAAATACCAATAGATGATCTCTATGTTCCATAGGGAATAAAAAGCAGGTTGTAGCTACCTGGGAACTAATGTTCAATTTCAATACTAGAGAATCCTACAAAATTACAGGATAGTTTTAGAAAAGAAGAAATCTTGTGTTATAATGTTTCCCAGGGATAGGAAGAAAGATGAAGAGAAGAACAAAAGCAGAGAGATAATGAGTAGAGGCAGAAAAGAGAGAAGAAGGCAGAATAGTAGTGAAAAGAACAAGGCAACCCAGTGGTTCCCTTACTTTGTGATTCTCTTCAGGGTTCTCTTCAGAGCAAGTTTGACATCCTTGTTCCTGAGGCTATAAATGAGAGGATTTATCATAGGTACCACAAGAGTATAAAATACAGAGAAAAACTTACCCTGGCCCACAGACTCATTCGATTTTGGTGTGACATAAGCAAGTATCCCAAAGCCATAAAATAAGCCAACAGTGATTATGTGAGAACCACACGTGCTCATGGCTTTGGACCAGCCCTTACCTGATGACATATGAATGACATTAAAAAGAATAAAGCCATATGAAATTAAGATAATGAGACTGCAAAACACAATAGCTGTACCTATCACGACAGAACTTACAAGCTCATTGGCAAAGGTACTGCTGCAGGAGAGCTGGAGGAGAGGGAAGATGTCACACATGTAGTGATTGATGATGTTGAAATCACAAAAGCTGAGCCTGATCATACACCCGGTGTGGAGCATGGCTGAAGCAAACCCCATGAAGTATGTGCCAAGTATCAACAGAGAACAGGTCCTAGGAGACATGATGACTGTGTATTGCAGAGGCTGGCAGATGGCCACATAACGATCATAAGCCATAGCTGTCAGCACGTAGGACTCAGAGTTGACAAAAAAGCAGAAGAAAAATAGCTGAGTTATGCATCCAGTGTAGGAGATGATGTTCCTCTCTGACACAAAGCCAACCAGCATCTTAGGAGTAAAAACAAGGGAATAGCAGAAATCAATGAATGACAGATTAAAGAGAAAGAAGTACATGGGGGTGTGAAGATGTGAGTTAATGCAAATTAAGTTCATTAAGCTCAAATTTCCCACCACAGTGATTATATAGTTCACTAAAAACAGTACAAAAAGTGGCATTTGAAGCTCAGGCTGGTCTGTCAATCCCATAAGAACAAACTCTGTCACTGAAGAGTCATTTTCCATAGCCTCTTTCTTCACAGGGAGATGCCTCCAAGCCAGAACTGGAGCTGCTGGTTTCCAGACTCAGGGTTGTCTGAAGATATTCAGAAAGACATCCAAAGCATCAGACTTTCTGATTGCTGAAAAGGCTTCATTTCTTTCCTCTCTCACCCACTGATGTATATCTCTGACATTAGATGGAGATTGGGTCTTTGATACATTTAGATATTTTCTTCCTTTGCTTCACTCTGCAAGGGATTAGAACTGAAAAGAGCAATAAATATGATGTTCTCTAGGAATCCCCAAATTTATATAACTTTTGGTTTTTGAGGCAAAGCTGATTCCTGTTATTTCTCTGGATGGACTGCAAGTGATTTTCCTTTCCTCTTTGCACTGATGTCCAAGTTGTAGGTGATTGTAGCAGGTTATAGTCATCTCTTAGAAGTGATCCCTGGTTAATGTGCCATGATTTCTATGTAATGATTTCTTCAGAAATTTCTTCACAGTAAGAAAAAATAACATGAAGAAGAAGAAAAAATGTATATGAGTCTCTAGAATATTACCTCACTTATATGAGAATTTCTTTTATGCCTCATACTTGTGGGATGATTTATTATGGGAAGCACAGAAAATTATTCTCTTTGATGATTTCCTCTGAGTTTACTGAGCCCCTTGAGTTTAGAAATTACTGAGCGCATGTTTACATCCTATGCCATAGACTTAACATTGGGCCATTGGAGAACTGAAGTTCTCTACTCAATTTATAGTTTCTCATAGGGGACATATTGTTTCCAAGACAGAGGTAGCTGTGGTTCTGGTCATTCTACTCTTCATTACTTTGACAGCTCTATAAGGGGGAAGTCCAAGAACAAAATCACTTGGCCCTTTCTAGTAAATTCCATCAGTATGTTTCTGGAATTGCACTATATGAAACATTATATCATGGTTTAACACTGCAAAACTGATGTTATAACAAAGAAGTTGAAAGACTAGGAAGAGACCCTCAAGTCACTCTGAGGTTAAATCCAGACTTTTGGACTTCCTGACTACACAACTCTTCAGAAGAAATGTAACTTTTCGAATTGCTGTTTATTTATACCTGTATCAGCATGTAAGTGTGTATAATCAGTAAATTGAGAGTCATGAAACTCTCTAACGTAGAGTTGTGGTGGAAAAATTAAAATGAGATGATTCACATAAAATATTAGAACTGAGCTGCATTTGACATAGATGGTAAGTGTTAATAACTTGCACACCTCACCTTGGTCTACACAGTGTTTCTCAACCTCAGCACTACTGACATATGGATGAGTTTTACTGTATGGTTTATAATCTGTTTAGGACAGAACGCACAGCACCCTAGACTACTCATTAGGTATGATGCGATCCTGTTAGCCTTCCTCTCCCCCAAATCTCTGCTAGCTTGGACTACAGTAATTTTTTTTCAGACATCATCATATATTTGGTGTGATCCTGGGATGATATGCCAATGCATGATATTTGGCATACTGAGTTCTTTCAAGTAAAGGTCGTTGCTAGTTCTCTCCTTAAATCCCAAAGGCAGGTCATAGAAGCTAAGAATTCTTCAAGAAAGGTCATAGAAAGTAGAACCACTTCTCCCTTAAACTAGTCATAAAACCTATTGATTTTGTAAACTTCTTTTCACTTCTCTGCATAATTGATGCATGTCATGAAATCTCTGACCTTCTCTGTCTGACAGCGGACCCTAAAATCCTCATTCTGAAAAAACATCTTGACTTCGACTGAGGATATGCACTTTGTTACATTTTTCCTTTCAGTTTTGTATGTTACATGGTATTTTTTGTCCAATATTAATTTCTAAATCTATTTTTCATTAAAACTTGCCATAAAATAGTTTTCCCTTGGTTTTTGTCCTCATTTATGGCCTGTGTTATAGAATTTTTAAAATAACTCTATCTCTTATTTTTTTTACTCTTATTAATCTGTATTTTGTTATGAGGCTTAGCCAGAAGTCTTATGAGAGTAAAGAGCAATATTATACTTTTCTTACCTTCCAGGGGAAAACTCATTCCTGTTTGTCAGTCTCTGGTTTCTGGAGACTTCTGGTATATCAGCCTCACAGATAGTTCCATGCCATGTATCTTTTTTGTACAAAGCTTAGTGTACAAAAGAAAAGTTCAACTTTTCTTATGATTCCCTTTGCTTCTCTTCTCATTTCAATTCCTGTGACTTTTATCACGACCCAGACAACTAATGTACAAACATCATCACTCCTTCTCACACTCTTTTCATTATAGTCTCCAAGTCCCAGTCAATATGTCTCCTTCCTTCTCTAGGAGTCCTAAAATGACAGACAAGACTTCTAATAAGTAGTCTTAGAATGACTTTAATAATACAGTATTCAAGATAGATTACTTTTGTGATAAATATATACAAATGCATCTCATGGAACTGAAGATTCAGTAGCAATTTGTTTAAGCAGCCGTTTTTTTAAATAACCAGAAAAGTAGTCAAGTGGAATTGCAAGTAATTTATGCAGGAAATACTGTGTAACCAGAAAGAAAGCAATGCATCTTGACCTGTGTTTCACAACATGCAAAAAGATTTCTATAAAAGGGGTTAAAACCATATACAAAAAGCTTAAACTATGTCTTCTAGAAGCAAATACAGTAAATTATGTGTGTAGGTATAAGCTTAGATTTCATAGAGATAATCTAGAAAATACTAAACTGAGAAGAGTAAATACAATATTAACGTTATCAACAGGAAAATACATTATTAGCCAAAAAGTATTAATAGGTAACTTTGGTCTGGAATTTGTAATATGTATAGTTATTGTGTTCAGAATACATAACAATTAAATATGAAGATAATCTAAAGAACATTTTAAATAAAAGCATGCCAAAGACAGTGCACACATGCAAACTCTCCAAACTTGGTTAGCCCCTCAGATTCAATATCCAGAAAGCCTGCTTCTATGTTTATGTTTTTTTTTTTTTTTTTTTTTTTTTTTTTTTTTGGCCAGTCCTGTGCCTTGGACTGGGCCTGAGCACCATCCCTGGCTTCTTCCAGCTCAAGGCCAGCACTTTGCCACCTGAGCCACAGCGCCCCCTCTGGCCGTTTTCTGTATATGTGGTGCTGGGGAATCGAACCTAGGGCTTCATGTATGGGAGGCAAGCTCTCTTGCCACTAGGCCATATCCCCAGCCCCTATGTTTATGTTTTTGGTGCCAGTCCTGAGGCTTGAACTTAGAGCCTGGGCTCTGTCTCTGAGCTTTTTTGCTAAAGGCTAGCATTCTACCGTTTTAACTACTGATCCACTTCCAGATTTTGATGGTTAATTGTAGATAAGAGTCTTGCAGACTTCCCTGCCTGTGCTGGCTTTGAACCATTATCCTCAGATCTCAGCTTCTTGAATAGCTATGATTACAGGTGTGAGCCACCTGTCTCTTATTATTTAAATTCTTTGCTTCTCTTCCCTCATCTCCTCTTCATCCTTCTTCTTCTCTGTTACTTTTCTTTCTTGTTTAATTTCCTGAACTTTAAAAGGTTGTGCAAGAGGTGAAAAATTAATCTAAGTATTGCATGCTTCTAATTCAATCACTCCATCCACCATTCTCTGCCACCCAACCTGACCCCGCCCACCCCGTCCCCCACCAAGCCCCCAAACTCATTTCACATCTTCTATTTCCATATGTACATTGAGTAGTCTTGCCATATTTGTCTCCTGTTGCCTTTCCCATTCATCCATCCCTTCCCACTAGTCCTTCCTTCCTCTCTGATATTCATTTTGTTAAACTATTCATTGTTCCTAAGATTTACTCCATGGAGTTCACTCCTGTATATACTACATTTAAGTCAAATAAATGTTGTTGAGTGATGAAGGATATCACCTGCTACTCCACACTTGGGACTAGGTATTCCTGGCAGGATTCCAAGTTGAGATGAACTTTGTGTCTCAAAGGTCTAATTTTAGGTCGATGGTACAGAATATAAACGTTGTCTCAGTAGTTTCTACTCGCAAGGGGCTCAGCCAACCTCAGAGGAATCATGAAGGAGGCAATATCTGTCTCTGCTTCCACCCAATTTTCTCAGAAGTAACAGGCATGAAATAGATTCTCTTTTGAAGGAGACGTGTTAAAGGCATACAAAAGGTTGCTTTTCCCTTCTTGAAATTGAAGACAATATGTCAAGCAGACATTATGTTATAGTCTTCAGAGCCAGTCTTCTAGCAGAGCAGAGACAGATCTGCACTGATGGCTGTTATCCATCTTAATCCATCTTAATGATTCTTCCTTAATCAAGAATCTGGCACCGCTCAGGGTAGGAAGGAGAAAGAGCTGATGAAGTCCAGCAGGAAATAGAAAAATCAAAGAAAACAAAGGTGAGAATTGAATTAAGGCTTTATATCCACAGGCTTGAAGTATGCATTTTTTAGGTTCTATCCTTGATGAAGACAGACGTGAGGAGAGGAAATGGTGTTAAGAGACATTCAAATTGACCCAAGCATTGGATTACCAGAGCTATCCATCTTGGGTGGGAGAAGGAGGTAGCGGAGATTGTTCAAGAATCAACTAGTGAAGTGTCCTAAGACAGCCTTGGTGTTAGAAATCAGCAGCTCCTCTTCTCCCTCTGGGACCTCTAAGTGAGATCTCTTGTTAATGTCACCTTTACCTGTTTCTACAGATCCTACTCATGAAGCAAATGGCTAAGATCAATGACTCTTCAGTGACAGAGTTCATCCTCACGGGGTTGACGGACCAACCCAAGCTCCAGCTGCCTCTCTTTTTCCTGTTCTTAGTCAATTATATTATCACTGTGGTGGGAAACTTGAGCTTAATAAATCTAATTTGCTTCAACTCACACCTTCACACGCCCATGTACTTCTTTCTCTTTAATCTGTCCTTCATTGACTTCTGCTATTCATTTGTTTTTACCCCTAAAATGTTGGTGAACTTTGTGTCAGAGAAGAACATCATCTCCTATGCTGGATGTATGACACAAATATTTTTCTTCTGCTTTCTTGTCAATTCTGAATGTTTCGTGCTGACAGCCATGGCGTATGACCGATATGTGGCCATCTGCCAGCCCCTAATGTACATGGTCATCATGTCTCCTAAGACCTGCACTCTGCTGATGTGTGGTTCATACTTGATGGGGTTGGTTTTTGCTGTGGTCCACCTGGGGTGTGTGATCAGGCTCATCTTTTGTAATTCCAACATCATCAATCACTACATGTGTGACCTCTTCCCTCTCCTCCAGCTCTCCTGCAGCAGCACCTATGCCAGTGAACTTGTGGGTTCTCTAGCTGTCACTGTAGTTATCTTTATATCCAGTCTCATTATGTTAATCTCATATGGCTTGATTCTTTTTAATGTCTTTCATATGTCCTCAGGAAAGGGTTGTTCCAAAGCTTTAAGCACTTGTGGTTCTCATATAATCACTGTTGGCCTCTTCTACGGTTTTGCGATTCTTGCTCATATCAAGCCGTCATCTCCTGAGACTGTGGACCAGGGGAAGTTTTTCTCAGCAGTCTATACTCTTGGGGTGCCCATGCTGAATCCCCTCATTTACAGCCTCAGGAACAAAGATGTCAAACTTGCTCTGAAGAGAACACTGAAGAGAATCACAAAGTGAGTGAATAGTGAGCTGCTGTTGTCCTTCTACTTTTGCTGTGTTCTTCTGTTTCCTCTTCCTCTTCATTACCTTTGATTTTTTCTCTTGTATGTTCTTTATTTTCTTTTTATGATTAGGGACCCCCAAAAAGATTAGAAATCCATTCTCTTTTTTTTAGCAAGCATATACACACACAACCAAAGTTAATGTGGATCTCCATAGACACAATTTCATAAGGTTTTGAGACCTTCTTTTTCAGATCTATTGTAATACTAATCATCTCTTATCTTCAGAGTGATTTTCTGATGCTAATATTGCCATTTTACAGGAAACTTGAAAGCTCCCCTTAGTTCTCTGGTGTCTTCAATGGGTCCATTTTCCCTGTACCAAATAGATCCACCCCACTAATGTGTTTTCTTCCCTGAACATCATACTATCTGGTGATTCTCTGTGTCTTCCCCATGCAAGGAAATCCAAGGAGTTGGATACATTCTAACAATATCACTTCCTTTTTTTTTGTTTTCTAAGCCAATTTTGTATATTGTTTCTTCTTTCAAGGGGTTTAAACCTTATAAACACATTAGAATTTATGTTGGAGCATAAAATTGTGAACATTTCAAGGATGTCAAAATTTCCACAATGATTGGAGTCTTTTTTAAAAACCTGCCTTTATTCTGGATAAGAATCCAGAATCCTCATTCCTCCAATCATACTATGTGTTTCATTGTATTAACTTTTGAATCTATGGACATCTGAAGTTGGATTAAGACTGTTCCTTTTCCTGATTTTCTTAAAATCTATTAGCAATAAAGACAGATTGTTTAAGGGATATTTTGATACAAATAAAACTGCAATTAGTACTGGGTTCTTCCTGATCTATGAATTATTTCTATAAATATTTTTTACATTGTACAATGATATTCCTTGCTATAGAACACAATATCACATGTATTGTCAGGAGTTTATATTTTCCTTGTACATGATACAAATTCTATTGATCATTGGTGACTTTAACATAAGAATTCCCTTTTCCAAGGAAAGATCAGTTTATTTTACTACACCTACAGCCTTGGGAGTATAGTCCATTGGCAAGTGTACCTAGGCAAGGAGCTTGTACCAGTCTTTTGTTACCACAAACCTCCATGAACTCTAGAAGACTGCAGCCTCTTTCACCCATGCCAGCAGCTGAACACTCCCTTCTCTTCCCTCCTGGCTCAGCACGTGGTGCAAACATTGCCTTTCATTTGCATAAGGGACTTCCAGAACTGGTGGCAGGCCAGTGCTACAAGTTGTGCCAACACGGTCCTTCATTAGCATGAGGAGCCTTCCGTGACTGGTGTACACAGCCTTGTCATACCCTCTTTCTGGATTTATAAGTAGGTTTTTTCAGTTGACTTGTGAGCAGCCAAAAGGCTGTTTCATGGCACCTCAATGACACACTCAGTAACGACTTCTTTCAAGTAGTTTTCCTGCCTCCTTCTTAGTTTATTTTTTACTTTTTGGATGGTCTCCGGGTTTGTAGTCAGGGAATTAAGCTTGATAGCCACTGCCATCCGAGCCATATCTCTGACCCTTTGTGCTTTCAGTTATTTCTCTCACGCATTTTTCCACATATGTTTTTATTTTTTATATGTTTCCCATTTTTTAAATATTTTCTGCACAAGATCAGCTTGGGATCCGATCTCCCTGCTGACATCCCCGCCACGTAGCCAGGATGGCAGAGGTCACCACGGTACCCAGCTTGTTCTGTTGCACTGGAGTCAGCTCCCTTTTTGCTTGGCTGTTCTCAAAATATGATCATCCAGATCTGTACTTTCCAAATGGCTGGGATTACATCAATGAGCCACTGTATCTGGCCTTCTTGCATAATTTTGATTTATGTTATTGGTATAGCATCTGAGCTAGTACCAAGAAGAAAAGGACAAGAAGCGACACAGCTGATAACATCAAAGGCAAGATTGAAACTAACATTAGCTGATGGTGGAAGGGGGCTGTCAAATAGTCTAGGTCAACATGGCAAGAAACTGATACCAAGGCCTGAAACAGCTGTCACACTTCCTGCTGGCTGTCCTGCCCTTGGAGGATAGGAATGGCAATGCTTGACACATGCTCATTACCAGATCTAGCTGTTGACATGGATCTAGATGCTGCCACTGAGGCTGTTATAGTCAGATTCTCATGGTTGGACTTCAGCCTGGAACTGTGTGCTTCCCCAGTCTGGATCTCAAGTCCAGTGCTACCAGGGGCTCAGTATCCCAAACCGAGAACTGGCACTGCCAGCAGAGGTACCCACTCACTTCTGCCCCTGTCATCTGCTTCTCCTGCTAAGTATTGCAAACCCCACCCAAGTGTGGAATAACTGAAAATGTTTCTTTGCATCTACTCACAATTTCTGCTGAGGTAGGGAGCAGAAACAGAATCAGAGGCCCCCCAGCTAGCTGGTATGGGACAGAAGCACAGGATGTACAGATAAACCAGAAACCATCGAGCAGAGATGACTTGCCACTGCAGGGGTGGAATGTATGATCCTTTTCTCTTCTTCATGAAATTCATGTCCAGCACTTTTGTTGTTATTTGCTTGAGATCTAGTCATTTTATGTACCCCAGAAAGGTTATAAACTAGAAACCCTCCAGCCTCGCCCTCCTGAGTCCTGGGTTTACCGTCACTCCTTTTTCACCACTCTTCTAACATAATATAAATTAAGTGGATGGTGGCAGAGTGCTTCCCTCGTATGTATGAGATCCTAGGTTCCATCTTGGGCACCAAATATAGTCATAATAAGAAGATATATGTCGGGCTGGGGATATAGCCTAGTGGCAAGAGTGCCTGCCTCGGATACACGAGGCCCTAGGTTCGATTCCCCAGCACCACATATACAGAAAACGGCCAGAAGCGGCGCTGTGGCTCAAGTGGCAGAGTGCTAGCCTTGAGCGGGAAGAAGCCAGGGACAGTGCTCAGGCCCTGAGTACAAGGCCCAGGACTGGCAAAAAAAGAAGATATATGTCAAATTTACTTAAAATGATATAGGAGCTTGTAGAAAGGAAGATGCAAAGGCATGGAGAAACTCTTTATTTATGTTTATATTTGATAAAAAAAAAATAGAGAGACTTGTAGAAATGACTGGAAAAAATAAGATCTGATCTAATGGACTAGGTGAATGGGGAAACGCAGCCAGATCAGTCTGCTCTGATATTTTTTTGGCCTCTCTGTGTTGCTTTTCTAGGTAAGCTTGGGATCTTTTCTGGAATGAGGTTCTTATCATCTGTTGTCAGACAGGGAAAGTCATGAATGCACATAAAGTTTCATCATACAAATTCTTATATAGAAAGAGAGGAACCGTAAAATGGTATTTCTAGGTGTTATGGATATCTTTTACAGACTTTGAGTAAGAGAAATGTTACCACTCAAAAGACATTTCACAATGCCTGGGAACAATTGGGGGGGGGGAAATGTGTGTGTGTGTGTGTGTGTGTGTGTGTGTGTGTGTGTGTTGGAGGATTACTGGCAACTAATAGTCAAGGCTGAGAAATAAAATACCCTACTCACTGCACAGGATAAGACCAAAACACTCACTAAAATATTAATAATGGCAAAATAATACACCTGAATTAAACCAATAAAAATGTAGGCCATGGAAAGCCTTGCTCTAATTTTGAATTATTAGGATTATTTAATTTCCACAACAATGAGACACAATGAGATGGGTCTTTTATTTTATTATTTGTGTGTGTGTGGTCCTGGAATTGAGCTCAGAGCCATGTGTGTGCCCGGACTGAACTCTGGAAGTACATCACAAAACCAGTATACTTCTGTGAGCTGCATTTCATAGATATACAAAAGAGTATGAAGTTATACCAAATAAACAAATGGCAGAGCAGTTATATCTCTTGTCTACAGTTTCATATCCAGGAAGGGGTAGATTGGATTTTAAAATCAAGCTGACTTAAGGACCTGGACTTATTTGCTCCAACTTCTTTTTGTAAAAGGGTTACCTATGATCTAATGTTCATTAAGCTAATCACAGAGACTTGAAAGTACTAGAAATGGCAAGTGAGGATGCCCCTGGTCTTGCTCTTATAGAGCTATAAAAGGTATGATGGCTGAGTGATAAAGATCACCTGCTACTCCACACCTGGGGCTAGGTATTCCTGGTGGGATTCTAAGTTGAGAACTTTGTGTCTCAAAGGTCTAATTTTAGGTTGATCGTACAGGGTATAAATATTGTCTCAGTAGTTTCTACTCACAAGAGGCTCAGCCAACCTCAGAGGAAATCATGAAGGAGACAATATTTGTCTGTGTCTGATCAGTGTTTGCAAAAAAGGGCATGAAATAGCTTCTCATTTGAGTGAGTAGATGTTCACATAAATTTATCATACCTTTCTTCAAAGTGAAAACAATATTTTGGAGAATTTTCCAAGAGAAATCATGGCATAGTCCTCAGATTGCCTCATCTAGCAAGGCAGAGACATGTCTTAAATGATGGCTTTTACTACTTTCATAGTCAGAAGCATGGCACCCTCAGGACAGTAAGTAGAAACATATCTCGAAGTCCAACAGTAGTGAGATATGCAAAGGAACAAAGGTGAGAATTGAATCATCCTTGTCTTGCTAATTTCTCTTCAAACCCAAAGCTCTAAGTTTTATACCACATATGTGGGAGAAGGAAGCAATTGGGATTCCTCAGGAATCAACCTGTGAAATATTTTCAGACAACCTTTTTCTAGGAAACCAGCTACTCATATCGCCCTCTGGAATGAAAGCTAGGTAAAAACTCACTGATGTCATTTTCTCCTCCTGTTCCTACAGATCCTATCTACGAAGCAAATGGCTATGGAAAATGGTTCAGCAGTGATGGAGTTTATTCTTATGGGATTGACAGACCAACCTGAGCTCCAGCTGCCCCTATTTTTCCTGTTCATGGTGAACTATATTATCACTGTGGGAGGGAATTTGAGTTTAATGAATCTAATTTACTTAAACTCACACCTTCATACTCCCATGTACTTCTTTCTGTTTAATCTGTCCTTCATTGATTTATGTTATTCATGTGTCTTTACTCCTAAACTGCTAATGGGCTTTATGTCAGAGAGGAGTATCATCTCCTACAATGGATGTATGACACAACTATTTTTCTTTTGCTTTTTTGTCAACTCTGAGTGCTATGTGTTGACAGCTATGGCCTATGATCGGTACGTGGCCATCTGCCAGCCCCTGCAGTACATGATCCTCATGTCTCCTAGGACTTGTTCTCTGCTAATGTTTGGTTCATACTTGATGGGATTCATTGGTGCTATAGTTCACACAGGGTGTATGATCAGGCTCATCTTTTGTGATTCCAATATCATCCACCACTACATGTGTGACATTTTCCCCCTTCTCCAGCTCTCCTGCAGCAGCACCTATGTTAATGAGCTTGTGAGTTCTGTGGTTGTCAGTACAGTTATTTTTTTATCCAGCCTCATTATCTTAATCTCATATGGCTTGATTCTTTTTAATGTCATTCATATGTCCTCAGGGAAGGGTTGGGCCAAAGCTATGAGCACCTGTGGTTCTCATATAATCACTGTTGGTCTATTTTATGGGTCTGGGCTACTCACACATATCAAAACATCCTCTGCCGGTGGTGAGGCCCAGGAGAAGATTTTCTCCGTGGTCAATACACTTGTGGTACCCACATTGAACCCCCTCATTTATAGTCTCAGGAACAAGGATGTCAAGCTTTCTCTGAAGAGAACCCTGAAGAGAATCACAAGCTGAGGGATCTGGAGAAGCTGCCTTTGTCCCTGTGTGCTTTGTTGTGTGTGACCTTTTATTTTTTTCTCTTCCTTGTCACCTTTTCCTTTTATATTCTTTGTCTTTTCTTTTGGCAGTTTTTCTTCCTATAATCTGTGTCCTCATTTCTCCTAAACCATCCTTTCTTCTCATTCTATGAAATCTAGCTGCATGTTTTTCCCCCTTGGATCTGAGTACCCTTTAATTCTTGAGTAACTCCATCCTGATGCTCTGAGCTAATATCTTTTCCTTCCCAAACATAATATTAGTTAGTAATTTCTCTTTGTATGTCTCCTCTGTCCAAGAAAAGCCAGGGATTGGATGCTTTTTAATAAGGTCGAATTCATTTTCCTTTTCTAAGTCTCTGTCAGAGGTTTTATTGGTTTTAGTAGAAAATTATACTTGAAGGCTTATACCATGTGCCACATTCTTTATGTAGCCTAATTAGCATAATTCTGTTTATCCTCTACCCTTAAAGAAACAGTTGTGTCTTGCATATGGCTGTGGAGCTAATAATAATGAGTTCTGTTTATGAGCCCATTGTTGATCTTGGAAGGAAACTAAAAAAAGACAAGAGATGTGTGAACAGAGAGAATTTCTTGAGAATTACTTCAAAATGAGTGCAAAACTCATTGCTTGGCTGGCCCCAGCCAGGAAAATGCATTTTACTCTACAGCATTATTTAACAAAAAGGAAAATTGTTTTATCTAAGAGGGATATTTTAATATTTTCAATATTTTACATTAATGTAATTTATAATCAATATACATATTCATCACCATATGTATTTGTTTTACTGATTTTTGTCATCAAATAGAAAAACCACACTCAAAAAGTTTACAAAATGTATATTACCACTTTGATGAATAATATGTTTTCTTTCACATGTGGAATCTAGATAACCTGTCCAGCAAATGACTGACAAGAGTGTAAAACGGGCTGGGGGACAGTGGCTCACACTTGTAATCGTAGCTACTTGTGAGGCTGAGATCTGAGGATCACAGTTCAAAGCCAGCCTGGGCAGGAAAGTCCATGAGACTCTTATTTTCAATAAACTACTCAAAAAAAGCCTGAAGTGCTGCTATGGCTCAAGTGATAGAGCACTAGCCTTGAGGAAAAAGAAGCTCAGGGAAAGTGGACAAAAACGAGGAAGGGATAACAATGTTCGACAAGAAATGTACTCATTACCTTACTTAAGTAACTGTAACCCCTCTGTATGTCACCCTTACAATAAAATAAAATAAAAATTTAAAAAAGAAAGAAAAAGAAGGTCAGGGACAGTACTCAGGCCCTTTCAAGCCCCTGGAATGTCTAAAAAGGAAGTGTAAAACAGGGATGGGGTGGGGGTTGGGGGCACCAATGCCCTTTTATATATATACAATGAATATATGAGAAGTACTTATATATATATACATGAAAACAAGATAAGTAGCTCTATTAGAATATTTAATAAAGAAGGGAAATAAAAAAGAGAAATAGGGAGGATGAATTTAATAGCCAACATTCATTATATGAATGTATGCACATATCACAGCAAAAACCTTTTATCTAATTAATATACATTAATAAAACAATTTCTAACACCAGTTCTTTTCTTGTCTTTTTTAAATATAACTTTATTAAGGTGTTGTACAGAAAGGTTTTACAATTCAGGTAATGTTACCCTTCCTTCGCTTTCCCCAATTTCCCCCCTCCTGTTCCTACCCACAAGTCACATAATTCATTTTCCACATACCTGTTCTTGTCGTTTGTCTCAGAAGATTTTTCTTAGACTTCTTCTTTAAACCAGTGCTTACTGGAGTGTGTGTGTGTGTGTGTGTGTGTGTGTGTGTTTATAATATATAGTCTATATATGTATATATAGGATATATATGCAGAATATAGTATATATATATATATACTATATACGTGTATATACTGTATATATCCCATTTCCTTTTTTTGGCCAGTCCTGGGGATTGAACTCAGGGCCTGAGCAGCCTGAGCTCTATTCTTGGTTTCCTTTTGCTCAAGGGCAGCACTGTACCACTTGAACCACAGCCCTACATCTGGCTTTTTCTGTTTACGTGGTGCTGAGGAATTGAACCCAGGGCTTCATGCATGCTAGGCAAGCACTCTACCACTAAGCCACATTCTCAGGCCCTATGTATCCTATTTCTTAACTTTAGGTTTGGGATAGGTGAACCATGGGGCTAATCATGGAATTTAGCATATTGTTTTCCCTGAGATCTGTGCTTGCTGGTCAGTTTATTCACTCCTCTCCACACTGGGGAGTCTTCTTATGTTTGTCTTACATTAAGCTCAACTTTTTGTCCTTTGAGTCTATGATGTAGTTAGAAGCAGAATAAAGAAAAAGATGTGTTCATTCTCTTCCAAGAAGCAGAAGACCCTTTAAAAATTGTGTATCCATGCCCAGTGTTGATGGCCCACACTTATAATCTTAGTCACTAAGGAGGCTGAGATCTCAGAATCACCATTCAGTCAGCCTGGGCAGGAAAGTCTGTGGGACTCTTATCTCCAATTAACTACTAAAAAGCCAGAAAGGGAGCTGTGGCTCAAGTGGGCTGTTCAAAAGTTCAAGAGTTTGCCCCAAGACTCATTTCATAACTCAGATTTATAATTTTTGTCTTTTGTTTGGGGAGTGCTTATAATTGAAGCATTTTGTGTTTTGTATATTAGCATGGCTACAAATTATTTTCTTTTTTGCTGTTCTTGGGTTTGAACAAAGGCCTGTGTTTGTTAGGCAAACATGTTGCTACTTCACCTCTTGAGCTATGCCTTTTTTTTCTTAAAAGCATCACTGTGTTTAGTACAGGGAGTAGATTTAGGTAAGTGTAGATACTTTGTTCCCTGCGGAACCCTCCTTGTCAAGCCCATGAAGATAAATAAACCCATATTGTTTTTAATTTTCCTGTTAATGAGCTGAGCTGTTGGTGGCTGGAGAGGTTTAACTCCTTAATTGACAGCTGGTAGATCTAAATCTCTCTTCAAGTCCCTGGCTGCCCTGAGTGATGTTGCTGGACTTCCCTTATGACAGCAATGGGTGCTTTGAATGGTCCACTGACATAACAGCCACAGATTGCTGCTGGAACACAATGCCGGTTCTTAAAGGCACTGTCCTAGCCAGGACGTTGCATGGGATTTGTCACCACAAGCCTCAGTGGACCCTAGAACACTTTGTAGTACCTTCCATTCAGACCACAGGGGAGCACGTTCTTCCCAGAAGTCTGCTATGCCTGGTAAAAATTCAAACTTCCTTTTCCGTAAGGGACTGCCAGGACTTGTGCTAGGGACTGAGCCATGCAGACTGCAACACAGCCATTCATTTGCATGAGGGGATGGCCAGGTCTGGTGCAGCAACACTTGGTGCACTGTGTTTCTGGCCACTCTCTTGTGCTGTCTCTAGGTCTTGCGATAGTGGGTACAATGAAGACTTTCTTCATTGTCTCTTCTTGAATAATGTATTTATTCCATGAAAAGGAACGTGATGCAGGAGCCACAAGAAATGAAGGCCTGGGCTGGGGATATAGCCTAGCGGCAAGAGTGCCTGCCTCGGATACACGAGGCCCTAGGTTCGATTCCCCAGCACCACATATACAGAAAACGGCCAGAAGCGGCGCTGTGGCTCAAGTGGCAGAGTGCTAGCCTTGAGCGGGAAGAAGCCAGGGACAGTGCTCAGGCCCTGAGTCCAAGGCCCAGGACTGGCAAAAAAAAAAAAAAAGAAAGAAATGAAGGCCTAAAGATTAGAGAATACCCTCTAGTTTTATGGTTACGTTTGATAAACAATGAAGAAAATGTGTTTGGACAAACAGATACAATCTACTGTACTGGGTAAAAAGGGGGAAACGCAATAAGTACTTCCTCTTTTGACTCTTTATAGCCTTCCTATTGCTTTCCTCTTTCTGTGTATAGCTAGGGACCCTTTCAGAAATAAAGGTCTTATGAGTTACTATCAGACAAGGGAAAACAAAAAATTTCTTCATGTGCAAGGATTATACAGGAAGGTGGGGGAAGGCTGGAATGATTCATAGGTATTTTGTGGCTGGTTTATGGTAGATGGTTTATTAGTTGTCTTGAGGAAAAAGAATAGAGTAATTTTGGGGTTTTATGGCCAGTCTAATGCTAAAAGCAAAACATGATAGGGAAAAGTGGAAGGTCAGAAAGAAACTTTGTTCTAAGCCCTTTCTGTGAGCCTCAGTTGAAAGTACTCAATGTATTAATGCACAATACATTTAAATATTATTTTGACCCCCAGTACTTCCCAAGGTACATAGAGAAAATTTTGTTGGTCACAACTGGTGTGTGTGTATGTGTGTGTGTGTGTGTGTGTGTGTGTGTGTGTGTATTGGTGAGACAGTATTGGCATCTAATGGGAAGGGAATTAACACTGACCAGGCTCTTTTTATATGCTGGACTTAATTTTTAATGCTTTAGGTTAATTACGTAATCAAATTATCACATTGACAAAATAAAATAGCTCTTTCACTTATTCCAATATTTCATTTCATTTTAGCTTGGCAGTTCTGGGTTTAAACCCAAGGCTTTGAAAATACTAGGTAAGAACTATGATCACTGAGCACCAACCTCAATCTTGTTATGAGCCTCATTTTATAGACATACACAAGAATATGTGGATAAAAAATATAAATAAACAAGGATGAGAGAAGTCATATCACTACTCTACAGACTTGTAGCTAGGAAGTTGAAAAGCCTAGATTTAAATGGTGAGTGGTTACAGTGGCTACTTTTTGTCTCTCAACTGCTTTGCTACAATGTCTATTTGTAGACTGTTAACCTATGTCCTAACATTTATAGATGAATACCCAGAAGCTTTAGGAATTTTCTAGAAATGGCAAGTAACTATCACATATGACATCTTTCCTCTTCTCCAGCTCTCCTGCTGCAGCACTATTCCAATGATCTTGTGAGTTCTGTGTGTGGGTGTATCTGCTATTTTATGCAGCCTGGTTATCTTACTCTCCTATGGTTTAATTCTTTTTAATGTTATTCATATGTCATCAATTAAGGGCTGGTCCAAAGCCATGAGCACCTGTGGTTCTCACATAATCACAGTTGGGCTATTCTATGGGTCTGGTCTACTCACTCAAATCAAACCTTCATCTTCTGGGTCTGTAGAGTGGGGAAGTTTTTCTCAGTGGTTTATACACTGGTTGTGCCCGTGCTGAACCCCCTCATTTACAGCCTCAGGAACAAGGATGTCAAACTAGCAGTGAAGAGAACCTTGAAGAGATTCATAAATTGATGGAACCACTGGATGTGCCTTAATCTCTGTCCCTGTTGCTCAGACTCTTTGCCTCTGCCTAATATCCTTCTTCCTTTTATGTTTTGTTCTCCTCCTCTTCTTTTCTACAATCTATGCAGGATTCCTACTGTAGCATATCACTTTTAATTTTTATGTAATTGAGTATCCCCTGGTTTCTTTTTGCCTGAAACATGGTCTTAATTCCCACAATAGGTGAATACACTAAGGCAATATCTGTTTCTTCATAAACATCCATTAATGGGAAACCAGAGAGTTTGATGCTTTCTACAAGTTCATTTTCTTCTCACTATTCTGAGTATTTCATAGATTAATTTAGTTTTAAGGTGTTACTTGTTTATAGTTAGTTTTTGTTTTGTTTTGTTTTGGTTTTTTTTTTTTGGCCAGTGCTGGGGCTTGGACTCGGGGCCTGAGCACTGTCCCTGGCTTCTTTTTGCTCAAGGCTAGCACTCTGCCACTTGAGCCACAGCGCCACTTCTGGACATTTTCTGTATATGTGGTGCTGGGGAATTGAACCCAGGGCCTCATATATACGAAGCAAGCACTCTTGCCACTAGGCCATATCCCCAGCCCTATAGTTAGTTTTAACAATGGGAGGGTTGAATGTTAGAGAGAGCATATATATTTATATATATATATACATATATCTATATATTATTCTACTCATCATTATCTTATATTAGCACATACAATTGTCACAATTAAGTCAGCTATATTGACTCATTGTCCTTCGTGTCTATATATTTTTTTCTCTTTTCTTAGTTTTGCCTAAGGTCCTTTCACTGGACCAGGTATCTATCCAGAATACTACTTGGTCTATTTTGGTGATGTTTCTTCTTGCCCTGGGTTCTCAATTGAGCAAGCTTTGAATCAAACTCACAGTTCTGAGTAGTACTTCTGGTCATTAATTTGGTACATTTCCATCAATTGGAATTTCTTCTGTTTATCTCATGATCTGGCTGTGGTTATGTGGTTTGAGTCTTTTTATTTCAGTGATTAAATGAGTCATATGTAGAAGACTGATTTGGGGTTGTTCATATCCTAATGCATGTCCTTGACACTTCTTCTTTCATAAACACAGAATACTATTAGTAATAGATATCATATACTTTTAATAAAGAGGAATAATCCATGGGCTGGGGATATAGCCTAGTGGCAAGAGTGCCTGCCTCGGATACCCGAGGCCCTAGGTTCGATTCCCCAGCACCACATATATAGAAAACGGCCAGAAGCGGCGCTGTGGCTCAAGTGGCAGAGTGCTAGCCTTGAGCGGGAAGAAGCCAGGGACAGTGCTCAGGCCCTGAGTCCAAGGCCCAGGACTGGCCAAAAAAAAAAAAAAAGAGGAATAATCCTTCTTATTAAATGGAATTATGAATGCTTTCCTTTACTGCCTTTCACCCCGATTTCTTGCTTTTTTACACACTAGCTTAAACAAGTTTGGAACAATCTTAGATGATTTTAAAAATTATTTGCTGAACTTTTTAATTGAATTTGCTTATTTATATATCTGCCATATAAAAAAATAAACTGAGAGTGAATCACACTCCACTTCTCTATTCCTCTTCTTTATTTCCTTCCTCTTTGAATACTCTGTAGACACCTTGAGGATGGTGTACAACTAAAGCTTACTGTAAAGCAAAACTCTGGTGCTGAAGGCATTGTCTCAGCCAACACCGTGAGCCTGATTTTCCCACAAGTCTTTGACTTGCAATCAAGTCAGAGGCGTAGCTTTTCCTTTTCCTCCTGGCCCAGCAGAATACCTATGACTCGCACAAACACAGACCTGCCTGCATAAGGGACTTCCATATCGGTGAAAAAGACTGCCTTGCATTATAACACTATTTTAGCAGGAGAGAAAGGCCAGGGCTGGGTTTTGCTATAGGTGCAAACTGTGGTTTAACTTTTTAAGTAGCCAGGAGACATAGTCCTGTGCTGCCCCCTGGTGTTACAACAGTAGACATAATTTAAAAAACAAAAACCAAAACACCAACCTTTAGTGGTCTTTCATATTTCTCATTTTCAGTGTTAGTAGAGCAGCTGAGCTGATAACATAAATGAAGACGTGAAGGCCAGGTGCTAGTGGCTCACATCTGCAATCCTAGCTAAGATCTGAGAATCATTTCCCAGGTAGGAAGTTCTGTGAGACTCTTATTTCCAATGAATAACCAAAAGGCAGGAAGTAGAGCTGTGGCTCAATGGGTAGAAGCATTAACCTTGAGCAGAAAAAGCTCAAGGACAGCACCTAGGCCCTGAGTTCAAGCCTGAAGACCAACAAACACAGGAAGGACGGAAGGAAGGAAGAAAGGAAGGAAGGAAGGAAGGAAGGAAGGAAGGAAGGAAGGAAGGAAGGAAGGAAGGAAGGAAGGAAGGGGAGGGAGGGAGGGAGGGAAAGAGAAAACAGAAAAGGAGAGAGGAAGGAAGAATGGAAGAAAGAAGGAAAAGAAAACAAAGAAAAGAGAGGTATATACTAGGCTTTTAGACACAGCTTCAGAAATTAAATCTGAGATAATTATCACAATAACTATAAATGTTTACGAAGCAAGCACTCTTGCCACTAGGCCATATTCCCAGGCCCCTATAAATGTTTAATACAATGCTATAATAGCAATGATTTAATCAGATTAAAGTTATTAACTGGGATCATTATCTTCTAATTATATTCTTTTAAGACACTTTTATAAGCATATATTGGTTATACAGGGGAGTTTCCTTGTAACACTTCCACACATGCTTACAATGTATCTTGATTAGATTCACCCCTTTCATTTTTCTCCCTCTTCCTTCCCTCTGCCAGTCCCCAAATAATTTCAGCAGATTTTTATTGTTCTATATTTTTTCTACAAGAATATATATCACTTTGACCAAATTAATTCTCTCCATTCATCCTTTCTCCTTCTGGTGATACTCACCCCACTATAGACTTGTTTTACATTCCTGTCATTCCTGTTTTAAAGTGTATGTTATTAATTGTTCAAGGAGTTTTATTGTAGTGTTTCACACAGGCAGATTTACCCTCTTTATTTTTCCCTCTTTACCTATCACTCTATGTCCTACTATTTCTTAACTTTCAGTGAGTTTCATTATGCCTTTTGAATCAACAGATGCAAGTTATATTGAGATCATTAGCTTTCTATCATTTCCATCTCCTCAACTTAATTCCCTCAAATACTCCATTATTATGAATAAAAATGCATTACACATATTTATTAATGTGCTTATCTTTTAGTTCTATCTTCCAAATTCATTGAAAAATCACAATTTTGAAACATAAAAAGTTCAGTGATAATGGACCATTCTGTAGAGCCATGTGCCTTGTTCTAATTGGGCATAAAAGCCATGCACAACATCTTTCTGCTAGAGATATCTTGGTTGAGGTCATCATCGCCACAGAATGTCCACTTTGAGATCCATTATAAAAGAACTCTCCAGAAGTTCTCTTTCTTCCTCTATAGTCCTCCTTTCCTTCGTCTATTTTCTCACAGGATGCACAATGAATTTGAACACTGAGCTCATCATCATCAGTTCTGTGGCATCAAATGAATCACATCACCCTTCTCTCCTTCAGATAACAGGATCAGGAGAATTATGTCTAACCGGACTTGTAAAGAATGTACCATGTGGTATAGGCATCCAAATCAATATTTGCTACTAAAATACAAAAGGAATCAGTAAAATTTAATACTAAAAGAAAAAAATCCAATGGGTAAGAATGTCAACCATAAACACATATAAACATATCTAGTCAAAAATATATATGTAGACATACATAGTCGAGATATCTTTGTGTATACATATATAAATTGGGTGCTAGGTATCAAACCCAGAATCATATGCATACACACTCTCTATTATTTTACTACACTTGCAGCTACAATTTATTTATGAGAGGAAGAAAATAGAACTTTCTTTGCAAAAGGGAATCTTTGTTACGTGGTAGAGAAACAAAGGCTTTTAACATTACCTATATAGTCAGGAATATCATGATGCAGCTTATTTTTTAAAAAATTACCTGCACATAGGGGCTGGGGATATAGCCTAGTGGCAAGAGTGCCTGCCTCGGATACACGAGGCCCTAGGTTCGATTCCCCAGCACCACATATACAGAAAACGGCCAGAGCGGCGCTGTGGCTCAAGTGGCAGAGTGCTAGCCTTGAGCGGGAAGAAGCCAGGGACGAAGCCAGGGACGGTGCTCGGGCCCTGAGTCCAAGGCCCAGGACTGGCCAAAAAAATAAAAATAAAAATAAAAATTACCTGCACAGTTCACAGCTCAAGGATAAGCCAGTGGCAATTTCTGTTCTACTGAGGACAAAAATCAGTTGACCAACTGACAATGTGGCTTAGTGGTTAGAGTGCTTGCCTAGCATGCATGAAGCCCTGGGTTCAATTCCTCAGTACCACATAAACAGAAAAAGTCCTAAATGGCACTGTGGCTCAAGTGGTAGAGTGCTAACCTTGAGCACAGAGAGGCTCAGGGACAGTGTTCAGGTCCCGAGTTCAAGCCCCAGGACTGGCAAAAAAAAAAAGAAAGAAAGAAAAGAAAAGAAAAATCAGTTGACTCATGTATTGTCATTATTATTGGAACTTAAGATAGTTATGAGTAGACCTTAAATAACTATAACATATTAACTTCAGTTCAATAGAGTATTATTGTATACATGAGGCTGAGTCTAGAAACCTATTCTTTTTTTTTTTTTTTTTTTGCCAGTCCTGGGGCTTGGACTCAGGGCCTGAGCACTGTCCCTGGCTTCTTTTTGCTCAAGGCTAGCACTCTGCCACTTGAGCCACAGCGCCACTTCTGGCCATTTTCTGTATATGTGGTGCTGGGGAATTGAACCCAGGGCCTCATGAATACGAGGCAGGCACTCTAGCCACTAGGCCATATCCCCGGCCCCTAGAAACCTATTCTTAACAAGACACTTAATAATTCTGGAAATTATGACAGCTTCAGTATTCATTCCTTATCTCTCTCTATCTCTCCATTTTTTTTCTTTTGGTAATAGGTTTTGAACTCAGGGCCTGGGCACTGTCCCTGAACTTTTATGCTCAAGGCTAGCATTCTACCACTTTGAGCCACAGCACCACTTCTGGTTTTCTGGTGGTTAATTAGAGATAAGAGTCTCACAGACTTTCCAGGCTGGCTTTGAACAATGATTCTCAGATATCAGCATCCTGGGTAGATAGGATTACAGGCATGAATTACCGGTGCCCAGCTCCTTATCTCTTTTAAAGCAATTGTAAATTGTAAGTCCCTTGAAAGATAAAACAGTTCTACAATAGCGTCCAAGAAAAGCAAAAAAACAAATGAACTTGT
Organism: Perognathus longimembris pacificus; assembly: GCF_023159225.1. NCBI lineage: Eukaryota > Metazoa > Chordata > Mammalia > Rodentia > Heteromyidae > Perognathus > Perognathus longimembris. The sequence goes on from NC_063163.1 coordinate 108,626,886, forward strand.
GAAGTAGGCACTACCCTATCTATGGCTGGAAAAAGCATGCACATAAAAAATTAGTACACAGTAGTTACACTTAGCAAGGAAAAGATATCACCCAGTCTCTCTATCTGGTCAGGGACTATAGACCATGTTGGAGCATAATAGTATAGAGAGTGACTAATGACTTAAAATAAGCTAACAATCAGATTTCATAGAGAAAATACATGACACAAAAGATCAAGCCTAAATTTTACTAATAAATCTGACTAGAATGAAAGAATAGAAGAAAGGTTAAAAGAAGTGTTCAAGAAAAGTAGAAAAAATGGAGTACTATAGACCAAGGTGTAAGGTAGACCCAATGGTTCCCTCAGTTTGTGATTCTCTTTAGGGTTCTCTTCAGAGCAAATTTGACATCCTTGTTCCTGAGGCTATAAATGAGAGGGTTTAACATGGATACTAAAAGAGTGTAAACCACTGAGAAAAATTTCCCCTGGCCCACAGCCCCAACAGATGATGGCTTAATATGAGCGAGTAGCCCAGACCCATAGAATATGACCACAGTGATTATGTGAGAACCACAGGTGCTCATGGCTTTGGACCAGCCCTTTGCTGATGACATGTGAATAATATTAAAGAGAACCAAAGCATAGGAAATTAAGATAATGAGGCTAGAAAAACAGATAACTATCCCTACAACAATAGAAGTCACAAGCTCACTGATATAGGTGCTGCTGCAGGAGAGCTGGAGGAGGGGAAAGATTTCACACATGTAGTGATCGATGATGTTGGAATCACAAAAGTTGAGCCTGATCACACATGCTGTGTGGATGACGGCACCAACTAACCCCATCAAATAGGAACCCAACATCAGCAGCGAACAGGTCCTGGGAGACATGAGGACCATGTACTGCAGGGGCTGACAGATGGCCGCGTAGCGATCATAGGCCATGGCTGTCAGCACGTAGCACTCAGAGTGGACAAAGAAGGAGAAAAAGAAGAGCTGAATCATGCAGCCAGTGAAAGAGACGATGTTTCTCTCTGAGACAAAGCCCATCAACATTTTGGGGCTAATGACAAAAGAATAACAGAAATCAATGCAGGACAGATTAAAGAGAAAGAAGTACATGGGGGTGTGAAGATGCAAGTTCAGGCAAATCAGGCTCATTAAGCAGAAATTTCCTACCACCGTGACTATATAGTTCACCAGGAACAGTAAGAATAGGGGCATTTGGAGGTCAGATCGGTCTGTTAATCCCACAAGGATAAACTCTTTCACTGAAGATTCATTTTCCATAGCCATCTGCTTCATAGGTTGGTTCCCTAAGAAGGAATGATGGAAGGCAATATTGGCAATGAATCCTTTCTTTGACCCCAGAAGGAAAGCTGGAGCTGCTGGCTTCCAAGTTCAAGATTGTCGATTCACAGTAGGTTATGCAAAGGGTCATACTTCTGAAGTTAATTCCTGAAGAATTCCCATTAGCTCCTTCTCCCACCCATGGTGTATGTCCTGGCCCAATATGTGGTTAGATCTCCTGATGTCACTGGACAGCATTTCTTCCATTCACTTGAGTCATAACAGAAAATGACAATAATAGTCAATGGCCCTCCAGGATCCTCAATTCATATAGCTTTGGGTTATGAAGTGAAAGATGATTCAATGCTTACCTTTGTTCCCCTAGAGGTTCAAGACCTCAAGAGCCCTTCTTCCTCACTGTCTTTGGGGTTCCGAGATTCTAATGATAGAGGCAAGAATAGCCATCTGTGAAGACTTGCTTCTTACATAATAGAAGACAAACACTGGGGAATATTCCAGCAGTTTTATTTAGGAATTTCTCCAAAAGGTTGTCTTCACATGTGGGAAGGAAAACAAAAGCTTTATATGACCATTTAAAAGATCACCAAGCTCAAGTGAAAGTCTATTTCAGGTGATATAGTTCTGGAAAGACTGGTTGGAAAAACAAAAAAATATATATGTTATCTCCTTTATGATTTTGTCCCAAGTTGGTTGGCTGAACCCCTTTGAGGATGATTACCATGATGACATCCTGTGCCATAGACCAAACATTAGATCTTTAGAGACTGGAGCTTCTGTCCAATTTACTTTCCCCACCAGAAATAACTTGTCCTCTGAGCAGAATATAGGATGATATCCTGTATAACTCCCCTGTTCCTGTCTTCTATAGCACTACAAGAGGAAAGTCCAAGCTTATGGTCACTTCCTACTCCCAGGAAAGTCACACAAGCCTCCAGTATTGAAATAATGTTAGGTCATAGAGTCACAGTCTACAAACAGACACAGTAACAAAGAAGTGTCTAAAGAATAAGAGTAGGCTCTCAATGATTTAGTCTGATTTTCATTCCAGACTTTTTAAACTTTGTAACGATGAGACTAGTAGAAAAGTGATGTATTTACTCTGACCCTTGTTTATCTGAGTTTTTACATATTCCTCTCTTCATTTATATATAGTGAAAATAAGTAACTACTATAATATAATATACAATAATATAAGTAAATAATTTAAATATAATAAATTATAAATATGTATATAAAATGAGGCTCATACAGTAGGACAGGGTCCTGTAGGTAGAGCTCCTGTCTAGTCTAAACAAAGTCCTTGATTCAAACATAACAACACAAAATAAAATAAGAGGTTTACTTTGACAATAAATAAGAAAAAAATAAGAGGTTTATTTTAATATGTTAGTATAGGAATTAAATGAGATAGTTTACATGCAACGTTAGAACTGAACCTACCACACAAAGTGAACATGGTAGGTGTTAGCTCCCCGTCCCATGTTCCATGTTCTTATTTATCTAGAGCAGAGTTTCTTGGACTTGGCACTATGAACACTTGGGTAAGTTTCTGTTGTAGTCCTATCCTGTGCATTGGATAGGGCATTGCATCCCTGGGCCCTGCCCATCAGATGCCAGTACTATTCTCCTAAAACACAGACACACATAGCCACACCCACACAGGCATGCACAGACACGCACACACACACACACACACACACACACACACACACACACACACACACCAGTTGTGACCAACAAAATTTTCCCTAGAGATTGTCAAAGTTCTCTTGAGTAGGATCAGGGCTCAAAAATGGCATGACAAACATGTTACTTTGATTTGCTGAAGGATATTGGAAAGACAGCTCTTCTTTATGCTCTGCTTTTCTCTCTGAGGCAGGCCATGAAAATTGAATTTCTCTTCCTCTAGTTGCCCGAGGGAAAATCTCTCTCTCCTCCAACGCCACACATAACACATATAATATCATTCGAACCTTCCTCTGCCTTTTTGTATAAAAGCTGCACATTTATAATAATACAGTATATTTTTTAAAGGAATAACAAACTCCCCACTTAAAGCTGCACACGGAGAACTATTTCATTGTTGGGCTCAGATAGCTCAGGCCTGTACTTGTAGCTACTCAGGAGACTGACATATGAGGATGGTGGTTCAAAGCTAGTCTTGTCAGACCAATCACAGAGACTCTTAACCTTTAATTAACCAGCAAAAGTAGAAGTGTGGGTCCAGTGGTACAGTGCCAGAGAAAAAGCCAAGCTGGAGTCCATGCCCCAATATTAGCGCATGCGCACACGCATGTGCTCTCTCTCTCTCTCTCTCTCTCTCACACACACACACACACACACACACACACACACACACACACGTCTTCCTTATCTGCTGGTAGATCATAAGACCCTCACTCCAGAAAGTATCCTGCTGTTAGCCAGGAAAACAACACAGAAGAATCAGAAAATATCGACTTTTCCTGGGCTTCCTCATTCACCTGGTACATTAGGATTAGGTCCATCTTTGTGTTTTTGTTTTTGTTTTTTTTTTACCGAAAGTAAAAAAAATTTAGTTAACAGAGTGGTTGGTCTTGTAATACACCAAAAACTTTCATATTATGATTCTCTAGCCTTTCTTTCAAATTGGTAGTTTTAAGTTTCTCCTAAATAATTTAGTGGCAGTAGAGACTTTACTTAATGGATTTAAGTTATAATTAGAAATCAGTTTTATATACAGAAAAATCCATAAATATAGAACTTTTATTCCTATTTTATCCTTGGATTATGCAAAAAATGGCTTAAAAACTTTTCATTTAGTCTTTGTAATATACATGTAAATACACATTTATAGTGGAGATGCTTTCTGATACCAGGTAAATGCTCAAGAAAAGTTTTGGTCTTCCCCAGATCCATCATTACGTGTCCATCTAAGAAGATGGTGCTCATGCACATTTAAAATTTCTTTCATACACATAATTGTGAATAGTGATTTTTTTCTTGTACAATTAATGCTTCATTCTGTGTCTAAATTTTTAGAAAGACTCCTTGATCTACCAGTAGGGAGTTTTAAAAGTTTGTGGACTATTACATGCCATTTTCATCCTTTTGACAATAGTCAACACTAAGTCACTGAATTTCCATTGTTCCCAGCCTAGGAGCAACTCCTGAGCTATCTCACACGATGTAAGTATCATCTTTGCAGTAGGTCCATCTTTGTATCTGGTCATATTTCCTTATGTATCTTCAGTCTTCAGCAAACTTAATCATGAAAGTAGTTTCCCGTTGGCTTTGTGCCTTCCTTTTTTACAAGCTTCTGTTGTATTGTATAAAACTTGGATTAAATAAATGCATTGTGTTTCTCTCTTATTAATCTTGTGTGTGTGTGTGTGTGCATGTGTGTGTGTGTGCGCGCGCGCACGCGCAAGAGAGAGAGAGGCTGGTGCTGGAGCTCCTTCATGCTATGCAAGCACTCTACCACTGAGCTTCACTCAACCCCTTAACCTGCCTTTTGGTACAAGAACTTAGGCCTGCAGGGGAACCACTAGGAATATGTGTTTGAAATCCCAGGCTTGGGAGACTGATGTAGGAGGATTGCTTCTTTGATACCAGCCTGGGCTACATGAGGTGACTATACCTGACAAAAGAAAGGAAAAGTATCATCCATGACTGTTGTGATGGGGAGGGAAGGGCTCACGCCCTTTTACCCCTACAGTGGCAAAGCCATTTGTATTTGACTCACAGGTCTATCTGTGCCTCCTGTACTTCCATCACATACATCAGCTAGCTGTGGTGCTTTTGCCCTACCCAGTCAGAAATTGTGGTGTATAAGAAGCCTCTTTGGTTATTCTGGGCCTCTGGTGGGATTTTGACACGGCTTAGGGAGCAGGAGAGGTGCAGATGACAGTGAGAAACAGGTGATGTCTTCTTTTAGCAATGGTAGCCTCAGGAATGAGACTCGGTGGTCACCTGTCAGCACCAGTCTCAGGGTCCAGAACTTGAGTGGCTGACACCACCAACCTCAGGGTCAGAACTCCAAGCACCCGAAGTGCTGGTGTCAAGCCTTTCCTCCTCATGGCTCAGGAGCCAGAACACTCTGTGGGCAGTGTTCAAGATCTTTCCATCCTTAGTGTTGAGATCCGCAATGGTAAGTCCCTGGTTAGAAGTGATTCCCAGGACTCATGACTTGGCCTTCTGCCATGGCAGAGACAATACTTCTGGGTGAGCATGTACTCTTTGGGCTCCTGAAGCCCGACTAATGGGCAGCCCTAAGGGTCTCATCCACAAGGGTCTCTCTCCTCCTCTAAGTGTAACTGCTGCTGCCACTGCAGATTGTGGGGCAACTCTTTGCTTGGGATGTCAGAATGGAGCAGGGATTTCATTTTATCCAATTGTGGTTACTTTTCCCAAAGCCGTGGTATATAGTCACACCATCCTTCCTTACTCTTGACGTCTTCAGCCCCCTCCCTAGCCTATGATCTTCCACAGCTACTAGACTGGAGTTTCAAATGTACTAGGCCACACCTGAGTTGCCTGGATTTAACACCTCCACCTGTGACTCATTTGTCATTCTGGGTTCCATGCCATGGTTAGATAGCTCCATCATCTTCTTTATTCATGAAAGAGAAAGAATGACAACTGTAGTAGCAATTAACCTAAAAACTCTTCATTAAAATATCCACACTGGTGACCACTTCAAACAAAGAATCTGGTGTTATTTCAATTCCTTTGGGTGATGAGATGAACTTGGTGGGGGAAATAAGCCTTCTTCCACAGACAACAACATATTTACACTCTGTTTCTGAGATTTGCTTGCTTTCTCAGAAATTAGACCTTGAGATATTATTTTATGCTAATGTTACCAAATCTATTTAAGTCAACTTATAATATTAATCTCATGCAAAAGTAAGTCCTCTTTACATCTGTTACTATGGAGGTAATGGGGCAATGATTCACAACTCAAAGTGTGTGTGTGTGTGTGTGTGTGTGTGTGTGTGATCTATGAGATTCAAGATTCAAGAAGATAAGGAACGTATAGACCATATCTACATTTCTAACGAATTACACATAGTATGCTATTAGATAATTATGTCACCTATACTTTTATGTTCTCAAATTATTTTACCTTTAATTATTATACTAATATTTGAGTTCTAGAGTTCAAGCACTTTTATAGATGTTATTACACATGAGTGTGATTAAAAAGTTAAATCCATTGGGTTTTCCAAGTCCATACATGCAATTGGATCTGTTAAATAGGTTTACTGACCTCACCAGGTAGAGCCAGACTTGTGTGATTAGCTCCCCACCCAACTGTACTCCATAGTACAAGGTGGTACTCAGACCAGAAGTTACGCGCTCTGCCCATTACATTTTATTTTTTGGTAAAGTATTAAGGTTTCATAGCAATGCATGTTACATATGCCACCCCATCTTTAATTAAGTGAGCTAGATCTTTAGCATCAGAGCAAATTTCAACCTCTTTTTTGGTCCATGGTGGAGCTTAAACTCAGAGCATGGGTGCTGTCCTTGAGCTCTTTTGCTCAAGGCTAGCACTGTACCACTTTGAGCCAGCTTCTGGTGATTAATTGTAGATAAGAGTCACAGATTTTCCTGCCTGGGCTGGCTTTCGAACAGCAATCCTCAGATCTCAGCCTCCTGAGTAGCTAGCTAGCAGCGCCCAGCCAAATTTCAACCTTATGCTGGAACTTGAACTGAAGCTTTGTAAAATTCTGCCCTTTAAAATGTTTTCATAACCTTTGTCATTCCTTTTGTTTTAGAGCAGTCATAAGAAATGAAGCAGTTGACATAGAAATGGTTTTATTAAAACTGTTTTAGAAAACTAAGAAGTAAAAAGAGCTGTCAGAAAGCACCCAGCTCCCCAGCTTTCAATGAGAAGAGCATATATACAAGGAAATAATGGCATATAGCATTATCTTCATATAATAAAATATGCCAGTCTAACGTCTCTATATGGTACAGAGTATAAGGACCAGGTTAAGCCTCATTGAGACTAAAGGGAATAAAAAAATATTGAGATATTCTTGATGTATTAACCTATAAATGGCTTTGTGATAGAGGAAAAATGTTTCAGTATATTTTATACCCTGGGACTTCCCAGGACCCAGGGTATAAAGAGCATATGAAGAGAACACCAGAGGAAGGTAACGAATAGAGGCAGGCAAAGGAGAAAACAACAGAGCAATGGAGACAGGGTTAAGGCAGTCCAATATAAAGCACTGGTTTAGTTTGTCGTTCTCTTCAGTGTTCTCTTCAGAGCAAGTTTTACATCCTTATTCCTAAGGCTGTAAATGAGGGGGTTCAGCATGGGCACCAAAAGAGTATAAAATACTGAGAAAAATTTCCCCTGGCCTACAGTCTCAGACGATTTTGGTTTGACATAAGCAAGTATCCCCGACCCATAGAAGAGGCCAACAGTGACTATGTGAGAAACACAGGTGCTCATAGCTTTGGACCAACCCTTCCCTGATGACATATGAATGACATTATAAAGAATCAAAGCATATGAGATTAAGATAATGAGACTGCAACAAAGGATAGCTGTACCTACAACAACATAACTCACAAGCTCATTCACGTAAGTGCTGCTGCAGGAGAGTTGGAGGAGGGGGAAGAGGTCACACATGTAGTGATTGATGATGCTGGAATCACAGAAGGTGAGTCTGATTACACCTCCTGTGTGGAGTATGGCAGAAGCTAACCCTATCAAGTATGAAACAAACATCAGCAGAGAACAGGTCCTAGGGGACATGATGACTGTATACTGTAGAGGCTGACAGATGGCCACGTAGCGATCATACGCCATGGTGGTCAGCACGTAGGACTCAGAGTTGACAAAAAAGAAGAAGAAAAATAGCTGAGTTATGCATCCAGTGTAGGAGATGATGTTCCTCTCTGACACAAAGCCAACCAGCATTTTGGGAGTAATGACAAGTGTGTAACAGAAATCAATGCAGGACAAATTAAAGAGAAAGAAGTACATGGGGGTGTGAAGATGTGAGTTGAGGCAAATTAGGTTCATTAAGCTCAAGTTTCCCACCACAGTGATTATATAGTTCACCAGGAACAGAAAAAAGAGGGGCATTTGGAGCTCAGGCTGGTCTGTCAATCCCCTAAGAATAAACTCTGTCACTGATGAGTAATTTTTCATAGCCATTTGCTTGATGGATAGGATCTGTAGGAACAGTGGAAAGGCTTGACATCAACAATGAGGCCTCTTTTCCCTGGTTCCAGAAGTAAGCCTGAGCTGCTGAGCTCTGGGTTGTCTGAAGACAATCAGCAAGGCATCCAAAGAATAAGGCTTTCTATACCAATTTCTGAAGAATCAGAAATTCTTTTCTCTTTTCCCCCATGATGTATGGTCATTCGAATGAGAGGAGACTTCTTACATCTCCAGACATCTTTTCCTTCCGTCACTTCAGACTTCACTAGGGATTCGAAGTGAAAAGTGCAATAAGTAAGCTGTGTTTTTCAGAAGCCGTGATTTACACTCCCCCGTGTGCATGAAGGAGAACTACGATTCTACACTCACCTTTTCCCCTGGAGGTCTCACTGTTACTCAACTTCCAGAGTCCTTTGTTCTCACAGTGTGGAAGTATTCAGATCTGTCTTTGCAACTGGTAGAAGAGAAGCACCCTGGCAAAAACCTGTGCTATGGCTGCTGCTTAACTATTTCTATGCTAGGTTCTTCACAACAAGAAGAAAACCTTATATGAGGCTCCCACACATTACCTTACTCATAAGAGAATCTTATGCCTCACTCTTCTGGGAGAACTCATTAGAAGCACAGCAAATTATTCTGTCTTTGATGATTTCCTCTGAGGTTGGCTGGATCCTTTGAGGGTAGAAATGACTGAATCTATGCTACTATTCTATTCCATTGACCTAACTTTGGATTTTTTGAGAATTAAAGTTCTATTCAATTTATAATTTCCTGTCAGGAAATTTCCTACCAGGTAGCTGGTAGGGCCTTTTGACATTCTGCTTTTTGTACCCTAAATAGTTCTACAAGAGGACAGTTCAGGAACATGATTGCTTGCCCTTCCTAGTGTGTTCCTTCAGTTCCCCGAAATTGCATGATCCTAGGTTTGTTCTGTAAAAGAGATGCCATGACAAAGCTGAATGAATAGCAAGAGCATCTCAAGTCCACGTTTAAATCCAGACGTTTGAACTTTGTGACTGCAAAACCATTGACAAAAATATGTAACATTTCTAAGTCTTCATACATCTATCTAGCTATAAATTGAGGCTCAATGAAGCTTTTATATTGGGTTGTGGTGATAATTAAATAAGATTATTTACATAAAGTATTAGAATTGCACTTAACATAGCAGATAGCATCTTTTGTGCCTTCTCTCGTTCCACATAGCATTTCTCAATCTCAACACTAATGTTACTGGATGGGAAATTAGATTGTATAGTATTGTCAGTTTAATATAAAATGAGCAGTATCCCTAGTCCTATCCTGACCACTCTCCTGCCCCAGACATTAATTACTACATGTTTTTAGGCAGTTCCGGGGGCACAGAAAATGGTACTGCAATGTTTGATACTTGAGTTTACTGAGTTCTTTGACCCGAAAAACACTGGGAAAATCTCGGAACAGTGTCTTTCCAATGTAATGTTACATTTCTTCCTTCTGTTGCCCTCAATCCCTAAAAGCAATGAATCGTACGTATTATCCTAAAAAATACGATTATGTATGTAATGGGGAAAAATGCCATGTTTTGTCAGTTACTCAATAGTTTTAATATATGGTCTTCCCAAATGTTGATCATTTTCTCAAGCATTTACAATCACTTTCATGTAAAAAAAACACATACAAATACTTCTTTTCCAAACAATTTTTAAAAACAGTATTTGTTCTTGTTGGCTCTTTTTGTGATATCCTTATAAAATGTTGTAACTCTTGTTTGTTAACATTCTGCTGAAATACAGCTTGGGACAGAGAAATATGAACAGTACTTTGGGAGAGTAGGGCTCTCAAGACAGACAAAATTAATTTATGATTGGACACCAGGATAGTCCAGCCTAAGAGCAACACCTACCAAAATCTTACTGGCTTAAATTTGGCTAAAAGTATCTTATTGACACTAACTCCCAGTCACTTCTCTGATGTTGGATCAGATGAGACCCATCAGGACAAAGCTTATACCAGAAGGAAGAAAAACCTCGCTGAAGCAGAGATGAGGGCCAACAACAGGGTAGTGAATCACAATGCATTCAGTGATAGGAGACGTTGTCAGAAGCAAAACAGAGTCCTATTGCATATGATGACACTCAGGGGGGATCTTGAATTAGAGCCCTTTGTGTCATCCCTCCCAAAAGTAACTGCAGATGACAAATTATGAAGAGCTCTTACACTTGGTTACCTAAAACTCTAGCCTTTCCACATATCTGTCCCTAACAAAAGGCAAGGTCATACCCTTGCCAAAATAAAAACAAACCCACAAAAAACAAAAACTTCCTGTTAAGTAGATATTTAACAAAAAAGATCATGTCTCTCGATTCCAAACATAGTTTTATTGTTGTGTTTTTTTTTTTGGGCCAGTCCTAGGCCGTGAACTCAGGGCCTGAGCACTGTCCCTGGCTTCTTTTTTGCTCAAGGCTAGCACTCTGCCACTTGAGCCACAGCGCCACTTCTGGCCATTTTCTGTATATGTGGTGCTGAGGAATCGAACCCAGGGCCTCATGTATACGAGGCAAGCACTCTTGCCACTAGGCCATATCCCCAGCCCCCAAACATAGTTTTAGTAGTCCATATTCAGGGAGTTATTTAAAAGAAGGTACCTTACATAATTTATTAAATTGGATATCTTCTGTTTCTAAGTATTTCTTCTATAATTGGGCTACTTTTAGGTTTAAATAACTGGCTCTTCACAAGTTTTTCAATCTGTTCCTTTCCCACATAGCAGGTTCTCCCTGGTGAGGCATTTGTTAATTTTTATTTAGTGTAGTAGCTAACAGGTCATGAGAATAGTATTGAAATCCATACTTCTTTTTTCTTGGAGGTCATCTTTTAACTCTTGCTCTCTCACGGCTCCTAGGAACTGAATCTATGAATGGACTACCCACTGCTTCTAGGAGAATGTGCCAGTGACTCAGCACGCCTGCCTCTTCTGTTTGGCCATTTTTCCCAGTCATAGCCTAGCCTGAATTATTTTCTTGTTTCTTCTTTATGCTATTTCCTTTTTAATTAAAAAACAACAACACCTCCTTGAAACTCCATGTGACCTTTCCAGGCTAACCTGCCTGTAATAAATTTGAAAACTTCTTAGAACATATGCACCTATATTAAAAGTGATTTCATTAGGCTTCTTGTCACGTCAAGAAATAGGTGATGGGCTGGGAATATGGCCTAGTGGCAAGAGCATTTGCCTCCTACACACTTGGTTCGATTCCCCAGCACCACATATATGGAAAACGGCCAGAAGGGGCGCTGTGGTTCAGGTGGCAGAGTGCTAGCCTTGAGCAGGAAGAAGCCAGGGACAGTGCTCAGGCCGAGTCCAAGGCCCAGGACTGGCCAAAAAAAGAAAAAAGAAAAAAGAAAAAAAAAAGAAATAGGTGATGTATCTAGCATAGACTATGGTCCTAGAATACAGTTTAGAGATTAGTGTGATTCCTTCATTTTCCAGATGAATAAAACAGGCCCAGGGATCTACCTTCAGGGTCAGAGCTCCTAATCCAATGTCCTTCCTGCTACTCCCTGACCTATTTTATGTTACCTCCTTTTCCTAGTCCAATTAGTTAAGTATGGTTACTGGCATAACTAAACTGGCATGGGATAGTATTGAAATTCCTATCTTGGTGTTCTGTTGGTTCTCCTGCCTTCTGTAAACTTTCCTCTTCTTTTTGGGGTTGTTACAAAGGGTAATTTTCATGTGTTACATGAGAAAAGGGAGCCATTGATAAAAGGACTAGCCATAGATACAATCTGTCATATGGGCTATTCGGTTGAGATGACAATCGTTCTCAGCAAAGTTCAGAGCTGTTTTCCTTTCTTTCTATTTGTTGTTGGTTGTGTGCGAAGGTCCTAGTTCAAAAAGAATCCTCTTTTTCCCCCCTTCAAGGGTAAGAGTTCATTTTCCATGAGTCAGAATGTAGCCTGGATAGTTTACCTTTCACTGGGAGATCTGTGCAGAACCTGTTATCTTGTAGAGTCTAAGAAAGACTTTGCCTATAAATTCTAGTGTCTCTCCTACTTTCTTGCAGTAGTTTCAGAGTTTTGGGTCAGATGTTGAGGTCTTTAATCTATTTTTAGTTGATGTTAGTGCATGGTGACAGACTGGGATCCACTTTTAGTTTCTTGCATGTGACTGCCCAGTTTTCCCAGCACTGATAGTTGAAAAGACTATGTTTTTTCCATTGTATGTCTCTGGCTCCTTTGTCAAATATCAGCTGACTCTAAGTATGTGGTTTTATTTCTGGGTCTTCTAATCTATCTCACTGATCTTTGGGTCGATTTTTGTGCCAATAGCAAGCTGTTTTTGTTATTATGGCTCTGTAACTGAGCTAGAAATCTGGTATTGTGATATCGCCTGCATTGCTTCTTTTGCCTAGAATTGCTTTGGCTATTGCAGGGAAGCAGAGAGGAGGGCACAGAATGAGTGGAAAATGGGTGAAAAAATACAGCAGAGGGGCCTACCTAACAGTTGCAATGGACATTGATAAAAGTGAACTAAGCAACTCAAGGGTGGTGATGGGAGGGAGGGAATGAGAGAAAAAGAGGGAACAGATGATACTAAGCAAAAGGAAAGAAATGTACATATCACTTGATATGGAAGAAATAGTTTTGTTGTTAATGTTTGTAGAGTTCATAAGCTTTGTAGAGTAGAATGATGATGTGCATCACTGGGAAGGTTAAGATGTGGACTGTGAAATTTATGTAGTTATTTAATCTCAGTACAAAAAAGAAATCAAGGACTTAAGAGTGTTAGCATTAGACTCTAATTTTGTAGGAATAAAGATGAGGTCATCTATACATTAGGGTAAGGCATCACAATTCAAAGATAAGGGCATGATTTTTTTTTTGCTAAGCATTACTAGTTTCCTTTTTCCCTCAAGATATGTGTGTAGCACGTTCTATATTTTTCAGGTATGACATGTTAGCAACTAAAATGACCCTATATTCAATTGTAATCTTCCTTCCCACATACACTCTACCCAACCTCCCTAATTTTATTTTCCCCTATAAGGCTATATTATTATTCCCTTTATATGCACATGAGCCTCATGTTGTCAAGAATTGTTGTCTATTTTATTCACTGCTTAATCTCCAGTGCCTGGAACAGAGTGTGATGCTTTTTAGAAACTCAGTGGTTGTGGTATGAAATCATGAATTTATTCAATAGTATTTGTCATGTGTCTGTTAAACTCTAAGCACCGAGAACTTGCAAAGAACATTTTAACTTTATATCCCTGGGCTGGGGTCCTGGCACATCAAACAATGACCAGAATCATGAGGAAAATAACAGAAATATTGCCAGTCATTTAGAGTAGGGATTAATATCCAGAACATATAATGAGCTCCAGAAATGAAAGTTTCCAAAAGAAGTACAAATGGTCAATACATCGATTAAAACATTCAACATTCTTAGCTATAAATGCAAATCAAAATGATATTGATATTCCATCTCACTCCAGTTAGAATGCCAGTCACCAAGAAAACAAACTAACAAGGATGAGAAACCCTGTACATGGTAGGAGAGAATGTGAGTGGTGCAGACACAATGGAGATCAGCTTCTAAAGCTCTAATCAGCAAGAGTTAGAAGGTAAAGAGTGCAATGTTAAATGTAGGTCATTACTATAGAAAAACAATTTGGGAGCCCCCTCTCACAGTTATGCAGACAGACTTTTATCTGATTAAAGTATTGACTTAAATGATCTCTCATTTACTTTAAGGCATTATGGAAAATTTCTTGAGCATTTCTATTTAAGTAATGGAGTGATTTTCTAAATTCATATTAAGGAATAGGAGGCTGAGTAGTGGCTAGAATCTGGGTCTTGGGTTTGCTCTTCTGAGTTGTCATTCTTTCCATTGAATTACTCTTGATTGATGAACATGCAACTTTCCAATAAGGTAACACAGTATTTGCTTACATGTTTGAAGAACATCTTGTTTTGTTTTCCCATTCTATTTGCAGCTATTATTAGTTTGATTGAGTTGCTTTTTCCTTCACCTTTGTAGCTTAATAGTGCCTTTCCAATAATCTAAACAGGCTAGTCAACTGGTGGTACTTGCAATAGTTGGTGTCATCTCTTTTTTTGGCCAGTCCTGGGCCTTGGACTCAGGGCCTGAGCACTGTCCCTGGCTTCTTCCCGCTCAAGGCTAGCACTCTGCCACTTGAGCCACAGCGCCGCTTCTGGCCGTTTTCTGCATATGTGGTGCTGGGGAATCGAACCTAGGGCCTCGTGTATCCGAGGCAGGCACTCTTGCCACTAGGCTATATCCCCAGCCCCTGGTGTCATCTCTTGATTTTCTCCACCATTCCTACCCACCCTGCCCACAAACTCATATCTTTCTGTTTTCCCTGAATCTTGGCTTGTAATAACCTTGGAGTTGAGAAATCCATGGAGTCATGGTCATAGGTGACAAAGGAGTCTTTATTAGTTGGCTGGTGACTGCCCTGTCCTGGTAGGACTAAGAGCAGCCACGACCCCCCAATGGGGCAGGGCTAATAAAAGCCATAACCACACGCAGGTGGTAGTTTCACAAGGAAGCTGATTTACAGAAGCTCGAAAGATCATTAGGTGCAGGGATACTGTTCAGCTGTGGTCAGGGCCAGGCAGACAGCATTCTGCTGACATAGTTGGAGGTGATTCAGGAGTAGGAGTGGAGGTTGACAAGAAATGGAAAACTGGGTTCTTACTAGTTCAACTACTTGTGTCTATAAACACTTGCTTTAGAGATTTTTATAATCTCCATAAATCTGTAGGCACGTTAACAGGAGAGTCTATACAGGGCAAGGTGTGAAAACAGGTTTTTATAACTCCCCAATTCAGTGTTCTTTTTACTTATTTACTCAAACACTGTGAAGTAACCTAAATACCAGGCCCCAAAAGAGAAATGGGTCAAGACTTTCATTACTGGCATTTAAATAGACACAGCACATTAAGTGCTGGGATGGCTGATAGAACAGCCTACTTATACCACATTTTGTGTTTGAGCATCAACTTTCATCGCAATATCCAGCACATAGCAACTCAATACACTTCCTGAATAAATGTGTCCATGTCCAAGAGTTCTTCTAACTGGCCTTCAAATTCTCTTATGTTCGTCTGTGTTTGTTCCACTCTCTGTATCAGATCTGAATAAACAGTCACAGGCAACACAGCCTTAGAGTTTTATATGCAAATGTACATTAATATCCCCTGCCAGTCCCAGACATAACATATTCCATTGGGGGAAAAATGTAAGTAGCAAACTTGTCATTTAAGAAACAAGTACCTTATTGGGATTTAAAAGTGCACTCATTGAGATTTAACAATGGTATGTGCTTGGTTAACTTAATTCATAAAACTTAATTTATAAAACTTTACAACCTAGAAGCAAGCCTGCCCTCTAGTGCTTAAATGGGACATTAAATAAGAACACAATTTCCCAAGTACCAGAAAAAGTAACTAGGATTACAACCTTAAATAAAACTGTAACCCCTCTGTACTTCACTTTAACAATAAATGAAGAAAATATAACCTTAAAATATAAAATGGTTATTGTCCCCCGCTTTATTCTAAGAACAAAATGACAATCATTTTGTTAGCTTACACTTTTGTTAACTATTGCCATCACATCTAAACTCACTTTCTAACCCTTACCACGTGCCCTACTTACAGGATATTGCTGCTTGAACACCAGGCACACTGATAAAGAGTACCTTCTCAACACATGCATCGCTTCTGGCTATGCTCTGCTTCTAGGCACGCGCTGGTTCAATTGTCTCCCTCAGGTCTCTGCTCCATGTTTTATCATAGTCCATCTTCTGACTCCCTTCTCAACCCATTTTCCCCAAATCTTGCCACCATTATCTATGTATTTCATACACACACACACACACACACACACACACACACACACACGTCAGAGAATTATGCAGTCTGTGGCCTGCTTTACTTTCCTTCAGGCCTTAGATCACTTGTTGGCCTCCTTAAAGCACTTGGGATTTATTGCATTAATGAGCTAATATATGAAGACATGAATAAAATTGATAACATAAGTAGGATAAAACAGGAAATCCTAGTGGTTCTTACAGGATGGCAAAATTTGCTGGAGAAAACTACTCAATCCATTTTCGTTCCTCTACCAGGGTGCATTCATTTAAGTACTGCTGGATCTTATAAATAGCTGAGCTTTCTACATTTGTAGACAAAATTGCATCAACTTGCTACTGGCCATGTAATTTGCACAACAGTAGTGCAGATTATGCGATATGTATATTAAAAATTCTATGAAATTTGGTAAGTTAGAAATATAAAGTCTCACATGACAAGCTGTCATTTCTTCTTTCTTGGTTCAAATGCAATCGGTAGCATATCATATGAAAGCAAATTTTCCTTTGACTTTCTAAATATGTGAAATTACAGAAAAATACATTTACACTTGTTCTCAATCACATACACACATACCCTCAGATTCTTAAAAAAATCTGCTTTATTCATATCTACTTTTGGTATTAGCTTTTTAAAATCCAGTTTTAATCTAAAATCCGAAGTAGGTGAAAATGCACTAATACTTTCAGGCTGGGAACGCTAAGACAGAGATAACACTATGCCAAATTATGTAATTTTGGGGAAAATGAAATGTTTAATAAGACTGCTTTATTATACGTTTCCATTTGTGGACCATAGATACATAAAATGAATACAACAAATTGGTATTATAAGAATGACTACTTAAGAAGTCTAGTCAGAATAGTTAACACATGGTGAACCCACATAGAAATGGGCCACAAGATAAAGGCTTTTAAATATACTTCACAAACAGCACACATTGGCAAAATGTCTTGTTCCATTCTAAAGACAAAATGTTCACATTTCTAACTGATCAGGGAAAGGAGCTAAGGAAACACTGTATTTAAAAAGTAGGCTGAAAGGTGGATGCAGAAAGGTAAATAAATTAGGGGATTTTCTTTTTAATCAAAAAGTTTCAGTGAAGCACAAACATTTTCACAATTAAACATTCAGGAACTTTTACCCAAGGTTTGAGAATTTCATTTTCCCACTATCTATAGAAGATGTTTTATGAGTGGGCTTCTACACAATAACCACAGATAACTAGTTAGTTCTACTAACAAAAAGACTTGAGCCAAGCAACCAGCTACCAAATATTCATGAAGAACAAACTGTATTCATTGAAAATGATGATCCATAATATTTGGTATTTCAAGCTCGCTTTCCTAGAGGGACGTGATGAACTTTGCTGTTACTTGTCTTTCTGCCTGAAGAGAAAATCCTATCTTTGAAATGTTCCTTCTGTGGATTTCCAGTATCACTCAAGATCTATTTCTCAAGTAAGAGTTCTTTATGAATGAGAATTTTTCAGCCATGAGACAGAGATATTTCATGCCTTTTATCCTAAGGAACACATTAAATTACACAGCAAACACCCTCAACTTATTTGCCATTTTAGACATTTAAAAGACACATGAATTTCCTAAATTATGAGCAATAAGCTTACTACTGAACTTTAGGCTATAGAAGCCTCAAAAGCCAGAACAAACTTCCATGAGTATGAATTATTACCCGAACAGTATTAAGTACACTTCTTCAAGAAAGCAGCAAAAGCTGGGTGCTGGTGCCGGAAATCCTAGCTACTTAGGATGCTAAGATCTAAGGAATGCAATTCAAAGTCAGCAGAGGCAGGAAGGTTTGAGACTCTCGTCTCCAATCAACTACCAAAAGAGCCATAAGCGAAGC
Organism: Perognathus longimembris pacificus; assembly: GCF_023159225.1. Lineage (NCBI taxonomy): Eukaryota > Metazoa > Chordata > Mammalia > Rodentia > Heteromyidae > Perognathus > Perognathus longimembris. The sequence continues at coordinate 108,645,092 of NC_063163.1, forward strand.
CATGGTTCAAGTGGTAGAGCGCTACAGCGCTCAAGGATGGCACCCAGGCCCGGAGTTCAAGCCTCAGGACTGGCACCAAAAAAAGAAAAGAAAAAAAAAGTAGCAAAACTTAAATCATTATCACTATGTATCCTTAAAAACCTAAGTACATAATTTCAATGGATCTTTCAGTAACTTCCTATTAGCAATTATGCAGAAAGGACATATTTTTCTGAGGAAATCGTCAGTACTCTAATTTTATGTGTCCTATCTGGGCAACTTCTGATGTTATTACTTCAAATTCTTCTCCCATATTTACCCTATACCCCAAAGTGAGTATGGTTAAGACTTTGGTTTACTAGGTGAAAAGGCATTTCTATTTAAGACATACTCACTCCTCTAGATCAACCTAACATCCCCTTGGGAGATACTCAAACTCCCATTCCATTAAGTCTAGATTACTTCCAGGTAAAAGCACAATCAACAAAACCTACACATTATACATAAAAATACAAGCATCAGAAATGTATTGTCAAGAATTTTATGAGCAGCATTTCAAGCACAAAAATCCATTAGACAATGAGAAACAAACATGGTAACACAATTTAGATCAGCATATAGTACACCACTTTTTTACCAGCTACTTGAATCCCTGGCAATTTTTAAATTAAATATTAGCCCACTGTGAAGGGCCGGCCAGCTGTCCACCCTCCCACAGCTGAGAATCAACACACTTGGCTCTACTTCCTTCAGTAGCATATTTGAATACTATCCTGTAAAAAGCAAATTAACTGCATGTTATAAAGCACCAGAGTATTTCATCCCATACAAAGTAAACACATCTGAAAATTTTACAACAGGATTCCAGGGAAGGCACTTTATAGTCAGAAAAGCCCAAATTAGGAGACTTCGTTTTACACCACAGGCTCCTTCATCAGTTACCCAATAAATTAAAAATGGTGTTTAAAAGAAAAAGAAGAGACACAGCCCTAACTCTGATGGATGAATTGGGGAGAGTAAATATGCCTCCAGTGTAGGTGGATATTACAGCTTTAAAGGTAAGAAGTAGAGCAAGACAGTTCGGTGGGTACCAACCAGCATGGAATTGGAATTTAGGCTGCAGATCTTAAGAAGTAAATTGAATTTTTACTTTCAGACTCAAGAAAATCTAAAGCTTAGATACGCAAAGTAAATACTTTACATTTAATTTTTAAAGGTCATCTGTACATTTTGAATATCATTTTCATTCAAATAAAAAATAATGCAGATGACAAAGACATTACTATTATCAGTTGAAGCTGTAAATTGACAACTTTTATAAGACTTTTTCATTTAGAACAAAATTTGACAATATTCCTCAAGTTTAGAAGTTGTGTCTCAGAAAGGAGTCAATCAAGTTATAACTTCAAAGGTCTAAAATTTAAAATTTTCTTATAATAAACTTGATATTAAATCATTCATGATATAAAATCACAACATTGTTGGTAGGCTTAGTCCTATTAAATCAATGATTCTTCTACTCAACATTCAGTAAACCTTTCATTTCCCAGTGTTCTATCCGTTTTACAAAACTATACAGAGCACTCTTAAGAAGGCAAGTAAAACATTGGCAATAGTTTCTTCCTGTACATTAAAAAGCAAATAATAAAAAGCTGTGAAATCCTATTAAGTAATCCATCCTGAAAATTACTCATTAAAACAAATTAACCATCTAAAATCAACTTTTACCTTCTATCACAATAGCAATTTCCTTATTATGAAAAAGCAGCCTATTTACTTCTCTCCACTCATATGCTGAAACAGTAATTTAGGGGTTGTGACTTGGACTGTGAATGTGCCCAAGTTTTCCTGTCACTGGGATGTTCAATAGTTTAAAAAATAGATATAAACAGGCCTGCTGCTAATCTTAAAGGTGCTTTTTATGTGAATTAGCGAAGGTGGTCACTGCCTCGAGATACCTTATTGCCAATAGTCACAGTTGTGATAGAAGAGCAGCTGTGGTTAGCAGTGCAGATGGCCTCATTGAGGCTGGATGTGGAGCTTAGTGGCAGAGCACTTGCGAATCAGTGTACACAAGGCCCACAAAGAATAAATAAAGGAAATGGCTTGCTGAGTTTGCAGTTACTCCCAGTGTTCTCTTCTGATTTCTCATTATCTTCTTCTGTGTATCTTAACATCCAAGATAAAATTTTTCTTAAGGCAAACATGAATGTTCTCAACAAAACTCCCGTATCATAAAATGAATTAAAGACCATGAAAATGTCATTCATAACAATGAGAATACAATGTCAATATTGGCTGTAATTCTTTCACAAGGACATCTGACTTTGAGAGCCATAAATATAACAACCTTGCCCTTTTAAAAATAAATAAAACTTTTTTAACTGACAGAAATACAGAAAACTGAGAAGTCATGTTATACATGCAATGCTCATTAGTGCTTACTAAAATACTAAAGTTAGAAAATAAAATAACTGGACATCTTTTTAATTCTAAACTGTTCAGATAAAGGTATATACATAAGATATTGGCAGCTTTTACAGAAACCCAGAGCTAAAGTGGGAGTGATTCCAATATCTAGAAATATTACCTATTAGCCACATCAGAAAATCATTATCCCAGGAGTCAAGGCTAATAGATATTCTTTTTAAATTGTGCAAAGATGAATATAATGAGCCACACCAACAGCAGACTATATCGCCATTGTTTAAAATCTGTAAAGTTCTACAATTTCAGGGTGACTGAGAACTCCCAAGAATTCAAGTTTACAAAAATAAATACCACTCTGACACTCAAGGGAAAATTTTCACTTTAAGGCCTTTGTCACAAATCGGAACCTTTATTGTTCTGAAATAAATGTTAAAAACATAACTTGAAACAAAACATCAATATTCAGTCTCAGAAGAGGTGAGGCTCAATGCCCATCACATGTAACAAGAAAACTTCCTTTAAAAAAAAGGAAAAAAAAATTACTATGAGAAGTCTTTCACATGAATGAAAATGCACCCCTTTGGATTGTTATTCTTTTCTCATTAACTTGTATACACGTGGAAATCAAAAGTTTGCATTTTCTTCATAACAGTTCTTGCTATGATGACTGGCGAACTTTTTGCCACTCAACAAATTCATCAAGAAGAACGGGCCCTGGGGAAAAAGAAAAGTTCATTAGAATTCAAATAAACTCATCTCTGGAAATAGACAACCAACTCCCGACAAGTTCTAAAGGAAATTGCATCGCCAGATGTTCTGCTCCAGGCTCTAACAGTGCTTTCTTGGCTTTTGCCTTTTTGCCCTTACAACAAAAATATAAGGGAGTGTCTACAGTAGAAATCCATTCCAACAACAGACTCAATACTAGTCTATCCCATAGCATCCTGGCATTATCCATCAATCTCAAGTGTTTAAGCAGTATTTCTGTTACCTCCTCCAAAAGTATGTAAACTTATTAAGGGGGACTGCCACATTCAAGACTATTTTATCTTCCAAAGAGGACAGAGTACAAAAATGGACATTAAAGCAAATAATACAGAATTAAGCATTACTTAAAAACACGTTTTTATAACATAACGACCCAAATATTTACTTTTAGAAGCAGTCAAGAGGCAATCTAAATGACTGATTCAGTGACTGATTTCATGCCAGTCTTGGGGCTTGAACTCAGGGCCCGGATATTGCCCTGAGTTTTTTTCTGGCTCAAGGCTAGCACTCTATCACTTGAGCCACAGCTCCATTTCTGGACTTTTGGTGGTTAACTGGAGATAAGAGTCTCATGAACTTTCCTGATAAAGCTGGCTTTGAACTACAATCTTCAAATCCCAGCCTCCTGAGTAGCTAGGATTACATGCCGGAGCCACTAGCACCAGTTGTTTCTCTTTTTCTTTTAACTTAGGCAAAAAATACTTGTCCTATTTTGTCCCTCAGGATGTCTTTCTTTTTTCTCATAATAGGATTATACAAAAAACAGCAGAGCGAGCACAGTAAGTGGCAACAAGAGGACAGCCTAGATGTTGGCATCCTGTGGACTGTCAACTTAAGAACAGCCTAGGTATGAGGGACAAGGCAACAAACAGTACAAGAAATGTATCCAATGCCCAACGTATGATACTGTAACCTCTCTGTACGTCAGTTTGATAATAAAAATTTGAGAAAAAAAAAAAAAAGAACAGCCTAGGTGTTGGCATGCATATTGTGCAGACTGTCAAACTGGAAAGCAACTTCAGCACAAGCAACTACTTAGTGCCAACCTCTGAATCTTACAAAGAAATATAGGCAGTTGTCATTTTTCTTATTCAAACTAACACAGAAGTTATATTTCTATACAAAATCTCATTTTAAACGTTGGCTTAACAAACACCAATATTCATATCTGCTATGTGTAGGCTTTGAGCTGACAGTTTATTGCAATGTCATCTTATTACAATACTATTAATTTTATATCATCCTGTAGAAGGGTATGCTATATATAAGGAAAAATCAGATTATCCTTTATAGGATCTTATTTCTTCAATCTCACAGAATTAAGTGCACGATTTTAGTTGCATTTACAAGGAATATACTTCTCCATGTAGCCATTCTGAACATTAAGTCAATGCATGCAATCAAAATAAATAATAAACCAAAATTTTATACTTCTAGAAATTAAATTTATCATTATTCCAAAGGGATTTGGGCATTCTAGCCATTCCAATGGAGGACACAAATATTCTAATTTGAAGGACTAGAACATTGTACACATTTCACTCAGAACCAATCTACATTTTTCAGAGTGAAGTTATTTTGGCATGATTTGCCCATACCTGTTTAATGGGTACTATATTAATTTTCAAGTCTCTTCTATTGTTATTCTGTATTGAAAGTAAAATAATCAGTAAAAGCTGTTTTATTTTCATATTTGAACAGTGACTGCATTTTTCTCTTAAAAGACAGGCAGAAGAAAAGCAAGATTTTAACTTCCAGAAACTGTCATTTAAATTTAGCTGTAATGCTTAGTTTCTAAGGAATGGAAAACATTTCAGTTACTAGCAAAAATTTGCTAACATTGCTGAGTCTAAGCTCTCTACCTCTCCCATCATGTTTTAAGAGTTACATCGATGCCACTCAATGCATACCTTTTTATTTTCAGAATTTTATTTCCATGGAAATGTATTAACATTATACTTACAAGCGCCATCTTCATCGTAGTTACTAAGATCAGCGTGGACTGTTCTGCTGAATTCTAAGACATTATACCACTGATCTTTGTTCATAACACGGTACTTTGATTGCTGTGGAAATAACAGACACATGTGGACCACAGAACAAACATTGCTTCTAAGGACTTGACTTTATTAACTCTAGTCATGATATGGTTTTTCCCAGAAACATCTGAAAAGACATCTTATATGTATAAATATGTATCTATATATATACAGATTATAGATATCTATATATGATACACATCAACATATATCCTTATGTGTGAAGTATAGTTAGATCTATCTATCTATATATATCTGTGTAACTACCAACGAGATCAAGACATAGGACACTTATTTTGTATCAATTCCCTATAAATATGAAATGCATAAGCTACATTTTAAGGATGCTACCTACAAAGGTAGTGGAAAGAATGTAGGCTTGGATTCAAATCCAACCTCTGATATGTGTCTGACTGACAAGGCTATTTAAGAATAGAACTTAAGGGGGGCATGAGGGACAAGGCAACAAACAGTACAAGAAATGTATCCAATGCCCAATGTATGATACTGTAACCTCTCTGTACGTCAGTTTGATAATAAAAATTTGAGAAAAAAAAAAAAAAAGAATAGAACTTAAGCCTGGCTTGGTAGTATATGCCTAATCCCAGCACTGTGGAGACTGAAGTAGGAGAATTTTGAGTTAGAGGCCAGCCTGGACTAGTGAGATATTGTCTCAAAAAAACTAAACAACAAACAAAAATACTGCCAAAAATCAGAACAAAACCTGAAAAGACTTAAAAAAGAAAAATAACCTTTTTCCCCAATTGGAATGCTTGAAAATATTTAGTTCTCAGCTCCCTTTACAAGTATTTTTACATTTACTTTAATCTGTTTTTGAATGGAACTGCTAGTAGGAGAAATGTACATAAATGTCACTCACCAATAATACCTACTTTATCAGGCTTAAAAGTGTAACTGTGTGCAAAACCTATTCACAAACATCTTTTCACACAAGTTTTAAATAAAACCACTCCAGGAAACTTAGTAAACAATCAGCTTTGTAGAAAATTATTTCCAAAAGGAAAGAGCATCTTTATTCAAGAAATGGTGAGAGTTATACCAAAAAAACAAAAGACATAAACAGAGATAAAACTAGACAAAGAAAGGAATGGGAAGTGGTCTCTTCTTAGATCCTCTGTATCTAATAGATATTATAAATCTGCTAAAAGCATTACTTACTTCATCAATTCAGAATAATTTTTTTAGGGCATCAATATAGTTAAGCATACTATTATAGCCACACTCATATTTGTGGACATAAAACATTAAAGTCGCATATTGACTCTGAGTAAAAAGGGAGAGTTTATTAATACTACGGGTCCTTTTATGTACATTTTGGCCTAAGACCCAGAAGAAACAAAATCTAGAGCTTGAGGTTTGTGTGCTAGGGTCTTTTATCTCTTGCCAATCCTCCCTAACAATTTATCCTGCATGAGGGATGTCTATGCTGACATCTATTTGTTAGAGTTCTCTTTTTATTTGAGATGACGAGATGTGAGTTAAAAATTTTTTTTTCTTTTTTAAATGAGATACTGAGGATTGAACCCAGGGCCTCTCGACATCTGAGGTATATCTTACATGTAGAACATATCAAATAACAAATTCCCATCTACAATATCAAGTATCTATATGTTTCTGGAGTATTTTATCACTAATCAAACTTTTTTTTTGTGGTATTGGTGCGGGAGGTGTCTGGTCTCTAGAACCTTGCCCTCGTTAAAGCAAGCTCTAGCAACAGAGCCATGTCTTCAGTCCCTTTTAGTTTGTTTTTTCAGAAAGGCTCTCAGGCTTTTTTTTTCTTTCCTTTTTTGGCCCAAAGCTGCCTCTCAGACCATGATTCTCCTCCTCCTTCCTCCTGACTAGCTGGGATTACAGGCCTGTGACAGCCTCAAGCTGCTTATTCTCTTCTTTTAAAAAAAAAATAGTATTAAAAACCCATTGTGTTTCAATTAAAAAATATATTTGTATTCAAATTATGTTGTAGAACATTAAAATGAAACACACATACCTCCAGGTATTGGTAAAATACTGAAAAGAGTGGCCATGTTCTCCCAAGCAGAAGAGCTAACATAGACTTAGCAGTATCAATATCGAGGCTCCTCTGATCTTTATCCTGAAACAGAAGTAAGAAACTTCCCTAAGTATGGTCTGGAGATTAAAAAACAACAACACAGCAATGACTAAACACAGAAATTGCACCTACCCTTGCAAAATCAAAGGCATATCTGTATATATTCTTAAACGATGAAATATCATTCAACTGTGAGCGCAAAAAGTCAAATTTGTTCTGTAACTTTTCTGTGCAGTCACACCTTAAATTTAAAAAAATGATATCAAGAAAATTAAGTTGAGGCATTTAAAAAATGCATTAAGAAAAAAACTAGTTCATTTATAAAGTTAATTCAGACCTAAAATCACAATTCAGATTTAAAATAACAAACTTGCTGTCTTGAATCTTCCCATTTAGTAACAAAAGAAAGCAAGAAAATTTTTCCTGACATGAATGGAAGTTCACATCAATAACTCTTTACATGGAAAAAACCCCCAAAATTCAAAGTACATAATAAAATCATAAATATCTCTTAGGTTGAAGGTGCAGAGTTTGACTAACATGCGTAAGACCCTGTCTTTGACCCCCAGCACTGCCAAAAATAAGCTCCCAACTCCCCTAAATCAGAGTAACTCTTACAAGAAGATAGATTAAAATGTGACTTTACCACAAATTAAAAAAAAAAAAGAGCAGAGCAAATGAAATTAATCAGATCTCTGTCAAATTTCCATCAGAAGTTCTTAGGTAATAGATTGGTAAAACGAATTACAGGTTTTAAAAGGTTTAAGATACAACTCAGAGGAAATTAATACATGGAGTGGCCCAGTCACAAGTCCATATGCCTCATTTTTAGTTTAAAGAGTCTAAATCAATCATACAAACACTTAACTTTAGACATTATGCATAGCAACTAAGTCAATGGAATGTCCATAAAGCTTAACTGGCTTTCTCTCACTGGGTCAGTAAATTTTACTATATAGAGCAAGGCACAAAGCATAAAAACTCCTCACAATATGGCTTAGGCCTGTAGTCTCCACTTATCACTAAGTATGACTAAAATCCAGATAGCATATACAAAACAAACGTTTCTAAGAAGGCTCTGATGGGTGAAGACCAGTGGAATGACATGGTGATGGGCCCTACCATTTTGGGGAGGCAGAGTAAGGAGGATCCCAAGTTCATGGTTAGCCTAGCAACAAAGCAATCAAGGCCTTGTAAGCTATATACAGAGGCTATTTCAAAATCAAATCAAGCATCAGGGAAGGGAGGCAGCTGAGACACAGAGCTCTTACTTATCATGCACAAGGTCCTGTGCTTGATTCCCGAGTACCACCAAGAAACAAAAACTATTCCAGCTAAACCTCATCAACTGTGGTCCAAATCCCACCAGTAAAGTTTAAAAGAGGACCTAAAATGTCTACCTTCCTGATTCTCTCAAATCCTGCAGTATGGTGGAAACTACAAGGGGAACATGAATTCATGGTAAGGTGGTAATGGGCAGCAATCTTCTGTTCTGGGGTAATTAGAGATGGCACAGTCAAGTCAGGAATTTCACCCTATCAGGCCACTGGCACAGTGGGCTCCATGGAGACTGGGTGGGAGCAGTAACAAGTCTCTTGTAGTTCTTTCAGGGAAGAAGGCATCAATGGAGACCTAAAGGGGATCCAGAACTCACACTCCTGCCTAACAGTAATAAGGAACAGCTATTCTTTGATATCTGAATCTTGCAATACAAGGCAGCAGCTCCTACTTCTGCCAGAGTGGAATTACAGGAAGCTAGTTAAAACAGAAGATTTAAGTAAGACTCAGAGCTCCCTATATTACACAAAATGTCTAGGTTTCAATTAAAAAACAAAAACACTTGTCCCTAACAGGCCGAGTAGTCTTAAGACTACTGTAGTCTCACCTACAGTATTTCAAGTGAAATAAAAAAGATAACCAACAGATGCAGGGATTTTTTTTTTTCTGGTCAATTATGGGGCTTGAATTCAAGGCCTGGGTGCTGTCCTTGAGCTCAAGGATGGAATTCTACCACTTTGAGCCATAGTACCACTTCTAGGTTCCTGATGGTTAACTGGAGGTAAGAGTCTCATGGACTTTCCTGCCCAGGCTGGCTTTGAACCATGATTCTCAGGTCTCAGCCTCCTGAATAGCTAGGATTACAAGCATGAACCACTGGCACCTGACTAGATGTTTAGTATTTTTTTCATACATTTTAAAGCAGCTATCATAAAAATGCTGTAACAAGAAATTAAAAACAAATAAATGCTGGTGGCTCACACCTGTAATTCTAACTATGTAGGAGGGCGAGATCTGGGAATCGTGGTTCAAAGCCAGCCTAGGGAGGAAAGTCTTAAGAGACTCTCATCTCCAATTAACTACCAAAATAAGCTGGAAGTGGAGCTGAAGCTCAAGTGGTATAGCACTAGCCTTGAGCACAAAATCTCAGAGGTCAAGCTAGGGTACCAGCAAAAAAACCCTCAAAAAGCAAAACAAAACAAAAAAACAAATGAAGAGACAAAAGTCTAAGCAAAGAAAGAGAAAATCCCACATAGCAATCTTCAAACTGTAAAGGGTAGATTTATTTCTTAACAACAATTATGACACATAGTCTAAGTATCAATCAGAAATGACAGAGCAAATTAAAAAAACAAAACAATAATCCAGGTTCAGGTGTGGTGACAAATGGAATTTTAATTAACCCAAGCTATTTACAAGGCAGAGGTTAGGAGGATTGAAATTTGAGGCCAGCCCAGTCAAAATGGGCTGAAAGCTATGCAAGACGCATAGACAGAATCTCGGTTTGAGAAATATAAATTTTTTTTTAAAAAAAAAACCACATACAAAAGAATGATCCAACTGTTTTATGAGAGGAACTTTTAAAAGTACCTCTAAAAGCAAAGTAAAAATAACATATAATACATATAATAAAACAATCCAAAGAAAGCAATTGGACTTAATATTAGCTAGCATAAATTTTAGAGCAATGTGTGAAATTCATAGCAGTTTTTAGCTTAATTATGTTCCTTTTGAGACAAAGGGATTAAAAGTCACCTTCACTACTCACTTCTGTCCAAACTATATTCTACTATTCCTAATTACATATTGTAAATGTTGAGCAGGAAAAAAAAATCCAGTAGAACTGAGTGAAAGAGTATGAGTACCCTTACAGCCTTGCAAACTAATAAACATATCCCATGAACTTGCTAACCCCAACACAATGTTTAATCTCATCCTCAAATAATCACAATAGTTCCAAGTGTATATATCTCAGGACTTGGAAAGTTTAGAAATATTTCCTTTAAGGAGAAATGAGTTATTGGGCTGGGAATATGGCCTAGTGATAGAGTGCTAGCCTCGTATACATGGGTTCCATTCCTCAGCACCACATATATAGAAAAAGCCAGAAGTGGCGCTGTGGCTCAAGTGGTAGAGTGCTAGACTTGAGCAAAAAGAAGCCAGGGACAGTGCTCAGGCCCTGAGTTCAAGACCCAGGACTGGCGAAAACCAAACCAAACCAAAACAACAACAAAAAAAGAGAGAAATGAGTTATTAAGTCGTTTATCATGGGAAGCAAGATCATTTTTAAGATCAAGTAAAACCATTATGTTTAGAATGAGAACAAAAATTTCAATTTCAAAATTAGGATCTAGAAATTAACTTCCGGATGTTATTAAACCCCTGACTATCGAAGGAGGCTTCTGAATTTCTGCTTATTTAAGATCTGTAGAACAAGCTTTTTTGGTTATGGGGACTGAACTGAAGCAAGTGCTCTACCACTGGAGCCACATCTCCAGTCTGAGGAAAGCCTCATTTATATATATCAGACCTAAGTAAGATTCTCTTCCTAATGAGTGAATTTTGATAAATACACAGTGACAAATAAGGGTATGGCAAAGAACTTTATCCCAAAATTTTAGGTTTAGAACTTTCTCTAACTCAGCTTTACCACCTACAGAAATTCAGTCTACTTTTAAGAGTATCTGAAAATATCCAGAGCATCCAGAAACTGTCATGGTTACCCTAGGGAACAGCAGAGATGGAAACCTGAGGAATGCTAATTGCAGTTTCTTGGGTACCAAAAGAATGACAGTTACATACCACACCCACCAGAGCATCTTGACAACCCTACTATTTTTGCTTCCACTAAAAATGAACAAATGAATGAAGAAAGTACTGCTTCTTTAATACAAACCAACTCATTCCCTTTCATCTTTAAAAATCCAGAGTTACTTCAGTTGCTGGAGCCTCACACCTGTAATCCTAGCTACTTAGGAGACGGAGATGTGAGAACTGAAGTTCAAAGCCAGCATAGGCTCCAATCAACCACCAAAAATCTGGAAGTGATCCTGTGACTATAAATGCTACAGAGCTAGCCTTGAGCAAAAAGCGCTCAGTGACAATGAACAGGCCCAGGGTTCAAGCTCCACAACTGACCCCCGCCCCAAAGAAAAAAAACAAACAACAAAAAGCCGAAAACAAACTCCAGGGCTCAATATGAGACCCAGAAAATGTGCTACCTGCACCCTCCTTGAAGGCAACTTTCTTCTACCACTGTTGTCACTGTATTATCATAAGCAAGTATAGACCTCTTTAAAGGTTTACAGCTCTTTGATAATGGAGTTTCTCTCCCCACCACCCCAGCAGCACAGGTACTCTTGCTTGAACACCAAACCCGTAGCCAGCAGATCAGAACGTTGTTTACCACAATATAGCATGCCAAAATAAAACTTCCAAGTATCCTTGGAATTTTGTAGATGGAAAAAGAGAACAAGCAATAACCTCTTAAAATATAGGCAGAATTTGGTGTACAGTAGTACATCTTAATAGGGACAAGGTCCATAAAACATGAGGAACAACTGCTCATTGAAAACAGTCCCCAAAATCTTTGGTTCATTCCTGTGCTCACAAATCTGGTAACATTTTAGGTGGTCACCGGTGGCTCATGTTAATAATCATAGTCAGAAGGCTGGTTCAGAGGATGGTGATTCAGCGTCTGGCAGAAAAGTCTGCTAGACTTCGTCTCTAAAATAAACCAGCAAAAGACAGGGCTGGAGGCATAGCTCAAAGGTAGAGCTCCAGCCAAGCAAGCACACCTAGCAAACATGAGGTCTTGAGTTCAAAGGTCAGTCCAAATACATTATATATATGTAATACATGTGTATATATAAATAAAAATATATACAGGGAAAGGAGAGTGTAGACTTTTATATTTTATATAAAATCAAGATCACTAAATAACTTTTTACATTTTAGACATACAGATTACTTTTTGTCTTGGGTTCAATTTCAAACTTCAAGTATCTTAATTCTTGCAAATTTATCACAGGGACATTCAGGGAGTACTAGGTCTTGGCCAATTGAGGAAAAGATACTTTGTACTCACATAGCAATCTAGTTCAGGGGAAAAAAAACCAACTGCTTTCTCACCCCTGAATGCATACTTGAGTAGTTTCAAAGCTCTATGGTATATTGTTTTAGGGCAAGAATGGGAAAGAAATGATAACCAAATGACAAAGTTCCTGGGCAATTTTACATAGTGAATAATTTACTTGTATTTTGTATAGCCGATAAACTTCCTATAGCAAACGTATGCTTCAATAAAAAAGCAAGCTCAGTGGCTTTGTTTCTTATATGGAAGACCACATGCTAAGTATTCATGAGTAAAAACAAGTTATGCTTACACATTTTAATTATACATGGGCACTTTACATTAACTTATGCAAAAACATCAACAATAAGGAACTCACCTCCCTCTTCCCTAGATCTTGGGTCTTGAACTCTGGGCCTGGGTACTGTCCTTAAGCTTTGTGCTCAAGACTAGTGCTCTACCATTTGAGCCACAGCTTCACTTCCAGCTTTTTGTGGCTAACTGGAAATAGTCTCAAGGACTTTCCTGGCTAGGCTGCCTTTGCATTATGTTCCTCAGATCTCAAACCCCTGAGTAGGTAGGATTACAGGTGTGAGCAACCAGTACCCAGCCAGAACTTTTGTTTTTTAAATACAAAATCACTATGAGATGGGATACTATAAAAAGCAGTATGCAAAAAAAATGGAAATATAAAGAGCATGTATGTCAAATATGTTTACATTTAGTAAGCCATGTTATACCTAACAATTTAAATAGAAACCAGCTTATATTTCTTTGCATAATGTTTGTACTTGTTATTTTAAACTAAATGTAAGAAGTTGCCAAAATAAATTCAGAGTTAGTGCATTTAATGGGTATGTTATGATACATAAGTATATGACTTAAACAAGAGAATAATATGATAGAAGTGTGGTGGTAGATTCATAATCAAGAAATTTAATTTTAGATCCTAACTCTGCTGCTAAGAAACTGAACTTTGCCAAATATTTTCTTAACTTCATTAATGCTCAGGCTCCTCATTTACAAATAATGGAAAGGTTGATTTCTGTTCCATTCTAGAAATTATGATTTGGTTCATCTGAGGAAAGGTGAAAAAGAATATGAAATATCTATGCTGGTCTAAAAAGAGAAACATGTATTAGATCATGAAAATTCAAATATAACAATTGAGGTGTTTTATAAACAAATACACTTCCTTAAAAATTGAAGGACAGATAAACAGGATTAACAATATTTAAGCATGTTAGTAAGTGCATAATAACAAGAAATCATACTGCTAATAATACTGTTTCTGACATAAAGACAATATAAGTTAGAGCTGAGGATGCAGCTCAGTGGTAGAATACTTGCCTGGCCTGTGAAACTGCGTTTAATTCCAGGCACCTTAAAACAAGCACCCCAACAAAACAATATTCTAAGTTGATACTTCCTAGCTTTAGAACGTTGGCTATTTACATCCTGAATTACAATTAGCAACATGACATGATATGAAATTTCCACAAACTCCTGATTCTGAAGTTAAACACTCATCTCTGGAAAACCAAAATCAAATTGTTTTAATAGAAAAGTAATTCTATAATTCACAAAATATTTAGATAGCTTTAAACTCAAGATATGCAAATATTAAATGACTTTCAAACATTTGTTTTTTTAGAAGTTGCTTGGTTAAAAAAGTTTCTTAAGAGAGTCATGTCATGTAACTAAAAAAAGTCATGTAATACTATCTTCAAATTTATTAGAGAGGAGAGGATGCCTTAGATCCTAGGACTATCAACAATCTTCATTCAGAGTGGGCAAACCTGGAAAATCTTTATTACTCAACCTGTGAACAAATAACTTTGATCAGACTCCTAATGCACTTAAGAAAATCAACAAGTTTTAGTTAGACTGCACTGAAGTTCTTTAAGCACAAAATAGCAATAGGATCTTCAAACAGGCTATCAAATTTGTTTTTTAAAAATTTTTCTTACTGTAATGAAGTCATTCCCTTTAACCATTCTTCCTTGGTAAAAAATCCCATGCTTTCAGCCTCCAATTTCCACGCTAAAACTAACATAATAATCTGGAAAGAACAGAACATAAAGGATAGGGGAAAAGTCAGCATAGAGATAATCATGGCTATATTTTATCATGGAGAGTATTTTATATAACTATTTCAAACCTCCAACTATTAATGAGTACAATCACCGGGATTATTAACTATAAAGAAACTGAAAGGTGACAATTTCTTAAAAGTAGTAAGTTCTAATAGTTTATGAAGTAGAATCTCTCTTAGTCTATTATAAATAACATTTGTATTGAGAATATTTGTCCACCTTAGTTATCTTAAGTGCAAATTTACAATGTTAAATATGAGTAAGTCTTTATAAAAGATTTAAATCTCAATTTACAGAAATTTACAAACATGCTATACCCCACTTATATTCCATTCTACTAAGTAATAAAACATACATTTTCAGGCTCAACACCAATGTCTTCACAAAATTTTTCCATTCCTTCTGGCCCTACAACTTCATCAGGACCTTCAAAAACAAAAACGTAAGTTGTATGTTTTAATTTAATATTAACATAAAGCAGGCTGTTATGCTAAAGTCATCATAAATACAATATAATTTACAAGTAACAATTTGAATTTGGTATAGCTTTTGTAAAGCATTAATATTTGCTACATGACTTAGAATTTAAAATTTGTAAAATATTCTATGAATATATCACAATATGAAATGAAGAAAATTTAAAAGGAGCAGTAAAGAAATACTTCATTAATATTACTAATTTGATGAAAAATTGGACGTTATCCATTAGCAAAACATTTCCTGAAGTTTTTCTTTACATAGGCTTTGTATGCAGTTGATTTCCACATTCATGAGCTCTTGAAACAAGAGCTAATCAAATATAATGGAAGCAAAAAATTTGTCTGTACTGAACATGCACAAACTTGTTTTCTCATCATTATGAGACCACCTATATCACACTATATTGCATTTGGTACCATAAGCAATCTAGAGACGATATAGAGTATACAGTAGGATGTGTACGGGTTAAATGAAAATCCTATGCCATCTTATATAAGGGATTACGGTATCCTAAGATTTTGCTATCTGTGGCAGAGTAGGGTAGAGCTGTCACAGGTGTAAGAGAGACAATTATTATCATTGTTTTCTCTTACTTCAAATCCTATTTTTGAATTAATATCACTGATAATATTAGGGAGGTTCATTAGATGTGTCACTGAATTCTTGTTCACTTAAGTATCACTTAAGAATAACAGGTCTTACCAGGTAAATACAAGTGTAATACAAACTCCCATTTCCTCTCCCCTATGCCATATGCTGGTATTTGCAGCCAGAAATGTAGCACACAAAAGCTCTTTAAATTTCCAAGCTTCCTGGCTACATGGCATTAAACTTTCCATATTTCATGTCCTCTAATTTCATTTTCAGGGTCAAAAACTACAACACCAAAACAGATTTTCTAAACCTTGGAGGGAAAAAAAAGAATAACAGGTCTTAGCCAAGTGCTGGTGGCTCATGTCTGTAATCCCAGCTACTCAGGAGGCTGAGATCTAAGGATGATGGTTCAAAGCCAGTCCAGGCAGAAAAATGTCCAGGAAACTCTTATCTCCAATTAACCATCAGAAGCTCGCAAGTGGTGCTATGTTTCAAAGTGGTAAAGTGCCCGCCTTGAGCAAAAAAGCTCAGGGGCAGCACCGAGGCCCTGAGTTCAAGCCCTATATCTCCCCCCCCAACCCCCCTCCACACACACAAAGAAAAAAAAGAATAACAGGTCCTGTGAAAGGGGATAATTGACAGGTTTATTATACATGACTTACAACAGGATATTTTCAAAAAAAAGTAAGAAAAACATGTACTTTCTGCCTTCCTGATTTACAGGGCCCAACACCATGTCAGCTATAACAAATGCTCGAGAAAACAAAAAGCAAAAATGTGCTCAGTGACACAGTGCCTTTTTCATGAGTAGTAGTTAAATTCTGGAACAACATAAGATATAAGTTGTAGTTTCTAATAATAACTAACACTGAGTTCTGAGCATATACAGGGTACTATGCTTTATATTTATGAACCTCAGTGAAAGACACCCTCATTTTAAGACAGAACAGTTATTTATTTATTTATTTAACAACCGGTTATCCCTATTAGGAAGAGTTCTTCCCTCTCTATAGAGTTCTTACCTAATCACTCTTAACTGAAACTTTATCCAACTCTTCCTTATTCTCTATTCCTGAACCTCCTCCTATTCACCTGTGTAACCTTCCACAAACTGCAACTACCTTGTCTACACAACTGTTCACTATCTGCCTTTCTCAGTAGAAGCCAAGAATGCTGTAGGAAAAGAATCATGTTGCCTTCGCTCTTTAGTATTACATCTCAAGCATGCAGCAGTGTCTGACTTACAAACAAGAGCTAAGTAGTTACTGAATGAATCACTAAATGAAAGACAGAGAATCTTCACTGTGTTTTTTTAGTATTTTCCTGTAAAAGTGAAGATTAGTTGCCATTTCTATAGTAGTATACACACTTACATGAAAAAAAAAACAACAACCCTAAACATAAGACAACAGTAATTCAAAGCATGACTGGGGTTTCAATCCTGGCTTTTGTGGCTGTATGGCCTTGGGCAAAATACTTAATTTATCCTCAGTTTTCTCATTCATAAAATAAAGATGATACCACTTACCTAACAGGTCACAAGAAAAAAAAATGATGTGTTTAGCACAATTCTTAAAATAATGATAGTAATTAGTATGTTGGCTACTGAAATGCGGGTACAGAATGTTTAATTCATAGAAATTTATGATAAACAGGAAAGTTCCAAGTAGAGCTAAAACAAGTAAGCATAAGAGAAACAAAATGTACTAGTTATTTTTATGGTACTTAGTACTTTTTATACATTAAGTAACCAATAGTGATCCTTACACTGTATAGCATATATGTCAGTAAAACTGGCATTTAAGATAGTGGGTTAATGTTTTAAATGGAGGTCAATAAGAAATGAATTTCCTTCAACTAAACTGGGTTAGTGGTTGTCTTGGGATGCCAGTAATAGCATTCCTTTTTTTTTTTTTCCTGGTCTAGAATGAATTTACTGAACAATTTTTAAAATATACTTCTGGGACTATGTGGCTGCTCTCAACAGCCAAGTCACTGCCCCTTTTCAGTCTCACTTCCCATACAGTTAGGCTAAACTTAACTTCAAATTTGAATTTGAAATTCAAAGACTTTAGACCATAACATGAATTCGTACTAAACATAAATATCTACTTGATTTTATTTTACAGAAAGACTTGAGAATGACAATAGGAGAAAAAAAATTAAAAATAAAATGAAAACAGGGAAGGTATGCAAAAGGAACAGGGAAGATCCTACCCAATAAAAGTTATTTTAAAATCACTAACTCTAAAAGACGTATAACTAGTCCAAGGGAGAAAAACTATCAAATATATCAAAAAGTTAATGATAGGGAAACAAGTACTCTTTTTTCATGTATTTAACTCTTCAGCTTCAGCTAGCTTATACTTTTGCCTCTATGATATGGCCTCACCTGGGTCTACAGTTTTCCATCTGTCACTTGTAGGACTTAACTCAGGTTAGTTTACTACTCCAAAAAGGTTTTTTCAGGGCTGGGTTATATATATTACTCCTATCAGTTTCTACACTGTATTATTATTTCTTCCCTATTATTATATCTGGAGTAGAAGTACATGGCTAAATAACAACCATTCATGGGTAGAAGCATTGTGTGATGATGCATCTAAGGTTTAAATCATTGGCTCTCTCCCCAAATTTCAGAACATATTAGGCTCTGGGTCAGAAAAAATTTACAAAAACAAAAAGATTAAATAAAAAACAAATTTTAGGCAGCTTTTGTTTTCCTAAAGACTTTTTTTTTTTTTTGCCAGTCCTGGGCCTTGGACTCAGGGCCTGAGCACTGTCCCTGGCTTCTCTTTGCTCAAGGCTAGCACTCTGCCACTTGAGCCACAGCGCCACTTCTGGCCATTTTCTATATATGTTGTGCTGGGGAATCGAACCCAGGGCTAGATGTATACAAGGCAAACACTCTTGCCCCTAGGCCATACTCCTAGCTCTCCTAAAGACTTTTTAATGGGTGTTAATTAGTAAGTGAATTTGTCTGGATTTACATACTAACAGTAAATGAGTTTCTTCTCCTATATTTTAAAAAATATGTCGGTCTGAAATGATACCAATTAGCCACAATTTGTAGACTGGACCTTGTCCAACAAACAGCACTGAAACAGCAGTCCTACAATAAATAATTTGTTGAATAAACAAACAAGAAAATTTTTTTTCAAGCAAATGACTGATGTCTTCTTACATTAATTTCATTACCTGCATACTCATAAAACCAAGCCAGGCACTTCTTTCTTGAAAATGCTTCCTCTCCACTTATTAGTCTAGCAGGGGGCTGGGGTCTGCAATAGCTTAGAAAACACAGAAATGCTTAAGATGTTTATTAAGTTCAACTCTTAGTGAAACATAAGAACTAGTTCAATTCAAATGAAACAGTATATTTTTAAGTTGGTATTAAAGGGGAAAAATAAATATTTGCAATTTGAAAAAGTAGTACACACCTAAGCACTGATAACTAATCAAGTTCCAAAACATAACCAAATTTTCAAGACTACACAGAAGTCTAGCCTAAGCCTCAATGAAAAACCAGAAAAGTATAAATCTTTGTGATTCCACTACTAATTTACACGGAAATTATTTTTGTATTATATTTGAAATGTCTTACAAAATGTTGTGATACTTGAATATTTCAAAATAAAATGTTATATTAAGAGCTGCTTATTACCTATCAAACAGTTTTTAAAGATAAATGACTTGGCACTTAAAGGTATTTTAAATTCCCACGATTAAAAAAGCAAAATCACTACAACAAAAATCTCAAAGAATAGTCCAAATAACTAGGTCAAAGATATGTCACTCCAGATCTTTTTTCATAAAATTAAAGTTGGAAAGTTAAAAAATGGCCTCTAGTATTTAATGGACTTCAGAAAATATTTTCTCAATAAACTCAAATAAGACGAGTCATAACGACATAGGAAACACTTAAATTTCTGCATGGGATTAACGGAATGTAAAAGAATGACACAAGATTTTAAATCTCAATTGATATGAGTTCTAATACTGCCTTCTCAGTTATTTTAATGTGCTTCAATTTTGACATGGTATACGTTTAGGATGCATACCTGCAATCTTACTTAGGAGTCTGCCTGAGCTATAGCAAGACTGTGACTTAGCTCCTTCCCAAATACAAAAAAAAGTGAAAAAGAAAAGGAATCGAAAACTCTAATTTGCCCATGTTTCATGAAATATGAGCTGATACAGTAACCAGGTCAAAACTACCAAGTGGCATGGGCTATGTGTATCATATTTATAGTCCTAGAACTATTCCTTCAGCTCTTCTGCCAAAGCACACTAATGAAAGAAAAAAGGAAAAGGAGGATAAATTATACAGGTCACCTCTCTCACATTTTAAATGGGAGATCTCCCAAGGACAGCCCTATTATTATTTCCTCATTAAAATGGTGGCTACCGACCTTCTTTCAATGGTAGCATCTGAAGTGGACAACCACTAACACACAGACACCAACAACGGCTGTAGGGGATTGAAGCCCATTTCTCACACCTAAACTGCAAGGCCTTTTCACAGTATTCAAATGTTTCTGATGACTGAATGACATGTAACTAGCTTTGCTTTGTTTCCTTTCTCTCCACGGGAAAACAGTACCACAGCTCCTCAAATGATTAATACTTATTAAGACTGAGTTATGAGGGGTCTCCAAGGCTAGAAAACAAAAGCACTCAGGGTCTTTCCAACTCCTCACATTGGGAACTGGCGGAGGTGGAGGCACTTGTCCTTGCAGAAAATAGGTTCCCGCAATTTAAAAGGCCTCCTGCCGGTGGCGGGGTGGGTTTCGGGGAGGGAGGGAGGGAGAGAGAGAGGGAGAGGGAGACCGTCCAGTTCGGGGGCCACAGTAAATACTAACTCCGGACGCCAATTAGCTTAGTTTTCCTTTCGGCCATTCCCAAGGCAGTAGTTAAGATTCCGCAGGCTCTGCTCCTTTCTTCACATTCTACAAAGAGATTCTAGAAGTGACTCCACCGCAGGTCCTGCCGGGGCTCACTTCTAGGTTTGGGGGTGGGGGTGGGCAGGGCGAGGGAGGAGGGAGGGGAGGGGAAGGAGGGAAAGAACGCAGTTCGCACGGGCACGTCCGTGTCCCCACCCTCCCAGGCACGCGGGCCGTAAGGTGGGGGGCGGGGGGGCCTCTCGCAGCTCGTCCACGGACGCGCGGGCACACGTGCGAACACGAGGGCGGGCGGGCTCGGGGTCCACCCCAAGCGCCCCGGGGTTACACACTGGGGTCTCACCCCCCTCTAGGCTCCTGGACATCAGCCTCTCCCCCCCCCCCCGACACACACACCCCGCACCCTTCCACTCCTATTTTTCCCCTCCGCCTGTCCAGTAAAGGGAGAGGGAGGGTGGGGGGGGGGTTGGTACCTGGAGATTTTACACTTCTTGAGGCCTCCGTCCTCCGCCACGGCCGCTGCCACCCCGGAGGATTTTCTCTTCTTCTTCACCGGCATCTTCCTCCACCCTCCCCCGGCAGGGTGGGCGGGGGAGCCGGGGAAGGGGGTCGCGGTCGGGAGGGGGCCCCCTCGGCGCCGGCACCCGCTTCCCCGACACAGCAGCAAGCCGAGGAACAGAGTCGCCAGTGCACTCCGGAGCGGGCCGCGGCTCCTTCCCAGGTCTCCTCGGCCCGGGACGCGGGGTGGGCTCTCCGCCCGGCGGCCACCACAGGGAACTAACGCGGACAGCGCGGCACCTCCACTAGTCACTGAGAGCCGGAGGCGCAGCCTGACCCGGAAGTCGATGACCGGGGCCGGAAGTGACGCAAGCGGAGAGGCGGTCGCGGGAAGCCGCCTGGTTTGTGCGACGGGCGTCTGCGTCAGGTCTGACGGACGGCGATGCTCGGAGCCTCGAAATCCAGGCCTGGGCCCGGCGACACCCCGCGGGATCCGGTCCGTAGCTGCCAGGCTCTGAGAAGCTTCCCCCCCTTGCTTTATGCAGGTAGTCACCGCGACGAGAGGCTTTGGGAGACCCTGGGGCTCTGCAGATAACATTAAAAATAAGCAGGCTGTGTGTTTCACCGGGTTACCTCCTAAATATATTGTCACCCCGTGTCCCCCGTGTTTTCTTTTACTTCCGTGTGTGTGTGTGTGTGTGGTGGATGGTGTGAAGGGTGTGTGGTGTGCTGGTTCTGGGGCTTGAACTCAGGGCCTGCTCCCTGCCTCTGAGCCTTTTCGCTCCAGCATAAGCGCCCTACCACTCGAGTCGCAGTTCCTCTTCCGGCTTTTTGAAGTTCTTTGGAAACTTCACTTATTCTTTAGAGTTTCGTGGACTTTCCTGCCCAGACTGGCGTGTTACCAGGATTCCCAGATCTCAGCCAGTGAGTAGCTAGGATTACAGGCGTGAGCCACTGGCTCTACGGTCACGTTTGTCTTTTTCTTCCTGGCCAGAGGCCAGCTTCTCATTCACTCACCCTTAGTTCTCCCTTGTGCTCCTCCTGTCCTCATTGATTTCTCCAATATTGAAACCTAAGCGCTACCATTTTTATTTTTACAGTTCACTTATCAGATAAGAGACGGAGGTAACCCACTGACTTAGTAGAGAGGGACTTTGGGGGTCAGTTTTAAAGGTCTCTAGGCTTTCACTCTCTAAACTCCTCCACCTCAGTAGACATTGTTTATAAACAAGGGTTACTGTATTTAAAGATCGCCTACCAAAAAGTGATTAGTGAATACATAACGAGAAGATAAGATTAATCTTTGCAAACCAAACTGATGGCAGAAGGCTAAAATTTTCTTTTATTCAGAAACAGTCCATCTTGCTCTGGTGAGATTGCCTCCTCCATGGCAGGCTAATCTAAGCAATCAGGGTATCGTATTTCTTTAGTGTTTTAATTGATTCAGGATGGATGCTTGGTCCAAGCCAGGACAATGAGTGCTAGTGACAAGAAGTTGAGCCTCTGATGGACTTGAACCTGAGAAAACTTTGAGAACGAAGCCAAAATGCAGACCAGAATCAAGTAAAAAGACAGAAGAACCAAGATAGGATTATGTGATGTGTCCTGAATTCCTGCTATGCCCTGGAATTTTCAGTGTTGTGAGCCACTTCTGAATTAAACTACTTTGCATAAGTAGTTAAATTGTTGAAACAAACAAAAATAAACCTAATTAAAAATGCAGGAGGCCCAAAACATGGACTCTCAGTCAGATCAAGTCTTAATAGAGCTATCTACAGAAAGTAGAGGACAAAATATAGTATATCGATCTATAGGACAAATGACCTAGATTCTCCAGCAAATTACTAAGAAGAGATGAGAGAGGAAGAATTTAGAAGGTATTTGAAGGTTATATGAATATTTTTCCTTATAGAAATGAGGATCAAACCCAGAGCCTTATGAATACCAGGCATGCACTTTCTCACTGAGCTATAACCCCAGCCTTAATCATTTGCAGTATGATTCTTATTTGAGTTTCAATTCAAACATTTTAAACACTACAATGATGTGATGCAATTAGGATTTTTAACACTAGCTCAGTATGTGAAAGAATTCTAGACCATTGAAAACTTACCTACAATGAAAGAATATCCATGACACTTGGGACTGATTCATTGGTTAGGTTTCAGGGGCAGACTGCAAGCAAGTTCAAGGACTTTTTGGATAACACGTATTCTACGATTGGAGTAGTGGTGTGTGTGTGTGTGTGTGTGTGTGTGTGTATAACCATACATGTACATATATATACATATATTTGTCAGAATTCTAATATGTAGATAACCCATCATTTTCATTTTGATTAAAAAGCACCGATAATGAGAAATAAGCTATTGTATAACACTGCTATCTGTAATGACAGTAGACAATGCTATTGGATAGGGAAATGGATGAAGGGCTGAGACATAGATCTGTCATCTATTTGGCATTTTGGTCACACACATCTCTTGGTGTTTGGAAATTATAGAACAGTTATGAAAGGGTATTTTAAACATATCTGTATTGGGTTGGCAAAAATAGTCCCTTGAGATGTGTTCATATGTTCTATTTATAATATTTTTCTTAACACTTTTAAAGGAGGATTTCCCCCCAGTTGCCAGAAAAGCAAGTCATGCAGATATTAAAGGATTTGTGGGAAACAACATTATTTAGCCCTAAATCTTAACATCCCTTTTTACTTATTTTTCAGATCAGGTGAGAAGAATAGAGGACTTGGGTCCTCTATTATTCACTTTTTGATCAGTTGGAACAGCAATTGTGCTTCATCATGCCCAGCTCATTATTGAAACAAGATCTGACTTGTTTGCCCAGGCCAGCCTCAAACCTCAATCCTGTGTCTCTCCTGGGGTTATAGACATGTGGCTGACATCTGTGCTCACTTTGTTTTTGAACAAACTGACTCTTGGCAATAACTATCCCACTGCAGTGATAGTGATAAACCCATTTGCCAGGGCAGAACCGTGATGACCTAACCATTTCCTAGGAAGCTCTACCTCCTATCACTAATGGGTTGCGATTTTATTTCCAACCTGAATTTGGGCCACACTTTCAAACCATAGCACATATTAAAAGAATTATTCCTTTTATTTTTGGTTGGCTGTCAACTAGGCTATATTTTTTGTAACTTCATATAGTTATTACTGGAGCAAGGCTGATTAAAAAACTCATCTTGACTTACACTTTAATGATTACCATGGCAGTAAGAAAGAACTGTACTGAAACATACATTATCTTTTATCTGCATGATGAAGATCAAAATAGACCATCTCCCAAATATACTGCTTTGGAATTGTTTTGAGAGGTCACCAAGAGGGGACTTCAGATACTGAAATAATTTAGAATTGTCCTTTCGTGTGGGAGACTTGCATCTGTTGTAGATGTACAGAGGTTGATTATGAGCTTTGTTTAAGGCTTTCTCTCTTTTTGCCTTATCTGAATCAACCCAGATATTTCAGGGGACATCACATAGTCTTCTGAAAGCTGTTACCTGTCAACTTCATTTGCATCATGAGAACTATTGGCTGATGCGTTTTTCTCTTGTCAGACTTCCATAATTTACATTGTTACCTTCACTCCAGCACAAGTACCCATTCCTTTCTATAGCTCAAGATGTTACTCTATTTTCCTGCACCAAGCTTTACTTGCTTGAGAGACCTCTGTCTGGCTCTTTTTCTTAGCACACACAGTATTGCTCCCTTTAAAGACAGCACAAGCTGACTTCACATTCACAGTCCTCCAGCCTCAGCCATTCTCAAGTGTGTGGCACCCTATCTGGCTTGAAAAGTTTAGATATTCCCTCTGAAGATTTGATCATTTTGTTCTATGAAACGGGCTAACAATAGATGCTTATCAAGAAAAAAATGCATGCTAATTGATTAGCATGTAGATTCTAGGAGCCATACACTAGGAGTATGAGATGGTAGAAACTCAAAAGAGCTTTTTTTTTGGTCAATGATGGGGCTTGAACTCAGGGCCTGGGCACTGTCCATGTGCTTTATTTCTTCAAATCTAGTGTGGTACCACTTTGAGCCACAATTCTACTTCTGGTTTTCTGGTGGTTAATTGGAGATGAGAATCTCACAGACTTTTCTTCCTGGGCTAACATTGAACCTTTATCCTCAGTTCTCAGCCTCCTGAGTAGCTAGCAGTACAGGCGTGAGTCACTGGTGCCTGGACTCAAATAGCATTTTAAATCATCTATAAGCAAGGATCAGGTGAATGGTGGTCAGTTTACATGTCCTAAACTATTGTTTCGGTTAGCATCAAAAATCCACTAGGCTGACGGGGACATATTATGTATGAGGAAGGAACTAACTATGGAGAATTATGTACAGAAAACTAGAATTTGAAATTTAGAATATGGATCTAAAGTCAAATACATCAGAAAGACTCTGTTTTTAAGAGAATTACATCAAACTTTGCGGGATTAAGTAAGACTTTAGTATTATGATTAAAATGTTAAATTATTTACTAGCTGTTTATGTTAACATATGATTGTTCGAATCATAAGGCAACCATTTTCCTCTCAGTTTCCCCAGTAGGAAGCTCAAATAAGTTCTCTTTTTAGTTTACAAATTACTGATTTTTGAGTAGTCGTGTTTGAACCTGATCTTAGATCTCTTTTTTTGTTTTTCCTAATGAAAGTTCCTGTGAATGTGTCTTCATGGACTTGACAGTCTTGTCTTGACAAGATCACTACATGGTCGGAATTATTTTCAGTAGATTTACTGAGTATCATTCTTTTATTTTTGGCCAGTCCTGGGGCTTGGACTCAGGGCCTGAGCACTGTCCCTGGCTTCTTTTTGCTTAAGGCTAGCACTCTGCCACTTAAGCCACAGTGCCACTTCTGGCCGTTTTCTGTATATGTGGTACTGGGGAATCGAACCCGGGGACTCATGTATACAAGGCAGGCACTCTTGCCACTAGGCCATATCCCCAGCCCCTGAGTATCATTCTTAATGATGTCAACTCGCATATTTCACACATACTGGATTAGATATTCTCAGAAATTAAAGGTGTCAAGCCAATGCTTGAAAAATAGGCATTGAAACTTTAAATTCATTCTGAGCCACCCTGCTGAGTAAGTTGACACTGACAAGTTTTGATGTTCTATTTTCACAGCAACAGGCTGTGATGTCAGTGAGTTATTTTACCACAGAATTTGTCCAAAAAAAGATGTTAGGCTGTGAAGCCGAAAGCTCTGATTTCATTGCATATTATTCAACAACCATTTTCCATTAACGAAAATAGAATGAAGCCTCAAAATAACCTCTTATGTGAATATTTCTTTTATTAATAGTTGCCATGGTGTAAAAAAGCTCTAGCACTTTACACAGATGGGTATGTGTTTTTAAAGAACATTAAAGACATTCAGCTGTAAGTCAAAGCAAAACTGTTTCCTGCAAAGAAAAGATAAGCTAGGTCATACACATTGTAAAGAAAGCAGCATTAAAGCATCTAAAAGAATAATAAAAAGTATAATTAGCATAATCATAGAGGAGGAAGAGATTGCATATTAATATGTTATACTAAGGACCCTAATAGTTTTTCAGAGGCGTGTGTGTGTGTGTATGTATGTGGGTGTGGGTATGTAACAAACTTCATTTAGACAGCATTACATAAGGAAGCTTACAAATTCCCAAGTCTAAGGTCCTGTTGACACATAAGTTAGTGAAGAGGCTTTATTATAAACCACTGGGATAGGTGGACCCTGTGGATGAATTGCAGGTGCTAGCTGTTTGGATGGGTTAATAGCAGTGAAGCAGTCAAAAACTTAGTTGTTTAGAAAACTAAACTTTCTTCCTTCATCACACTACTTGGAAAGGGTTAGTTGGGGGCCTCATTCTCTGCCATTAGAGCAGTTATGTGGAATATTATTGGTTCCTGTGGCAGGAAACAGAAAGAACATAGTTCTTAATGTTTTTTTTTCTTTTCTTGTCTTGTTCAGTCATGTTTTTCCTTAATTTGAAAGACATTAGAAGGTAGGATTGTTCTCAAATATTCTGTAGCTCTCATTTTGTATACAAGCTATGAACTTACCTGTCCTTTTGCAGTTAGATTTGAACCATTTTACTTCCTTGGCCAATAAAACATGAATGAACAAGCCTGCTTTTCCCCATGAATGCCAACAAGATGTATTGTCAAAAAGAATAAAATACTCAAGAAAACTTACTTAAGCTAACTATAGCCATAGCTCAAGAAGCAGGAAAATTGGGAGGCAGAGGCAGTTTGAGGCTAGGCTGGACAAAGAACATTAACAATTGATTATTACCTTGGCATGAAACATGGTATCAGTCAGGTTTCCCCAGAGAAACAAAACCAGTAACACATTCAGATATATATATATATATATATATATACATATATGACTTTAAAATTGAGAACTGCTGTAGCTCACACAATTATAGAGGTTAGGCAGCCCCACTATGAGTCATCTGCAAGCTGGAGGAACAGAAAACCATGATACTTCAGCCCGGTGTGCAACTTGAGAATCAGGAGAACCAATAGTGTAGTTCTCAGTATTAGACTGGAAACCTGAGAATTGGGTGAGGGGAGATGCAGCTTGGAGTTCAAAATTCCAAGAGCCTGGAAAGCAGAAGACAGGCTTCATATTGAGAACTAATTTGTCCCTTTTTGCCTAGTTTGTTGGTTCAATCTGGACCCTCAGTGGTTCTGAAGATACCCTAGCTAGCCCAGGCTATCATCCATGAAAGCTGTCATGTTACTCAGTCGGAAACACTCAGAAATAATGTTTTAGCAGCTATCTGGGCCAATCAAATTGACTGATACTTTTTCTTTTAAAAATTAAGTTACTCTGAATTAACTGAATGTAATAGTTATGTGGGAAATACATTATAACCAAAATATCTTTGAATTGCTCAATATTTATCAAACATGAGCAGAAGAAACTTTTCTAGTCACTTTCATAGAATGAATGTAGGTAGAGATCATCTACAATAGTGGGTTTCTGGAGGAACTAGAGATATTTTCATATTTACCAAGTAAAACCTTGTAAAATATTTAATAAACATTATATATCTCATTTACTGGGCTTCTTGCTTCCATTGAAGGTACACAGCAATAGTGGTTATGGGAGACAGAAATCACAGATGGTCCCTGAGTTCCTACTTCCTGGTATTCACACACCTGGTGTAACTTTGTGAGAGGACCTTGTGACTGTGATGGGATATCACGCCCATACTTAGTTTACTAATCACTTTGAGTTAATTAAAAAGATCATTCATACCAGCATGGAATTAAAGACTCATTCTTACAGATGGAAGGGAAAAAAATTCTGCTCCAATTGCAATTGTGTTGGGAGAGGGTAATACGTTCTAGATGGGAATCCAGACTTTCCCAATACCTTAAGCCTGAGATGCTTACCAGAGAACCTAGCTATGCAGTACGGGGTTTTCCTGACCCCTAGGACTGTTAGCTGGTAAATTAATGTTTAAGTGGCTAAATTTCTAGAATTTTAATGCAGCAGGGAAAAACTGTTACAGTAGTGAAAACAGGTGGCACTTAGCACACATGCAGGTTAGGTCACCAACATGTTCATTCACTCGCTGGAAAAGATTTCCTTACACTGAAGCTGTCCTTGATGTAAATGCTATTAAATCTCGAACTTTTGAGTACAAGGCATTTCCAGATTCTGAGTAAAGAAACAGGATAAAACGGCTTTGAGGTATAAGAATGTCAGAGCTCACGTCTGAGATGCCATCTAAACCATGATTACAAGGAAAACTTTTTTATTTGGTGAATGCACGAATGACTCAAGAAAGAGGTTAGCAGTTTATGATGCCAGGGGAGGATAAGGATGATGTCTGTGTTTACTTTGTATTCATACTCGTGTGCTTGTTACACTAATAAATATTACTGCACAGGCCTTTAAAGAAATACAGCTTTTTGTCAGGTTAACGGTCGCTTAAAAGAATCTTGAAATTAGTAAAAAAAAAAAAAATTAAACATCGGGAAATACCCAGTGGTGCCATAAAGCAGTGTGAGGAACAGCTCTTTCGTATGCCCGTGCCCGCGCTACCGGCCTGGTTGGTAGCATGACCGCATTTTACAGATGTGGAAGGGATGCTGACAAAGGTGTGTCAGGCCCAGGATGCAGGTCTGTCGGGTCCAGGCTGCTGGCTGGTGAGCTTGAAGGCTACACCTTGGTCCCCTGGCCACGCGTTATCAAGAATCAGAAGGAAGGATAACGACACGATTCTTCGGTCCATACACCCCGGCTTCAATGTCCTGCAATCCAGGATGATGTTCCTTAAGGATCTGCCTGCAAGCCTGAGAGGGCTCTGCGTGCGTCCGTGCGCGCGCGCGCCCCGTGCATGCGTGTGCGTGCGCGCGCGTGAGCCGTTAAAGTCCGCTGCGCGCCGCCGGAGGCGCCGGTCACCATAGCGACCGCCTCTGCCACCGCGAAGCTTCGCGGTCCCGCAGGCCTCCCGGAGTTTGAGGTCTACGGGTCCCCGCGTCCAGCTCCGGACCGGTGTCTGGATCCTTCCCGTCTCCCCGCTCTCCGGATCTCCTCTCCATCTCCAGAACCATGGCGGGCGGGGGCCGGGACGTTCGGAAGCTCTTCGTCTTCACCACGACCCAGAATTACTTCGGGCTGTTGTCGGAGCTCTGCGAGCAGCCGCTGGTGTACCACGGTGTGGAGATCAACAACTTCTTGGACGACGGGAACCAGATGCTACTCAAGGTGCAGCGGTCCGACGCTGGACTCTCCTTCTCCAACGCGGTAGGTGGCCTGACCTAGTCCCCAGGCCTAACCGCGGGGCTGAGCGGTTCCCCCGCGCGCCCGCCTGGCTCCGGCCCTCGGGAGCCCCCGGCAGCTTGCAGCGCGCGCGCAAGCGCGCCTGCGCCCGCCCGCCTGCCTGCCTCCCTGCCTCTGGCCCTCCGGAGCCCCCCCGCGCGCTGCTCTTCCGGCCCTTGGG
Source organism: Perognathus longimembris pacificus (assembly GCF_023159225.1). Lineage (NCBI taxonomy): Eukaryota > Metazoa > Chordata > Mammalia > Rodentia > Heteromyidae > Perognathus > Perognathus longimembris. The sequence continues at coordinate 108,675,273 of NC_063163.1, forward strand.
AGCCCCGGGAGCTCCCCGCGCGCCTGCCCGGAGGCTCCGGGCCACCGGGAGCCAGCTCATCCCGCCCGCATTGGCCTTTTGGCTTGGGGATGGAAGCATCTTTTCCCCGTCTTACTTTCCTCGTGTTGCCCAGGCTAGCCCCCAACTTCTGGGTCCAAGGAAGCAGCAGCTGGGACTTGTGAATACTTGGAACTATGGGGGCGTGTCCCCCTCTACTAAGTTTTTAACGACTGCAGATAGGTTCTACGAAGAAAACGTTTACCTTAGTTGAATTTTTCTGTTCCCCCTCGTCTATTCGCACTTGAGGAGAATTCTGGTGTGTCTTTTGTGCTATGCACTAGTTTTAATACTGCCTGAGGGAAAGTTTGGCCAAGGACTTTCAATCTTTTAATGAAGTTCGTATTCATTTCACACGGAACCAACTGTGATGTATTTGTTACTCTGTCATCTCAGCCAACAGGATTGCTTGCAAAATAAATGCATTTGTAACCAGGTGTTGTGACTGTAAAACTCAAAGCAGAAGACCTTGACAGGCTCACTCAGTAGATGAGCCCTGACAGATTGTAGACCGCTGTAACCACTAGCTTGGTGTTGGCATTCATCTGAAAGTCTAGCAATGTCAGGCAGTCAGTAGTCAGTGCACTTTCCAGTTGTGATTGAACCAATCATTACAGTATGTCAGGCTTTGCCAGGACTTACAACTAGAGCTTGGCCATGGTGCTGTGAAAGCTGCTGGGTAGCAAGCTATACAACAAGCCACATAAGTGAATGTGTATGGCTGTGTCGTGATAAGATATATGAACACTGATATTTTGAATTTTATATGACCTTCACATGCCATGAAATAAGTGTCAGTTCCTTTCCACTAGCTAAGAGGTATCATCCTTAGGATGAAAGCAAAGTGGCATTGTTATGGGGTTTGAGGGAGGGGATTCCCCGTCCCTTTAAGAGTCCACCACTCAGACAGTCTCAGGCAAAAGGATGGATTTATGGGGGAAGCAAAAAGCGAACTGACCGGCCAGGGACGCAGCACAGACCCCAGAGCTGAACTGCAGACAAGCGGGATGACCGGCCAGGGACACAGTGCAGACTTGGGCGCTGACACTATGACAGTGAAAAGCGGACTGATAGGCCAGGGACACAGTGCAGACTTGGGAGCTGCCACCGTGACCACAAGCAGTCCTCAAATTGGGGTTTATAAAGTAAAAGCATAGCACAGATGTAGGGGCTTGACGCAGGGGGTAGAGCAAGCAACAAGCAAGTGTGGCACAGATGTAGGAGGTTGATGCAGGGGGTAGAAGCAGAATTTTGGAGTCAGGTTGACCTAATCTACTGCCCCCAATATTTCCTACCATGTTTCAAGTCAAGATGGAGTAAACTCTTCAACAGCATCAATCTTGCTCACCTTTAAAGGAGTCTTCATCTACAGAATGTTGTATATAGCATTGTAAGTGTCTAGACTTTCCTTCCTGGACAGAGAAGAGAGAATAACTCTGAAAATGTGCACATATTGTAAAAACGTCTTTAGAAGGACAATATTCTTTTTGGCTAATAACTATTTACTATGAGCTGATTTTGTGTGTGTGTGTGTGGGGGGTATTAAGGGGCATTTGGGGGCTTGAACTCAGGTCCTGGGTGCTGTTCCTGAGCTTTTTCTCTCAAAGCCAGTACTCTACCACTTTGAGCTACAGTGCCATGTCCAGTTTTCTGGACATAAGAGTCTCACAGACTTTCCTGCCTGGACTGGATTTGAACCATGATCTTTAGATCTGAGCCTCCTGAATAGCTCAGATTTCAGGCATGAGCCACTGGCCCCTGGCATTTTAAGATTACGTAAATGAATTTCAATTGAGTTCACCTGGTTCCAGTTTTATCTTTTGGTTTTTTGATTTGAGTTTTTGAGATAGGGTTTTGATATGCAGTCCAAGCTGGACTTGAACTTCCTATGCTTTCCTATCTCATGTTCCCCGGTACTAGATATTAAAGGCTTTGGAATACCACTCTTGGCTTTGTTCTATTTTTAAATAATTTATTGTGACAATTGAATTTAAAAAGTTTAATGTCAAGCATGTAAAACTTGTTTAAGGCAAAGATAATTTTAGGAGAAAGACGAATTCATGTTGGCAGTTTTGAGTACATATATATACATATGTACATATGTAATTTAAAAATAACCTTCTTTTAAAAATCACCTTCTAAAATATTCTCAGGCACTAGAAATAACATCTTTGTCCCAGACTTTCTGGGGTAGTAGACAAGTACACGTCTCATCACTGTGTATGTGTATCATTCAGCTTTGATTTGTAATGTGAATGAATCTGGCTGGAGTGGAATAGTTAGCAGTATATGTCAACAGTGCATACTGTTTTATTGTCATAAATCACTTATAAAAAAGCTCTATGATTTAATCACATGTAGGTAGAAATGCATTAAGCCTAGGTATTCTTAAGCAGAGAGAGATTGGTTTTTAATATATTTACTTTTAAAGTAACATGTTTCCAGCCAGTATTACAGTGATACAACATTTGAGAGCATGATTTACTTCAAACAATAAATTTTATGATGAAATCACATTTTTTTTTTACCAATTTAGATTGATTTTGGTGACACAAAAGATAAAGTGCTGGTGTTTTTCAAGCTTCGACCTGAAGTAATTACAGATGAAAATCTGCACAATAACATTCTTGTTTCTTCTATGCTGGAATCTCCTATTAATTCCCTTTACCAAGCAGTACGACAGGTGTTTGTGCCAATGTTGTTAAAGGTGAGTAAAGGTTTATCTACTTGCTTGCACAGGTGTTATATAAATACATAAATATTTACTATTTAATTTACTGTTGGTGTCAATTTTTTGTGGTACTTGGGATATCAAACCTAGGGCCAACATTTCTTTTCTCCAGATTTAATTGTAAAGTAAACTTTGATAACAAACATAGGAATTGGAAAAAGGTGTGAAAGATAATTGACATCAACTCTTACAATGTCCATTAGTAAATGATCTTGATAAAGTTTTCACTGTTTGGAACTCTTCACCCATCGTAGAAGTGGAGATATTAGGAGGCTTTTGGTGAAATGGGTTTGTGAATGTTGGTCTTTAGACACTGTGTTAGGCAGCCAGTTTCTGGTCATCATCTGATCAGCAGTCATTCTTGTCCTCTTGCATAGGATCAGGAGTGGAGCAGAAACTTTGATCCAAAACTTCAGAATCTTTTGAGTGAACTGGAAGCTGGATTGGGTGTAGTTCTACGAAGATCAGACACTAACTTGTCAAAGTTGAAACTTAAGGAAGATGATATAAGAGGTATGTAGCATGTGCAGTGTTTTATATTTATAAACTGCTTACCAAATTAGTTTTATAATAAGTATCAGTATCATAATCAAAAGAAGTACAAAGTGATTATTTCATTAGTACATTCACAAATGAATATAGTTCACAATTTCTTCTCGTTCTTTTGAAACCTCTATCAGCATAAAACTTTTAAATGAATAGATTTATATGTATTTGGAGAAGAGAAAGATATTTTTAACCATAATTATGGAACTAGGGAATCATAACTTGCATTAATTATATCTTAGAAAGTCACTGTGAACACTGAATTGGTAAACACTGAGTGGCTGCTTCCAGGGGAAATTTACTTTGACCCGCTGGTCACATTTGGCCAGTTGATGAGCACATGACCTTGTTGTTGGTTTTGTATTTAAATACACTTTCATATATATACATATACACACATATATCATATATATACACACCTGATATATGTATGTGTGTGTATATATATATTTGGTCAGTTAACAGTTTTTTAGGGTTAACAGCAACACCCATGTGCCTGATTGAAGTTTATGTGACAAAATTTCTCTGTAAAAGTGGGAGAACCTTCTTGTGTTTAGGAATACGAGGTCACATTTAGCACTGTGCTTGGGGGTCATCATAGCAGTGAGATCAGCAAAATGCTTAAAACAGTGAACAAAGAGCAGAACATGAATAGTATTTGCATTAGAAAGCTCACAGAGAACAAACACAAATGTTTACCAGAGTAAATTGGAGTCACACTGAGCAACAAACTCAAGGGCTGTGAGGTGAGGTCTAAGTTTGGGGCTACCAGTGTTCTAGTGAATTTCAGTTAAGAACTTACTGTTGATAGAGGTTTTTTTTTTTTTTTTTTTTTTGCCAGTCCTGGGCCTTGGACTCAGGGCCTGAGCACTGTCCCTGGCTTCTTCCCGCTCAAGGCTAGCACTCTGCCACTTGAGCCATAGCGCCGCTTCTGGCCATTTTCTGTATATGTGGTGCTGGGGAATCGAACCTAGGGCCTCGTGTATCCGAGGCAGGCACTCTTGCCACTAGGCTATATCCCCAGCCCTGTTGATAGAGGTTTTAAGATTCATGTTTAGTACATCTTCAAGAATATGGAATATACATGAATGTAGACAAAACCAAAATTAGCAAATGAACCACATAATTTTCTGGCTTTTTATTTTCCATTGGTTGATTGCTTTTTCTCTTCACTTTTACAGGCATTCTTACTCCAAGCGATGAATTCCAGTTCTGGATAGAACAAGCTCATCGTGGGAGTAAACACATTAGTAAAGAAAGGGCCACATATTTTAAAGAATTATTTGAGACAATTGCAAGGGTATGTGATTGATTTGTGGTTATATATAGCGTGTTTCTTGTGAATGTATTTTAGGGTTCAGTTTTCACTGCATTTTTCTATTTTAAAATCAACTTGATAATTATGAGCAAAATGTGTACTTCATATACAGTAATGTTTAATTAAGACATGTATTTAAAATGAGTAGATCTTGTGAATATAAAACATTAAAGTTAAATTCTGACGTTTAGAAAAATATTTTTTCTTGGGTCACAAATACGCTTTTTTGTTTTTTAGTGAAAAACAAACCTGATATCCCATGAGATTTATCTATGTAGATGTAATATGTTTTTCTGCATGAAAGCTCACTTTACTCAAAATAACATTTCTGAAATAATATGAAATATGAAATCTTAGTTTTATGCCTATATGATTGATTGTTCCTTATGTGCATAGAGGTTAATAAGGGATACTTTAAGTATGCTTGTAAAAAATATTTTTTGAATACATAGCAATTTTCTACTTGTTTCCACTATTTCACCATTATCATTTTAATGATATGTTTGAAGTGAATGGAAACATTTTTGCAGGACTACTGGCATAACTCAATTGGTAGAATACTAGCCAGAAAGAGTTCCAGGAAGAAAAATCAGTGAGAATGTAAGGCCCTGAGTTTGAGCCCCCCCCATACTGGCACAAAATAAATAAAATGTTTTTGATAATAGCAACAGTGGTAAGATATGGCATAATAAGTTTTGTGCTCTGATTATATTACTGTTAACCACAATATCGTGCAACACAGTGCAGGACTGACTGAAGACAGGTAAACTACAATGCCTACTATGTTTGTGCACTTAAGGCCCTCAAAACTGGGGAGAAAAAAAGCTACATCCAAATTAAGGAAAATTTTACCTAAATGCATAAATAAATGAGCTTTTCACAATGATTACTTTCTGGCTTTATTGAAATTTATGGTTTGGGAGGATTTTTACTTAACAAAACAGGTAGTAGGAAAAAAATGACTAACTGTAGAATTATAGAAGTTAAGTTTTAGAGACTATGTTTTTTCCTATGCTGGTTCTGGGGTGTGAACTTGGCCTGGGCACTTTGCCTGAGCCTTTTTGCTTGAGGCTAGGGCTCTACCACTTGAGCTATAGCTCCACTTCTGTTTTTTTGTTTTGGGTGCTTAATTGGAGGTAAGAGTCTTTACAGGCTTTCCTGTCTGGGCTGGCTTTGAACCAGGATACTCAGATTTCAGCCTCTTGAGTAACTAGAATTATAGGCATGAGCCTCTAGAGTCTGGCTAGTTTGGAGACATTTTGGTGAAGTTGCATGAAGTATGGCTATAATGACGACAGAGCATGCATTCTGATTTCAGGAGTTTTACAGCTTGGATAGCCTGTCTTTACTGGAAGCTGTTGACTTAGTGGAGACTACTCGTGACGTTGTGGATGACGTGTGGAGACAGACAGAGCATGACCATTACCCTGAGCCACGGATGCTGCATCTCCTGGATATCATAGGTATGAGGAAAGAAATTCACTTTTGGAACTCTGCAAGTCTCACTTGTCATGTTTCCTTTTACTTCTAGACATTCTTAAGATCCTCCCAATGTAATTTAATGATTGCTATTTACAGTAATTCTTTGCGAAAATGAAGAATTAATTACATAGATGCTTGTATATAGTTGATTCATTTACATGACATATGTCAACTTCTTTGAGCCAAACTCAGTTTATATAGGTTTTTAATATTTATGCATTAATGTATAGGTTATTTTCAAACTGAAAAATGATGTAAATTATATGGGCTTATCTGTATGTGTGGGGGCAGGGTAGTAGGGTAAGTCTTAGTTATTTTTCAGATTTGTTTTCATGTTTTTGCATGGAGTGGGCTTGACTGCAATCTTCTTAACTGTTATGATTTGCTCTGTAGCTGAGATCACAGATGTGGGTTCTCATGCTAGGCTGGTTAGTTCATCTTGAGTCTTGATAACTTTTTGCCCGTTTGATCCTCAAACCTTTATCCTCCTGATCACCACTACCCATGTGGGTAGGATTATAGATGTGAGTCATCTATAGGGGCCTGGCCCCTATTACTGTTACATTTTTGACCTGGAAAATACCATTTTTATTTTCCTAAGCAATATCAAGTAAGTACATAAAGGTATATATACAGTGATATTTATTGCAGCACTATAACATGAATAAAAATAAGCAATTGAAAATTATTTACGTAATGCTATTCCAATTAAGTAACCTTTGCATCCCTGATAACATATGTATTTCTACACTATATTAAGGATGAAAATATGCAATCGATGTATATGTACTTTTAACAAGACATATTATCGACAGTGGTGGTCTAAGAGTAATGTGCTATTTCATAAATCCTTAGTTTGCTAGTTTGTATATTTTAATCTTGTCATTATATATTTTATAATTCTGCATAAAATCTTTATTTTCATTTCAATCTTTCCTTTATGTTTGATTAGGTGGTTCATTTGGAAGATTTGTTCAGAAAAAGCTGGGAACTTTGAACCTGTGGGAGGATCCTTATTATGTTGTGAAAGAAAATCTGAAAGCTGGCATTTCAATTTGTGAACAGTGGGTAGTAGTCTGTAATCATCTGACAGGGCAAGTGTGGCAGCGCTATGTTCCTCATCCATGGAAAAGTGACAAATACTACCCTGAAACACTGGACAAACTTGGCAGACGTCTTGAAGAGGTATCAATTGGATTATATGTCTCTTTGTCTTTTTTAAGTGGAAGTAGTCTTCAATTATTTGTGAATATGTGGTTCTTCTTTGGAACTGGGGCTTGAATTCAGGACCTCATGATCTCACTTAGGTTTTGTTTTTTCTTTTTTTGCTTAAGGCTGGTGTTCTACTATTGCTCCACTTCTGAGTTTTTGGTGGTTAATTGGAGATAAGAGTCTCACTGACTTTCTTGCCTGGCCTGGCTTTGTACCTTGATCCTTAAGATCTCAGTCTCTTTGTGTAGCTAGGATTACAGGTGTGAGTTATCAGCATCTGAATAAAACTGTGAGGATGTGTCAACTTTTCCTCAATGATTTTAGCAGCTGTTGATAATCTGGGAGGGTTGTAAAATAATGCTTTTTTCTAATTTTGTCATTGTTCCTACATTTTTGTAGTGATGATTTAGGAAAAGGTAGCAAAACTTTGCTCATCCATTGTTCATTTCCTGAAATACAGTTTGCATAGGAATGGCAGAATACACAACTTCTTTGTACTTACTTTTTTTTTTTTTTTTTGGCCAGTCCTGGGCCTTGGACTCAGGATCTGAGCACCATCCCTGGCTTCTTCCTACTCAAGGCTAGCAACTCTGCCACCTGAGCCACAGCGCCCCTTCTGGCCGTTTTCCATATATGTGGTGCTGGGGAATGGAACCAAGAGCTTCATGTGTAGGAGGCAAGCACTCTTGCCTCTAGGCCATATTCCCAGCCCCTGTACTTACATTTTTTTGAGCAATGAATAATGCCATAGTTCAGTGGGAGCAATGCAATGTTTTTTAGTATTATCACTATGAATTTATGGTTTATCATGTTTTATGTGTTTCAGAACATTGTCCTTATTCCATAGTTGGACAGTGAGTGTCCTTGGTAGTTGCCTCTGTTATTTTGACAAGTGAGCCTCCCCCCTCTACAAATTGTATAGTTCATCTCACCATTCATTTTCTGTATTATTCTTGGAATCATCTGTATTTCCAAGGATCTTGATTCTTTTTTGGTGGAAAATGACAGTAGCATTGTAGTTGGAGAAGTATTACTTAGAACTACTTCGAGGCCTTTTACCTAGACAGAATTGGTAGTATTCTTCAATAAACAAGTTTATACAGATATTTCTAACTCAAAAGGAGGATTATAGTGTTTTCACTTAATATTTTTGAGTACTATTTGATAATAGAAATTTTCCGTTCAAAATACAATTATATTTATTTTTAGCTGTTTTTAAATTGCAAATAATAGTTAATGCAGAATATTGAAAAGCAGAAGTCATTACTATATTTAGGGAAGTCGCTAAGCTTTTACTTAAGTGAATTTTAAACATACTTAAAACTGAGTCTTTTATATTTTCTATAGGTTTGAGCACCCTGATTAATGTTAGTGTGATGAGACAATTATTCTTTTGAGATCACCTTAATTCTCAAGGTTATGCTTCAGTGTGATTAGTGAACCTATTAAACATTCATTATAGATTTTAGACATTTATATGGATATTTAATTTAGATAACTTTAATTATTTTAATATTTTATGTTTTAGGTCTTGGCTGTTAGAACAATTCATGAGAAGCTTCTTTATTTTTTGCCTACCAGTGAAGAGAAAGTTATGTGCCTCTCTCGAGTATTTGAACCTTTTACTGGTCTGAATCCTGTGCAATATAATCCATATACTGAGGTGAAGAATATATATGTTTATGTCTTTATAATTCCTCTGTGTTGTTCTTTTTAAAGATAGATTTTAAAATATTAAAGTCTAATAATATTGTTAATTTGTTTAGCCTTTATGGAAAGCTGCAGTATCTCAATATGAAAAAATCATTGCCCCTGCAGAACAAAAAATAGCAGGAAAATTAAAAATTTATATTTCAGAAATTCAAGACAGTCCACAGCAGGTAAAGTATCGAAATATTTTACTATTAGATTTTTATTCCTCACATGCTGACATAGTCTATCATGATGACATATTTTATTTTATTTTATGTTAGCTTCTTCAAGCATTTTTAAAATACAAAGAGTTGGTGAAGCGTCCAACTATAAGCAAAGAGTTAATGTTAGAAAGAGAAACTTTACTGGCAAGACTTGTGGACTCAGTTAGAGGTAAGTTCATTGGTGATTCTAGTGTTTGCTTGAGAAAGTATTTTATAGGTTTTTCAAAAAATGTTGTATATCCTTTAGTGTTAATATATATTCTGACATTGTTATGCTGGCAATTGTTATAGAATGACTGGTTATTTTCTTTTTCTTTCTGACTTGGTACACAGTCTTGAGGCCAATTTTCTTCTAGGCACAACTTTACATATAGCTCCTGTGAAATGGGAGGTATTCAGGAATTTTTGCTGCCTCTATGTAATCATTTATTTGATGTAAATTGCATAGATTTTCGAGTAGACTTTGAGACACGGTGTCGCGGAATCCCTGGGGATGCATCTGGACCACTTTCTGGCAGAAATCTTTCAGAAGTTGTGAATAATATTGTTTGGGTTCGTCAGTTGGAGTTGAAGGTATTTGATTTAACCTAAATCAAAGAATACTAATCGCTCAAAAATACAGCAAATTAAGACATGAATAGTAGACTCTGTAGTGAAAATATTCTGCTTTCCTTGGCATCTCTATCTAATTTCATATGAAATGTAGAAACCTGAGAAATACAGTATAATGATTCTGATTATTCCTTAGACAAAATTGTCAACTCATTTATCATTGTAGTTATACTTGCTCAAAGCAAATGCATTTAAACATTGTTTAAAGAAATAAGCATTCTTTGTACTGCATTAAAAATGTAATTGCAGGGCTGGGGATATGGCCTAGTGGCAAGAGCGCTTGCATCGTATACATGAGGCCCTGGGTTCGATTCCCCAGCACCACATATACAGAAAATGGCCAGAAGTGGCACTGTGGCTCAAGTGGCAGAGTACTAGCCTTGAGCAAGAAGAAGCCAGGGACAGTGCTCAGGCCCTGAGTCCAAGCCCCAGGACTGGCCAAAAAAAAAAAAAAAAAATGTAATTGCAAAATCTTGGGTAGTTGCAATCAATCTCTAAGTATGTTTATATAACTAAATCATCTTAGGATGATAGGAAATTCAAAATTATAGTGATATTATTTGAGGAAGTGACAGATTTTTTGGGTTGAAATGACTTATTTAGGATCTGGACACTGTTGGTGCACACCTATAATCTTAGCTGCTTAGGATACTGAAAATGTGAGGATCATGGTTCAAGGCCAGACTGGGCAGAAAAGTTCATGGGTGCAATGGCATGAATCTGTTGTCCAGGCTGAAAATGGGAGGTTTGTAGTTCCAGGCGAATCTCAGCTGACACGTCTGAGACCCTGTCCCTGTGAAGGGAAACTGGATATGGATTTACACTTGGGATTCCAGCAAGAGAAGCCTAAAGTAGGTCCAAGAAAGTGTTCATGAAGAAGTGGGACATTATCTCAAAAACTACTGGCAAAAACTGTGCTGGATGCACAGCCCAAGTTGTAGAGTAGCACACTAGCAACTGTTAGATGCCAAGTAAAAAACCTTAATATAGCTGGGAGCCGGTGGCTCATGCCTGTAATCCTAGATAGTCAGGAGGCTGAGATCTGAAGATTGCAGTTCAAAGTCAGCCTATATATGATAGTCTGTGAGACTTATTTCCAATTAACTACCAGAAAACCAGAAGTGGTGCTATAGCTCAATATGGTTGGGTGCTAGCCTTGAGCAAAAGACTCAGGTCAGGGACAGAGCCCAGGCCCTGAGTTCAAGCCCACCACTGACAGAAACAAAAACTTAATATTATTAAAGTTACTTAAGACTTATATGGCTTTACTATTATTACTATGTCTGTTGTCCTTCATATTTGACTTATGCAATAAATACTATTCTGTGATTAAAGGCAAGAGAATATTATAAAATCTAGCATTTTTATACTTTGCACTCAAGTTTGTCAGTTGGCTTTCCAGAGTACTATAGTGTTCCTTGTATAGTTTTGGAAGAACAGTACTTTATTTTTCTCTCTTGACATTGATTTGCCTCATTGTTTGCTGTATTAACCAGGGCATTAACTCAGGGAATTATTACTGTGGTACTTGTTTAGGAGTACTGTTGAAGTTTTGGAGTTTTCTCTGAATATCAGTGAGCCCAAGTATTTTCAGACCTATCATTGTTTTATTTTTACCCTTAAAATTGTGCCTTGTCTTCTTGTGAGTTGCTGTTCTGAGGTAGTATAGGTCATGAATAAAGTAAGGACTGATGTCATGTTGTCTGAAAAACTTTGTTTCATTATTTAAAGATGAGGGGAAAATAATTTTTGAGTGATAGGTTAGAAGAGGGTGCTAATTTTGTTTGAATTCCAGTAATGCACATCATTGTAATTTGACTTTAACAGGTAGATGATACTATGAAGATTGCCGAGGCTCTTTTATCTGACCTGTCAGGATTTCGATCTTTCCATCGAAGTGCTGAAGATCTCTTAGACCAGTTTAAACTATATGAACAAGAACAATTTGATGATTGGTCCAGGGATATTCAGTCAGGTTTATCTGACTCCAGATCTGGTTTGTGGTGAGTATGGGTAAACTAAGTTGTGAAACAAAACCATCAGTCCAAATGGCAAAATAGAACTGATGTTTCTATTTTCTCCAAACTTAATGTTCCTCCTTCACCTATTTATTTGGTCCTAATTTGTATGTAGTTAAGTTTGGACATTTCAATGTTGTGGTTAGATTGACCATGGACTTGCAGATTCTCATTTGAGAATTTTGTTTTCCTTCTCAGGTTTTCTCAATTTAGCATTTACATATTTTCCCTATATTTATATTACTAAGATGCTTATTTTTTACATCAATACTGTACATACACATTATGGTAATTTTAAACTTCTTGAGACATGGACTAATTTTTTCATGGTGCCCAAAGTAATAAGCCTTAGGTTACTATTTGCTGAGCCTTATTAAATAGATTAGGTAAGGTTATTCAAACATGTTATGTTTTCTAGACAAAACAAGTTTGGGTTTTTTTTTGTATCTTGGGTCAACTTTCTCCAGCATATTGTCTGTAATTTTTAGAACTTTTATTTATTTTTTATTTTAAGCTTGGGCCTTGAAACGTACAGTTTACCACTGAGCTATACTGCCACAACTTGTTTTTTTTTCTTCCAGCTTCTCATTTTTCTAAAACACAAGGTCTTCCTCTGTTGATAGATTGGCCTTTAATTCTTGATTCTCTTACCTCAGTTTCTGAGTAGTTGGGACTACATGTGTATATGCCAGCATGCCCAACTATGTCCTTTAAAAAGAAACTTTTAAATATGAAGTTCTATATGTGAAGTTCTGTTTTTATTCCACATACTGATGTAAAGAATGATTAGGCTAAAAGTAATGTTTCTTGTGCTAAAATTCTGGCTCTAGAAGAATCGAAGAACCAAAAGTTCTGGGGCATAATGGTTAGATCTATGCCATTTAACTATTTTCCTTCCAACTCTGAGCCTAAAATAGTAGAGATGCTCTAGACCAAAAAAATTAAAAGTGTTCTATCCAACATATTTTGGAACACTTGCATACTTCAGTACTTTTGTTGTTGGTGATCAGCTCTGTGTGGTAGCTTACCAGGGCACTGTAATCTGTTTTAGAGGGGATTGCTAAACTTGCTTCAATCTAGTGTGCACATCAAACCATGTCCTGAGTTATTAGTGTGGTTTTGAACACAGTTTTGACAGTGCCTGTAAATGCAGACTGATTTTGAAGGTAATCCTGAATAAAAGTAAAAAGACTCACCACTACAGTTTCATGGCAGGCTTAGTGTACAGACAGAAAAGCTTGGATATTTTTTCTTTTTTTTCTGTGCTGGTCCTGGGGCTTGAACTCAACCTGGGCACTATCCCTGATCTTTTTGTGCTCAAGGCTAGAGCTTTGCCACTTGTGCCCCACAGCTCCACTTCAAGCTTTTTGGTGGTTAATGGGAGATAAAAGTCTTAGCGACTTCCTGCCTGGGATTGGCTCTGAACTGTGATCCTTAGATCTCACCCTCCTGAATAGCAAAGATTAAAGATTTGAGCCGCAGGTACTGGCCTGACTTTTTAAAGCCACTTCAAGTATACATTTTGTGTTGTTTTGTTGTGTGCTATTGAAGTAGGTCGGGTGTATACCTTCTTTGCTTTTCAGTGGGCTAGCTTTGAAGACCTAAAAGATTTCTTAATTAGAAAAACATAATACCTTAAGCCTAATTAAGACCGACATTTTTGTAATACACCTAGTTGGAATACTCTAAAGTAGAGCAACCGTAGAAGAATGAAACATTAGGGTATTTCTCTACTGCTATACTTTAGATTGTTTTAGAGAAGATTGTATGGCCTTTCCTAGGCAGGGTAAGCACTATGTCACTGAGTTATATTTCCAGTCTCATTTCTATTTAATAAAATAATTTATCCTTTAATAAAAGTATAAAAAACTCAAGTAGACTGAAAAATTCTTGTATATTGTTAGGAAATGAATCAAAACCTTTTCTTTTTGGTGGATATATCAATTTTGAGACTTAGCTGACAGTTAAGAGATTGATTTTGTTTTTAAAACTACTTGGTTGAAATATTGATGTGACATGTGACACTGTGATTTGGGTATTGCAGTTTCTTTCTAAAATCTGGGCTATGAGGAATCTGGGCTATTTGTGAAAAAGGGCCATAATTTAAAGGTCATAATTAATTTTTTGTTTTAATACTAATATTTATATAAAAAGTATTATGTTTTTCACCAGTCAAAAGAGTGAGAATGTGAAACTTAAAGATTTGTATTTTTTTTTTTTGGTAGCATTGAGGCTAACAGTCGAATAATGGAATTGGATCCTACTGATGGGGCATTAAAAGTACACTATTCTGATCGGTTAGTGATCCTTCTACGAGAAGTTCGTCAGCTCTCTGCCCTTGGCTTTGTTATTCCTGCAAAAATCCAGCAAGTGGCAAACATTGCACAGAAGTTCTGCAAGCAAGCAATTATTCTTAAACAAGTATGTCATCATATAATATGACTCTTCTGAATCCATTACTTCAAATAAAATGTGCTAAGGGCTTCCTTTTGATATTTTTAGGCTAATAAAGTTAAATATCATTAGCTTGTGAACTTATGGTTTGCTAAAATTGGCTTTGCAACCAGTACAGAGGCTTGTTACTGCTTTTCATTCTAAAATGACTTACAAAAGTAGAATATTGTTTTATTTTTTATGTTTATTGCAAAGGTTTTAAAGGACCTTCTGCGTAATAAGTTCCTTGTCTGCCTAACAAGGGGATATTCACAGAGAATTCTGGGTTATTGGATTAGTCTTCATTTCTTGTCATTTTTCAGTCTAATTTGGAGTAGTGAATTTTCATGCATGTTAGTAAAAAGAAGAGGACTCCATCATTCTGGCTTGCTTTCAGTAGATTGTTAGAGCCTATGACTGGAAGCAGAGAGACTGGTTAGAGACTGTTTTATCCTGTTGCTAAGAGATGAAGGTTTATATGAGTTAGAGCTGGATCAAGGGAACTAGTCAAGTAATAGGATTAGAGGCACATTTTCAAAGTATAGGTAATAGGCTTTTGTTGATGTAGGATGTGAGAGAAGACTTAAAAGACAACTCAAATAAGTTTTGTTTGGAGAAATTCTGTGCTTTGTCCTGAAAAAGGAAGGACTTCTTGAGAGGTATAGAAGTTAAGAATTTAGATTTATTTGCTTATGTTAGTACTCAACATGCTTTGCTTACTTCCTTTTCTGTGTCTTTGGACGTATTGATTCCAGGAACTAGGTTCTGTCATCTTTGTTCAGTGAACCTCAATACATCACTTAGAAAATTGTAGTAACTCAATGTATATGTTGACTATATGTATTGAATTATTAATCTTGAATTAGAGAAGAAGAATATTTCTGTTTGATCTTAGGATAGAGAAAAGTTACTATTCCCATTCAAATAATAGCAGTGAAGAAAACGAAAACTTACAGATGAAATCTGTTCTTATCAGTTGTTGCTAATTGGACTTCTGCTTTATAGGTGGCACATTTTTATAACTCTATTGATCAACAAATGATCCAGAGTCAGAGGCCAATGATGTTACAATCTGCCCTAGCATTTGAACAGATAATTAAGGTAAGTGACTTTATACTTTACTATTAGACTTTACATGTGAAGTGATTGCTTTAGTTTCTCAGTATACCATTCGGCTTAGCATAGCCATTGGTGTAAACTTTTGCTCCTCAATGCTTTCATTCGCTGTTAGTAACAGATTTCCAACTGTGCATTTAAACAGTTATTTCACATATTTTGGTATATATTTTGATCAGCTGTAGTACTGTAGATAATATACAATGTATATGCTATTTATTTTCCACTGAAGTTGGAGGGCCTTGTATAGGGTTTATTAGCACTTTTATATTGTGATTTAAGACTTAATTTCTTTTTATTTGCATTTATATAAAATCTGTATGTAAAGTTAGGAAAACTCATTTTTATTGTAAAGGTCCTGTACAGAGGGGTTATAGTTATGTAAATCAGGTAATGAGTACATTTCTTTTTGGACAGTGTGATCTCCTCCATGGTTTCCTCCCAGTTTTTTTCCCTCCCAACCCTTTCCCCTCCAGAAAACTCAGTAATATGTTACTCTGTGACTACTGACTTTCTGAAATTCATAGTTTTAGTTTTTGTAGATATAAATTGGTTGAAAAATACATAAAGAGGGGCTGGGAATGTGACCTAGTGGTAGAGGGCTTGCCTAGCATGCATGAAGCCCTGGGTTCAATTCGATTCCTCAGCACCACATATACAGAAAAAGCCAGAAGTGGCGCTGTGACTCAAGTGGTAGAGTGCTAGCCTTGAGCAAAAAGAAGCCAGGGACAGTGCTCAGGCCCTGAGTTCAAGCCCCAGAACTGGCAAAAAAAAAAATTACATAAGGAGGAGTAAGCTCTGTTCTTTTACTTAAATGAATGTGGGTTACAATTCTTTTCAGGATCCTTAGGACCCTTCCACATTCAAAGAGTCACTAGGATTTTTTTGTGTGATTTACTATAGAGTTGTGTTCTCAGTGCTTGGAAGGCAGCAGCAATTAATTACAATGAATGAGTATAATGCAAAATTAATACAGGGAGAAGCACATGGATTGAATCACAAAAAATTCAGTGTAAGCTTCCTGGAATAGAATCACACAGGGCATTGAATTTCCTTACCAGCAGTTAAAGTATAAGTGAAATGTGGTCTTGCTAGATAAGGTCATTAGAGATTCACCACTCAGGTTTATATTGGGGGCTGTCACTTTGTCATTTTCTGCTTCACATGTTCCCAAATCCCAGGATTCTAGAAAGAAAGAGTGCTCAGCATAAACCATGTTACTTAGATACAGTAAGCCATTCTTAGAGTTAAGCAGGTGCTCACCTTTCAGAAATCCAACTTCCCAGGTGTCAGCTAAGGGTTGATTTCTTTTTTAAAGCAGGTGTTTCATTTCAAATAATAGACCAACCATGTTAACTTTTCTGTAAGTTCTCAGGTTTAAAATACACTAGAGGGCTGGGGATATAGCCTAGTGGCAAGAGTGCCTGCCTCGGATACACGAGGCCCTAGGTTCGATTCCCCAGCACCACATATACAGAAAACGGCCAGAAGTGGCGCTGTGGCTCAAGTGGCAGAGTGCTAGCCTTGAGTGGGAAGAAGCCAGGGACAGTTCTCAGGCCCTGAGTCCAAGGCCCAGGACTGGCCAAGAAAAAAAAAAAATACACTAGAAGCTATATGATTCATACTGTAGATGCTTTAATAAAGATGTTTTAGTAAGTTTGTTTTCTGTGTTTAATGAATTTATTATGGAAAGTTGAAAAAGTAGAAGTCAATAAAAAGAAATGTCTTTATATTGCCAACCTATAGCAGTTTTTGAAGTCCAATATAGTGGAGTATTATATATATATGTATAATTATATGTATATACACATGTATATATGCATGCATTCACATATGTATATACTTCTAAACTTTTTTCTGTGTATTAAAAATATGTATATGTATACACATTATTTTACTTTTCACCAAAGGTATAGATTTGTTTTGAATTTTAAGCCTTTTAACTTCCCTAATAAATGTATTCCAAATTAATATATTCAAAATAACCTCTGTGGTTGCTGAAGATGTGGCTCAGTTGGTTAAACGTTTGCCTAGAGAACTTGAGGCCTGGTATTGAAACTTAAGAACTAACAAGAACACCAAAGCAAGCCCAAACAAAATAACATGTTGATATTTGTAAGGGGAAACTAATGTATGTTGTGAAGTCTTGTGAGAATAAAATATTTTATAATGTATATATACCATCTTGTAACCATGAGGTATCAGCTTGTGCTGCTTCATTGCCTTCCATTAGAGTTTAGGCCTGGCATCTTGAAGGACCTGATTGATACTAGGAAAGGTGGAGCATGGGATTGATTGGCATTTTGTGTTGCTCTGAGGTAGAGGTGGAAGCTCACCTCCTTGTTGAGCCCCACCAACAGTACCTTAGTGGAACAATTGGACTAATACCTGCTTCTGTAAGTAGTGAAAGTGGTGGAAGATCAGCACAATACTTGGTCCCACTAAAACAGTTGAGAGACAAAATTTTTTCCATTGGTGTTTGACTACCACAGGGCAGGTTTTGTTAAAAAAAAAATTCTTCTGTTAGACTACTGTTTCCTAATCCATTGACTGGGGGAAACAGGTGAGTCCTGGAGTATTTTTGGTTTGTGTCTGTTAGTGTTTCTGTATTGAAGCATCTCTAGGGGATGTAGGAGCTGCTGAGGAAACAATTTCTGAGCTCTCTGCCCTTTCTATTCTACCTTCTTGTCTTCCTATGCTTGTTTGTTACGTTATATGTAGGTTTTTTTTTTTTTTTTAGTTATTAAAAAAAGCTGCTTTCTTCCACAGAGAACCTGGAAGAAATGGAGCTACTCAGTCTTGACCAGACTCTTTTTTTTTTTCCTTTACAAAATTGAAAACTGTTACATGCTTTTTTTTTTTTCACTTATTGGGTTGAACTCAGTGCCTGGACACTGTCCCTGAGCTCTTTTGCTCAAGGCTAGCACTCTACCACTTTGACACAGCCCCACTCCTGGTTTTTGACTGGTTAATTGGAGATAAGAGTCTCATGGGTACTTTATGTCCAGGTTGTCTTGGAACCATGATCCTCAGATCTCAGCCTCCTGAGTAACTAGGATTACAGGAGTGAGCCACCAGCATCTGGCTTAGAGGTTTTCTTTATTGCAGGTCAGTGTTGATGATAATTGGACTTATGATATAGTATTAAATCTTTTGGAAAAAAGACATCTAAATAGCAAATATCTTTTATTGTATCACAGAATTCAAAAGCAGGAGGTGGAGGAAAGTCACAAATTACTTGGGATAATCCTAAAGAATTAGAAGGCTACATCCAAAAACTTCAGAATGCTGCAGAAAGACTTGCCACTGAGAATAGAAAACTGAGAAAATGGCATACCACATTTTGTGAAAAGGTATAAATAGTATTTTATAGAAGGTTATTAGTATGTAATTTTTAAAAACTTTCCTATTTGGAAATAATTTGAGTCTTAAAGTTGCAAAAATTGTAAATACTGTTCACTACATTTTCCTCTGATATTAACCATTTGTATACCTATGGTCTAGTCTCCAAGTAGGAAATACGCTGCTTTTGAATTTTACAAATTTTCCTCCTAAACCCTTTTTCTATTTTTCAGGTATAATTCAGTTTCTTTATGTTAAGTTACGGAGTCTTTGTAGTCCTCTTCTTGTTAGTAATTATTTCATGAACCCTGGTTAGTTATTTAGAGGACTGTTAACTTGAGTTTATGTGATGTTTTCTCCTTGTAATTTGTGAGGGATACTTCAGAAGTGATGTTTTGCCCTTTTCAGGGCTTTAGTGAATTGTTGATGTGCTATACAGGCTAAGTGGCCCTCGGTCACTTGATTAAGGGTGCCTGAATAGGTACTTACTTTCTAGCAGGTTTTGACATTACTGTACTTTAACTTTTGGAAGGTGGTTGTTCTTATGAATATTGATCTGCTTCGGCAGCAGCAACGCTGGAAAGATGGATTACAAGAATTAAGAACTGGCCTAGCCAGTGTAGAAGCACAGGTAAGAGTCTGTTTCACTTCGTGTCTATATTTTGAAGTCCAGTCTTTACAGAGGATATGAATTGATAGCACATTCATAAAGCCTTATTGGTTAGTTCTAAAAAACCTTATGTAAATGACATGAAATCACAATGAATTTACAGTAATAATATAAAAGTTTGTATGTCTTATTTATTTATTTATGTGGCCAATCCTGGGCCTTGGACTCAGGGCCCGAGCACTGTCCCTGGCTTCTTTTTGCTCAAGGCTAGCACTCTGCCACTCGAGCCATAGCGCCATTTCTGGCCGTTTTCTATATATGGGGAATTGAACCCAGGGCTTCATATATACCAGGCAAGCAGTCTTGCCACTAGGCCATATTCTCAGCCCACCTAGGCCATATACCCAGCCCAAAAGTTTGTATGTCTTACGGAGTCTTGAATCCTTCAGCAACTGTGTGTAGTTTTTCTAACTTGGTGCTTAAATGTCTGTTGTTTGTTAATTCTCTTTTAGGTGATTGCAAAGTTAAGGCAGAAGTACAATGATTGCAATAAGTCTCATGTCATAATTATTTCCTTTTCTTTTGAGTAGTATGTCAGTCTTGTTAATATTTTGATATAAGGAGATAGATATAGAGGTGGCAGCACAGGGCTTGTTACCTCGTAGATAATAATATGATCTTGTTTGAATATGGGTTAGCCATTTTACATATTTTCAGCTCAAATAGTAGATAGCTAACCTTGAGAAAAAAATCTCAGGGATAGCACCCAGGCCCTGAGTTCAGGCCCAAAGACTTTCACAGAAAAATAAAATGAAGGGCTGCATGTTTTTAGGTGTTTAAAATGATCTTCTTGCTTGTATAGTATATTTCATGTGATAATAATTGCTACACTAAATGATGTGAATGTCACATATTAGGGATTCCAAGCGAGTGACATGCATGCATGGAAACAGCACTGGAATCACCAGCTGTACAAGGCCCTGGAACATCAGTATCAAATGGGCCTGGAAGCACTTAATGAGAACCTACCAGAAATAAATATAGACCTAACTTACAAGTAAGATGTTTTTAAACCCCAATTTAACTTCCAAGTTATAATTTTCTAACACTTTATATTGTTAAAATGCATATACAATTGTACATAAAATTAAATCTATGCTTTATTTTCAGACAGGGACGGTTACAATTTAGGCCCCCCTTTGAAGAAATTCGGGCTAAATATTACAGGGAGATGAAGAGATTCATCGGCATTCCAAATCAGTTTAAGGGAGTGGGGGAGGCAGGAGAGGAGTCCATTTTTTCTATCATGATAGACAGGAATGCAAGTGGATTTCTGACAATTTACAGCAAAGCAGAAGACTTGTTTAGGAGATTGTCAGCTGTTTTACATCAACATAAGGTATTTAACATGTCATTTTCCCTTGTTTGATCTTAAATTTTCATTCGATTGAATTAACAGTAAGTGTACAGATTAATAGTTTTGTGTGGTATAAAATTAACTGCAAAACTAGAAGGCCAAAATTAAGAGATTCTTAAACAATTTGGATTTAGGCTGATAATGAAATTTTTTTTAGAAAAGACCTAAAAATTTTTGTTCTTTATTTTGTGAAGCCAAATAAACTATTTTTTAAAAACTTAGAATGTGACATGACTCTTGTGTCATTTTAATTCTCCTGGATAAAATATATTTTGAGGTGAAATGCTGAAATGTTAATGAAATCAGGACTAATGTAAAGATAGCTACATCAATACTAGGTGCTGCTGTCTCACATCTTTAATCTTAGCTACTTAGGAGGCTGAAATTAAAGAATCTCAGTTTGAAGCCAGTCCACGTAGAAAAGTTGGAGAGACTCCATCTCCAGTCACTAGCAATAACCTGGGCTGGAGTTCTGGCTCACGTGGTAGGAGATTAGCTGTGGGCAAGCAAGCCACATCAACAACTGATGTGTGTTCTGTGAAATCTGTCATTGGGAAGTTTAGTCCTTGGGAGAATGCCATAGGATGTGCTTACACAAACCTACATGTGAGGTCTATTGCCCTACTGGGTTGCATGGCATATCCACATTAATGTGTGTGGGCTTTCATCTGTTACTACATCATTAGATACATCTTGTCAAGCAACATCATATAACTTTAATCCCACTGCTCATTTGTATTGGTCCTGTGTGCTAAGACTGAACACTGCTTCAGTTCTTTAACTGGCTTTGCAGTGCTTATGAATTTTAGATTTATACAGTACTGGGTAAATCTGAATACTACAAGATTTATAACTTACAGTGAGTTGTCTTTGCAGAGTGAGTCTATGTTTTTTCTTTTATATGTGTCTAATGTGGAAAGAAAATCTAAATTAACACTTACTAACTTTTAAAAGAACTTGTATTTACTGTATTTGCATGTTAAATCTTTTTTCTATTCTTTTGGTTTTGGCAATCATGAGTACATTTACTTAAATTCATATTTACTTGGAATACCTAACATTTTCTCCATTTGTTCGTCTAAATAGCTGGATTCTAATCTTCTAAATCTTAAGTTATTCTACTGCTTTAACATACTTTTCATTCTTTAAATAGGAATGGATTGTAATTGGGCAAGTTGATATGGAAGCTTTGGCAGAAAAACATCTTTTTACTGTTCATGATTGGGAGAAGAATTTTAAGGCACTGAAAATAAAAGGGAAAGAAGTAGAACGACTTCCAAGGTATTGGAGATTAATGTAGCATTTAGGACCATACTCATTTTTCTTGGGAACAGTGGAATCAGATCAGTTTCTTCCCTCTTGTGATCTCAGTTGTGACATTTGAAGTACCATCTGGATAGGACATTTCAGAGAATGAAAGAACTTTTCTTTCTAGAGGCTCTATTGGCCGAAGTCTAGTTAGGTAGAATATACTAAGGGAGGAGGCTTCTCTTCACATCCAGTATGAGGAGGAACTATGTGTCTGCACAGCCTAACTATGGTCAGGAGCTTTATGTTATCCACATAGCAGTGCTCTGCTTTAAGAATGCCCTGGGGGGGCATACAACAGACTGAGGCATCTAGATATTGAGGAGAAGGGTATTTTATAATCTATCATTTTATAAATCTCTCCCCCTTGCTATTTAAAATTATCAACACTGCAACTCTCCTAGCTGTAAGTTTCATGAAAAGGCTTGTATAATAGTGCGTATATTATCTATGGAAGATAACCTCACCTTTGTTATTTGTTCAGTGGATATTGGAAGAACATTTCTAACATGAACACCTTGTGCTGTAGCACACAAAGACAAAGAAGAGGGAACCTGAGATGAAGTTGTTCACTCTCTAGTAGAGCCATATAGCCAGTGTATCTAAGGATGAAGTCAGTCCACAGAAGGGTCATCTCTGTGGTTGGGTAGCTTTTACCAACTGCATGACCTTGGTGGTCACTTAAATTGTGACTCTCAATTTTTCTCTGCTTTACAGTACTTACAACAATATTATTGGTAATGCTTATGGCTAAATGAATAACCTGCATATGAATTACTGGTACTGGTTAGATTTTCAATAAATGTTAAGTTTTTAGTTGGTATTAACACCAGATGAATAGTTTGTGTTCCACTGACAGATGTATTCTATAAAATATAATTGTTTTAATGAGATGTCTCTTACTATGTCTCTTTCTTACATGGATGTGTCCATTGGCATTTTTCAGCACTGTCAAGGTGGACTGCTTAAATATTAATTGCAGCCCTGTGAAGACTGTGATAGATGATCTCATCCAGAAGCTGTTTGATATGCTTGTTCTCTCGTTGAAGAAGTCCATCCAGAGTAAAGACACTTTAATTTTAATTTCTATTCCATTTTGTATGTAGTGACATTGCTTTGAGGGTCATAAAGTATGACTAAAAATTAAAATTGAACTAGAAAATGCTATTAAATAAAATTCTCTCAAAGTGAAATTTTGAGAAAGAAAAGTCCTATTTATCCTTAATAACAAGTATAAAAAGTGAAGACAGTTTCATTATTTGGAGTCTGAACTAGCATCAGATTGTTGTTGCATATGGTATTGGGAAGTTTATGTGATTATGGCATAATGTGTTTTTCAAAAGACTGAAGAAGTTTCTAACTTTTTTGTAAAGTTTAGTAAGACTGGAGACATTTTATTTTCAAAGATTTAAAGTACAGTGTGAAACCACTAAACTTAACATGGGAAGAAATCCGTTTTAATGTACTTCTTGAAATTTTGTTGCATGAAAACATGATAATGTAGGATTTAATGTGTTAATCCTTCTTGATTTAGAAATTTTGTGATTGAATTTTTTGGTAATAATAATATGTCTTATTTTTCCTATTACCTACCAGCTCATATACATGAAATTGATACGTTTGTTACTGAGGCAATGGAAAGCTTAACGGTTACACCCCAGTCTGTGGAAGAAATAGGCAATGCAAATTTACAGTATAGCAAGCTACAAGGTCGGAAGCCAGAGGTGAGGACTACAGGGAAGGGTTGTTATTGTTGTATTTCTGTGGGTGTTTAGGTATTTTTGTGTGATTATGTAGAAATACATGTTCTCCAGTAGAGAGGTCCAGGTGATCTGGTGATCTGGCATTTATTCCCTGGACTTGATGCTGTGTTGGTATAATAGAAGAGTAACTGTAAGGCTTCTTTTTAGAAGTGTTTGTAGTTTATTTCATGTGTGATGTAACATATTAGAATTCTAAGTTTAGGATGAAATTAAAACTGAAATATGAATACCCACACAATGAAAGAGTTCATAATTGAAAATAAGTTATTTTAATGTAAAATGTATTTTAAAAAAGCAAATCATGAAACAAAATGAATGAGGGATAGAGGGTTGGCTCAAGTGTTTGTATGCTTGACTTCAAAGCACGAAATTCTGACTTCAAAGCCAAGTACCACAGAAAGATACCTTGAAAGAATTGATAACGTATTCTGTTACATGCACTTTTTTTAACCTTTAGATTTTGCCCTTATTTCAAGAAGCTGAAGATAAAAACAGACTTTTACGAACTGTGGCAGGAGGAGGTTTAGAAACAATTAGTAATCTGAAAGCCAAGTGGGATAAATTTGAGTTAATGATGGAAAGCCATCAACTTATGATCAAAGATCAGGTAAGAAAAGTTTAGGTATTTTATTAAAATGGGAAATTTATTCTTACATATTTTTTGCTTGCATTTATTTCATATAGCCTAGGATTATGAAAATTGTAGGTTGCTATTGAAAACCTCCTTGATACATTTATAGTGTTTTTATACTTTATATAAATAGTGATTATTTCACATGGTTTGTTTTCAGTTCTTGCCATACTTATAATCTATTTCTAATTTTATTAATGAACCGATTGTTAATACCTTAGTTGATTTTTAAAATTGATTTTCTTAATTTCTCAAGTTAGATTGCAAATTAAAATGATACTTGTACTCTATAAATTTATCTGGAATCCAAGTTTTTCTGATTTAATTTCTTACCATCAGTAGGCTACTGTCCCAGATATTTTTCTACTTCATTCACTTGCTACCTAATAGGAAAAGAGGGAAAGGGACACAGTCATTTAGAGGTATAACCTGTAGGTTACACACATCTTATTTGCCTGAAATTAGTCTTAGGGCCCATGCTTCATGGGGGATTGGAATCTGACTTCTTTAATGAAATGGCTGTCCTCTGATATAGAAAAATCAGCATTTTTTTTTTGCCAGTCCTGGAGCTTGGGACTCAGGGCCTGAGCACTGTCCCTGGCTTCTTTTTGCTCAAGGCTAGCCCTCTACCTTTGTAGCCACAGCACCACTTCTGCTTTTTCTGCTTACGAGTTGCTGAGGAATGGAACCTAAGGCTTCATGCATGCTAGGCAAGAACTCTACTGCTAAGCCACATTCCCAGTCCAAGCCAACAATTTTTGAACATGTATGTGTGTGTGTACATATATATGTGTATATATATTTGCAACATCTTTGTTGATAGGTATAGTTGGTACTGATAATTACAGGAATGATTTGCATAATGATAGTTGAGGATTGTCTTTTGTTATTGTACATTTGTGTTCTAACTTTGTCATTGAATTATTATACTTGAAGTAGTAATTAAGGCAATCCCTTGAAAAGTTGGTGTTTAATTTTTACTTTAAATATTGGAAGTAAATACATGAACATATAATGTGAATTTATTCTGGACTAAATTGTTTAAACCGTGCTGGCTTGTAGATTGAAGTGATGAAAAGAAATGTGAAATCACATCTTCAAGTCTACCATGAAGAACTGGAAAAGTTTAAAGCTCGCTGGGACCAACTGAAGCCTGGTGATGATCTCATTGAAACTGGTCAACTTCATACTCTTGAGAAGAGTGCAAAGTTAATAAAGGAGAAGAAAATTGAGTTTGATTATCTTGAAGTCAGAAGGAAAAATCTGGTGTATGTTTCTTCTCTAAAAATAGTAATGTTCATTTTGCCTGGGTGCTGATAGCTCACACCTGTATTACTGGCTACTCGGGCTGTGATCTGAAGACCCAGTTCAAAGCCAGACTGGTCAGGAAAGTCCATGAGACTCTTATCTTCAATAAACTCTTTAAAACAATAAACCCAGAAGTGGAGCTGTGGCTCAAGTGGTAGAACACTAGACTTTAACAAAGAAACTTGGGGATAACACTGAGAACCTGAGTTCAAGCCCCAGAATGGAAGAACATGTGTGTGCATGAGCACGTGTATAACACATACACACACACACACATATACACATACAAATAATGTTCGTTTTGAAAAACTTTAAATTTATATGAGATAGTAATTTTTTGTTGCCTTTGTAAATGAAGAAGTCCGTTTCCTACTATCTCCACTAATCATACATGCAGAATTCAGTGAAATAACTTGGTAACCACTTTTCTTACCTGTTTCTGTAGTGATGATTGCCATCATTTTGGACTAGAAGAGCCCAATTTCTCTCTGGCACATACCATCTCTAAAGACATTGAGAGCTGTGCACAAATTTGGGGCCTGTATGAAGAATTTCAGCAAGAATTTCAGGAAATGGCCAATGAAGACTGGATTACTTTTCGGTTTGCTTAAAAAATTATTTAGATTCTTATAACTTGGTAGTTTATTTCTGGAGATAGGAGGTAAGCTTTAATATGTGTTTCATTGTTTTCTAGGACTAAGACATATCTGTTTGAGGAGTTTTTGATGAACTGGCATGATAGATTAAGGAAGATTGATGAACATTCAGTTATGACAGTGAAATTACAATCAGAAGTTGACAGATACAAAGTATGATTGTTTTCATTACTTTTAAAAACATTTGGAGCTTTCATTTATCTTTTCATTTATCTTTTTCTTGTTTAGTGGCTAAACCATATTTTAATTAGTATATTTTTTCAATTAAGGTACTCCATATATGAAAAAAGTGAGAAAGAGAATAATATTTTCATTGCCAGGTGAAAAGAAGTTATGACTAAGACAATTATGGTAAAACTTAATGGTATTTGTACATAGAGAAAGATAGATCAAATCTTAAAGTAACCAATGTCTTAAGACATGTTAAAGTGCAAAGAGAAATTTGCTTGTATTTATAACAGTGTTTACTAAAAAATTACGCGATATAAGAATGTGATTTCAAGATTGTTAGATAATATAATTAAAATTTTGAGAGTTAATAAATGTAAATAATATGTATTTTGCAAGTATATGAATATGTGTACACATGTTTTTTTTTAACAGATTGTAATTCCTATATTAAAGTATGTCAGAGGAGAGCATCTTTCTCCAGATCACTGGCTAGACCTTTTCCGTCTCCTTGGCCTTCCCAGAGGGACTAGTCTAGAGAAATTACTGTTTGGAGATCTACTCAGAGTAGCTGATACAATTATTGTCAAAGCTTCAGACCTTAAAGTAAGAACTCTGTTGAAAATCCTATACATTTGACCATTATTCATATATAGTTTTTCTTCATATCTCGTTCTTTAAATAAAATAGCAAGTGAGGTTTTTTTTCTTTTCTGGAGATAATAAGTGTCCCATTATTCTACTCTTTCTTTAATAATGAGTGTTTAGCTCTGTGTATAGGGTTACAGAAACAATATAAGCCCCTTCTTAAAGAAAAAAAAATGAAGCATATTTTAAGAAGGAAGCCAACTGTAGTCAGAAAACTAACATGCAAATTGATTTATATAATTTATTCATTTAAATTTTTGCATCTTAAGCTATTTTTGGTATGGTACAAATAGACTCTAGAGGGTACAGAAATTGAGAGAGCTAGACCAATAATGAGTTTGCCAATCAAATCAGGAACAATCTTAAGATTAAAATTTTTTTTCCACAGGTCTGTAATGAGTAGCAGAATTTGTATGCTGTGTTCTGCCCATTCACTGTAAAGTTATGAGAACTTTTGATGCCGTATAGCTACATTTTCTGTCCAAAATGTAAATGTCAAATAATTGTGAAATATTTCTAATAATCCTGAGGAGTTAGTTATAAAAGTGATTAGCACCAGTGGCTCATGCCTGAATTTGTAGCTTATTCAGGAAGCTTACATCTGAGAATCTCAGTTTGAAGTCAGCCTGGCAGGAAAGTCCATGAGACTCTTAGCTCCAATTAACCACTAAGTGGTAGAACACCAGCCTTGAGTGAAAAAGCTAAGGGACAGTGCCTACGCTGAGTTCAAGCCCCATAACCTGTACACACACACACACACACACACACACACACACACACACACACACACACATACACATTCACACACTGACTCATGTGGGAGATAATTGTAGTTGATTGTTAATCACTTTTGGTATATGAGATATACCAAATATTTAAAATACCATAATATTTCTATAGTTTAGTCTCTCCTATCTTGGTTTTTGGTCTCAAAAATTTTAAATCAGAGCAGTTTTTTCTATTATGATAGTTTCTTGAATGTACTCTTTTTCTTTCATAGAAATAAAAAGCATAAGATAGAAGCTTGTGTATGCTTTATCATATGAATGTTAGTCATTATATCTGATATGCCTGGGTACAATAGCCAGTTAATGTCTTGGATTATATGTAAAGTATATCTACTTAATTTTTTCTCCTATGGTGAGAAAGCCAGACAAAATGTGTTTCTATGTGTATCTCTTATAATTTATGTGTAATTTAAAAATAATAAGTGTGGATATTTTGTGCTAAATAGGACTTAAATAGCCGGGCACAAGGTGAAGTTACAATCAGAGAAGCTTTACGTGAACTTGACCTTTGGGGAGTTGGCGCAGTGTTTACATTGATTGATTATGAAGATAGTCAAAGTCGAAATATCAAATTAATTAAAGACTGGAAAGACATTGTAAATCAGGTTGGAGATAATAGATGCCTTCTTCAGTCCTTAAAAGATTCTCCATATTATAAAGGATTTGAAGATAAAGTGTCAATTTGGGAAAGAAAACTTGCAGAGTTAGATGAGTACCTGCAGAATTTAAATCATATTCAGAGAAAGTGGGTGTATTTGGAACCTATTTTTGGCCGTGGAGCCCTGCCAAAAGAACAGACACGTTTCAACAGAGTTGATGAAGATTTTAGGTCAGTATAACTATATAAAGTATGGACATACTTGTGTTTTTAATTATATTGTGACATCTGCAATATAAGCTAATTACATTTTCATTATTGCTGTCTTGTGTATTTAATCTTTCTTCAGTGGATTTTTCTGCAAGTCTGTTCTCTCTTTCAGTTATTCTTGTACTATTTTGTTCTGATCTCCCTTTTTACTATTCTGCTTTCTACATAAGTACATACATTCATGTGTACATACATGCATACATTTCCTAAAGTTACCAGTTACTTTCGATTTATGTATGCATATATGTGTGTGCTCTTGATTCCTATCAATAAATGCTAACTGATGGCTAAATGCAGAAATAGAATGGACATATTTGGTGTCTTCCATTCCCGCCATTTCCAAATCTATTAGATTATCAACTGGGGTTGTTGATTCACAAACTAATTAATATTTTGGAAATACACACTTTTTATACTTCTCTAATTCAGCTCTGAAGTACTTTATCGTTGACATGAACTTTTCCGTTAACCTTCTGACCTGCTCTTTTCTGAGTTTTTCACACAGTAACCAGAAAAGTCATTTAAAAATGCAGCTTCTTCCCGTATCACTACAAGTAAAACTCCAATAGTTTCCCATTGCTCTAAAGATAAAGAATGACCTGATCCTTGTCTTTTCTCTAGCCTCTTCTTGCACTGTTCTTTTTACTTCAGTGACTCCAGCCTTGAGTTTCATCCCCAAAATCTTAGGGAGAAATGGTTTCTTCATTGTTTACTTCTTACCCTCAATCACTTCCTCAAAAAAGTCTTAAGTTACATTGTTATCCTACTTGCCACTGTAAAAGCATTTTGTGCTTTCCTGTCTTCTCATTTATGAGGCTTTTATTGAAATACTTTGAGACATTATTTAATGGGTTTTTTCTGTCATTGGACCACTAGCTTTATGAAATAAGATTTAATACATGTTTAATGAACGAATTAGAGATTTGGTAATATGATCATATAAATTATAATGAAAATTATAATGAAATTAATTTTAGCATAATATATTGGAACTACAATAAACTGTTAATGGTAATGTTCCACTAGTTTGTTTAAAGCAGATGAAAAAACTAAGTGACATAGTCTCTCTTAAGCCAAAAACACTGTTGAGATGGATATAAAAATAATTTTTTATCTTGTAGATCAATAATGACTGATATCAAGAAAGACAATAGAGTCACAACGTTAACCACTCATGCAGGAATCAGGAATTCTCTCCTAACAATACTTGATCAGCTTCAACGATGTCAGAAATCGTTAAATGAATTTTTGGAGGCATGTTATTCCCCCGCCCCCCCCCCCAGTCTATACTTTTAAGTACTCAATATCCTAATTATTTGAAAAGAGATAGTTTTTCTTTTTCTTTTTACTAGGAAAAACGTTCAGCATTTCCAAGATTTTATTTTATTGGTGATGATGACCTATTAGAAATCCTGGGCCAGTCTACCAACCCATCAGTGATTCAGTCACACCTTAAGAAGCTGTTTGCTGGTAGGATCAAACATTTCTTTAGTAGATGTTTATTGAGTTTTAAATACTTTATTTTTTTAATTTATAATATTTTTTTCTTTATTGTCAAAGTGATGTACAGAGGGGGTTAGTTTCATAAGTAAGGCAGTGAGTACATTTCTTACCAACTTGTTACCTCCTCCCTCATTTTTACTTTCTAAGCAGAATGTGAGACGAGTAAATGTCAGTGTATACACTAAAGAACTAGTAGTTTGAGAAGCTCACAGAGTGACAGTTTTTATGACTGATGTGAATATATAGTGGTGGTATATGAACTCAGTTTTGGAACATCTAAGGTATGATCTGAAGAATATATAGGCTTTTGTGAGAAGGTGTACAGGCAGAGGGACTAGGCTATGTTAAGGCCTGAAAGCAGAGGAGAGTATGCCTTTGAGCTTAAGATCTCAATAATGTTTGTGATTTGAAACCAGCTCAGGCAGTGAAGTCTGAGAGACTTTTTGGTTAATTATCTATAAAAAATACCACACTGGAGGTATGGCTCAAGTGGTAGTGTGCCAGCTGTAATTGGAAAAGCTAGGAAAGAGTGAGGGTGAGGCCCTGAGTACAGGCTCTAGTACAGGCACCAACCCCCCAAAAAAATCTCAAGAAAGAAAGACAGCTAAATTGAGATGTTCAGTAAGTGATTTTTGTTGACAGAGAGACCAGAGATAAGAAGGTAGAATTGGGGATCTTCTGAATAAAGTTAAGTGATGGGAATGGGTGAGGTTACTTGGGAGGGATGTGTAACTCAAATGGCAAATGGAATGAGTTTGTTAGGAAAGTAATGGTTATTTTTTTTCCTCAAAATACTTAGTTTGGTGGAGAACAACATCTTTTGAATTAACCTTGAAAAATAAGCAATATATTATCTTCACTCATAATTGGGGAATCAATGAACTATCACACAAAATGTTTGATTAGGACATATTAATACCCACAAATATTATATATATTATTTATAGCTGCTTCTATGAATTTATAGTTGAGTATATGACACAAAAATCACAGGACCCATAAAACCTAATCTATTTACTCTATAGATGTATTTCTTTTATAGAAGTATTTACCAACTCTTAGGCCTTTGAAGCTTTAGATCCTTGTAATTGATTTGGGCTGTGGGAGGTAATAGAGCTTCTGGAATCAAGCTTTCAAGCACTCAAGCTTTGTACTAGCTTGAGTTTTTTATTTGCTTCTCTAAAATGTAGTTCACTTTAGCAAATAACTTTACTTTGGGATCAAAGTGAGAGCATATGTTCAGGTTTTTTATTGCTGAAAAATTACTGTAAATTTTTGGACATCAATTTTTGGACAAGTCTTAAGTACCCATCCCTTTGTGTCAAGTCTGAATATTACCTATAATGATCACTTTTATATTCCATCTACAAAAGTTTTATGCTAATGTAAAACAGACATTGTTTTATGTAATTTATAGGCAGTACTGTGTTTATTGTTTATAGTTGGACAAATTTTGTAAAAAAAAAAAAAAGACATCTGTGTAACCAACACATAGGCCCAGAAGTTCCTTCACGCTTCTTGGCAGTTGGCTTCCACACTCTCTTGCAGGCAAGCATGGATCTGAGTTTTATCACTATGGATTAATTTCTCTCATTTCTAGAGCTTCATAAAACCTTGAAAACACTTCTTTTTTTGATAGATACTCTAACCACATACGACATAATTCCCCAGTGTTTTTTTTAAATGAACATACAAGTATATTTGATTGTGTATTCTTGATCATCATTTTCCAGAAAGAGTTTTAGGCATATAACCAACTAATCCATCAATAAGAACTATCCTAGCTCCGTACATTCTTGGAAGTAGGATAAATGTTATAATCTCTGGAAAATGACATGGCAGTTTCTAAAAAAAGGCAAACATACACTTCACTGTAGCCAGATATTTGCATAAGGAAAATAAAAACATGTTCACTAAACTCTTTTATGAATGTTCTTAAGAGCTTTATTCATGTTAATGAAAAACTGGAGGTAAGCCAAACGCCCAATAGGTGAATGGATAAATTCATCAGTAAGTGAATGAATAAACTAATCAATATATGAATGGATAAATTGTAGTATACTATAAATTGTAGAATACTATACAATAAATGAATGAAATACAATTTGAGGCATTACAAAATGAGCAAAATGAGCCATACTTAAATAAGTATAGGAATGCATATTGGGCTGGGGATGTAGCTCCTGTAGTAGAGTCCTTGGCTAGCATGTACAGGACCAGGGTTGAATTCCCAGCACACCTCCCAACCTGCATAAAAGAAAAAATGAGCCTTATTTCCCCCTTACACTCTGACATTTAAGTACATTTTATGATACATATTATAATTCTGTTATAATTTAATAATTTACAGGGTATGCAATATGCATTGTATAGTATATGTGTATGTATGCATCATATCTAGATACTAATTTTTTAATTTAAATTGTTGCTTTTCTGTAACAGGTATTAACAGTGTGTGCTTTGATGAGGAGTCAAAACATATAACTGCAATGAAATCTTTAGAGGGAGAAGTTGTACCTTTTAAAAATAAAGTTCTTCTATCAAATAATGTAGAGGTAAACTATTATGGAAATAAAAAATAAACCATATGAAATTTGTATCAAAATAGTTCATTAAATTTGGTGAATCAAGGTGTTTTAGGAAACATATCTTTATAAATGATGTATTTTATTAGGTTCAGATTTTTTAAAATTTTGTTTTGTGCTGGTACTGGGGCTTGAACTCTAGTCCTGGGCCCTGTTCCTTAACTCTATCGCTCAAGATGGGTGCTCTGCTACTTGGGCAACAGCTCCATTTGGCTTTCTGGTGGCTAACTGGAAATAAGAAACTCATACTGGAATGTGGCCTAGTGGTAGAGTGCTTGTTTAGCATTCATGGAGCCCTGGATTGGATTCCTGAGCACCACATAAATAGGAAAAGCTGGAAGTGGCACTGTGCCACAAGTGGTAGAGTGCTAGGCTTGAGCAAAAAGAAGCCAGAGTCAGTGCTCAGGCCCAGAGTTCAAGCCCAAGGATTGACTAGAAAAAAGAAACAAAACTTCAGACTTTCCTGCCTGGGCTGGTTTGAACTAGCCCTCTCTCAGTTCCCCTGAGTAGCTAAGGTTACAAGCTACTGGTGTCTGTCTCAGTATTGTTGATAGTGAAAAGATGTAATGAAATTATAATAACCTCTCTGGAGACAAAAGAATATGGACAGTCCAGGGTTTGCATATTTGTTTGGTGAGTTGTGCATATTGCTTTCTAATTTTATTTTTAGGCTTGGTTGAATGATTTGGCCTTGGAAATGAAACAAACTTTGAAACAGTTGTTGAAAGAATGTGTTACTGCTGGACAAAGTTCACAAGGTGCAGTTGACCCATCTCTCTTCCCTTCCCAGGTAAGGGGCTTGTGTCTGGAATACAGGCAGGCTTGGTATTGCAGAGACATTCCTGCCCAGTGGACAGCAGGCTTAGACATCTGACATCTTTTTGTCACTGTCAGCGTACTGAACTTCTTGGGTCTCTGTTCCCTTTAGCTGGAAAACGTGGAAGACAAACTGTAGGATAGTGAAGTTTACCTTCTTTAATAGATCTCTTTAATCTCTTTAATAGATATTATGCTTGGCAGAGCAGATTAAATTTACTGAAGATATAGAAAATGCCATCAAAGATCATAGTCTTCATCAGATTGAAACACAGCTGGTGAATAAGTTAGAGTACTATACCAATGTTGACACCAATTCTGAGGATCCAGGCAATACTGGTATGGAAAAATCAGTCCCTTTTCTGCCAGCCTTAGGTTCTTTGAATTTATTTTTGGTATTGTATCTTCATCTATTTTGTTCCTGACTTGAAATGTGTCCATCCACCCATCTTGGCCATTACATTATAAATTACATTAAGAATTATGTATTGCATGTAGAATGAATGCTGTGAATGGAATATAGAAACTTTACTGGACATTGGTTTTTTTCACCCTTACATTTTTTTTTTTTTGGCCAGTCCTGGGGCTTGGACTCAGGGCCTGAGCACTGTCCCTGGCTTCTTCTTGCTCAGGGCTAGCACTCTGCCACTTGAGCCACAGTGCCACTTTGGCCATTTTCTGTATATGTGGTGCTGGGGAATCGAACCCAGGGCCTCATGTAATACGAGGCAAGCACTCTTGCCACTAGGCCATATCTCCAGCCCCTCACCCTTACATTTTTAACATGTAGTTATTTACATTTTACATCAACAAACACTGACAACTCTATGAGATTATATTTTTTGCTTTTATCCGTTACACAGATTTTAAATGACAGAAGAGGAAAAAATACTAAATTTATCCATATGTTTAGTGTTTCTATTGCCCTTTTTTCATTCCTGATATTCCAGCGTTCCTTCTAAGTGTGGTACTGAGGTTTGAACTGAAATTCTCATACCTACTACTCAGGTGCTCTACCACTTGAACCATGTTCCCAGGTCTCTACTGAAAACTTCACACCTTCATTTTTCCAATTTTCTTATTTATTTGTTGCTTTTTTGGCTTGCATGATTTATCTTACTATTCAAATGTATCATGAAATTGCCACTAAAGAATTTTATACTTTCATACATGAAGTATGTAAGTAACAGGCTAACATTTTCTGTTTGCACAGAATCAGAAATTTTGGAGCTTAAACTTAAAGCACTAATTCTTGACATTATTCATAATATTGATGTGGTGAAGCAGTTAAACCAAGTTCAAGTTCATTCAACTGAAGACTGGGCTTGGAAAAAGCAAGTTCGATTCTATATGAAAAATGATCACACATGCTTTGTTCAAATGGTGGATTCTGAACTTCAGTATACTTATGAGTACCAGGTATGATTGTGGCAGAAATACTTAACATTTCCACCTAGCAATTATTTAATGAAAAATTGCTATTTAAGAGTTGCTACCTTTATTTTTTATATTAATGTCTTCAGTAACTTAAATTTATCAGAATTCAAAAGATGGTAGGTAAGAAAAATATTCTGTTCATTAAAATGCTGAAATATTGCCAGTGTTATACACAGTCTCCACGATGTACATTTACATTGAGAAGTATTTATATAGAATCTGGAATATATCTTTAATCAAGGAGAACTGAGCATTGCCGACCTCAATAGTTCCAAATAGTTTGTGCCTCTTCACACAAGACCCAAATACTGTAATTGTACTTAAGTTCAACAGGTTTTCTAAAACATATCCTGTTTGTACAGTAAAGAAATTGTTTAAAAGCATTTAGTGTCTCCCCTGTATGGTGTCGGTCCTTGTCAGTGTAGCAGGAGCACTGACGTCACATTTTTCCTTTGTAGGGTAATGCTCCCAAGCTGGTGTATACTCCACTGACCGACAAGTGCTACCTTACCCTGACCCAAGCCATGAAGATGGGACTTGGAGGAAATCCTTATGGACCAGCTGGAACAGGGAAAACTGAATCAGTAAAGGCTTTGGGTGGACTTCTTGGAAGACAAGTTTTGGTTTTTAATTGTGATGAGGTAGCACACATAATTGCCAAAATATGTAATAAATTATGTTAAGTGTTAAGATTATTTCTTATGACTTTGTATACGAAATACACTTTTGCTTTTTTTCCTATGGTTCTGATGTTTGATCTCAGGGCTTCATCTTTGCTAGGTAGGTGCTTTAGCCATTTGAGCCATGCCATCAGCTTATTTATTTTTATTTTTTGCAAGTCCTGAGGCTTGGATTCAGGGCCTGGGCACTGTCCGTGGTTTCTTTTTGCTCAAGGCTAGCACTCTACCTTTTGAGCCACAGTGCCACTTCTGTGGTGCTGAGGAATTGAAACCAGGATTTCATGCATGCTAGGCAAGCACTCTACCACTAGGTCACAGTCCCAGCCCCACTACTTTTATTTATTTTGACATGGGGTCTTGTTGCATAGCTCAGGCTGTTCTTCATTAAGTAGTCCTCCCTTCTCTTGAGGGCTAATTATGGGACTGTATGATAATGCTCAGTTTTAAAAATCACTCTACCTTTAAATCATTTACATCACTTATATGTTTTTAGTAAGGACAATACCGAAAAGGAAATATGCAGCATTAATTTGAAGTTACTGCTTTCAGTAACTTACAAGTCACTAAGATTTATATATTTTTAGAGACTAATAAATGATTTTAAATTCATGTAGTGTTGTGTGTTTTTTTGTTTTTGTAGTACTGAGGATTGAACCTAGGGTGTTGCACATATGATACAAGAGCTCTATCTGTAGCCATATCTACTTCCTTACTTCTCTGTGCCTCCCTCCCCACCACAGTGTACTCAGGTGTATTAAGAATACTATATTTTAGTTACAGTCCCAGAGATATGGTATAAGACTAATGCTGACAATCATTTTTAAAATGATTATAGAGTTCTTCATCTCTTGAAACTACCCCAGATTTTGAAAGAGTAGCTACTTAATTCCTTACTGGATCCCTCTCCTCTTTTCTTTTGAACTAATATCCTAGCTCTAGTGCTGGGATTACAGGTGTGTAGCATCACTTATGTCTTAATTCCTATTTTGAAAAAAATTAAAGAGACATAGATGGCTAAAAGGATTACTTTATCAATAAATGACATGAATGTAATTGAATTGTAAAAATATGAATTATTAGAGATGTAAATCATTTTTAATGAATTTTATTTTTAATTGATTTTAAGGGCATTGATGTGAAATCAATGGGTCGAATATTTGTTGGTTTGGTCAAGTGTGGGGCCTGGGGTTGTTTTGATGAATTCAACCGTCTAGAAGAATCTGTCCTGTCAGCAGTGTCTATGCAAATACAGACAATTCAAGATGCTTTGAAGAATCATAGAACTGTATGTGAACTCCTTGGCAAAGAGGTAAAAAAAATTCATTAAAGAATTTAAACTTAAAGACTTAAACTATTTGATAAGACTTGGCTTTATTAACACTATATAAGAATTTGTATTTCCTCTATTACTGCTGTTTGTAATCTGAGACCAGTATGGTAAAGCATTTTATCTATGAAATAGCTCTGAGGTTTTTTATTCCCAGTCCAACTTTCACTATTCATCTTGATACTTTGAATATTAAGTAAAATGCACAAAATTACCTCTCTTAATTCTCCCTACAATCTGTTGATGTAAGTACTGTTACGCATTGACTTTATAGATGAAGAAACCAAGATTCCTGAGAATTGAATCTTTGTCTAATTCTGAAAGCATGTGTCTTTAATCAGTATTCTAGGCAGTGCTGGAGTAGTTACTTCTATGTACTGCTCAGTTCTAAGTAACCACTTTACACCTGTTCCTCACTGCTTCCCACTTTTCACCATGAGAGATTGTAAAGGGGCGAAAACTGTAATCGTGTGTGTGTGAATACTGC
The DNA here is from genome assembly GCF_023159225.1 of Perognathus longimembris pacificus. NCBI lineage: Eukaryota > Metazoa > Chordata > Mammalia > Rodentia > Heteromyidae > Perognathus > Perognathus longimembris. Next base: position 108,713,055 of record NC_063163.1, read on the forward strand.
TGAACACACCAAAAATTAAAAGAGCTGTGAAATTATTCTGTTATCCCAAATAACATTTTCACAGTTTTTTTTAAGGTGGGTAGCCCAAGAAAGACCAGATTTACATTATTAATACATTAATTACGTGGTAAAGCTCTTGACAAGTAAAAATGACTTTGTTAAATGAGAATTACCTCTCTATTATCAAAGTCTACTACGATCTACTTTTTTTCCTCCTTCTTTCTCTTAGAAAGTAATTTTTTCTTTTTCCCAAGGACCTTATCTTGTTGCCTTGTGCAACAGCTCTAGCCTTCTTTCTTCTGATCAAATTTATTATCTTTATAAAAACTAAAATCCTCCCTGTATTCATCTTCTCTTCTACTTCCTGGCCTTTTTCTTTTCTTTCTTTAACAGACAGACTTTTTTTTCTTTCTTTGCTTTATATAGTTTTTCTTCATTGTTGACATTGTATTTTAGCTTCTAATAATGTGTTAAATGCTACTACCAGGTGTTCTTATCATATTCTATTCTTCTCTAACCTACCATTTATTGTACTATAGTTGACTATGTAATACTAGGTTGACTGTGTTTATGCTTCAGAAGGGCGTAAATAGTATTAATTTTGGTTCATACTTGAACTTAGTGAAGTACCTAGTGAAGGAACAAGTTAAGGAACATATTAAGTGAGTGAATACACAGTCAAATTAGTTACCCTCTCTTAAACTTGCCATGTTAAACAACTGATTATGAAGGCAATCTACTGTATAAAGTTGTGGAGTCCTAAGGACTTTATTTTATGTCAAGAAAGAAGATGGTTATCTCATTGGAAGTTACTTTTTGCTAAGATGTAAGTCTTATGAAATACAATTCTTCTTGCAGTACATATTTATAATCATAAATCTTTATACCTATGTTTCCATTTAACATTCCAGGTAGAAATAAATTCTAATTCTGGAATTTTTATCACTATGAATCCTGCTGGCAAAGGTTATGGAGGAAGACAAAAACTGCCTGATAATCTTAAACAGCTCTTCAGGCCAGTAGCTATGTCTCATCCAGACAATGAGCTTATTGCAGAAGTTATTCTCTATTCAGAAGGCTTTAAAGAGGCTAAAGTATTGGGAAGAAAATTGGTAGCTATTTTCAACCTGGCTAGGTGAGTTTTTCCTCTTTTAAATATTTTCACATTTTCTGTTTGCAGTGATTATGACTATTAGTGACCATTTTAATATTTTCCCATGATATTATTGTACTTAAGTTGTGGATATGAATGATACTAGTTTGAATAATGAAACTCAAAAATGACTTATTTTTAAAATAAGTTACCATTTTTTCCCAGAATATTTATAATGGATTGTTGTAGTTAAATGATTATGATTGGACTGACTTACTAACAGACTATTCAGAACATACTAAGTCTTTAGAGAGAATCACAATGTATATTATTTCTTCTTAAAGTAATAGAGTGACTTATCACTTGTTGGGAAACCTGGAATTGTTTTATGTCAAGTGGTAACAGAACTAGTTAGTGATCGAAGATACTAGGAAAAATATATATAATACCATTATGTACTGATAAAGGTAATTGTCATCCAGTATCCTCATTAAGATAATGAGTTCATTCAAGGCAGGTTTGTCTAGCTTCTTGAGAGTTGTCTGTCTTCAGCAGCTTCTGTAATGTTTATTGCATGTGATTCACACTCTTAAAGCAATTAGCAGAGTGTCAGTATTCATTTCCATGTATTAGTATTCACATTCTGTAGTTCTTTGGATATAATGATACAAGGGACTTATCATAACTGTTCACCATTTCAAGAGTCCCATGCTTTTACTTCAGGGAACTTTTGACACCTCAGCAGCACTATGATTGGGGGTTGAGAGCATTGAAGACAGTTCTCAGAGGAAGTGGAAATCTTCTTAGACAGTTGAAGAAAACTGGCACTAAGCAGAACGGTATGATTCATTATTCTAATTGTAGTAACTTGTTTTTTAAATAAGCTTTAATTTAGAATTGTTTCATATTTATGGGAAAATTATAGACTATAAGTGATGCCTCTGTTTTGTGTATTGTTGTCTTTTATCAGTATTATAGTACATTTATCACAACTAATGTAGCAATTTTGCTGTATTGTTTTTAAGTTCATGTTTAATTCAGATTTGCCTTGATTTTTTTTTTTGCTCTAGGCTAGCACTCTGCCACTTGAGCCACAGCGCCACTTCTGGCCATTTTCAGTATATGTAGTGCTGGGAAATCGAACCCAGGGCTTCATGTATATGAGGCAAGCACTCTTGCCACTAGGCCATATCCCCAGCCCTTTCTTGATTTTTAACCTTTGTCCTATAATAACCTTTAAATATACTTATAGTAAAAATAGTTTTAAGCTGTGAAAGAGTAGGCTAGTATTCTTTTTTCTGAATAATTATTTATTGTCAAAGTGATGTACAAAGGGGTTACAGTTTCATACGTAAGGCAGTGGGTACATTTCTTGTACAATTTGTTACCTGTTCCTTCATTTCCCCCCTCCGCTTCCTCCCTCCCCCTTTCCTTCTCCCGCCTTGAGTTGTTGAGTTGGTTTACACCAAATGGTTTGGTAAGTATTGCTTTTGGAGTCGTTTGTCTTTTTATCCTTTGTCTCTCCATTTGATATTCCCTTTCCGTTCTCTAGTTCTAATACACATATATACAGTACTGTACTCAGGTGAGATACAGTGATAGTGTGGGGACAACCACAGGAACGGGATACAAGAGGATCATCAACAATAAAAAGCTAGTTTCACGTGGCATGTTGAAAGTAATTACAACAGTGATATAACACTCACTTCCATAACATGGAGTTCATTTCCCTTAGTATCATCTTATATGTTCATAAGGGCATAACTAGTGGGCTCTTATGATCCTCTGTTGTGCTAGTCTTCTTATTCTTAAACTTAACTAAATCAGTCTATTAGAATCACCTAGTGGTTGTGATCTTACCACATAATCCCATTGTTTGGGAGGCTGAGACTGGAAGTTTTTGAGTTTGAAGCCACACTCTCAAAACAACAACAAAAAATCATATCACCTAAACCATCTTGTGGCTTGTTCCAACACAGATTGTTGGACTGTTTTTTGGAGTCTACCCTTCAAGTTAATGATTAAGAAGATGTTGGGGCTGGGGATATAGCCTAGTGGCAAGAGTGCCTGCCTCGGATACATGAGGCCCTAGGTTCGATTCCCCAGCACCACATATACAGAAAAACGGCCAGAAGCGGCGCTGTGGCTCAAGTGGCAGAGTGCTAGCCTTGAGCGGGAAGAAGCCAGGGACAGTGCTCAGGCCCTGAGTCCAAGGCCCAGGACTGGCCAAAAAAAAAAAAAAAAAAAAAAAAAAGATGTAGAGTGCAATTGAAAATTTTTCTAGTTATAACAGAAACTTTTGAAACTCACAAAGGTTTTTCTCTTTCACAAGCTAGAATTCCGTGAGTGGACTGGCATACGAATCTTCAAAAGGAATAAGGCATAGATAGTGTCCTATTCATATTATAACCTTCTAATCAGAGGGTGTATATAATAACACCACTTGGCTAATATTATATTTACCAGTTTTTTTATTGTAAAGTTATTTTCCTTGCGCCTGTTTTGTGCTCTGGAATTTTATTTAAAGCTAGTTCATCTTCAAAGAAGGGATGCAGAGATTCAACTTAGGAAGTGGAGGCAAGGATTCAACTTACAAAGTATCTGCATATAGTATTTAAAATTCTCTCATAAAGAAGATTTTTGTCATTTTCCTCACTTCTTATATTGATCAGAGCATGCATCTTTATTTTTTATTTTGTTATCTATCTTTAACTAGTTGTACAAAAAAGTTGCCATTTAACGATACACATCTTTAGGAAAGGAAGTTGCTAGCTTTGTTAATTGTTTGAAATATGTAAGACTAAACAGTTAATTTGTACAATGGTTAAATAGCTATTTTTTAGTTTTCTATCTGGTAATTTTTAAGAAATATTTAAATGATACCTATAGTAATTTGTAAAGATAACTTATGAATTTAGTGCTCAAAGTAAACTCTAAGGTAGTTAATCCTCTTTTTATATCCCTGAATGTGCTATGTCATATGTGCATTTCTATAGTTGCAAATAAGACAGATTCTGTGTCTGTGTGTATGTGTGAGAAAGAGAGAGAGATAAGTGAGCCCCAGTTATCTTTGTAAATTAAGCGTCTAGCAATGATAATAGTATTTAATATATGTGGTCTAAGAATGTGTTTGTTAAATAGTTTTGATCACGATTGCCAGAAGTTGTTTCCCCGAGTGTTATATCACTATTGTAATTACTTTCAACATGCCATGTGAAACTGTAGCTTCTGTTGTTGATGATCCTCTTGTATCCCCTTCCTGTGGTTGTACCTGTGCTATCACTGTATCTTATCTGAGTACATTGGAAACTGTATATACTAGTATTAGAACTAGGAAAGTGAAAGGGAATACCAAAATTGAGAGACACAGGATAAAAAGACAAACGACTACAAAAGCAATACTTGTAAAACTGTTTGGTGTAAACCAACTGAACAACTCATGGGGGAAGAGGGTAAGGGGGAGGGGGGAATGAGGGAGGAGGTAACAAACAGTACAAGAAATGTCCCCAAGGCCTAACGTATGAAACTGTAACCTCTCTGTACATCACTTTGACAATAAATGAGAAAAAAAATTTTCCTTCCCTTAGCTGCCAGCAAACAATCATTGCCTTCTTCTCAATGTAAAGAAAAAAAAAGTATAAAGCACTATAGTATTAAAAAAAAAAACTAAATAAAAAAAAAGAAGTTGTTTCCCAGTTGGTCAGTTTTCAGTTTTAGGAAATGAAATCTCTAGAAGTCATATTGGTATATTTGGAGAGAGATGTGAGTCCAGAATTAGTTTCCTGGATTTGAGTGTAGCTGTAATACTGCTATGCCCTCTCAGCTCTGCCATTGGAAACTTTAGAGGCTTAATGTCTCCCACGTCAAATTGGAATGTTTTCTTACCCATTTTATAGAATTATTAACAATAATTTAATAATTCATAAAGTATTATGCCAGTGTACGTGATAATTTTTATTATTAAAGAAAGAGTCCATAACTCTGCTTAGTGATTATTATTTTTCAGCAGTTAAAAATGGCTAAGCTTGCCAGTTCTTAAGATTTACTTAATGTCTTTAAATATTTCTAGCATATAATTTAATGATTAATAGTGTATCCCAAGTCTACAAAGTACTTAAGTCTTTTTATTGTCATAAAATTGGTAAATAATAACTTTGGTGAAACTTTGTCTCTAGCTAACGAAAGTCACATAGTGGTGCAAGCACTGAGGCTTAATACAATGTCGAAGTTTACATTTGCTGATTGTACCCGGTTTGATGCCCTGATTAAAGATGTCTTTCCTGGCATTGACTTTAAAGAAGTAGAATATGAAGAATTAAGTGCTGCATTAAAGCAAGTCTTTGAGGAGGCTAATTATGAAATCATACCTAATCAGGTAACTCAAGAATGTTTTACAGTATACTAATACATTTCCTAGCTACCTTTATTCATCTTTCAGGGAGGCCTTTTCTGATCAAGTTCTGATTAGGTCCTCTTGGTTTGTACTTTCTCATATACACTTGTTTAGTATTTGTGTATTTGATTAATAATGATCCTTCTCATCAGATGGTAATCTTATATTTCTGCTTACAATTTTTATTTTTGATGCTCATAATAGTGCTATGTAATAGAGTTGCCATTTACTAATCCATATACTTTTGCTAATTGTTTACAGTAATTTGATTTCACTAGGGCAATTTCTTAGTAAAAATTCTTTGTATAGTGTATAAATACTCTTTCCTCAGAATTTAATTGAAAAGTTATAGCATATAAATAAGTGAACAAAATGAAAGATTATTGCATTTGGATGAATGAATGAGCAAAGAAAATAATATACATGTTGTAATGTTATCCATGGAAAACAACATATCTTTTTAAATCAAATAATGAATTTAAGAATCCTATTGTAAATATAGTCAGATCTATTGAGCTATTGTTCTACTTAAGGTTTTGTCTCTCACTGAAGAGATGGAAGGCTTCATTTACATGTTGAAACACAAATTTTTACAGAATGAAAGCAGAACTATGATTGAATAGCATGAATTACATATGGACATATTTCTTTTCCACTAGATCAAGAAGGCTTTAGAATTGTATGAACAATTACGCCAGAGGATGGGAGTCGTTATCGTTGGTCCAAGTGGTGCTGGCAAATCTACTCTTTGGAGAATGTTAAGGGCAGCACTTTGCAAAACTGGCAAAGTAGTGAAGCAGTACACTATGAATCCTAAAGCTATGCCTAGGCATCAGTTATTAGGCCATATTGACATGGATACTAGAGAATGGTCTGATGGTGTTTTGACAAATAGTGCTCGCCAAGTAGTTCGAGAACCACAAGGTTGGTAATTCATTGTTTTACTTTATAAAGCTTAAAGAATAAAAGAACCTGTGTGTAATGTATAGTGATGTTCTAATAAGAGCTAACACATGGCTGTTACATGAAAAGCTTTTTATATATGGCTATGATTTGTATGACTATCATTTATATATGTCTGTTACATGAAAATGTTCTTATACAAATTATCAAAAGAACACCATTTTAAGGTGTTCTTTTGATAATTTGTAAAGACATGCTGTTGCTTTTTATTGAGATAGTTATCTTACTATGTGTCCCAGACTCTCAAGTGCTCGAATTATGCCCTCCATTCATGTTACCATTTTGACTTACATTTATAATAGCTATTAATGTAATCAAAACTCAGTGGTTAAATTGTAATTTACGACTAAGATGTTGAATATAGAATCTTACATTGATTTCTTAGTTGACATCATAATGCCTTGTAACAAGTTCAGTTTTAAGATATAATTTAAAATATATCTTTTAACTTGTTAGTTTGGATACATTGTTCTGGAAAATTATGAAAATTTAAATGTTAAAACAGTAAATTTCTTGATCTGAATATTTCTTACTTGAATTTTAAGGATTTTTCTCTTTTTTTGGACTGGAATCAGAATATTCCATATTTTTGCTGGGTCATAATTAAATTTTCTAAGGCAGTGAATTAAACATATAACATATAAAACATAGGAGGGTTTTTGATATAGTTTCTTTTTCTGTGTGGTATTACATTAAGTAAAGGTCAGATATTACGTGCACTATTTCTCAAACTTTTATTGCTGATAGTGTCCTTTTTGAATTGTTTCAGAGGTTCAAGTATAATCTGAAGGTGGGATGGAGAAAATACTCTATTACTAGAAAGGCTATCACTAGAATGGCCAGTGAGCACACTGGCCATTTTTCTCTTTTTGGGTTATCTTTTTATATATTAAAAAATGACTATAGTTTTAAAAAAATTCAAGCAAGGACACTGAAAAATGAGTTTCCCATATTTTCTGAAAAAGTATTATACATCAAGCATTCTGTGTTTTTATGACATGGTAAAAGATAAAGGTATGAAGAACATTTTATAGCTATTTTGTGGGCATAGAAATACTTAGCTGAGCATGATGATGCAGGCCTGTCATCTCAACCCTTCGAAGGCTGAGGCAGGAGGGTCAGCAATTCAAAGCTGACTGGGTGACATAGCAAGACCTTGTCTCAAAGGAAATCACAACAAGAACAATTAACAAATTCCTCTTTACACTCTTTGTTCCTCTCTTGGATATTGAGGAAGAGCTTGAAACACTGAAGGTTAAAATGACATTTTACATACCTATTTATTTATTTATTTATTGGCCAGTCCTGGGCCTTGGACTCAGGGCCTGCGCAACTGTCCCTGGCTTCTTTTTTTTTTTTTACTCAAGGCTAGCACTCTGCCACTTGAGCCACAGTGCCACTTCTGGCCGTTTTCTGGTGCTGGGGAATCGAACCCAGGACCTCATGTATACGAGGCGAGCACTCTTGCCACTAGGCCATATCCCCAGCCCCCCTCTTTATTTTTTTAAAGATAACCAATTCTGGATGTTTGTAGGTGAATAAGGCATTATCATATTGTTTATCAGTGAGTTTTTGACTACCTGAACCTTGATTGCCCATGGGTTCAGAAGCACTTTTATAGTAAAGCTTCATGTACAATTTTTCACTTGTTCTACTTCTTGTCTATAGGAAGAAATAGGAAGAAATCAGTTATAAATAACAAGACATAGTTTCTTAAAATTTAACTATTATCACTTTCTCTGTCTCTCTCCCCCCTCCTCTCTCTGTGAATGTGTGTGTGTATGTGCATTTTTAAAAACCTCTATTACCTTCACCATTGTGATTTGGCAACAGATGTCAGCTCCTGGATAATCTGTGATGGTGATATTGACCCTGAATGGATAGAATCTCTGAATTCTGTTCTGGATGATAATCGGCTACTTACCATGCCCAGTGGAGAAAGGATTCAGTTTGGTCCAAATGTTAACTTTGTATTTGAAACTCATGATTTAAGTTGCGCCTCACCAGCCACAGTGTCTAGAATGGGAATGATATTCCTTAGGTAAGTCATAGGGCATTTGTATATATTATATTAGAATACTCTTTTGTTATTAATTTCGGTTTTATAGGTAAGTAAAATAAACACACTGTTAATAATGTATAACTAATTATTTTGCCTATTTTCTTGAGTTTATATTTAGAATATTTTTTCTTATCAACGAATTTTAGGATCACGTGAAGCCTTTTTTAGGTAGAGTATAACACAGAACATTGTAATCAATTTAGTTCATACCGTGTTTTATATTTTACTGTTCACTCTGATAGTGTTGTAGGACACATTTAGATTGAAATGTAGTCATGAGCTTCCTTTACTATGAAGTATTCAGAAAAATAGTATAACTTTGAGTTTATAATTCACAACATTTATATACACAATTTTTCATTCAATATATTCTTAAAATCTTGTAGTAAAAGTGGAATAAAAGATACTTTTACATTAACACATTTTAATGTGGCCATATTGCTCTCTCTCCCATGGGAGATGTGGCCCCACTTATAAACCTCCTTATAAAGCTTAAAAAGTATTTTAATGCTGTTTTGAATGTTTATGATGTGCATATCATTAATTTAGGCACCTTAGGAAAGATGGTAAGAAAGGGATAAAAGTAATATTTATTGATGGTTTCTTTTGGAACGTACCATAAAGTAGAAGAAATAAACTTAAGTGGAACAATAATTATAGGCCAGAATAAAAGGAAACAAGCAGCAAACAAATCACATACTTCTACCTGGGATTATAAAATTGATGGTGAAATGGGTATGGGTTGGAAGAAGTATAATAAGTATGTACAATTTCCTGTAAAATGTAAGAATGTTAACCTTTCCAGGTTGTATATGCACAGCTATTCCTTAGTTTCAGATTTCTTTTATTCTTTTAGGAAATGTTTGTTGTAAACATGGTACTTTTTAAAGAGGGAAATAGATTGCTATTGTTATAAACATATGTAAATAACCAAAGCCAACTCTTATGTGCTAGCAGGTAATACACATGTGTGCAATGATGATTTATTGGAGCAGAAATATGAAACTAAGTTGACAGTTTCTTCTTAAATTTTTTTTTATGTATTTGTATTATCCTGTTTCAGTGATGAAGAGACAGATCTTAATTCTCTAATAAAATCTTGGTTGAGGAATCAGCCTGCTAAGTACAGAAGTAGTCTTGAAAACTGGATTGGAGATTATTTTGAAAAGGCTTTACAATGGGTTCTAAAGCAGGTAAGTTGACCGTAACACTGAGGTGAGGACATAATGGTGTGTGGCTTACTCCTTGTTGCCTCCTGGGATCTGGTTTCTCTATATCTCTTGGCCTACCCTTTTGTTATGTTACTCTTAAAACATTCTAAATTTCCTACCTACAGTGCCTTGCCCGACTTACCAAAAAATAAGGAATATCACAGTGTTTCTCACTTGCAAAACTACCTTACTGTCACATTTCTCTATATTAGTAAGTAGTGTTAGGTTTATTGAACTAAACACAGTATCTTGCTAATACTAAGGTGGAAAAAATATTGAGTAATATGAAGTAATGTTGGGAGACATTTTCAATAAAAATGAATAAAATACCTAATATGTGTTAAGCATTAAACTAGAAAGATTTTGAGAGGTAAAGATTAAAAGAATAGTTCTTTTTTCTGGAGAAGGGTTTCTAATGGAGGAAACTTCCATACAACCTCATCATCATGATGGAGAAACATCATTGGTCTCTTTTAGAGGGTTTTAAAAATCAAGATCACCCTTGATTTTTAATTTGAAGTATGCACAGAAAGAAGACCATGGAAGGTTTCCAGGTGTGGTATGTGATTTTACCTATTCCTACATTTTCTTTTATGCCATTAAAAAAAAAATCTTACACATAAAAAACGAGTAGCAAAAAACGAGTAGCTTTGAAAGTATCTGTTAATCTAAAGGTGATTTAGTGGTCACTACTTTGGGATTGGACACAACATAGGAAATGGAGATCTTGCTGTCATTTGTTCGACTTTTTTCCTTTTTGGTGCTGTAAGGATGTGATTTGTGAGGAAATAATGTAAATAGAGTAGGTTTCCTAGGAGGCCTCAGAATACGGGGATTAAGTACCATTGCCTACATAATAGCCCCTTTTTAGTAGATGACTTGTTTTTCTCTCTTAAACCATTGATTCCTTGCTTCCTTCAAGCACAAACTTCCTGTACTGTTTTCCTTTGCATGCTCTTTGTATGGCTAGACAGATCTCACCCCACAGATAATAGCTATTACTTATTTCAGAGTCCTTGCTTGAAATTTGAGTTATGTTTTCCCACAATGCCCTGTTCTGCTGCTCTTTTGTTGTTACCCCAACTTGAAGACAGGGACTGTGTTGAATCTACTTTTTAAAAAGCTTCTATTGGGTTGGGAATGTGGCTTAGCGGTAGAGTGCTTGGCTAACTTGCATGAAGCCCTGGGTTTGATTCCTCAGCACCACATAAACAGAAAAAGCCGGAAATGGTGCTGTGGCTCAAGTGGTAGAGTGCTAGCCTTGAGCAAAGGGAAGCCAGGGACAGTGCTCAGGTCCTAAGTTCAAGCCCCAGGACTGGCAAAAAAAAAAAAAAAGAAGCTTCTACTTCATGATTTGGTCTTAGTAAATGTTCTGGAAAAAATTAGTTTTCAACTGAATTTTGCAGCATTTACCAAAGACCCTAAAGGCCTATAGAACAAAACCATCTTTTTTTTTTTTTTTTTTTTTTTTTTTTGCCAGTCCTGGGGCTTGGACTCAGGGTCTGAGCACTGTCCCTGGCTTCCTTTTGCTCAAGGCTAGCACTCTGCCACATGAGCCACAGCGCCACTTCTGGCCATTTTCTGTATATGTGGTGCTGGGGAATCGAACCCAGGGCCTCATGTATATGAGGCAGGCACTCTTGCCACTAGGCCACATCCCCAGCCCCAGAACGAAACCATCTTTATGATCTAAATCCAAAAGCTTCATTTTATTAGCTTAGGGCTCGGGGATCATGCTTGTAATCCTAGCTACTCAAGGGACTGAGATCCAAGGATTTGTAATTCAAAGGTAGCCCAGGCAGGAAAGTCTGTGATGTGAGACTTCAGTAAACTACCAAGTGGAAGTGGAGCTGTGGGGCAAGTGGTAGAGAAGTAGACCATAAAAGCTCAGAGATCACATCCAGACACACATGCACATACACATGTTTATACGTACACATCTCTCTTTATTGTGAAAGCTCCAAGCCATCTGATTTAGCTTGCTATCTAGTGCTCTTCTTCCGTGACCATAAGTCCAGCTTTTGCCTGTAGTTTCCTTTTATCAGAAGAAATGAACAACATCAATCAAGAAGAAATGAATAGCTATTCTTTTTGGACCCAGTGATCTATTTTTTAAAAAAATATATTCTGGTTTAGGAAGGAAATAGGCCATGTAACTGTTTGAAAAAATTAGTGTTTATAGCTCAAAATATGATTATTTTTATGATTATTTTTCATTTTCAAAGTATGTACATAAATTGAGTAGAATCCAAACTTCCTATGACTTGTCTCAAGAGGTGAATTTAAAGATATTTTTTGAGAATGATATGTGAATATCACTTTACATGAGGTGAGTTTACTGGTTAATACTTGATTTTTTTTTCTGTTCCATGGATTTTAA